>NC_051850.1:64868958-65493958 GCF_905115235.1 Hermetia illucens | reverse complement strand
TAGAGTTTTTCTTGTTTCAGCGCATGTCGTTTCAGCAGATGTCAGGAGGAAAATTCCGGATAGGTAAAGATAAATTGTTCACATTTTCTTGTTATTCTTTTTCGTTTTGCCAGATCTACAAACGAAGCTGGCAATCACGACTTCTTCATGATATGTCTTTTGAAGATGATTTCGCAAACATATTGGGCCATTGCTGTAAACTTTTCAACCATGACGCTTTTTATTCTCCCATGTCCCCGATGATTTTACCTTAATGTTTTCCACTTTGTTGTGTAAGGTATTTTCAAGGGTGTGGTGATATAAGTGCGTCTTAAATTCGAGACTTCATATCAGGTAATGGTTTCAAAATTTTAGTGTAGATCTTGTCGATCCTATATATCATATTTCATTGAAATCATACCAACTAAAATGTATGTTCTTCTCCAACACAGATGATTTTATATATTATCGCTGTATCAATTGCAATATCTCTTAAGTTTCGATATAACATCAGAAAAATCAAAAAAGCTAGGCGAAGAGGTTCCCAGCACCGCTGACTAACTGGATGTGAGACGTGTTGGATGTGAGACATTTTCTTTGGTTAGTGAGGTGAAATGCGTTTACGCACAAAATGTCGGATTGCAGTCCAAGTACGGCTAAAAAACCTTCCTGGAGAGCCTAAGATTCTAACAAGGAAACCCTTTGACACAATACCTCAGACCACGCCTATTCAGAATAGGAACAAAACCCTATGGTTCATGTTGCCTCAGCTACTCTGGCGTCTCTCCTACCCAGATCCTTTTTTTCGCCTTAAGAATGCCTTCAGTGTAACGTATCACTCGACTCCATGCATCCCCGATCTTCACCATGGTCTCACTTATGGTGTCTGGACACGCTTGACATCCTTCCATCCAAGAAAATGGCAGACATCATCCACCGCACCGTTGCGATAAATGATTTTTCCCAAGATTGCTGCCTTGCGCTTGCTTGTACTTGCACTAGGCACATCCGTTACATCTTCTATCTGAGTGAGTCAGCCCATAATTTGGAATCGCAAACAAAGACAGACTGAACCGCATTCAGTAACAAGCGACACCTGCTGTATAAATAGCATTGCCTCTAACATTGGACATCGGCCGACAAATTACAAACATTCTAATCCTAGCTGAGGAACCTTTTCTTGATGTTTATCATGATGCCGAGGTATTTCACCGCTGGCTTAACCTCTCCTCTCTTTCGTCAGTCTGAACGCGTATCCAACCAGATGCGATTCATCAGGCATCTCGAGTCCTAGAAAACTACCGTATAAGGCATTCCAAACGTCCGGGGCATGGGTAGACCTTTGAGCCACCCCCAATGTGACCTTCATTTTGCGCTCTCTTGCACGGGCCTTGTAAAGTAAATAGTCCCTCAACGTACGCAATAGGTAGCCGCGAGTATGGAAGCGTTACCCAAGCATGTAGCATCACCTCGCAAACTTGAAGACGTTTCTTACGTTGCCGAGAGTGGCGACTGGACTGGACGCTTGGACCACTCCCTCAACTGCATCAGTTATGGACTTCCGTACACCTAATTGTGTTGGTGAGTTGCCTCCAACAGTACGTATTGCATCGGTCAGTCTTTTCTTGATGAGCTTCTCAAGCAGCTTCCCCCCTATGTTCAACATGGCGAGCAGACCATATGCTGATGGCGCCTTGAGGTGACTTTTGCCTTTGCTTATTAGTGCAAGCTCCGCAATTTTTCAGCGGGTGGGAAAAATACCCACTGTCAACATGCTTTGGATGCATTGAGTTGCAACTTCGGCTTGTATTTATAACACATAAAAAGTTGAACACTTTGCCGGAAATACCATCCTTTCCTGGTGTTATTTTGTCCTTCATGGAAAAGACCTCTTCTCTAGTTCCTTTACAATGAAAAACTCGTCTAGTTTTTTCTCAGTGAAAGTGACTATTAGTCAGTACTCATTCCTTCATTGACAGGATCAGTTCCGGGGTGGGTGAACAGGGAAAGGGCTTGCGTGATTTCTTCGCAGTTTCCTTTTAGGAGCCGATGCATTACAAGATGCGGTGATAAGATTCATTGTTGAATAAAATAGCGATTCAGCGGCAATTCCTTTGTCTGTGGTTGAATCTTGCCGTTGATTAGCCCCCCTTGGGAGACTTCGATCAAATTTTCCGATTTTGCCGAAGTTCCACATGGTAGGGGTTTGCTGGTCGTCAGAACAAGCCGTTTACCATTTAAAGGAAATGTACTGATAATCACTGGTCATGAAATTGTGCTTTTGTCCTGCACCTTGCAAGCCCCTGCTATACGTCCGCATGTATAGCACTTAAAACAGTGGGTTGGAGCTGCGGATCTGGTAGGCTTTCATCACAGGAACAGTGGTAATGGCATTCCTCTTGAGTTGATGAATGTGACTCCCACTGTGAGGTTGATCATATCTGGGTAGTCCCTTTTTATTACTTCCTCCGTATTATTGAAACCATCCAGGATGCACACGATTTTACCTCTTTTACGAAATTTTAAGAAAGAATAAATTAGCCAAGCTTTGTCCCCAAAGTAAATCCATTCAAACTGTTGCAATTTGCAATAAGCAGAATATTCAGGACTCGCATTGAAGGGAGCATGGAAGACATAAGATGAAACCAAGAAATTATCTACGGTTTTTAACGCATATACGGCGTCAGGACGTAAGCAAATTAGTCTGAAGCAAACAAATCCATGATAAATGTTGGTATCCCTATTCATGTGCATGAACTCTTCGTAAGAAACACATCGATATCTGCATCGTTTCAATAACTGCAACGGAAAACTCGAAGGTGGTAAAAAAGGCTTCTCTATTTTGGCAGTGTCGGCATTGCCATCTCTGAGAGTTTTCGCGGCATTCAAATAATTTCAAATCATCTTTGTCCTATAGCAAGCTAATTTAATAATTTGCTAGTTGTAGCATTTTTGTATCATCCTCTTTTCCAATCCATAAATCGTACCCTGACTTCATATTCCACAAAAGTATTAAGGTACTTTGAATGCTTAAGAATGACAATTCCCTTTTAAAATTAATGTTTTAATAAATGTTTTATCATACTTCAAGTTTAGCATTTATTATTTTTTCTCTATTATTGTTACTGCTGAATTTGAGATTCAAATGGGAACCAAGACTAAAAACGAATGAATCAACCATATGAAATCCCACTGGTCGACCGAGAATAATAAAGATGGGGGACTACAACTTTGAAACCGTTAATAATTTTTCCTACGCATGGTCGAAAATCACAACTGATAACAGCTGTGACTATGAAATCCGCGCGTGGGGGGAAAGGAATCTAATTCAGTTTATAAAAAACTGTTCTGCTCGAAACGTATCAGTATCGGAAGGTTGAAGCTCTTATTATAAAAGGCAAAATCTTACTAGTTCTCATGTATTCCTCGGCTTGAGTTCTTAGCAAGAAAAATTGCGAATTCTTGGCCGCGTTCGAGAGAAGAAACATCAGACGAAATTTTGGATTCCGTAGCCTACATAATGACGAAATCTATAGGCGATGTCGTGACCATTTGTTTGTGAATAAAATTCATCTTAATACGTGCCGTGGACGGGTCTCTTAATCTGTATGGATGAGGATGATCCACCCAGGAAAATCTATGGTAGAAAAAGAAGACGAGGCAGACCCTACCTGAGATGGAGCGATTGTGTAAGCCCGGACGTCAGACAGCTTTTCGCGATATGGAATTGGTGGACCTCAGCGCAAAATCGGGACATTTAGATTCCTTGTTCAGACAGGTCTGGACCAGATACCGGCTGTTGCGGTTGATGATGACGTGGACGTTATTCGCAGGCCATAAATTGCCAATTTGGGGACCATGTTGCCCACTCCCTTTTAACTCCCGTGGAACTCACGCAACACCACAGATGACATCTTCCATTATTATGGCCTGATGATACCAAGGCAGAGTGTGTTCCCAAAGGCCATGACTCCTGGAAAACTGAGGAAGAGAAGACATCGATTGAGAACATGATCCGGCGTAGATTGGCATCCGTTTCGGTTAACTTTACGCGATATTGCCATTTTGAATACACACATTTCTTCGCATTAACCTCCACACGTAGGGACGCAAACGAAAGTCAATTGGACACTTCCGTCTATTTAGCCATTTCTTTAAGCTTCTTTAAGGTAATTCTGTTCTCCTAACGTGGATCGATATTTGGTCACCTCGAAATTCGTCACGAAATTATGCCTTTGGAACATGCAATGAGGATGGCGAACATATTGTCGAATTTGTCGACACGAAGATTCCTGATTCGATTCACAGCATTCTCTTTGTCATGACGTATATTACACATTTGCCTCACTTCCCTTCATTAATTTAGTGAATTTATTCTGATAATAATTTTCTCCATGACACTGGCCAGAATTGAAACAACGTGGAGAGTGCACTGGCCCACTGCGAACTCCACAACCACATGTTGTTGGACCGGACCAAATGGAGAGCAACTTACTCCCACGTCTCTTTGGTCCGCGGATCCACGGTTGTGGACTTAAGATCCCTCACTTATCCTAAACAATTAATTTAGCTTTAGCCTAGCTTAGGCTCAAACTCTTAGCGGTTTCTATTGGATATAATTGGCACCCTTGGCGTGCTTTTCCAAATATATAAAGGAACGTTTTACATCTGATGCCACTCACGTGCAGCGTCTGACGAGTTGCCTCTGCCCTGGACGAAACCATTTTTCCTATATTTTTATAATATTTATTAGGATTTAAATTTTGGTGAATTTTAGGATACCTTGTTTCCTTAAAAGATTGTATAACATTTTTCTCGGATCAAAAATTACTTTATGTGAAGAAAATTATTGATTGAATTGAATTAGTTTGAAGGGGAGAGGGCAAAATTCACTCTTATTGAAATTCCAAACTCTTTGTTTCTTCAAGATTTACGGCTTATAAAAGGTTCTATTAGTCCGTTCATTTCGAATGAAATTGTAGGCTACAAAAAATAGTAACGCTGCGAAAAGAGAGCACCTATACATCTCCTGCTGTGAGCAGAGTTACAGGTTCCGCTAGTCAGTAGTTAGAGCCATCATGACGAATTATTCATGTTTCCTACATATCATGAAGAAAGGCCGCGAGAGGTACAATACTCTACATCATTAAAGGCGATTAGTAGTCGAAATGGGCGTGTCTACGTATTTTCATTTGCAAGCCCAATATTGCCTTTTGTTTCACACCGAATATTCCATCATAGTGTTTATCGCCATCAATATTGGAGAAAATACTTTCTTTAATCAAAACATATTTATACATTCTACAATTCTACAAATCGTCAGGGAAGATTTCCCACTTATGGATGACCTAGTCAGGAAACAGACCAGAACTTGACACAACCACACCAGTTATGGAGGACCTAAAAATTCAACTTTCAAAGTTAGTTCTTCGTCTTCAAACACAGGCAGGGAAACATTTTATTCTCGGTATTGTTTTCAGTTATAATATTAATGAAAAATTGCTTGAATCCTGTGGTATTTCCGACAAATTTCACACAAATTATACAACTTGATCTTAAGACACTACATATTTTAGATTCTTGAAAATCCAGTGCAGAAAAGCTTTGGCTGAATAGCAAATAACCAAAGATAAGAGAAACTGTAATACGCTCCTCAAAACTCAGCTCGCATCTCTTTTATACAACAGTCTTTAATTAAGGGTTTGAAAAAATCTGCTCGTTTTCTTTACATATTTCGATGGTCTACTATATTGAAAATGTACTCTCAAAATCTCAGATTGAAATTCAAAATATTTCTAATGGATCACAGCGCAGTAAGTATAACAAGTCAGGAAACCGGAAGCTAGACGCTTCAGGTATGAAAGGTTTTGTGTATTTCTTTTATAAAGAGATTTGAGTGTGCAATTGTTCCATTAGTATGTAGCACGTTATATTGCTGCGAAATTTCGTGGTTCAAGGGTGAACCTAAGGTGGATTTTCTTGTCAATTATTAAAAATTATAGTAATGCACTATAATTAAGCTTTTTTGAACAGGTATCGGTATGGAGAGTATTTCGGAGCCTAGGTACCATATAGTGGCTGGCTCTTGATTTTTTTCAGATTTTTCGGTTGAGTAGTTTCTGAGAATGGGTTCGTCAAAGACATGATCACTTTCAACCCCCCGCACTCCCCACCTTTCCAACAAATGTCAAAATTAAGACCGGCTTCGAAAAGAACTAACCGAGACCTTTAATTTGATATATATATATACTATACTATATCTCATTGAAAAAAAAAAATTACACCCTCATTTTGCATGTATGCACCCCCCCCCCCCCCCCCCCCTTAAATTCGACATAAAAGGATGTAACTCACTATATGCGTGAGCGTTCACAGTTTCCACTTTCTACCAAATTTGGAGTCAACCGCTACAACCGTCTCCGAGAAAAATGCTTGTGGCGGACTAATAGACAGACAGACAGCCAGACAGCCAGACAGACAAACAGTAAACCGATTTTAATAAGGTTTTGTGTTTACACAAATCCTTAAAAATGGCAACTAACTGGTGGCAGCTGCTCCAATCGTCCCTTCCATATATTATCTGCGATCCTATATTGCTGGAGCCAGATGACTAAGCACTAGGAATTATTTAAATGTATATATTTTGTTAGAAACTGGGAATTTCATCACTAAACATTGTTATGAAAAATCTTTTATCAAAACTTTAAACATGTTTTAATCCAGACCACATTTTCAAAGTTTCGTGGCAACCCTTCCGAAAAATTATTAATCGACTCGGTTGAAATTAGAAACCCTCAAAAATATTTAACTTCATAACAGTACATTTTTTTTTAACAATTTAACAATAAATAAGACAACATTGTTGAATTTTTTATTTCGCAAATTCTTAATTTTGTTATTTTTAAAAAATATTCGGTGAACAAGTCTACAGAATAGAAAGAAATTATTTGTCTTCGAATTTGGACCATCAATAAGGCTGCGTGCTTCCCCGAATGAAGTCATCTTTTTTTTTCAAAGAGTTTGTTTTGGCCATAAAAAACATAAATAAATTAATGCAAAACTAGTAAAAAAAATATTTATTTATTTATTATTTATAATTATATTTCTATTAAAAAAATTAAATAATGTTTAAATTTCGAGCGAAGACTTAATAATATTAGAACGGTACTTGAAGGCTGGTTTTCGAAAAGGGTGATCTTCCAATCGATCTAAATCTTTTCGGAATTATAGAAAAAGGGTTTGCGGTAAAAATGCGATTAATGAATGTTCTTAGTTGTACACAAAGATCCTGTAGATAAAGATATGATTAGTGAATGTTCTTAAATGAACACGAAACAAACGATTCCATGATGCTCTTTAAGAAAGAATTGCATGAAAAAAAAACCCATATCAAAGAAATCTAAAATGAAGAATACCCGAATCTGCCGGATTTGAGAATTCTGAAATGTTTGGGGGACTGCTGTAATTTGGATAAAATTAACTCCCTGAAAATTGAGATATTAGCAAATATCTTTTTCATCTTGTGAATTTAAGGATGAAATACAATTAACGATTCAAATGACAAAAACATCGAAGCGACCAGCGGCTGATGGCTTACACCTCCAGTCTTAGAATGACATCATGGAAACAACACCCCAGATCTTAAGTTAAGCATTAAATTGAATTCCTTAGTATGAAATAAATTTCTTTTATCTTTACAAATTTGAAAATTCTCGTAGCACTTTCAAACATTTCTATTTGCAAAAATATATGTATTAGAGGATATCCATGAGTTGCTATGTAATTTTTCCTATTTTTTGTGTTTTTTACAAGAATTTGAAAATTAATAATGCTTACATAGCGTTGATTTAGAAGCAGTTGGAACTATATTTTCACTTTTATACCAACACCACCACTCTTATACCAACAAAGACAAGCTAAGATTCAGATAACAATAACTATGCGAAAATATATTTTTTATTGCACCAAAGTTGATGGTTTGTAATTCAACCGGAGGTGAACAAATAGTTTGCACCAGATTGACTTCGTTTTACGGTATATCAAGTACATGAACATGTGAAAATTGGGTAGAAAAGTAGGTACAATCGGATCTATCAATAGGTGATTTTGTAGATGTTCATTTCTTAATTTATCATTAGAATTGCATAATTTTCCTGTGCCAATATAACTTGTGTTTGATAACTCAAAATAACAATCAAGTTTATTATTTGGTACTGGATTGTACCACCTCACTCCTCCAAATGATAGATCGCCAATTTATTAACGTTACTTTATACACCGATTCTTTCAATTTTCTTAAACAAACATTCAGAAATAAAAGCGGATTCCAAGTGGACAGAATACTCTGACAAAAACAGGTTTTGAAACATATCATATCCCTATTTATTGTTTACTTATTATTTTGTTGGTCAGTAGAAAACAATGCGGTGGAATTTGTCTGAATCATGTTACGTGAATATCTCTTAAAACTTATCTAATCATAATTCAAATATCTTTCATATTTATGATAGTTTCGCTTAGCCTACACCAATATAAGCCACAAGCGCACGTGCTTGTAATAAAACCTATTATGCTTCTACATATTCTCATGTGCATTAGCGTTTTGATATACCACGGTAGCCACATTCAATTAAATTTAGTTTAGTAAATTATTCATGATGCAGTGCGCCGTTCCATATATGAACAAGTATTAAAAAGGAGAGATTATTTGGACCATTTAACCTACAAATATCTTTTCACCTAATATAAACATTTCAAGCATGCAAATGAAGACATACACATATATAGGTATATCCGCTAACCACTTCCTTAAACATATCTGTGATTATGACCACTTATGCTCATCGTGCAATTAGTCGGAATACTAAAGACAGTAAGCACTACATGCGCACGTTCATTTTGAATTTAAACTTTACTCTCCAACTTTCCCACAAAAGAAATACCTTCCTACTAGAGTATATTGCGGAATTTGCTTTTAGCAGGGATTTCCTTCAATTTTCGTACTTTTGATTTGCTTTCTACGAGTCTAATAACAAATAAAGATTGTGGCAGACAAAACTTATTTGCCGCATCGAAAGTTAATTCTAAGAAATGCAGTCTGTTCTTCAAGCTGGACGTTAAAGTAATAAATATTGCTAGCAAAGACAAGTCTTTATTATTTCATTTAGATTTTAATTTAGTTAGCGTGATGATATTTCATGGCAAAGACATTAAAATGTTTAATAGATTAGCATGTAATCATCCGGCATGTCTCTCGACCCTTCCAGGCTTTTATGAATCTGGGAAAGTGTCCTATAGACAGATAGTATTTGGATATCTCGTTGATGAAAACCTTTTAGTGGCAGCTTCATCTAAAGTCTGAAGAAGTCGATCATATAGGGTCATTTCGTCCTTTCTTCTACATGGGTTTAAAATTTCTGGCTGTACAAACTCTTCGGAGACAGCAAGCCGTAAACTTGGCACTAGGCATGTTCAAAATTCCGTAATTGTGAGGCCAAAATCCAGGTAATCCCACTTGTCGGCTTTCTTATTACCGACGATATTCGAATGTCATTGTATCTTAACCAGAAGCATTCTTTCCAGCCGCCTTTATAAACTGACCAGATATAGTGCTGAGATTAAATGAGCTAGGTAACGTCACCGGCCAGTTTCATTATAGTCATTCTTCCGCCGTCACCCAAATGGAGTATATATCCATTTGGAATATGATCATAATACGTGATTGCGCGATAATTGTGTTGGCTGATCATCTGCTTCTCGATCATTTTGTATCTGCTTCAAATATTGGTGGTCATGAATGTCCGTCTTTATAACTCTAATTATATGAATGTCCTATATTCTACAAAGAAATGAGAACACTAAACATAATAAATATTTCAGGACAGTTAGACTTGCTCTTGCTCTACTTTATAAAACTCGCAACGTTATGTAGCATAATGGTGTGTCATATTTATGTGTAATTGGTAATTTTAATATAGTTTAATAAATAAACCTCACTTAATAATAATAAGGAAGATTATAGTCAGCAAGAATACTGTCGCCTCTTATATGGAACATGAGCGTGTCAAAATATTCATTTCAATTCGATACTAACCTCGTTAAATGTTGTCGTGTTGCAGTAAATTCAAATTTAAATAAAAAACAAGTCGGAATACCGGAAGCTCGTGCTTCGGGTATAAAGGTTTTGTGTTCATCTTATGTGAGAAACTTCAACGCACATTTTTCTGTCCGTATATAGCTACAAATCCAACATAATCCTTCATATTTTTCCAAACTACGAGACATACGTACATATTACAGCCATAGATATCACGCTCACCCTAAACAAACAAACTGCCTATTACCGAATACTGTACACATATATGCACGTATATAAATTGATCGTACCCATATTTCCGATTTACTTCTTATATCTATTTGAATTAGGCACTACCCGCAAAGTTCATTAGCACGCATCTATTATATACCTACATACACACATGTCTGGCTGACAAATAACTAAAAAACTAAAACAAAATAATTCTCTGCGACCCAATTCATAAGAACTCATTTCGTTGTGGTATTGACGAATTGATATGTGATGATGACGTCATGCAGGTTGTAGAGTGCACGAAATTCACAAAAAATTGTAAAGTTTCACCCCCTATAACTTTGTTAATAATTGTTGGATTTTCTTCAAGCTTGACCAAACTGTGCATTATGTTTTTCATTACACGCATGCCAAATTTTGTACTTCTGCCATGAACATAAGGGGGGTGCCGGGTAAATTTCTAAAATGTGGAAATATACTATTATTAACTTTATTTGTGTAGACATCGGAACCGGATATATTTTGAGGCCTAGATTTCGTAGAGATGCACCAGTGTGATTTTTTTCAGATTTTTCGGTTGGATAGGTTCTGAGAACGAGACCTGTTACACTTTTTGTGGGTCATATTTTGAACCCTCACTCCCCTATGTTTCATCTAATATCAAATTTTGAACCAGATTCGAAAAGTACTAATTGAGACCTTTCATTTGATACCCTACATGGCTACATTCTGTGAAAAAAAAATTTGCACCCTCCATTCACATGTATGGGGAGCCCCCCCTTAAACTTAACACAAGATGGCGCCACTTACTGCATGTAAAGGGATCACCAGATTACATACTCTCACCAATTTTCGTGACAATCGGTCTAGCCGTTTCCGAATAAATCGGGTGTGACAGACAGACAGACAGACAGACAGACAGACAGACAGACGGACAGACAGACACCGTCTCGATTCTAATAAGGTTTTGTTTCACACAAAACCTTAACAAGTCGGAATACCGAGAGCCTGGCGTTCCGGGTATAAATGTTTTGCGTTCATCTTAGGTGAGAAACTTTCTATGCACGTTTTTCTTTTGTATATAGTTAAAAATTAAACAACAAATCTTGATATGTCTTCCAACTCAAACTGCTGATGGCGTCACACACGTCTTAGACTGCGATAAATTCACGAGAAATGCAAAGCTTTAACTTTCTATAACTTTGTTATTAATAGGTGGCTTGCCTTTAAACTTTTCAGAATTATGCACAATGTGATGTATGAGTGATATTGACACACCTCACATACTTCTAGAATGAACTTAAAGAAGGTTTTCGAGTAAATGTCTAAATTATGATGATATGTTATTGTTGGCTTTATTTGAGCAGATAACGTAATGGGATTTATTTTGTGGCTTAGATTTTGTAAACGTACATCACCGTGACTTTTCACGATTTTTCAGTTAGGTAAGCTCTGAGAACGAGAATTGATTTACTTTTTGGGCACACATTTCGAGTCCGCACCGCGTCTCACCGACTATCAGAAAAGATTATTTTCGAAAAGTCCTAATTGAGTCCTTCATTTAATACCCTACGTGACCATATTCTGTGAAACAAACTTTGCCCCTACCTCTCACATGTATGGGGACGCCCCCTTAAACCGAACGCAAAATAATGCAACTCGTTGCAAATGTAACCCTTCGCAGGCTGCATATTCTTAACAAATTTCGTAACATTTTGGAGTAAATCTCATGTTACAGACGGACAGGTAGATAGATATTCAACCAATTTTTATTGTTTGATACAAAACTTTGACGAAACCGAATGCTAGACGCTTCAGGTATAAAAGGTTTTGTGTATTTCTTGCTCACTTTGTCCGAAAGTGTACATAGGACAAACGAAAGGAGGCAGAGTTGGCTATCAAATACTCCCGAAAACCTACAAAATCTATGTTAGCTAAGTATATGGTGGAATGCGGCCATAAAATAATGCCGACGATCTGAAATTGTTAAAACAGGTCAGGAAAATTAACCAGCTGGACGCCTACGAAGCTTATTCATTAGCAAACAACCGATAGACACTTGATTCAATTCAGATCTAGACAATTGCTATTCACCCTTATTTAAAAAACGTAAAAAACTAACTAAAAAATGTTTCTTCTATCAGGATATACGAATAAGCCTTTAGAATGTAATTAGATATTCCTTCTTTTTCAGGATTTATCTTTAAAAACTAATTTAGCCATATAATAAATTAGATCAGTATTTTAGATTTAGATTAGTATAATAATAGCTAATAAACCCACTGATGAGCAGACTTGTTAGCACTGATGAAGGGAACAAGTGGTTCCCGAAACATCGATATTTGCAAAATATAAATCAACACTAGCGAATAGGAAAAACAAGTTTTTATTATTTCAAATAATTAATCGCTAGAAATACCATATCTTTTTTTATCATTTTCAAAATCATTTTTATTTAAACCAAATGTTGAACAGATCGAGAAAAATGAAAGAAAAACTATCTTATAATCTAACAAGGAAAAATGGAATAAATACTATGGCCACGTTGGGCACTCAAAGTTTTCTTTAATAAATAATAATAACAATAATAATGCTGAGTGGATCACCGCCGAAGGCACCCGCCATGCCAATACACCTGGCATGAATTTCGCGGATGTTACCGAAGAGGAAGTTCGACGAGCCATAAACATCTCGAAGAACTGGAGGGGCCCAGGTCTGGATCGGGTGCAGAATTTCTGGTATAAGAAATTTACCAGCGTACACAGTCGGTTGGCACGCAGTATAAATGAGGTCATGAGTCGGCCGGAGGAATTTCCACCTTTCCTCACTGCGGGAATTACCTACCTTATCCCTAAGAAGGACACGGTGCAGGACCCCGCAGACACAAGACCGATCACTTGCTTACCAACCCTCTACAAATTCATCACGTCCATTATTAGTGGAAGGATCAATGCGCACCTCGAGACCAACAACATTCTGTCCGAGGAGCAGAAGGGCTGCCGAGTTGGGTCAAGGGGTTGCAAAGAGCAACTCATTATCGACTCGGTAGTTGTAGGACAAGCAACTAGAGGCCAAAGAAACCTCTTCAGTTGCTATATCGATTATGCCAAGGCTTTTGATAGCGTTCCGCATACCTGGCTAATCGACATCCTACATCTGTATCGCATTGATCCGAAACTAATAAAGTTTTTGGCGACAGTCATGGAAGGGTGGCATACCACCTTGTCAGTCCGCACATCTGAGGGTGCTAATACCTCAGAGCCCATCCGTATTCGGAGGGGCATCTTCCAGGGGGATTCATTGAGTCCTCTTTGGTTTTGTATGGCACTGAACCCCCTTTCATGGCTACTGAATGATGCTAGAGGGCATGGTTTTGCAATAAAATATGGCCTACGTGCTAAGTGCGAATTGACACACTTGATGTACCTAGATGACATCAAGCTGTATGCTGGTACTGACAACCATCTTAGAAGTCTGTTGCGAATAATAGACATGTTCAGCCGTGATATTCGGATGGAGTTTGGATTAGACAAATGTCGAATCCAAGCCATTCGCAAAGGTCATCACGAGCCGCATGCCGGACATAGCATTGGTGACCTCCACATCGAAGCTATGACCGAGACAGACTTCTACAAGTACCTAGGAATTCTGCAAGGAACCCATGCTCGAGTTGGTGATCTGAAGGAAGCTCTGCTGTCCGAATTCCTGCGACGTGTAAAGCTGGTGGTGAAATCGCATCTCTCGGGGAAGAATAAAATAAGCGCGTTGAATGTATTCGCTATCCCTTCACTGGCTTATGCATTCGGAATATTGCCGTGGACGAAGACCGACCTGGAAAACGTCCAGCGGCGGATACGGACAACTATGTCCAAATTCCGAATGCATCACCCAAAGTCTGCCGTGGAGCGGATGAACCTGCCTCGTGACATCGGAGGTAGGGGCGTGGTTGACGTGGCGGCGCAACATCATCGCCAAGTCGACTCGCTGCGCGCTTATTTTTACAGTAAAGAGCAGGCGAGCCCCTTGCATGCGGCTGTCTGTAAGGCAGACTGTGGACTGACTCCACTTAACTTGAAGGATCGATCTTTCAATCCTCTGAGTGGGGTGAAGTCGGACCAGGAGCGGATCGAGGAATGGAAGTCGAAGGCAATGCACGGTAAACACGTGAATTGTCTTTGGCAGCCATTTGTCGATTTGCATCTGTCGAACAGGTGGCTGTGTGCTGGGGAGCTCTTTGCTGAGACGGAGGGGTTCATGTGTGCCATTCAGGATGGCGTGGTCGCCACCCGAGCTTATAAAAAGCTCATCATGAAAGAACGGGTGGAGAACGACCAGTGCAGAATGTGTGGTTCGGCGTTAGAGACGTTGGACCATCTCATTTCTGGCTGTACTGTTATGGCACCGGTGCAATACATCACCAGGCATAATGCTGTATGTAAGGTTATCCATCAAAACCTTGCATACAAGCATGGGCTGATCACGGGGACATGTCCGGTTTACCGATATGAGCCGCAAGCAGTACTTGATAGTTCTGCTTACAGCATGTATTGGGACCGGCAAGTTCTGACTGATCGCCATACCGCACACAACAAGCCTGACGTACTGTTAGTTGACAAGACGGGTCGCTCCGCGTATATTATTGATGTTGCTATCCCCCATAATAGCAACATTGAACGGAAATACGTGGAAAAGAAGGTGAACTATGAACCATTGGCTCGGGAAATCAAAGAAATTTGGCGTCTCGAGCGGGTGGTTGTAGTTCCCATAATATTGTCAGCTACAGGTATTGTACCTAAATCCCTCACGGCTTCCCTTGATGTCCTGGGACTTTCGCACAGTCTGGTTCAAACCATGCAGAAGTACACCATTCTGCATACGTGCTCGATGTTGCGGGGAGTACTGGACGGATTCTCCCACTGACCTACCACCGGCCACCACCACCAGTGCCCCTTTAGTTTTTAAGTAGGTAGGATCGTCCGAGCCTAAATGCTTGGCACTTAGTGCTAGTATTAGGTAAAATCCGGCATCTGCCGAGATTGTGATAACTCGGAAATAATAACTCCGCCGAAGCCGGTCCCAAGCCCGGTTGTGAAAGGAGGAGGGATGGATAGCTTCAGTCTGAATGGCTGTACGCCACCGGAGCGCCTCAGGGGGTAGGTGAGGAAAGTGCAGGAACTTTGCAGTCTTGCAGATTACTCACTAAGGAACCTATCTACACACATGGCAGCTAGGGATAAAATGCACCACCAACAATGAGAAGAAGGAGAAATTTGAGGTCCGGTACGGATAACCGGGAGTCGTCTGACTTGGTGACTAGGTCGGGCTCTCGTAATGGACAGCACGGTGTCGAAACCGCTAGTCATGGGGCGGTTCGACGTCTAGGCGCCACGACGACCAGGAGCACAGCTCCGCCTGCTGCAGCTGTTTCGCCACAATCTGTGGCGACCACTTCAGCAGGTTCGCGTAGGAAGCGGATGAAATGGACTGAAGAAATGAACCTCTTCATCATCCGCTCCTACTACGAAATAACGGCGGGGGCGGGTACAACATCTTACCGCCCCTTGTTGGACCAGAGATTCGTCGAGCGTTTCCCGCAATTCGCGCACGTGACTGTGCAGCGAGTCGCAGACCAGTACCGCTTCATCACTCGCAGTGACACAATCCCAGCCACCATCAGGGAACGTGTTCGACTTGAAGTCATCGGGGAAACTGGTGACCGAGAGTCAATGGGGGCAGAGGCGGCGGCATCAACAACACCACGTCGCACTGCAGGCAACAGGTTCAGTACTCGCCGAAGCACTCTTCTCCACCGTCCAGCTGAGGTTTCCGCTGAAGTTCGGGACGAATTCCAAAGAGCGTGTATAGAATTCTCGGATATGGATCCTTTGCATAGACCAGGTATTCCCAGGCTCTATGCATCTCCAGCAACTCCGGGAATTCTATCTCAAATCAATGATGAGATTGCGTCTCGACTGTGTGCTGATATGTCGCTGCTGCAACTACAATCACTTGTGTATTGTGGTGCAGTTGCGGCTATCAGATTGCACGGTCAGAAGATTCGCTTTCGCGTTATTGGTTTGAGTGACAAAAGAGATCCACCATGGAAAATTCGTCTGGAACGTCGGCCGGACTCACTAAGGCAGGACATTGCTAGACTGATTCAGATCAGCACTGGCAATGCCAGCTGACGGGTGAGAAATAAAGTGCAGAGGGTTTACCGAAACTATGCCATCCCCTGTGAGACACCCGTAGTTGAAATTCTGGGCACACTAAAACTGAAACTTTCTGTCATATGCAGTCGGTTACGACGGTATGGCGAAAGTTATTCCAGACGTGTCCAGAATGCAACATACGCGAGGAACCAGCGGAGCTTTTTCAGATCTCTCAACGAATCCCAACAGAGCGCCCAGACAATACAGTTCTCGGTGACGGAAGCGAAAGAGTATTGGGGTGGACTTTGGGGGTTACCTGCCCAGCATGCTGAGCATGCTGAGTGGATCACCGCCGAAGGCACCCGCCATGCCAATACACCTGGCATGAATTTCGCGGATGTTACCGAAGAGGAAGTTCGACGAGCCATAAACATCTCGAAGAACTGAAGGGGCCCAGGTCTGGATCGGGTGCAGAATTTCTGGTATAAGAAATTTACCAGCGTACACAGTCGGTTGGCACGCAGTATAAATGAGGTCATGAGTCGGCCGGAGGAATTTCCACCTTTCCTCACTGCGGGAATTACCTACCTTATCCCTAAGAAGGACACGGTGCAGGACCCCGCAGACACAAGACCGATCACTTGCTTACCAACCCTCTACAAATTCATCACGTCCATTATTAGTGGAAGGATCAATGCGCACCTCGAGACCAACAACATTTTGTCCGAGGAGCAGAAGGGCTGCCGAGTTGGGTCAAGGGGTTGCAAAGAGCAACTCATTATCGACTCGGTAGTTGTAGGACAAGCAACTAGAAGTCAAAGAAACCTCTTCAGTTGGTCTGGTCTGCCACCCGTCGGCGGCTCGCCGCTCATTCCTGCCAAGCCAAAAAACCGAATTTTTTCTCAAAATTTTTTAAGGAATAAGGAACTTAGATAACAAATCAAAAGTAAATTAGTTTTAATTAAGTTTTAAATTATATATTATTAGTTAAGTAATATAAATTTCTTTTCATATTCTTGATAAAAGTTAATTTAGTTTCAATTTTAAATTCCTTTTATTAATAATATTAATTTGTAGACACGTCCCTTCTCTACAAATGTCGAACTACAATGCTTGCGAAGTCTTTCCGTTGTCTGTGGACATTATTGAAGTTCTATTATTATAATCTATTATTTATAATCACAGTACATGATTTTATATCAAGAGGTCATCAAAATAATAGCAGATTAATGGGGTTAGATATTCTTCCAGACCGCATACCGTGGTCCATTAAAACAGATAATGATGGAAAACTAGTGACCTGTTCAGAGTTTTTCAAAAAACCCGAGCTCCATCCTTGGAAGAAGGTTGATATAGAGCTTGATAGTAGAATATAGAAAAAATTCTGAAATTAAAATGAAAAAATCTGAATTTTGAATGGAAAATTTGAAAAAGTTGAAGTTAGTTTGAAAAATGTTGAATCAAACTTGGAAAACCTGCAACCTGCAAAATATACACAAGTATTTATTAAAGTCATAAATCTAGCTCATCCTAAATACACAAACACATCCTGCTACACGAACTCCGCGCGAAGTGGATGAGCGATATCACTTGAAAGTGGATATTTTCACATAATATATGCATATATTACGTGCTACGTACTAATGGGACAAATACATACTCAAATGCCTTTCCAAAATAAATACCTAAAACCTGAACCGTGTTCAGAAGCAGTCTTAGGTCGTAATTGGTAATTAATACATTTAGCAAATGGTTTTTAGCTGAACGCGTTTCAAGGAGTTTGCAGGTATCAAGAATGCGTTCGTCCTATATACATATTTACGTATAGGACTCTGGTGTAGTATTGATATTTTTAGAATGCAGTAAATTCAACCGAAGAAGACACACTTGACGCTGTAACTTAGCTAATAATAGTAGTATAATTCATATCAAACTTGATGGTACTATGTGCTTTCTTATGAATTCGTTTCACAATTGAATAAAACCAAAAAAATGCAACAAACTCCCATATGGCCTACATCATGGCGATCAAAGGGTAGTATAGGTCCCAGGGTCCCAGGGTCCCAGGTCCCAGGTCCCAGGTCCCAGGGTACCAGGGTCCCAGGGCGAAACGTGGATTGGTGCCCACGATGGAGCATAAAACCTGGGAAACGCCTGCTGAACTAACACCAACAGCTCTACTACCAAACCCTATCTCCACCTCCACGTGGTGAACGCTAGGAGTTCTTTCTTTATGAAAAACTGCACATGGAGAAGGATGAAGGCTAGTCTCCCGAGCCTAAAAACGGGACAAAATGTACCAACTGGTCCTCCAGGTTGGGGGTTGGGTAGGGCTGACAACCTTACACGGAAAACCGATGTTACGAAGCCACGAAAGGAGCCTCGAATAATAAATGGATCTTACAACGACGAACCCAGCAACGACAACGGATTAACGATTTGCGAATTTTCTCATGGAATGTGCACTCCCTGTACAGATCCAATGCTGCTGGGCACCTAACCGATACCCTGTCCCAATATAGGGCAAAGAGCCGCTACACCATATATTATAGCGGTCATCCAGTAAACCATCTGCTCGGAGTAGGTTTCTTAGTCAGCCAAAAAAAGAAACCTGCTGTTATCGGCTTTGAAAATATAATATAAGCGAAAGGCTATGCACTCTGCGTTTGCGAAGCAAGTTTAGAAACATAAGCCTCATAAACGTCCACGCCCCTACAAAGGAGACTGTAGAGTCGGTAAAGGATACCTTCTACGAGGCAGTTGAGCGGACCCTCGAAGCCTGTCCCAAGTATGATATCAAAATCATGCTTGGAGATTTCAACAGTCAAGTAGGGACGGAGCCAGTATTCAGGCGATACGTTGGCTCCCATAGCTTACATAAGGATAACAACGATAACGGATTGCGCATTATCCAGTTAGCAGCATTACACGAAATGGTTGTTGAAAGTACCTGGTTTGTGCGGAAAGCGGTTCACAAATATACGTGGGTCTCTCCAGACGGGACCACTTTCAACCAAATTGACCACGTGCTGATTGAACGCCGCCACCTCTAAGCCTTGATAAATGTCAGAACATATAGGGGGGGGGGCAATATAGACTCGGACCACTATCTCGTTGGCATGCTGCTCCGAGCTCGAATTACGACACCACCTCCAATCCCCTCTGACAATCAGGTGGAAGTGAATACTGAAGCCATCCACAACACAGCACTCCGCGACACCTATAAGAGGGAAATGGATACCGCAATAACCGCAGTCAACAGAGGTCCTGGAGATGAAGCATCAACTAATGATCTTCACAACCACCAGAAGAACGTTATCATTGATACGGCCGCAAAGATACTTGGCCCCAGCCGCAAGAAAAGTCGGAACGGCTGGTTTGACGATGAATGTAAGCTAGCAACGGAGCGGAAGAATGCCGCATTCCGAGTAATGTTGCATTCTCAAAGAAAGCGGGCACGCGCAGAGACTTGTCACGAACTCCGTCGAGCAGAGAAGCGACTTCACAGACGGAAAAAGGAAGCCTGGGAGAACCAACAAGTCTGTGAACTCGAAAAGTACAGGGACCAACCGCACCAAGCGCGGAAGTTTTACCAACAAGTCAGCAGGATAAAGCGTTATACACATCGATGCTCATCGTGCCGAGACAAAGAGGGAAATCTGACTTCCGACATTCCGCATATTGGAGCGATGGGTTGAGTACTTTGCTGAACTACTGAAAAACCAGAACATCAGCGAGTTGGAGGTCCCGCCAACTGAAGACGACGGACAAATACTGCCACCACCAAGTACAGGAGAAACAGTGCGTGCAATTCATCAGCTGAAAAATCATAAGACGCCAGGAGCCGATGGAATTTCAGTCGAATTAATTAAATATGGGCCAGTTACACCAAATGGTTCATCAACTTGTGCTCAAGGTATGGGACAGCGAATCAATGCCTGACGATTGGCAACGAGGCATTATCTGCCTGATACCTAAAAAGGGAGATATCACACAGTGTAACAATTATAGAGGTATCACGTTGCTGAGTATCATATATAAGATATTCTCCGCTATCTTGCTAGGCCGGATAGCCCCATACGCCCAGAACATCATTGGCCGATACCAAAGAGGCTTCGTTCCAGGCAAATCAACAACAGATCAAATTTTCTCTCTGCGGCAAGCGATGGAAAAACTGTTGGAATATGGACATCAGTTGCACCATCAATTCATCGACTTTAAAGCCGCCTATGATAGCATAGCCAGTGTAAGACTGTACACGGCATCCGGTATCCCCGACGAAATTCATAAGACTAACTAGGCTGACCCTGACCAATGCGCGAGGCCAGATAAAAGCAGGAGGATCACTCTCAAAACCATTCGACATCAACAACGATCTACGACAAGGGGATGCCATGTCATGCGTCCTCTTTAACCTGACCCTCGAGAAAGTGATCCGTGATACTGAGGTAAATGCAAGCGGTACGATCCTTTTTAAGTTCACCCAACTAATGGACTATGCTGACGATATCGACATCATGGGAAGAACCACCCGAGAGAAGGCAGCTGGGCTTCATCCAGATCGAGCAGGCGGCGATAGGCGCGAGATCGTGGGCTGCACATCAATGAAGGCAAGACAAAATATATGGAGGCAACGTCAGCACCAAAGACGAACCAGCCAACAACATCGAACCGCACTGATCAAACAGGAAGAGTAAGGATAGCAGAATACAACTTTGAGACTGTTGATAATTTCTCCTATCTAGGGTCGAAAATCACAACCGATGACAGATACAATGATGAAATCCGCGCACGGTTGTTGTCAGGCAATAGAGTCTATTTCAGCTTACAAAAACTGTTCCGCTCGAAATGTCTCACCATAAGGTCAAAGCTCTTACTGTACAAGACTGTCCTCATGTAGTCCTCGGAAATTTGGGTTCTTAGCAAGAAGAATTGCGAACTCTTGGCCGCGTTTGAGAGAAGAATCCTCCGAAGAATTTTTGGCCCCCTACATGAGGATGGACGATTCCGTAGCCTACATAACGACGAAATCTATGAGCGATACCATGACCGTCAGGTTGTGGATAAAATCAGGTGCAATATGTTACGGTGTGCGGGTCACTTAATCCGTATGGATGAGAATGATCCAGCCCGGAAAGTCTATAAGGGCAATATCTATGGTAGAAAAAGAAGACGAGGCAGACCTTGCCTAAGATGGGGCGATGGCGTAGGTCAGGACGCCAGACAGCTTTTAGGGGTATCGAATTGGTGGACCTGGGCCAAAACCGGGATGTCTGGAGTTCCTTATAAAGGCAGGTCTAGACCGGATACCGGTTGTTGCGCCGTTGATGATAATGGTGGCCTACATCAAAGTAGTACAACTCGTAAAAAGCGGTCTACTCGAAGGTGCATCTTACTCATCAACCCAATTCGAATATATCAAATCTGTTTCAGCAGTTGGGAATGGAATGATTTGTGATGTAGACCTCTAGTATGTATGTCTCCAATTAAGAGTAATTAGTAATTCAGTTATGAAAAGTACTAATTTGATTTGAGGGGACTAAAAAGTCGTAGGAGGATTTTTGCCTTAAACGTGCCTAAAAACTTAAATTGTTTCCTACCAAGAACTCAAGTCTCCTAGGAATACATGAGACCGGCAAGACCATTGTCTTTTATAGTAAAAGCTTCGACCCTATGATGAGACGTTTCGAGCCAAACAGATTTTGCAAGATAAAATAGACTCTGTTGGCTGCCCGTAACCGTACGCAGATTGTTTGTGAATTCTTAGCAATTTCGTCGGGATGCTGAATTCTCCCTTGGTCGTGTACAGTTTCAAATGGCTATGCTATCATAGGCTGCCTTAAAGTCGATGAAAAGATGGTGCGACCGATGACCATATTCCAACAGTTTTTCCATCGATTGTCACATATCTGGTCTGTTGCAGACTTGGCCGGAGTGGAGAGTTTTCAGTGTGAGCCAATGATGTTCTCGGAATATGCGACTACCGGACCTAGCAAGATAGTGGAAAAAACGTTATAGATGGTACTCAGCAACGTGATACCTCTATAACTGCTGCACGGCGTGGTATCTTCCTTTTTCTGAATGGAATAAAAAATTCCTCTTTGACAATCATTAGGCTGATTCGCTCCTCCACACCTTGATCATAAGCAAATCAACCACTTGGTGTTATTTTCTCGCTCCCATATTTAACCAGTTCGACTATAATTCCATCGGCACCACGCGACTTATGATTCTAAAGCCGATGAATTCAATGGACTGTTTCT
The DNA here is from genome assembly GCF_905115235.1 of Hermetia illucens. Taxonomy (NCBI): domain Eukaryota; kingdom Metazoa; phylum Arthropoda; class Insecta; order Diptera; family Stratiomyidae; genus Hermetia; species Hermetia illucens. The sequence continues at coordinate 65,471,255 of NC_051850.1, read as the reverse complement.
TTCATGCTTGGTGCTGGCAGCATGGTTCTATCAGCTTCGGTTGGTGGGACTTCCAACTCACCGATATTTTGGTTGTTGAGTAGTTCAAACAAACCACTCAACCCATCGTCCCAATATGCCCATTCTACACCTGGTACGGTTGCTCGTGGTACTTTTCGAGTCAACAGACTTGTTGGTTCTCCCAGGTATCTTTTCCCGTCTGTAAAGTTCTTCTCCGTTCGGCGGAGTTAGATAAGTTGATAAGTTTACGCGCGTGTCCGGTTTCTTTGCGAATGCAACCTTAGTCGATATGTGGCATCGTTCCTTATAGTTTCCACCTCACATTCATCGTCGAATCAACCGTACCGACTGGTGGGTCATTTATCGGTACTTCATCTCCAGGATCTATATTAGGGTATCAATTTCCCCCTTGTAGATGTTACGAAGGACTGTATTGTAGATAACTTCAGTGTCAAATCCCACCTGATTGAGGAATTCTAGGCGTCATTGTTGAGCCCGGAGCACCATGCCAACGAGATAGTTATCCGAGTCTATGTTGGCCCTCCGGTATGTTCTCATATTCATGAAGGTAGGACGGTGGCGGCGTTCAATCAATACGTGGTCAATTTGGTTGAAAGTTGTCCCGTCTGTAGAGACCTACCGAAGTTTGTCGGCCGCTTTCTGCGCAAACCAGGTGCTTCCAATAACCATTTTGTACGACAGTGCTAATTGAATAATTCGCGGCCCCGTCATCATTGCTTTCCATATGTAAGATACGAAAGGCAATAAGGTTTGTCGTTGTAAAATTCATCCAGTCCGAGATACCTTTTGTGGCTTCGTAACAAGCTGTTTTCCGTGTAAGATTCTCAGCCCTACCCAACCCCCAGGACCAGTTGGTAGAATTGGTCCCATTTTTAAGGTCGAGAGACTCATTTTCATCCGTCTGCAGCTTTTCATGAAGAAGGAACTCTCAGTGGTCACCACGTGGAGGTGGTAGTTTAGGCTGTTGGTGGTAGTTTAGCAGATGTATCACAAGTTTTATTGTCCATCGTAGATACCAGTCCACATTTCGCCCTGGAACCTATACTATCCTTGGATCACCACCGATCACAAGAACGTATAATATCAGTGACGAAATACAACCTCAACAGACTCCGCTTAGATAGGATCATTACAATATTCAATGGGACGAAAATTCTTCGTCTTATCCTTAGAGCATTCACATTACAAACATTTCAATTTCCTAACGTGTACTGGGGTTTTGCGATGGGTAATTTACATATAAAGAGTCCAGTTGTAATCGAATAATGACATGAAAAAATGGGAAATGAATTTACCCCAATCGCGGGGAAGGGACCACTAAACAATTCCGTTTTGTGTGCCCAAATGACTTATGACTATGCGTTATACTAATAATCCATCATCATCATCATCAACGGCGCAACAACCGGTATCCGGTCTAGGCCTGCCTTAATAAGGAACTCCAGACGTCCCGCTTTTGCGTCGAGGTCCACCAATTCGATATCCCTAAAAGCTGTCTGGCGTCCTGGCCTACGCCATCACTCCATCTTAGGCAGGGTCTGCTTCGTCTTCTTTTTCGACCAGAGATATTAACCTTATAGACTTTCCGGGCTGGATCATCCTCATCAATACGGATTAACTGACCCGCCCACCGTAACCTATTCAGCCGGATTTTATCCCCAACCTGACGGTCATGGTATCGCTTATAGATTTCGTCGTTATGTATGGCACGGAATCGTCCATTCTCATGTAGGGGGCCAAAAATTCTTTGGCGGGTTCTTCTCTCGAACGGAATTCTTTTTGCTAAGAACCCAAATCTCCGAAAAATAACTGAGGACTGGCAAGATCATTGTCTTGTACAGTAAGAGCTTTGCCCCTACGGTGAGACATTCCGAGTGGAACAGTTTTTGTAAGCTGAAATAGGCTCTGTTGGCTGTTGGCTGCCAAAAACCGGGCGCGGATCCACAGACACGTAAATTAGATGATTCCGAATATTACCTTATCTATGCTGACGTTATGATAACAAAATTTCACTCAAAAGGTCACGGAAGGTAACTCAAATCAAAGACAATGAGTCGCATCCTTTTTAGTAAATGCTGGACTCTTACTTGCAGCTTGTCGATTCAGAATTATTATACAGCTTTTGAGGAAGGAAAGGGTGGATTCGACTGAAATGCGGGACTTTGATCGATTCGGTTCGAACAAGAAGGTGTTGACTTCTTATATTCTATTGTCATCTGAGATTAAACTTGGGTCCACTCGCAGCAATCAACTAGATGGAAATAGGACTAGGGAGTTTGCTAGGTTTGGTGTTCCCTTCAAGCTTTCTCCTTCTTCAGATGTCCAATAATCAAATACGAAACGTCTCAGTACGAAAACATCGGTAGATGAATTTTCAACTTTACTTTTCACTGAGAGAAAGATATTCAGGAGTGTATTGTCTGCACTATGAGTTCAAATAAGGAATCAGAATTGACTAAAAGCGGAAATGAGAAGTTACACTCTTAAATGTTAAACCGTATTTTTTCTTGGAAAAAACTGTACTGAAAAGTATTTTGTAATAAAGAGGAATAAGGTAGGTCAAGGTAGATGGATGTATGGGAAAATCCTTTAATTTTTAAAAGAAAGAAAGAAATTGAAAGTTAGGGCATCTAGCTCAGTAATTAGGAGAGATCATTTGTGTTCCGAGGATTATTTTGATGCCTTAAATTAAATGAAAAATAAAGTTACACAATACATCCTTCAAACCAGTAGTTTGGTTCGCATGGTAGGCAAGTGGTGTGGAAAGTAAAAAAAGTGTAAAGGTGTAAGCTGAACATTTTTATGGAAAGGAAAGTTGCTGAAAGACCAGAAACATTCAAGATAAGGTTGTGGACGTTGAGAACGGTAATTGTTATATTAAAGGGCCACGATGCGGATTTGTAAACTAAACGAGATGTCAGTTAAGATTTTGTAGTTGCCCAAGACACGGCATACAAATGTTGCTAAAGAAATTTAAGTAGCACTAAACCAACACAGAAGTGGTTCGAGGATTAGTACTTTTCCCCATGTTCTTTTTGCTTAAATTAACTTTTCCGCTGGATAATATAATGTGGAGCCGTATTGGAGATGAGTGGGGACTCCTTTTAAAGTTTTGTTTGCAAAACAAAACCTTCTTATAATCGGTTCAATGTCAGTCTTTTTTTTTAAGGAGGTGGAAATCTTCAAAAGACTTTGGTCTGGGCACGCCAGAATATGGGATTTTGACCCACTAAAACCACCCCCGACTCCATCCTTACCCCGTGCAACCACCTTTAGGTATTACCTCACGGTCGGAGTTAGTTTACCTTAGCTAGGTCTCCTTCCGTGTTCCCGCGGGGTTCGTAACCGCGCCTTCCCCACTCACTTCTCCTTTTCGCAGTTTATCCTGTATTACTGCGATCATGGTATTGATCGAATCCCAGTCTCTCTGGCAAGGTACCATTCTCCGGACAAAATTTTCCGGTTCTTCCACGAAACTAGGACATTGGAAGAATACGTGCGCTGGGTCTCTGGGACTCCGTCGCAGTTTGGACAATTAGGCGAGGTGTCCAATGTAAACCTGTACAGGAATTGACGGTATCCTCCATGACCGATGAGAAACTGGATGAGATTATAATTGATCTTCCCATGCTTTCTCTCCAGCCACTCCCCGATGGAAGGGATCAACCTGTAAGTCCAACGACCCTTTTATGACTGGTCCCATCGCTGTTGCCATCTGCTTATGGATCTCTCTCTTTCGGCTTTTTTCAGCTGCAATAAGGGAGAGATATACCTGGTGTTATAAAGGTTCATCATTTCGGTTGCTAGGATGTCAATCGGCATCATGCCCGAGATGACGAACGTTGCATCGTCTGAGGCGGTCCTGAAGGCATAACACACCCTTAAGGCCGTTTTTCTGTAAACCGTACTCAGTTTATGTGCATTTCCTAAAACCTGCAGCGCGTTTCCCCAAACTGGAACTGCATACAGCATGATAGAACTCACCACCCTGGCTATGAGCAGCCTGCAAGTATGCCGCGGTCCTCCTACGTTTGGCAGAGCCATACTCGTGGTGGTTGTTTTTTGCAAGTATGCTTTATGTGCTGCTTAAAATTGAGTTTGTCTATCATCACCCCCAAGTATTTCATGGCCGGCTTGGAAGTGATGATACGATTGCCGATTCTAATGCAGGCGTAATGTCTTTTGCGACACTCAGTCCGTCTTTTCCTCTGCGAATGCCAGCCCAGCACTCTCTAACCAAGCCTTAACAACACTGATTACTTTGCTTGAGTACAACTCAGCATCCTCGAGATGGTTTGCGACCACAACCAGTGCTAAATCATCGGCGTAACGCACCACCGTGACCTCCGCCGGAACCGGAAGGTTAAGCACATCATTATACATGATGTTTCACAGTAGGGGGCCCAGTACAGAGTCCTGTGGGACACCCGCGGAGACAACGTACTCCTTGGTTCCATCATCGGTATTATACCACAATGTTCGCTCATGCAAATAGCTATCTATAATAGCGGCGAAATAGGTCGGAACACCAATCGTCGCCAGAGAATTTCATATAAGGTTCCAATTGGCCGAATTAAATGCATTCCTCACATCCAGGGTGACTTCTTCTTCTTGTTCTTTAGCCTTTGTCCCGTTCACAAGCGGGGTCGGCTCGTCGTGATCGGCTTCGCCATTTGGCTCTATCGAATGTCTGATCTGGGTGCAATCTCGAGGCTTCCAAATCCCCATTCAGCATATCAAGCCACCGTACAACCCCTTTCGTGAATTGCATTTTCGGCCAAGCCAGTAACATTTTGATGGCATCAATGGTTGATCTGGCTTTACGGAACCCATACTGCCTATCTGAAAGGCCCCCTTGGTTCTCGACGACTGGGAGTATACTATTATAAATAACCCGCTCCAACAGTTTCCCCATAGTGTCTAGAAGACATATGGGTCTGTAGGAGGACGGTTCCCCTGGCGGTTTGCCAGCCTTAGGCACCAGCACCAACTTCTGCCGCTTTCACGGTGATGGAAAGATACCCTCGGACATGCATGTTTCGAACAGCTCCGCGAACATATCCGGTCTACATTTGACGGCAAGTTTGAGGACCTTATTCGGTATGCCGTCCAGACCCGGGACTTTGCTGTCGCCTATTCGACTGCAGATCTCCAGCAGCTCGTCCTTGGTGACTCGTGGAATCGGCGTGATTCAGGGGACGCTGGAAAGTGTTAGTACCCCGCTCTTGCAGCATAGGGCACGTGATCTGCGGAGTCTGTCTGTCTGTCTGTCACACGCACTTTTCTCAGAAACGGCTATACCGATTGACACGAAATTTGGTGAGAAGGTCGGAGCTGTGAACGCCCAGACATGCAGTGAGTGATATTCTTCTACGTTGAGGTTTAGAAGAGGGGCCCTTATATGTAAGAGGGGGGTGTAAACATTTTTTTTACCGAATATACTCATGTGGGATATCAAATGAAAGGTCTTAATTAGTACTTTTCGAAACCGGTCTTAGTTTTGAGATTTGTTAAAAAGGCGGGGAGTGGGAGGGGTGGAAACTGATGATTTCTTTAACGGACCCATTCTCAGAAACTACCCAACCCAAAAATCTGAAAAAAATCCCGAAGCTGCCTGTATATGGTGCCCAGGCCTATAAATACTCTCCATATCGATATCCCTTCAAATTAAGTTAATAATAGTATATTACTATTTTTTGGAAAAATTGGGTAAAACTCCCCTAAAGTTTATCCCAGAGTTATAAAAGTAGTATGATAGTATAAAATATAATATGAAGCATATAATCCCCAAGTTTGCTCAAAGTCATACTATTAGTAACAAAGTTACAGTAGCTAAAAGTTGACTTTACCGTGTAAATTCACTGCAACTAAATATCAATATCACATTAAAGTGGGTAGTCAGCATTTAGCATATACATAACGGGCTACGTACAAATAGGATAGTTCTACACTCAAATATACTCACAGAAGAAGCAAACAAAACCTTTCATACCTGAAGCATCCAGCTTTCGGTTTCCCGACTTGTTTTTGTGTTAATAATAGTAATAATCATTAATAATAGTAATAATCACTAATTGAGTAATAATCATTACTCAAAATCACTTAATTAAAGAAGCTTTTTCCTTTTCTTCTAATTCAACCAAAATATGGAAATACTGGACATCAGGAAGGAAGCGCCATTCTTTAAAAGCAATTGAGGCGTGAAACGATGTCGATTGATATTTAGGCTATAAAACCTATAGCGGTGAAAGTCCCGATGGACCGAGTTAAAGATATGTGAAATTTGATTTATCATACCTAATCCACCCGTCTCCCTGGACTGGTTACTAAGGAAGCTAGGAAGTACATGATCGACAGGTTGACTTTGATTCGGTCAACATTTGTTTATTTTCTCAGAAGAAGCTGTAATATATGTACATAGAACGAACTGCTGCATTTCTGAATAACTTTGAGGGGGTCCTCCAAATGTAATCTGCCGAAATTAGTCTTGGAAATCCTTAGAATCCACTCTACACAGTCGACGGGCCCTAATTTAGAACCCGCATATTAGTTTAGTTTCAAAATTATTTAGCCTTGGAATCTGAAAACACAAAAGTTGACAGCTCTGTATATGCAATAAACACTAGACTCACTTTGGAATGTAACTAAGAATCCCCATAGTGTTTATTGCAACAATTCAAGTTATTTAGTGCCATTTCACTTTCCAGTCAATTATAATCTAAAATGGCTAAAACAAATTTTAATGAAATATAAATGAAGAATATTACGTATTGGCTCTTCTCAGAATAGTTAACTTGATGTTCTTCGAGAAGATTTCAACACAGAAAGGTATAAAAATAGAAACTTCCTCACAAACAGGAAACTTTCTATTTGGGGACTACAATAGAAGAGGATCCATGAAACAACGGCGTTGAACGAGTAATGTAAACAATCTTAGCACGAGTGTTTTTATCTCGATGTAGCACTTTCAATTTCAATTCAGTTGAGGTAGACACACAGTTGCAAACCTGTTGTTAAAATAACACTACACGAGTGGCTTACAGAAGGCTGAAGCGGCGATTATTGTACGTAAATAGTGCGGGGAACTCATAGGCGTAGAATTTGATAAGTCATAATAGTAAATAACACTCGGTTGGAAGCACAATTTCACGGTGCAAAAGAACCAGATAACATACATATCATGAAAAGAGTTATTTAAGCCTTTCAATTTATGAAGAATGGTCTATCTTATTTTTGTGAGGCTGCATGTACTTCGGTAAGAGCTATGTCATAAAGAATTCTGCAGACTTGAAACGCTGTGAAAGTTCATATTCCTCTCACGGACGGTAGTGAATAAGAAATCAAAAGGATCATTCAAAACTAGCTAGCGGACTCATTGCAGTCTAGTAGAATTATAAGATACTTTGCCTTTTTCTACAGCTGAAGAGATATTCGACCTAAATATACCTAGTCAAATGGCTTTTCGTTCAAAGTCTTTGTAGTTAGTAGCATTTATAATGTTAGTAACTGTTCCGGCGCTCGAATGATTTCCTTAGGGAAGATAACAGTTAAAATCTCAATCGTATTAGAGGCATTTGCATGTGCTCGATATGTGGTGGACAGATGGGAGCTAGAAAGCCTCACCCAAATGTCGAACGACATGACTTCGAGTTCGGTTACATTAAGACAAGGCGAAAGGGGAAAAGTATGTATGGTTTTTTCCAATTATATTCACATGAGATATCAAGTTAAAAGCTTTTGGTACGGCTCTTTTCCTTAATATATGAGATCCATAAACCTCTGTGTGGAGCGTCAACTACATCTGCGTGCCATCATCGTCAGTTCTTAGCAATATTTTTCAACTCATCCAACGATTAACTAAGAAGTTTGAATTCTATTTCCATTGTCCTATGCGCCCAATTCTTGATCGAATCACTCACAAACTAATTTGAGGCACTGGGTCCCATACCGAGGAGGAATGGCCCCCATTTCTTAATATGTGCCACTTCCATTTTCTTGTCAACTTGTCTACGTGTATCTAGCCAATACGATGACGAAGTTCTTCATTAGCTATTATCTTATACCTCACACGAGAAGAAAGCTTGGAACTTCGAGTGCGCAAAACAATGCTGGAAGATTTAGCGCTGCTAATGCGTCGGGCGACTTTAAGTTCTACCCGCAGCACAAATAACCCTAATTAATAATAATAATCGTTGGCCCAACAATCCATATTGGATCAGGGCCTTAAAGTGTGTTAGAGCACTTCATTCAAGACCGTCACGGTACACTACAGTGAACTGTAGAAGGCAATGTAGTCAGCATTGCGCCGCCCGAGACTATTACCCTTATTTGACTCAGGTACTCATTCACAGCTGAGTCGACTGGTATCCGACATCCAGTCACAATAACAAATCCCACCGCCGCCAGTGAGATTTGAACCGTGGCCTTCCGTATGACAACCCAGTGCTCTAACCACTGAGCTATTCAGACACTAACCCTAATTAGGTACATAATTTTTTCAACCCCGTCGATATTCTGCTTTGATTTGCTCGAAGAAGCATTAAACCAAGGTATTTAATCGCTGGTTTTGACTCTATAGTCAACTAGTCTCTAGCGTCCCATAGAGCAAGGAGCGGTCTTTCAGATAATCCCTTAATATCCGCAAGAGATAGCTTGGCACGTGAAATGAGTTTTCTAATGTGTAATAGTGCAATTTCATAATTCTAGGGTAAACTTAAGAGGGGCTTTGCAGTAAATTATATAGGAAGGACACCCACAAGAAGAAGCCAATATGGAGGAAGAAAAGAGAGTAAAAGATACGGTGCAGTACCGGTGTTTTGGGGAGTGGGCAAGTAGGCTCTCGGTGGTCGATATCCCTCCACTGTAGTGCCTCGGTGATGAATTGCTGGGTCACTATTGCATGTAACATAATACTACAAGTAGTCTGGAGAAACAACAAACAGACAATGTATGATAACCAAAGTTGTCGAAACAGCGACGACCCTAAGGGAGGTAAACCCTCAAGAAGGAACCGAAGATGTATGCACCAAGGTTGGTGGAAAGAAGAACACAGAATATGATCATTGATCATAATGCGACCCTACAACCATGATAATATGATCATATGACATATGCCGATATTATCAGGAAAGTCAAGTCCGATCCGCAACTGATTGACCTTAGTTAGCGCGTCAACCAGATCAGACGTTCCTCGGTAAAGTTGAAAAATCTTTAAAGGAGGAGGCACAAGTATGGGGCAAAAAGCGACTGATTGTGATATACTGCAATGACATCGATAGAGTCACCACCAAGGAGGACATTCGCGAAACCCTAGAAAAACAATTCGGACCGTTCCGTTTGCACGTGTATGCAATCCGAGGACTCAGGAAGGCATATGGAAGCACGCAAACGGCAACTGTAAGCTTCCGGCTAAATTAGTGTTAGAACTATTAGCGGCTGGTGAATTAAAAGTATGGGTCGTTTGCCGACTCAGAGAGCAGGTTTCCCTCGAACCTGGCCATATAGCAGCGAAATGCACCAGTGATTACGATTGGACAAAGAAACACAGAAGAAGCACAGGAGAAGGCCATATATTCAACGAGTGCAAAGTTGAAACTGAATGCATTCTTTGGCAAGGAAGAAAAGGGCGTTAACTGTCGGCACATTGCAGTCAGCAGCAAATTCCCAGTAGAGAAAATTGGAATCCAGACAGAGCTAAAAAAATCGTAATAACGACATTTTTTTGGAGGGGAGTAGGTGAATGCGTTTACGCACAGCGTGTTGGACTGCCACAAAAATATGCTCTCGAACTACCAACCTCCCTGTCATCCGAGATCTAGCCCGGAACCGTTTGTGACATTACTTCGGGCTAGCCCTCCCGCTCTTCCGGCTTTGGGAACCTTCAAGTCAGGGAACTCTTTTCACCAACGGGAGGGAGGGGAGGAAGGGAGTTGTTAGTTCAGGGAACCCCTTACCATCCGATCCTTTCCCCGGTCGAGTTCAATCTTCTTCGCAATAAGAAGAGCCCGAACATAATGCGCAAAATGATTTCAGCTGCCAGCTCTCTTCAGTCTCTCTCTGACAATGTTGTCTAGAGCTCCCCTGTGTCTGCATAAAGCTTCCGAAGAAAGCTGTCCCACCTCTCGCAAGGGAAAAAGGTATGTTCAGCGTCGTCCGCCACTACATTGCAGAACATACAATCAAAATATCGCGTCGTCCCAATCCTGTGCAGGTAAAACTGAAAACCTCCATACCCGCTTAGAAGTTGGGTAAGGAAGTAATCAGTCTCATCATGGGTTCGGTTCAATCACGGCTCTAAATTGTCGATGAGCCACGCAGTCCATCTGCCGCTCATTTTGCCAAGAAAATTGCACTCGGTAAGGGTCCGTTGACGTTCTTCACGAGCAACCACCTCTCTTCAGTTCTCGTCCTTACAGCGGTAGACAGCTTTGGTCTCCTTGGCAAGGAGGGCAACGCGGATCACTCCCGCGATCACCATCACAGCCGGGTCGGAGACGGTGCGATAAGCAGGCGCCTCTGCACTTGGGCAAGGCGCTTACGATATTCTTCCTTGTCAAGGGCATTAGCCCATACCTCCGCACCATAGAGCAGAACCGAATGCGTTGATCCCATAAGGAGACGTCTCCTAGTAGATAGAGGGCCTCCAACATTCGCCATTAGCCAACTCAAGGCCGCGACACCAGTTACAGCCCTGTCCGCTGCTGCTTTGATTTGCTCGAAGAAGCTCATGTTCGAATCGAGCATTAAACCAAGGTATTTAATCGCTGCTTTTAACTCTATAGAATAATCAAGAAATAACTTGGCACGTGAAATGAGTTTTTTAATCTGTCCATCTTTCGGAATTGAAGGCATTTCTGACATCAAGCGTTATGAGGAGCACTACCCGTCGAGATCGGCGGCTGTGTGCGTCGGCTCGATGAACCGCATCTACTACCTCCATGATAGCATCCGCTGTGGATCTCCCTGTTCTGAACCCGAACTGCCTTGCGGATTAGTCCTCGGCAGCGCGGATTGCTTCAGCGAATCTACTCCTGATGAGCTTCTCGAGCACTTTCTCGACTGTGTCAAGCATACATAGCGGTCGGTATGCAGACAGGAGCTCCGGGTCTCCTTTACTCTTGCTGATCAGCGCGGTCTGGTCACTTTCCAGCGACAAGGAAAAATGTCCTCCTTCAAGCAAGCGTTGGACGCCTCAAGCACTTTCCAGCGACAAGGAAAAATGTCCTCCTTCAAGCAAGCGTTGGACGCCTCAAGCAGTAGTTTTGCCGTTGGCAGAGCACCATTTTGTAAACTTCCGTCGGGATGCCATCAGGACTTGGCGCTTTCTTGTTTTTCTTATTAAGAACCGCTTCTTTGAGCTCTCTCATTGTGCAAAAGGGGCAATTCTAGACGCTTTCCCCACTATTGACATCAACCCGTACAGGATTTCTGGGGAACAATCATCTGGTTGGTACTTCGAATGCAGGGCAGAGCCCCGATTTTCTGGGTGACAGACTTATAACCAAGTCCTCACGGATCCTTATTCACCTCGTTGACAAGTTGCTGCCAGCCGCGAGCTTTGTTTTTATTTATTACGCTGCGGAGTCTGCATTAAGGCACATGCATTCTCGTTGGCGTGTAAACGTTGCTCAAATCATCGGAACTTACGACACTCCCTCGGTAAGTCGGCAATTTCTGCCGTCCACCAGTGCATAAAAGGCTTCTCGCGCCTGGGGCCCCTCCGAAGCATGGAAGGCTCACACGCCGTCGTTATCAGGTTCATCACTGAATTTACGACGATGTCAACTGTAACACTGCTCGGGGACTTCCACAACGGCGAGCTTTTGGTCTCGAGCGTTTACAGAGATGATACCTATCCGGGCATTGGTTACCTCTGGACATTCGCGCTTTATCGCCTCCTCCACTTCGACCTTTTTTGTGAGGCAGTCAAGATCCCGGATTTCCAGAGGAGGCTCTAAGTTGGAAACAAGAGGTTTCTCCCGCAACAAACCCTTGACCGCTTCGCAAAACGTACTCTTGCTAGTCGTCTTTGGGCCCAGTTCGACGGGAGCTCCGCCACTCCCCGTTTTCCGTATGGAAGACACCTCTACTCCGTTGTCTTCGGGTTTCATCCTATGCGGTTTTCACAAAGGACTTTCGTGAATGTCTTGTCATTCGTCGGCGTAATGAGCAGAGCCGACGGTCTAGTGTATCTTTGTTTCCCCGTCTTTTCTGCTTCTGTCTTTTGATTGGCAGCCTCCTTGTCTTTGGACAGCCGGGTCTCTGGCGGCGTAGTCAGTTGTTTCCTTTTTTCCCTCTTCGCCTTATTTTTTGGGCCCTGGAAGCTACTTCGATAAAGTCTCCTTTAGGTACGTCGTCGTCTTTCCGCTTTTTGGCTAGTTCGCTTTGCTGTGGGCCATCTGCGGTCCGTTTGACGCAAGCAGCGATATCACCGGGGAGTGCGGCTGTTTCTGCTCTCCAACAGTGGAACGTTGCCGATTGCATACGTTTCACCACTGTTGCGCATTTCCTCTTCGGCTCTAGCTAGGACGGTCGACTGCACTTGCACTCGGTTTGTGTCCGAATCCATCTGCTCAGGATTAACGATTCTGACTGGGCTTTCTTTCGGAACAGCGGCACCACAAGGTATAAAAGTTGTCATCTCCGCACGGTCAGTCGCGCCACTTGATAAGGCTTCCTCTTTATTTGGGCGCCCCGGTGTCAAATCGGGTATGTCTGCCCTCGCCGCCTCTTTCGGTAATCCCTGCGATGAACAACGCATTTTTATGCTCCGCCCAAATGTCGTTGTTTCGTCGACTTTTTTATTAATTTATGTATATTTTCCATGAAAACTAACCAGCGCCTCGTGTGCAAGGGAGCGGGCCGCAGTAGTCAGGAACGGGTGTGCCCTGGGGGGCACAGCCCCTACCCCAGCTCCCTGAGGCCTGACCTACGCTTAGCTGATCCAGGGATTCACGGACGAATCACACTACTCGACCTCCAGCAGGGGCTGGCTCCTGATACACGTCAAAACTACCACCTTGGCCGAGCAACGCTCACATCACCCCATCGATAGAGAGTTGTCGAAGGCTCCGGAGTGTATTCCAACGTATTCCGGTTATTCGAGGTGCGCTCTTCCCCGAGAAGCTTTCTCGAGGCTACTGCTTAGGACGCAGGTATACTGCCATCTAGGGGGTCAGAATTACTTACTCGGGCACCTCAGGGACGTCACACCTGAGGGACGGCATTAAAAGCTCAAAAAGGGAGTAGTTATTACTCCGTACAGAAACTTTTAGGATTATTCATATCCTTCAGTGGTCAGTGGCATGGATTTGATGAAATGTTGGCCATACTCGGCTGGAAGTTTGCTGCATTATTCGAAAAGGCTTTCCATCAAGTATTATTCGCTGGAAATAGAACCTTCGCGAAGCCTATCGTCGAGATAATCCCGCAAGTTTTCAATAATATTCCAGTACGAGGATTGTTTTGCATTGATGATTTACTTTGCACTGTATCCAACAGACTAAACATTATGTTCTTGTAAAAGGAACACAAAACATGTACAACTCCATTTACCCCCTTTCTGAATACTACCAAGAACTTCAAATACCAGGGGTCGTTTTTTGCTCGAGGCTATTGGGGAACTGGACTTAGTACTTGCAAATACTGGAAATGTAGCCACATTGCGTGGGACAGCGTCGGGCTCAATAGTCGATTTGACATATGTGCATACCACGAGGAGAATGGTTTGGTCCGTCAGTCCCACCAAGCAATTTTTTTCCAGATCTAAAATGGACCATGCAAAGAGGCGCGTTCTCGCGGAATTGGAAATCAGGGCGAGTCTATTAAAATTTTTAAAAGGAGTGCATTTACAGAGGTGCTATTGGGAGACCATGATCCCGATGGAATTGCTCCAGAAAAGATAGTACAGATGATGAGTCAGATAACGAGAGTATTCGATGCTGCCATGTCTAGGCGGTGAATCCTCACCAATAGGCGGTCAAATTATTGGTGGAACAAAGAAAGTTGTGGGAATTGTGGGCTGCATGGTCAGGAGTAAGAAGGATTTGCCAACGATTTAGAAGAAAATCAGACTTCGATGAGAAACGGTAGTATATAAGAACCATCGAGGTAGGCTTAAGCAGGCTGTTTGGACCAGTAGGCGAAAATGATTCAATGCACTTTGCGCTAAGGCAGACCAAAACCTTTGGGAAACAGTGTATACGGTTGTAATAAAGAGGATTAGAGGGCGAATACCATAACTAACCTGACCGCATCTTCTTCTTCAAATAGTGATGAAACCCTTACTTCCGGATAAAGGAGAGTGCGGGAAATATCAACCAGCGTTGGACGTCTTCACTATACCTGCGGTAATCGAAGAGGTACTTGATTTGCCGCAGCATCGGAGATACCAAAGCTTCTGGTTTGGATGCTATTCCCAATGGGAAATTCGCTGTTAAGACCAGAACAGCGCATTTGGAGTATGCATGGTAAAAGGAAGGAAGGATGAAGTAACAAAAACCAGTTTATCTCACGAAGCGCAAACCAGGCCATCCATTATCATAGCGCATCATGTAAACACGGTAAGAAGGATGCTCGAAAGGGTTATCTGCAATAGACTTCTCCCCATCATAGAATCTAGAGATGGCCTATCGGAGCGGCAATTTCGTTTTCGTTAAGCTCATTCAACGATCGACACTTAAGTCGTGGTTTTGAAGCAGGGTCGAGAGGCGATGGACTCTCCCTACGATAATCGGTTTTGCAGATAATTTAGCCATGGTTGTCGTCACGATACAACCTGAAGATGTTGAAGTAGATGCTAGCAAAACCATCACCGCCATTTAAGTGCAGCTGGAGTTGATTCAGCTTGACGTTGCCGGTCAAAAGACGGAGGCGATCTTGATTATCAATCATAGGAAAAGCAATGCGATTAGTATTCGTGTTGGTGGTCATATCATTATTTGAAAGCCACTTATCCAATACCTAGGGGTGATGATTAACGCGAAAATCAATTTCAAAGGACAATTGCCCATGAAAAAGCAAGAAATACAAGCATATCATTAGCATGAATGATGAGTAACATTGCAGGGTCGCAGATTAGTTGTCGCCGGGGTAGTTCGCTCTACCTTGCTGCATCGGTGTAGGAGGAAGCTCTTGCGTGTGAGAGCAATCGGAAGAAAATAACCGTTTAGTGGCGTTGAGGGTGTGGAGCGCCTTCAGGGCAATCTGGGGCGAGGCGGCGTGGATCGTTACAGGAGTGGCCTCTATGAATATTCTGGCAAGTAAGACACGTTGTCTGCACAAGAAAGAGAAAATGAATCTTCCTGAAAAGCATGCAGAATATTAAGGAGTGGATTCAGGTTTATGTGAAACCTCAGTTATCAGGGCTTCGTTTGCGATTTCGAAGCCGTTCAGCCAATTCAATATAAGCTTTACATCAGAGATGAACAACTGTTTTCTCTACCCAACCAGGAGAATTATGGCAACATTTATGTCCACCATTTTAAAAGACGGGGTAATTCGGTGAAATAAGGGCATGTTTTCAAGTTTTTTCTAACGGGTACAGATAGTGCCACCTTATTTAGTCAATTTGCATATAATAATGAAACATCCAAATAATACTTTCCAAAATTTCTATTGCAAAAAATGTAAATGTACTAGCGAATTTCCTGAGGCGCTTCGGGAAGTGAGTTCATCCTAGGAGCATGAAGTTTTGAAATTGCATTCAATGGTTGTCGTGAACCTATATGTACGGCATAATACTTTAACCACACTTACACACCATCGATATCACTTGCTACCAAGGTCTCTTCACTCCCCAAACCCCACTTTCCAAGATTGTAAGCTCCAACTATCGTTCGACAGTAGAAGAGTGAACCTTACTGATCGTACGTACGTACGTACTGAGTAACCCCCGTGAGAATATCGATGAACATTAGACTGTCATCAAAAATGCTCTTTTCTTGGATGATACTCAGTCCGTCCCCACATCCTGGAGGGCCGTTATAAGATCTGACTGGCTGCGAAATTGTTGAAGGGGGTCGACGGGTGAGATAGGTTGAAGGCTCTCCTGACCACTGCTAGTAATGGTGAGCATGACGCGCCCGAACTCCTGGAAGCCCATTGTTGTGTGCACCGTGATAAAAAGGAATTTGCTATTGCGCTGGACAGGAAAGCGGAATTTGCCGCTGCGCGAAATGAGTTCTGAAAGTGTATACCGCATCACACCATACATGTGGTCGAGAATTTTTCGATTGTCCTGTGAGGGACGTTAACGGTTGATTTCTCACGAATAACGAGCAGCTGAAAGGGTGGAAACAACACTTCACCACGGTTCTTAACTATATCGAATCCAGTCAGGGGCAATCCCTTGTGGAAGAAATGGCCAGCCACCCTAACATTCGGATAAGGACTACTCTTCCAAGCTGAAGAGAAATCATTTTGGCCATCAATGCACTCAAACAGAGTGTGCTGGAACGTACGGTTTCCCCGCATAGTTATTTATAGTTGCATCTGCAGTTTCTGCAAATCGTAGGGATATTTTCGGAATCCGTAATTTTTCTCAGAGCGTTGTAGAAGGGGATGATCGTCAAAATTCCAAAGAGTGTGACAACTAGAGGGTTATCTGCGTGCTCACTGCCTTTGCAAAGGTAACGACTAAACCAATTCTGGATCGCATCAATACATATTTCGAAAGGTTGATCGAGAGGGGACAGACTGATTTCCACTCCGGATTTTCCTGCATTCCGGAGAAACAGAAAAGTATTGTCTTTATATTGTTTTTTTGTGTTACTATATGGGAGTACCACATGATACCCACATGTGGCCCCCACTTGTCCGTGGTAATGTAATCGGAAGGCGGAAATGGTGGTGGACAAGTCACACATTAGGGAGCAATTGCATTGCTGGTTACAGGAGAAGCCGCTGTCCGAACATGTCCGACGAGTGGGTCGCTCCAAGAGCGAGATGAGTGCGGGCGTCTCCAGAAGTCCTGGGAGAAGTTAAAGCGCATTGAACGACGACGAGTAGATGTGGTTGGTGCACTATACCCCGCCAAGGGGTGAATATCAGCCATATAGGAGAGGTTTCCTAAAGATAACATTGTGATCATGATGGGTAATCTGAACGTGAAGGGATCTTTGTCGGAGATGTAGTGGTCAATTACATCACAAATCCCTGGTTGACTGCGGAATGGTTTGCACTGACTGAAGCCGTACTTTAAAACTAAAAAGTTCTAACTTCCTGGTAGTTATTGAATATTTATTTATAACCGTATCCATATTTCGCAGCCATTTCTTGCCTTCTTCAGTGGAGTGAACCAGGCAATCCTCTTAGTCTACACATGAACTAAATTTTTAATTTAGTTGGCTTAGTTACTGAATCTTAATAATATACTTAATTAATGATCTCCTAAGTGGTATTAATGAAAACAGATATGAGTTCACATTACCCATATCTGTATTCAACTGTTGCTTTTAATTCTCTTTTTCCGATAAAGAAGCTTTCGTAGGAGACTAATTTGTTATGTTTGACCTCTTTCAGCACCGTTACGTTCCCATGCTGACCGTTACGTCAATACTATCCGGATCATTTTCGAACAGTCTGTGGGGTAAAAATGTCCACCTCTGCTTCTTTTCTCCCTTTCCATTCATCGATTTCCAACAAAGATTTTCCGTCTAACAGTAGACGTGTTGAAAAGAAGACGGAAGTGGCAGTAGTTAGATAATATATTGAGGAAGGACTGCTGACTGCGTCTTATAATGGAATCTACTATCATAAGATGTCGACGAGTAGGCCGCCCTAAGTACACAGGGGTAGATTTGTAGAAGAGAAATGTAGGTTTCTCCGGAAGTCCCTGATTGATTTGAAGCACATTTCGGCAAACTGTGAACGACGGTGCGTAAGCGTATTTGACGCAACCAAAGATAGTTGTAGATAAAACCTTAAAAATGCCAATGTTGCTAATAATAATTTTTAAAATTTCCGAATAAATCCCAAGAGCTGCTTGATGAATGTGGTATTGAAAGGTTAAGCACTGGGTTAACTTCAAAGGTTTCCTCTATGCTAGAAAAAAGGCATTGTAGGAACTGACTAAGAACGAGATATTTAAGATGGTTTAGCAAAAGAAAGATTCTGAGAACTTTCGTACCAGAAAGGAGGAGAATAAACAAAGGATCCGGCAAGTTCTGCAATGCAAAAACCAGTCAAACATTCCATTGCAATGTTCAGGGAAGTAAAAGTTATTGCAAGTAAGGAGTATTTCAAAATCCCAAAGAAATTTGGAGCGAATGGCACGATTTTGAGCTAAATTTAAAATGAAACATTATAATATTAAAGTAACCTTATCGGACTGAATTGCTTTTTCAAGTCACGGTGCGCTGCTGGTTACTGTATTTAAATGACTTTCTCAGAAGAGGCCGAGCATCCAAGTTTAATATTGTTAGACTCGGTTAGTACTTGGGGGCCACATATCATTCATTCGGGAACCGCTGAACTTATTGTCACGAAATTTTGTAAAAGTATGTCACCTGTGAACCTTCTACGTGCAATGAGTAGCCTAATTTTGCAATATTTTAATATGTGTGAAGTATCAAATGAAAGGCTTCCTTCAGCAACTGAACTAGATAAGGGAGAGAAGATTAGGGAGTTAGGACACAAAATGTATCTATCATAAATTGAAAGAAATATGGTAGCCATTTTATTTCTCAAAAACAAGAAGCCATTTAACCTCCCTAATGGTGTTCCTCTATTATCTACCGTGCAGCAATCAGGTGTCATCGGTATGGCCAAAGTGTATAAGGAGTTATATTATATACCATTCAATTCTACCACAATTTCCGGCAAAGATAAATTATATAAGTAAAGGAATGCGGCACTTTACTTTGAATTTCAAAATATTTTGAGATTTAACTTCGATGGAGCACATGATATTCAACGCAATCGTATGTTGTTTTAATAACACTTCATGTATTCTCCGAAATACACTTACTGCATCAAATAGACTCCCAGTTAAAGCTGTCGAGGATTTCCTCGAAATCGACAAAAGGCGAGGTAGATCATATTTAAACTCAGAACATTGTCCTATCAAAATTAACTTTACGGCACTGGTATGGTTTTTTAATTATTATTTTTATAGCAGTAGAGATTAAGCACAAAAATATCTGACTCCCCTACTCAAAGGAAACATGCCCCCTCGCCCTTTTATTCTCTGGAAAATAGAAACATTTCAAACCTTTAAAAAAAGCTGCACTCATTCCGCGGTTCTATTTCATCCAGAAGAGGTCACCTTCACCGGACTCAAAAGCTGCCCATAATAGCGAGTGTGAAGCCCATCGAATGGCTTTTGATTATCAGAATCTTTTTCTTAATATTATACCTGTTGGAAATCATTACTCTTAACTTAATTTTGCTTTGCAACAGGCTCTGTTCTCTGTGAAGTGTGTCAGTGGTAAGTGATGGGGGTGGCAAGAATAGAGATTTTATCTCAATCACATCTGTATTACCCAATCACATGTCCGATCAAGGTGTTAACTAATTGCGACGGCAATGTGAACTTTAATAAGCTTTTCCTTTTTATTCTCCTTTTCGTTGCGTAAAACTTGGTACCCTTTTATATCAAAAGCCCCTGTGGTGCCCTATCTTACAGTATATTATATCTGAGACTGTTCCTCAAGATACGAGAGCGTGCATTGCAGATGTCGTTAGTGTTTATCCAACATTAGATTAATGACTTCCTCTGACCTGCCTTCCAGAGTAATGCTGTACAAGGCAACGAGTGAGCTTCAAAGTCCCAACCATCATCATCATCAATTCGATATCCCTAAAAGCTGTCTGGCATCCTGACCTACGCCATCGCTCTATCTTCGGCAGGGTCTGTCTCATCTTCCTTTTCTACCATAGATATTACCCTTATAGACTTTCCGGGTGGGATCATCTTCATCCATACGGATTAAGTGACCCGCCCACCGTAACCTATTGGGCCGGATTTTATCCACAACTGGACGGTCATGGTATCGCTCATAGATTTCGTCATTATGTAGGCTACAGAATCGTCCATCCTCATGTAGGGGACCAAAAATTCTTCGGAGGATTCTTCTCTCGAACGCGGCCAAGAGTTCGCAATTTTTCTTGCTTAGAACCCAAGCTTCCGAGGAATACATGAGGACTGACAAGATCATAGTCTTGTACAGTAAGAGCTTTGACCCTATGATGAGACGTTTCGAGCGGAACAGTGTCTGTAAGCTGAAATAGGCTCTGTTGACTGCCGTGCGCAGATTTCATCATCGTAGCTGTTATCGATTGTGATTTTCGACCCTAGATAAGAGAAATTATCAACAGCCTCAAAGTTGTATTCTCCTATCTTTGTTCTTCCTGTTCGACCAGTGCGGTTTGATGTTGTTGGTTGGTTGGTTGTTGGTGCTGAATTTGCCAAGATCTCGCGCCCACCGCCGCCTGCTCGATTTGGATGAAGCTAGTTTGTATGTCTCGGGTCGTTCCTCCCATGATGTCGATATCGTCAGCATAGGCCAGCATTTGGGTGGACTTAAAGAGGATCGTACCCTTCGCATTTACCTTAGAATCACGGATCACTTTTTTCAGGCCAAGGTTAAAGAGGGCACATGATAGGGAATCCCAAGTCCCAACGTTATATTCAATGTATATAAGATGTGAAAACTTGTTAGTGTTTATTATCATGTGAACTTTTTCGCGACTGGGGTGGGTTTACTGGCCTTTCAAAATAAAAATTATCTGTACAAGTATGTTAAGTTTTCATCGAATTTTCAGCATGTTTTCCCCAGAATGGTCAATGTTGGACTGTTGCCACTATTAATCTCGAATTTGGTGCTTTGCCTATTACGGAAAAAGATAGTTGTGTCAATTTCGATTTGTTACACTGCGAATCTTTTTTTAAAATCACCACCGAAAGTGATGAAGGCCAAAAAGCAAGAAGAATAATTTTTAAAACGGTAATGCCTATCGGCCTAAAATTTGGTTCAAAAAATCATACTACCCATACTACTATCTGGTCACGTAAAGTCAATAGACGGGTAAGGGTAGTTCTTGCAAACAACAACATGCACAATAGAGCTGCCGAAAAATTGAGGATCACTATCCCACGTCATCAGGGAGGAAGGGGGGTACTTGATTTAAAAACGTTGCACTACAATCAAGTGCATTCTCTTCGTGAGTTTTTCTATGAGAAACAATCCTCTAGCCACATACATCAGGCTACCGTCATGGCAGATAATAAATTATCTCCTTTGAACTTGAGAAGCAGAGAATGGGATCCCATGTCGAATGTTACTTCAGTCCAACAGAAGATCGACATGTGGAAAGAGAAACCCATTCACGGAGGTCATATAAAAAATTTGTTGTTGTCAGGCATTGACATCGAAGCCTCCAACAAATGGTTGACAAATGGTGTACTTTTCTATGAGACCGAAGCATTCCTAACTTCAATTCAGGATGCTTCGCTCCCAACAAAAAATTATAAACGGTACATTCTTCACGACTCCTCAATCACCAACTCCAGTTGTAGGTTATGCAACTGTGAAGAGGAGACCATCCAGCACATAACATCTGCGTGCAGGATGTTGAGCGGTACCGAGTACACCAATCGTCATAACTCCGTCTGCAAGATTCTCCATCAAAACCTTGCGTTGAAGTATAACTTAGTGGCAACCTACCATCCTTACTATAAGTATACTCCGCAGAGAATCTTGGAAAATGATCGGGTCAAACTACTGTGGGATCACACTATTGCCACCGACCACAGTGTTAATCATAACAGACCCGATCTAGTTCTGCTTCTGAAGGAAGAACGAGCGTGCTTTATAATCGATGTAGCCGTACCGTTGGACCGGAACACTGTTGAAAAACAGCACGAAAAAATCCGGAACTACGGCCCCTTGGCAGACGATATGAAGCAGACTTGGAGACTACAAAAGATCCAAGTAGTCCCAGTAATAATTTCAGCGACGGGATTAGTCCCGCAGAACTTACATAAAGCGCTGAAAACGCTCGATCTTAGGGCTGGACTATACATGGAGATGCAAAAAGCAGTTATCCTTGCAACCTGTGCTATAGTCCGAAGAGTCCTGTCCGGTAACAATCTGACCTAATGGGTTTCAGTCTTGATCCGCACTGTCTTCAATATAAGATCCATGTCTCTGTAATGTAGGACCTCCGCGTCATTGGCTGAAGTGTTTGCGACAATCGGGATGTAGCAATACATTTTCGCATGGTCGCACACACTTTGCGTTAAAACGCATCATCGCTGTGATGCGGGCCTTTGGATGTTGCCTTCAGCCCATCCTTAGGTTGGTCGCCCCTCGGTCCGGTTGGGCGGGAAGAGGGTCCGTGGGCTTTTTGAAAATATATATGGCTTTAAATGGAAATATTTTGGTGGTGCCACGTACCTCCAGATGACGCTGCAATGGATTAATTTATACACCTTTCAACAAGTCGTCATGGCAAATAAGGACTGTGATTTGTCATGGCAAATAAGGACTATGATTTGTGAGATATGTTCTGAAAATACTACCCAAAAAGTCAAAAATAAGCTCCACACATTTGAAAATGACTATATGTTTTTACGCCGAAATAGTAGTTTCACCTTGTAAATTGCCATATCCTTTAAAAAAAGCAATTCGGAACGCTCATTTGTTAATTATATTGGTTTAAAAATAGAATTCTCCTAGGGCGGAAAAGAAAACACGGCGACGTCATCGAGCGAGCAATTTGAATCTCACGTAGGCATTCGGTCTAGTGTTTGTGACTTGCTACTTTTCAAATAATCAGTTTTTAAAAAAAAAAAAAAAGTGGAACACTGATGCCCGAATAGACAATCCTTCAAACTACTTTACGTTTTGGCAGTAACGGTAACAAGCTATATAGCAAATTCTGGATTCGAACCTTGGGCATGTAAAATATTCGCTCTCTTATAGTGACACAAAATTGTAATGTAATCTTATATTATGATATTGAAATGATCCTGAATTTAAACCTGACTCCAAAAAAAAACTGGATTCCATCGAACGGTGGCGGTCCACTTCTTCCGAAAATCGCCTTTCAGAACAGCCAAAAAAAGCTTTTTGCGGAATTATTTGTGCAGCAAGGCACGAAACAATATTTCATCTCCCTCTCTGGCATTTCACGTGGGAAATTAATTTTGCCAGTTTTATATTTTTATGAGTAGGTGGCAGTTTCTGGGTTGTTGTGGCTGAGTTGTGGCGTCACACAACATGGCGGGAGCTTTTCAGGCTATTTGAATTTGGTTGAAATTTGAAATACTGATAAGTTTTCTTCAAAAACGGACCTTTAAGAGTTTTGTTAGATTGCACCTTAGAAGTGATTTCCGGCATTAGTGAAAATAAGGCGGGGAATCTATTGGAAGATCAGCAGGACATACACGGCAACTATAAGCCAGTAGAGCTGCTGACGTATCGGACGAATGAGTCTCTCAACTGGAAACTGATTGAATCAGTCTTTATTTGAATCATGAGAAGAATGAGACCCACACCCAAAGTATGATCAAATCAGAGCTTCTATTATAAGGGCTGCTGGAACATAAGCAAAGCAAAATATAGGATTTGACAACCTGAGAGTTTCAAATTCCGCTTCAGAGGCTGTCGAAACATCTTAACAAAGCACGCATCTATTCTTAGAATTATTACAATTCCCGAACACTAATTGATCAATGATCAACATTGAGAATCGATCCAAATAAAGCAGCATTCAATTACAATAAAAACTACGATTACAAAATGCGTCAAAATGTTTTGATTGAGTTAATGGCTAGAATGTGTATGTGTTATTCCACTAGCAAGGTCAATTTGCCTGAGCAACCTCTAAGTCATATTGTGGAACCTTTTCAAGGATTCAAATATTTCTACAGCATATTCGGGGATATAATGTATGCTTTCAAACGACATGATTTTTAAAAGAATATTCTAAAATGTGGTAGTTTTACATACGCAGAACAAGGTCTGCCGGATTCAGCTACTATCATACTAAAGTGAATAGTGTGGCATTATAAATGCATGTAAACCACAAGCTATGCAATATACAGACGGAACAATCGTAATATTTTTACGTAATTAATCCACAAAACCTTCCGTTTTTCGCCATATAGCATTTGGGTTCTTAGCAAAACAGTTGCGATTTCTTAGCCGTGATCGAGAGAAGAATCCACCGAGGAATTTCTGGCCCCCAATATGAGTATGGACGATGCTGTACCTTATATAAAGACGAAATTTGTAAGCGAGACTACGGTCCGTCTGGTTGTGGATAAAATCCGGCCCGAACGGTTGCAGACCCTGCCTCAGATGGAGCGAAGGTATACGCCAGACACCTTTTAGAAATATCAAATTGCTCGACCTTGGCGGAAATTCGAGATACCTGAAATTCCTCACTAAGGCAAGCCGGATACCGCTTGTTGCACCCTCAATGATCATGGTGCAATCTGTCATGAGTACTTAATCTAGTCTTTTTGCGTATATCCTTTCATGATGTGAGATAAAACCTAAATCTAGCATAATATTATCCGCATATGATGCTGGGTAACCATCAAAACAAAATACAAAAAATTTCGCTAGTTTGGTCGCATAGCTATTCATGATTGGTCAATATGGTTTTACACTCATCATAATAAAGTTGAAAAAGAAACGTATTCGATAGTCAGGTAAAGTCATTCGCGTGATAAATTCATATTAAGGTTACTAATATTGTTGAATATCAAAGTCAATTGGAAAAAATTCAGGGACTAACAGAGACAGTGATGGCTTGAATAGTTAGACGAGGATTTGTGAACATTTCGAATTCACTCGGATCTAGCTTAGGAAGAAGGGAAGTGGCGTGTCGACCCTTCAATCAAATGAAGCAAAGTCTGAAAAGCTTAGTTATTGCTTTTAATGTTTTAGCTGAAAACAGAATCTTATTGAAATCCGTTTACCATCTCCTTAAAAGATGTCAATCGGAGGTGTAAGAAATAGCTTCAAATAGTTGTGCCTCCATGCCAATATAAACTCTTAGAATGGTGCCGACGAGGTGGTACCGAAAAGGCTGCGAAGATCGCCTCAAATAACCCGCCGGCGCCCCCTGAAAGTGATCGTTACAATTTCTTGCCTCACAATGAAAATAGCGGTGAGCAAATGGTTTTCCAGCTGACTGAGAGCATAATACTTTCAATAACTGCGGAGGAGCTGCGGCAAATATGTGGATTGTCGACAAAAAATCCAGAGCTTTGAAGCTGGCAGTGAAGACTAGACTCAACTTCCTCGCTAACACTTTCGAGGCGCGCCTAAAAGAAGGAATATTCTCTGCTCAGTGAAAAAACAATAGTTGGTGTTACATCTAAAGCCTCCGGTACCCAGCATCATACTGCCGAATCTGCCATTGTATTAAATACAATGGATAAAATTATAAAGAGAGTCATCTACAACAGACCTATCCATTGTCGAAAGCAGCAATGGCTTCACGGAGGACCAGTATGGTTTTTAGCGTGCACACTTTACTCTGTATCATCATTATCATCCTCATAAACGGGGCAACAATCGGTATCCGGTCTAGGCCTGCCTAAATAAAGAACTACAGACATCCCGGTTTTGCGCGGAGGTCCACCAATTCGATATCCCTAAAAACTGTCTGGCGTCTACGCCATCGCTCCATCTTAGGCAGGGTCTGCCTCGTCTTCTTTTTCTACCATAGATATTACCCTTATAGACTTTCCGGGTGCGATCATCCTCATCCATACGGATCAAGTGACCCGCCCACCGTAACCTATTGAGCCGGATTTTATCCACAACTGGACGGTCATGGTATCGCTCATATCGTTATTTAGGCTACGGAATCATCCGTCTTCATGTTGGGGGCCAAACGTTTTTCGGAAGAC
Source organism: Hermetia illucens (assembly GCF_905115235.1). NCBI lineage: Eukaryota > Metazoa > Arthropoda > Insecta > Diptera > Stratiomyidae > Hermetia > Hermetia illucens. The sequence continues at coordinate 65,445,364 of NC_051850.1, read as the reverse complement.
TTTTCTCGCGAACACGGCCTAGAGTTTGCAATTCCTCTTGCTAAGAACCCAAGTCTCCGAGGAATACATGAGGACTGGCAAGATCATTGTCTTGTACAGTAAGAGCTTTGACGCTATGGTAAGACGTTTCGAGCGGTACGGTTATTGTAACCTGAAATAGGTTCTGTTGGCTGCCAACAACCGTGCGCGGATTTCATCATCGATGCTGTTAATTATCAATGGTCTCAAAGTTGTATTCTCTTATCTTTATTCTTCCCGTGTGACCAGTGCGATTTAATGTTATTGGTGGGTTTTCAAACTCCGCCATGCTATTAACATAGTGTGCTGGTCCCAAGCCCAGGTAAAGGAGGATGGTTTGAGGCAACGTACTCTGTACTATCCTCAGTAAAATAAAAATAAAATGCTGAGATCAGGGAAAGAGATAAATAGAGTATAGTTGGAGTTATTCTACTATGCTAAATCCTACCTGATCTCTCTTGGAGGCAGGCCCGGCAACAGGTCGACCAAGAAAATGCATAGAATGTCATTACAAACATGATGATCGGATTAAGTCACAGGCCTCGGAGAAATGCTAGGGCGTCCACCTCAGTGGACGCGGCAGGACGGGCCCCGGTCCTGTCGAGAAATGGGCAAGGTTTCTTGACGCATGGACGGCGTCAGGACGTAAGCAAGTTAGTCCGCACACAACGAACAAAACAAATACGTGTCTGCACGCTAAATGTTGGTACCCTAACTGGAAAGACCGAGGAACTCGCAAGAGCCCTTTGGAAAAGGTGCATTGACATCTGCGCTCTGCAAGAAACCCGATGGTCTGGTTCCAAAAGCTGCGACATTGAACGCGAACGCGGTAAAAATGGCTACAAACTTCTCTATTTTGGTAACCCACACACTCAATATAGTGTTGGCATTGCCATCTCAGAGGGTTTCCGTGATGCCATTAAAGAAGTCGAACGATTTGATGATCAGATGATGAAACTCACCATTATATCAGCTGATCGCACTATTCACTTCTTCACCGCGTATGCACCACAGACAGGTCGAGCTGATGCCGAGAAAGATGCCTTCTGGCAACTTCTCGATGAAAAGACTTGTCACGTGCCTGCTGACGATTACATAATCATTGCCGGCGACCTTAATGGTCATGTGCGTGAAAAGGCAGACGGTAGTAGGTGCCATGGAGGAAAGGGGTTCGGAGCGCACAATGAAGGTGGCGAGCGTATAATCGATTTTGCGGACACCCATGACCTTATACTTATGAATACATGGTTCATCAAACGATTGTCTCATCTTCCCACATTTTATAGTGGGAATAATAAAACGCAAATCGACTATATTCTCATAAGACGCCAACATTTTACCACTGTCACTGATTGCAAAGTCGTTCCCTATGAGACCATCGCACCTCAACATCGGCCGTTGATTGCCGTCCTGCGAATTAAGCCACCGATAAAACAGCGTGAGGAACGCACTGGTCCGCCGCGCATTAAATGGTGGCGATTTGGTGAGAAGAAAGAAGAAACGGTCTCACTCATACGATTGCCAACCATTACGAATGTGGAAGAATCATGGAACCAAATGAAAGACACGATCCACAAAGCGGGCTCTGCAATCCTCGGGGTCACCAAGCCGGGTAAGCGGTACATCAACCGAGATACTTGGCTTAGGAATGATGATGTTTAAATGAAGGTGCGTGAAAAGAAACGCCTCTACCACAAATTTCTCAACGATAAAACGCCTCCTAATTGGCAAATTTATAAGAGTGCCAACCGGGAAGCAAAGAAATCGGTCACTGTCACCCGAGCGAACCATTTCAAAAATCTTTACGATAAACTGGACACTCGGGATGGCGAGAGAGATCTGTATCGACTTGCTAAAAGCCGTGATGAACGCACACAGGATATCGAACACTTCTGTTGTGTTAATGACAAGAACGGTACTTTGCTTACCAACCGTCGAGCCGCAACGGATAGATGGCGAGAATACTTCGAGCAGATTTCAACTGAAGAATTTGCTCATCCTCCACTTCCACAATCATTGCCGACATTTGAAGCAGTTCCACTAGTCAGCGCAACTGAAGTCGAGGGGGCAATAAAACAAATGAAATCGGGGAAAGCAACAGGACCTGACGACATCGCATCTGAGCTCTGGAAAGCGAAGAGCTGGGACCCAACATTGTGGCTCAGTGAATTCTTTAACCGGGTTATTCAGGAAGGAAGAACACCATCTGACTGGCAAGAAAGTACCACTGTTCCAATATGGAAAAAGAAAGGTAGCCCAGCAGAATGTTCAAATTACCGTCCGATCTGGTTACTTTCCCATACCATGAAGATTTTTGAACCCATTCTTGACAATCGCGTTCGCGAAATCGTTGAAATAACCGTGAATCAAGCCGGATTTGTCAAGAACTGCGGAACTACTGACGCAATACACGCTGCACGGTTACTCATGGAGAAACACCGTGAGAAGCATCGTCCTCTTTACATTGCCTTTCTGGATCTAGAGAAAGCGCTGGACGGTCCAGTGCCACACGAACTCATCTGGTATGCTTTACGACAACACTTCGTGCCAGAAGAGCTCGTGCGTTGGGTTCAATTGCTCTACCACGATCCGAAAAGTAAAGTTCGAAGTATGGCGGGTGTATCAAAACCGCTTCGTGTCTCTGTTGGAGCTCATCAAGGAAGTGCCCTCTCCCCACTCCTCTTTGTCCTTGTAATGGACACCGTCACACGGGATATCCAATGTCCTGCGCCCTACACACTGCTTTATGCAGATGATGTTTTCCTAGCATCTGATAGCAAAAATGATCTCGAGCAACTTGTTCAAAAATTGAATGATCGCCTCATGCAACACGGTCTCAGATTGAATTTAAACAAAACTGAATTTTTGAAGGCCGATCCCCATGAAACAGGCACAATCACTGACAGCGGCAGTGATCTGCCCAGAACTGAGCGATTTAAATACCTCGGGTCAACGCTATCATCCAATGGAGAACTGCGTTATGAAATTGCTTCACGCATTATCGCAACCTGGATGAAGTGACGTTACACAACTGGTGTCCTTTGTGATCGACGTATCAACGAACGTCTCAAATCTAAAATTTACCGCAATGTCGTCCGTCCAGTCGCTCTCTATGGTTCTGAGTGTTGGCCGACCATAAAAGCAATGAACGGCGTCTTGCGGTAATGGAGACGAAGATTCTACGTTGGACTAGTGGCGTCACACGTTTTGATCACATCCGAAATGAAGATATCCGCGATCGTTATGGGGTTGCACCGATCGTGGAAAAGTTGCGAGAGAGGCGTCTTCGATGGTATGGTCACGCAATTCGTGTAAACGAGAATTCACTTGCAAAGATTGGTCTGAACATCCAAGTCCATGGTAAACGACCAAAAGGCAGACCTAAGCAACGGTGGCTTGATACGCTGGATGGGGATTTGAAAGCCTCGAGATTACACCCAGATCAGGCATTCGATAGAGCTAAATGGCGACGCCGATCACGACGAGCCGACCCCGCTTGTGAACGGGACAAAGGCTGAAGAAAAAAAAGAAGGTTGGTTGGTTTTCGGTGCTGATGCTGCCACCATATACTTTGTCTTGCCTTCATTGATGTGCAGCCGAAGACCTCGCCTGCTCGATCTGGATGAAGGCAGTCTATTCGTGTCGCGTATTCTTCCCATGATGTCGACATCGTTTGCATAGGCCAGTATTTGGGTGGACTTAAAGGGGATCGTACCTCTTGCAATTACCTCAGCATCACGGATCACTTTCTCGAGGGCCAGGTTAAAGAGGACGCATGATAGGGCATTCTCTCATGGCCGTGTACAGTTTTCCCTGGCTATGCTTTCATAGGCGGCTTCAAAGTCGATGAATAGATGGTGCAACTGTTGTCCATATTCTATCGCTTGCCGCAAAGAGAAAATCTGATCTGTTGCTGATTTGCCTGGAGTGAAGCCTCTTTGGTAGGAGCCAATGATATTCTGGGAGTATGGGGCTATCCGACCTAGCAAGATAGCGGAGAATATCTTCTAGATGGTAGTCAGCAAAGTGATACCTCTATAATTGCTGCACTTTGTGATATCTCCCTTCTTATATATGAGACAGGTAATGCCCCGATGCCAATTGTCAGGCATTGATTCGCTGTCCCATACCTTAAGCATAAGTTGATAAACCACTTGATGTTACTGGTCGCCTTCACACATACCTACTCTGTATGCAATAAATATGTTACAGATGTTGGGCGTTTAAGAAAGCGATTTAAGTTTTTATAAATGAAGGCAGCTCAGGAACTGCTGTCTCAAAGCGTGCTTGAAAATGAAATTGACGCTGCCATTATATGCAAATATTATAAATATTTCCACAGTGGTGTCTTTGTATCAGACAGAAGCCCAAAGCGGCAATCTGGACTGACGCAAACCGAGCAATCGAAAACACAAACAATTGCCCAGAAGACGAGCTAAAGTAGGCGGCATTCACATATTCAGCTGCTTCGCTGCTAGAGACCGCATATTGCTCGAAGTATTTTCTTGTCTGAATGGGATATGGTATTGGTGATAGACCTTAAGTTTATCAGCGATACATTACCTAAGGATCTCCAATGATAGCTGAGCGAGGAATATATGCACAGCGAACATTAGGCTATCAGCTTCCAGATAGAGCGTAGGACAGGACCAAAACGAATCAAGAAAAGTGTAGTAGCAGTTTCCACATCTAAAAAACTTGACAAGCAAATGTTCGAGGAAATACTTCTGCAAGAAGCGATGACGGACTGAAACGCAGAAGAAAAGGTGACGCAGTTTCTTGAAAAGAAACAAAGCGTGTGACACGTCCATGCCACACTGTACTCAAGAAACGAATGCCTAGCTTCTGGTGGAATGCCGAATCAAAGGAAATAAAGTTTTCCATAACCCCAGGAGACACAGCCAACGTAGCATAAACGGCCTTGAGTCTGAAGAATTGCACAACTGATATAAGAAGGTGAGGAAAGAATTGCAAGCAGCCATCTCTAGAAATAAACCTGAACACTTCAGGAGGTTATATAAGGAAGCCGACTTCGACCCATCGGGAGGTGGATGCAAGGCAGCTATGGCATCAATCAAGAGCAAGCGCTCACCACCGATCACCAATTCTGAGTTGCTGCGGGATATCATTAGTACACTCTTCTCACAAGTTTCAAGTGAATCGAATCTATCCACTGTCCAGATAGATCCCGACGAATTCCCCGAGGTAACTATTGAAGAAATCCTGGAAGCCGCAAAGAAGATTACCGAAAATAAAGCCCTAGGTTTACACAAAACCTTAAAAAGAATCCTGGAAAATAAGATATAATCTAAAACAGTTCACATTCTTGATAAGGAATTCTAAGGAATCAGACCTCCAGAGTTCGTAATGATCGGTTTATTAATTATTGAGTTTTAATTCCCACAAATGTGAAAAGCGTCAGAGATTCACCCCGCTTGGGTTTGAAGAATTTGTAAGCAGAGTAAGCGAATTATGCGTTCGATTTCTTGAGGTTTAGATCATTTTCCCAGTGATTCTATTAAATTTTTTGAATAAATATTCGCCCTACTTTTTGCAATTTTATTTTAAATCAAGCTTTATCTATTGTTGTCATACTAATTTAGGTTGCTCTTTGCAATACCTTATTCGTATTCAATATTTTCCTAGTTTTATGCCAAACTGGTTTCCAAAGGACCCCTTACCCTTTTTTCTCACGACACTATATTGCTTAGCCAAGCAGGCATAGATCTACGCCACTGGTCATACATAGAGACTCCAAAATAACCTGTCTTTCTATGCGAAGCACAAAAATGAACCTCAAAAGTAATGACCGTGATGACTTTGGACGATTCGTTGATGAGATCATGATAATTATGTTTGCGATGCACTGCGTGAGGTAACGATAATCGTGGAGTCTCCTCGACCGAATATCAACACACATTGCATAACTGAAAGTGGGACAAAGTACTCCCGGATCAGGTGAATTGAGGGAAGTAGAAAAATGGGTTGCAAATAACCTGGTTAACTAAGCAGGGCCGAATATATATATATATATATATCTGTGAATATGCATGCACCTTGTTTTTCAGATAAACGTATTATCCGCTTTTGAACTTGACGGAGCGGTCGGATGCATTTCTGCACTTGGATGCACGGTTGCTTCCGCGAGGTTCACGCTGGCAGCAAAGTCACGAAACAAAGATCAAATGCAACTTCATTTGCATCGGATTGGAAAGCGTAAGCCGTAAAAAGACTTTCTCCGCCCAAGAAATAAATTGCGGCTGCGTGAACAATTGTAGTTTGAAATGCTGCATTTGATTTTGTTTGGTGCTTCGAGTGAATCGACGGTTTCATCTGCATCTTTTAGTGGCGACACCACGTAACCTCTCCGTTGCAGCATTTTCATACTCACTTTATGAGCGCTAGGCTTGAGTTTTTAGTTAGTTGCGAGGAAAAATCAGTTTTATCTGCAAATAATTTGGTTTATTTGTTTATACAGACAATAGATCGCATACAGCAATGTGCTAAGACCACACCAAAAAATCGGGGAAATGTGTTATTTTCATGCTTAGAAATGCGTAGCATTAAATTTGTTAGGTGGCCCTTCCGATGTGCGCTACCAAATTTAATTATTATAACTTCAAAACTCACCTAGCGAGGAAAACATTTCATAATTCATATTTGCAATCAAAAATACTTTACTAAAGATGGAAAGTAGGCAGCAGTTATGGGCTCCCATTACAAATATATTCTCCATAGTTTCTTCGTAGCGAAGGGCTGATTTCTAAATAGCCACATCGTTAATGATTTTTGAAAAATCATTCTATCTGGGCCAAAATTTTTGCCTTCGACCTCGAACTAGCTACCAATTAAAGCATGAAGTAACTATTATTCCTCATGTGGATAATAGATTTGGGTGCTGAACTCCAAAGGAGGACTAAAAGTAAAACGATATGGGGACTTAGGGCCCTCTGACTCCAAAGAAAGAAGTTCTAATGATATTGATCAAGCAATGGTGCAGGAAACTCCATTGAGCTGATTTAAAATCAATACATCAGGAAACAGTGACGCAGTGAGATGAAACGTATTCACGAGCAAATTGCCGCACTTCTCTCTCAGATAAACTGCCGTCTAGGACACTAACCCGTAATGGTTTGACACATTACCGCAGGCCAGGTATATTCAGTGTAGGAGTACAACCCTCATTTCCCTCTTTGTCGCATTAAGAACGCCTTGAGTGTAAGTGCCAGTTTGTTCCTGTATCCCCGCTGTGCAGCATGGTCTCAATTATGTTGTCTGAAGACACTTCACACTTTTCCGTAGACAGGTAATGTCTATGGTACGATCTGCAAAAAAAAGGTGCGACAGACATCATTCACCACATCCGTCAATTTCCGTAATGAACTGCTGTTAGGTAATAATCAACAATCAGCATATTTGTTGGGGCAGTAGCAAATACAATCCTAGAGGAAAGAAGCCGTTTGATTTTTCACTTCAGCTGGTCAGATGACATAGTGTGCGCCCCTACGTTCATGGGGCCATGAAGGAATGAAGTAATTGACCTAACAATCTCTACTTCAAAGATGTTACAGTTGATTAGAAACTGGTGAGTGCTAGATTAAGTTTCACTCTCAGATCACCGTTACTTAGAATTTAGTCTAACTATTGCAGGTGAACAGCCTCTAATACAAAGACGAAATCCTAAGAAAACGGATTAGATGAAGTTCGATGAACTTCTTGACGACAAAGTTGAGCTTCCTAAGCGACTAAGGACTCCTTTAGCGATAGAAGATTAATGGAAAACTCTGAATCGCACACTTTTAGAGTGCTTTGAAGAGTCCTATTTCCCGGGGCCAACGTGGTAAAACGGTTGCGTGGTGGAACTGAGAACTGCACAGACTCAGGAAATCAACCAGATGACTTCTAGATCAAGTTTGCAAAAGCAATAAGGATGAAGACTGGCTAACCTTCCGGAACTCACTGCGTGAATATAAGAGGTTCCTAAAACATTTGAAACGAGACTCTTTTGGAGCATACTGTGATGAACTGGAAGGTGAAAGGGGGACTTCCAGACTGTGCGAAGACCTTATTAAGCATTAGCCGGCCAAGCTGGATCGTCTTAGAAAACCGGATGATACCGTCGTGAACTCCAGAGCACGAAGGTTTTGCAAGGGGAATTGGGACACTGCGGGAGCGATTGTTACCAATGAAAAGGCGAAAGCTGCTATACTATCATTGGAACCCTTCAAAGCACCTGGCATGGATGGCATCTACCCAGTAATGATGAAGGGGGGTATAGAGCACTTAAAGGAATTTCTAAGAAATATTTTTCGAGGATGTCTTATTCTGAGCTGCGTGCCTTCCTCTTGGCAAAAGGCGAAGGCAATCTTCATACCAAAGTCTGGGAAAGATGACTATTCAAAGAACTTTAGGCAAATCAGCTTAATATAATTTTCACTGAAATGTTTGGAGAGACTGGTTGAGCGTCACATTCGCGAGAAGGCGCTAGGGTCGCACTCATTAAATGAAAACCAACATGCTTACCAACGTGAATCTGCTCGTCATTTATTGGTTTCAAATATGGAGGAAGCAACTCTGAAGGGTTAGTATGCGATGAGGGTGTTCGTGGACATTGAAGGAACTTTTGACTGTGCCCCCTTCCAAAAAGTCTGTGATACCGCCAGAAGGGCATGATGTTTACGAAATCTTAATGAAGTGAATCTACGCTATGCTGAAGCAGAGATTGTTTTGCGCTGAAGTGGGTGTTCATCGCTACCTAACAACGGAGGTGACGAAAGGCTGCACTCAAGGAGGTGTGCTATTGCCACTTCTGTGGAGTATGCTAACCAACTCGCTACTATGAGAACTGTAAAATCTGCCAATGCACGTTCAAGCTAACGGGGATGATGTGGCTGTGCTGGCTGTTGGTCGAGATTTCGGAATAGAAATACACAACCCGCCGTTGATTTGATTGATCGCTGGTATCTCAGGCATGGACTTTCAATAACTGTCAATAAAACCATAATGGTATTATTTACAAAAAGGAGGAAGCTGAATGATTTTTGCCTTCCAGAGATGAGGGGTACAACCCTTCAACTCTCCGAAGAAGTGAAATATCTGGGAATTATTCTAGACAAGAAGATTCTTTGGAACAAACATGTAGAGGTAGAGATGAAACGAGGTCTCACAGCTTATGGGGTGTGTAGACGGACCTCTGCTTCGACGTGGGAACTTAGGCCTGAGATGGTAATGTGGATATATGTTGCTATCATTAGGCCGATATTCGCTTTTGCATCCATAGTGTCTTGCGTTAAGGTGAATCAAAAGGATTTTCGATGCAAACTAGCCACACTGCAAAGAACTGTGTGTCTGTGGGGGCACAGAGCATTGGAAGAGTCATTGGGAGAACTGAATCTAGTTTTCGCAATGGCTTCCGATTCTCAGATCCCCATATATCTTTTTGGTAGAGGATATGATATGATCTTGAAACGAAGCGAAAACTGGGACGAACCAGAAGAATGCATGTCAGGATATTGACGTCTTCTACACCGATGGCTCAAAGACAGAAAAAGGTTCTGGAACAGGTGTCTACCTCTCGAATAAAAACGGTGAGTTGGCTTTTCCTTTGGGACAATACACAACGGTCTTTCCGGTTGAAGTATTTGCGACACTTAGGGCGGCAACGTGGATGGTTGAGGAACGGTTGAAGGGTAGGCGCATTGCAATATGTAGCAATAGTCAAGCTGCATTGAGGGCGTTGGGCAGTACTTTGATTACTTCAAAAATCGCTCAGGAATGTAGAAACCGGTTAAATTCTATTTCTAGATTCAATCTGTTGGATTTCATCGAGGTACCTGGTCATTGTGGTGTAGACGAAAATGGAATCTCGGATGCCTTTGCACAAGAGGTTTCAACTTTCCCCGTGCCCGGACGCTGTTTTGGTGAGTAGGCTCCCGCAGCACGTGTTACATCAGTCAGTCTTAGCTCGATGAGCTTCTCAACCGGCTTCCCCCTTGTGTCCAACATACTGAGAAGATAATACGCTGACGGTGTCTCGGGGTAGACTTTGAACTTGCCTATCAGCACAAGTCTCGAAACTATCCATCATCATCAACTGCGCAACAACCGGTATCCGGTCTAAGTTTGCCTTATAAGGAACTCAATATATTCCGGTTTTGCGGCAAGGCCCTCTGTCTGGCATCTTGACCTACGCCACCGTTCCATCTCAGGCAGAGTTTGCTCCGTCTTCTTTTTCTTCCATAGATATTGCCCTTATAGACTTTTCGTGCTGGATCATCTTCATCCAAAGTTGTAGCCCCCTATCTTTATTCTTCCTATTTGACCAGTGCGATTTGATGTTGTTGGTTAGTTGGTTTTTGGTGCTGAAGTTGCTACCATATATTTCGCCTTGCCTTCATTAATGTACGATCTAATATCTCGCGCCGCCTGCTCGACCTGGATGAAGGCAGTTTGTACGTCTCGGGTGGTTCTTCCCACGGTGTCGATATCGTCAGCATAGGTCAGTAGTTGGGTGGACTTAAAGAAGATCGTGCCTTTCGCATTTACCTCAGCATCGCGATTCATTTTTTCCAAGGCCAGGTGAAAGCGAACGCATGATAGGGCATCCACTTCTCTTGGACCGAAACTTTCCAGCGAAAGGGAAAAACACCTGTTGCAAACATAGGCTGATCGTCTGTGTGAAGAGTGGGCATTCTTCCATTCTTCCGGTCTCATCGCGATCATCAACTTGGATGGGATGGACAGGAAAAAGTCGCTGCACTATTTCTGCAACCTTCATTGGTTCCATAGAATAAGATGATAGTTGGAAGCCGAGTTTTCTTTTATCCGAGACCCCACGGGTCTTTTTTAGCGTCATTAATTAGCTGCTGCCAGCAACGTACTTCTTGTCATTTGATTTTGTGGCGGAGTTCTTTTTTACCTCTTTTATATTCTACGGATCTACGGGTTACCTCATTTTAGCCTCTTGCACTCTAAGGAATCCGCCGAAGTAGTTCCTTCGTAAACTTGCAATTTTAGCAGTTCACAAGTATACAAGTGTCGGTGTCTTCTTTTGGGCACTGGGTTATGCATTGCAAACGATGAACGGTGGAACTCAAAAGAAACCATCTTCTAGACATGGACCCGCGCTCGTAAGTTGACCGCATCTTTCATTCAGATAGCATCAGTATCAAATTTATCGGCATACCAAGATTATGAGCTCTTATCTGGGTACTGCTCGCTAAAGAGTTTTTCGTTATTACACTATCTGCCCCATCAAGCCGGGAGCAGTTGCACTCCTATGTGTGTTCGCTTGAAGAATGTGGATAATGCTGCTTTTCCATCTTCTATAATTCCGCCCGGAATTGGGAAAATGAGGCACATTTTCTTTCTGCAAACCGTAGTTTATGCAAAGAATACAGATTTTTTCCGATTAGTAAGTCTTGATTTTGTGCGCGGGTGCACAACACTTCTGGTTCTAGACCTAACCACTGCTTTCGTATCTAGAATGTGATTCTCTTACCAGTCTGCTGTCCAGTTCGTCAAGTATATCACCCATCGTTTTCTGGTTTGACCTTATTTGATGAGGATGGCTTTTTCCGTCTGGTTACAACTTCCTGGAATTCTTCTTGTTGTGCCTTCTTTTATCAATTATATTTTGCCCTTTTGGCAGGCCGAAGACTTTGAGTCTTGTGCGCTACGCTCAATTAGTCTTTAACTGCCTTCTAGGATTTCCGCTGGTGCGTAAAAATATTTAGAAGTTCCTCCATCTCTACTGAGCTTTTATCGTCAGCTTAGTTTTGTTATCACTTTCAACGTACTTACAGCCCTGATAAGATTAGGACGGAGGTAGCTATAATATTAATCTAAAGGCTATTTCCACGAGATATCACTCTGGTATAGTAAAGTAACAGAATGCCACCGCTGTCTGCTTAAGTGCAGCCTATTCTGAATCGTTTACCAAATCATAAATCCATGCTATCTCGTTCATATCGCCGCTCACACTACTTCATCCTCGACTAGTGTTTGTCGACTTGATTCGGAAATACCAAGGACTGTTGCCATCCAGTAACTTTGCCCTGTCTATCCGAGCCCATTGGATCCCGATGTCAGATGACAGATGTCCGGATGGCTAAAGTGGTTAGAACGCTGGGGTGGCGTAACGGAAGGTCATGGTTCAAATCTCAATGGTGGTAACGGATTTGTTATCGTGACTGGATGTCGGGTACCAGTTGACTCAGCTCGCAGGGATTAACTATAATAGTTCGCTGTTCCTTTTACAGTGTCCAAACGTGAATATGGAATGTAAGGATATTGACCCTTCAAGTGGTAAGATATGTACATACTTCGAATCCGCGATTAGAAGACTGAATCGCTGATTTTTTAGGCTTCATCAAATTCTTCCAATGAAAAATTTGCATCTAATACCTAGCATGTAGTAAGCCATTAAGTAAACCACGGCAACTCTCTTGACAAAAAGAAAATGGAAACACGGCAGAAGGAAATCTAAGCTATAAATAAGGCGGATCGTAGGCTCAATTCTACCTATTTGATTCCTATCCTCCGCTATTATTTGAGAAATCTGAAGAAAAGGAGCAGGTCATATGAACGGAATTTATCGAATACCGGTATAAGAAGATAAATTCATGCAGTCCGACATCATGAAGCTTGGAAGGCTCCCAGGTGACAGCAGAGGAAAGTATTGAAAAAAATTTGGGGATGAGGACATGGAGTTGCCGTATCATCAGGTGTGGCAGGGCACAAAGAAATTTGACGCAAAAAAGTGGAATCTTCGGCGGTAGGTTAAGATGAGGTTGAAAAGTAGACTCACACCGAAAGCCGCGGTAATGCGCACGAGAAGGGTATAACCAACTCATACGTTGTAATGATAATTATTGAGATACGAGATCAAGTCGATCCCTTGAGTGGCCGATAACGACCTAGAGGGCAGAGCTATCCCAAAAAGCTAAACAATTTGGCAAAATTTGACCGTGAAGGTCCGCCCACGAAGATTGCAGCTCTATCAAAGCTCTCGGTCGACACGTTCTTGCACGCCTCTGTGCTAGCCAGGCTCGGGAATGTGGGGGGGTCCTTTGAGCGCTTTGATCCCTCACGCTTCATTACTTAAAACAACGTGTTTTTACCGATGCGTGGGTCCGCACCGGATTTTAAAATCGAATTTTACGCAGGAATTCGCGACGGCCTATCGAATAAAACCAGAACGCGAGCTAAATTGGAAAATAAAAAAAAAAAAAACGGCTCGACCGCGCGCGTGGAGCCGTTTGTCTCCGGACCCGAGTGCCGCGATCAAGTAGTGGAAAATCCACGACGGAACACCTTCCCGATTGCCGTCCCTTCCGCCTCAGATCTTGAACGAGGCACGGCCGGTGAGGTTCCCACCCTTCCTCAACATCCTCCGGGCAGTTATTCTATTAGAGGATGTCCCTTATGTAAGAATTCCGCGGGAGTAAGGAGGAACTAAGGGGAGGGAGTCCTCAAACTACTTCCGATTATTCCAACATTATTTATACAATTCCGTAAGATTTATTATAAACACCACAAATGAAAATAAAAATAAACAGTGGTTCAAATTCAAAAGAAATAAAAAAAAAAGAAAATACTAAAACAAATGAAAAATAAATAAAAATAAAAAGAAAGTAAAATAAAAAAAAAGGAAATTCAAACAATTACTCACTCTAGTCGTCACGCCGAGCTCGGTTGGCGGCTGGTGTAACAGGTTCTAAAAGAAAAACAACAAATTATATCACGTATTCAATGATAATATGTTAGTTAAAGCTTTTTCTGCCCCACTTTTTAGTTCCGATTATATGTACAACTTTTTCAAAGATTTCTTAGATAAATGCATTTATATTGTTCGTCTGATCACATTATTAGCGAAACGCTTCACCGATTTCTTCCTTAAGTCCGTTATGTTTTATTACTTATTTAATTTTTGCTTTAGGGTGAAAAGTTATCCAGTTGCCTTTGCACCTTTATGGCGAATCAATTGCCATTCCTTCACCTTCGGATTGATGACGTTTTTCCTCCTTCTCGAAGACTTCTCACTCTTCTTCCTTTATTTCTCCTTCTCGAAGACTTCTCACTCTTCTTCCTTTATTTCTCCTTCTCGAAGACTTCTCACTCTTCTTCCTTTATTTCTCCTTCTGTCCTCCACCAAGAAGCTCTCCGAACCGCTGTCCTCCAGCTCTCAAACCAAACTCCTCGTTTTTCCTTCCCGCCAAAAACCTTCTCCCAGCAACATTCTCGCTGCCTTTCTTCGTGCACCGCTTCTATTCCCGCTACATAGCCTTTCTCACTCGCTAGGCAATGTTGCGGCAACATGCGCATGCGCCTGCGGATGCGGCAAATCATTCCCCTCCTGTCAAGATCAATTCGCTTGAATACATTGAATAATGTGCAATCTGCGGCGAACTTTAAGGCAATTGCACACTATTAAATGCATTGTTTAAGCAAATTGATTAAGAAAGAGCCGAATGAAATTCCGCTCCCGTCGCGCAGCCGCGGTCACTACAACGTACTTCCATGTTTTCGGAAGTAATAAGAACTGGTGCGGCGGGAGGTGATCCCATTAGTGAGAAGGATCCTAATGAAGCTAGTTCTTCTTACAGCAGTACTTAAACAAAGGCGAGAGGAAAGAGGACAGCTTCACAGGCAAGAGCGTGGCTTGTGAGCTCTGCCATGGAGGTTTTCTACCTTGAGGAACTGCCTGTAGAAAAATAAGCGGTTCGAAGCTGATGATGTGATCAGATTAGGCTCGATACCAGCTTGCGGAATTAGTTCTGAGCAGCCCAGGTACCTCGAATACTCCCAAGAAGTATTACACCATTCCGGAGAACATGTGACAGAAGTTGGACTTCCAACACGAAAGTTTTGTGAGACGAACCGGAACATTGCAAGAGCGATGGTTGGCATTGAAAAAATAAGGGATGCTATGATTAGGCTCGTCTTCGTATTTAAGCCGGAAAGGATGAATAGTTATCCTTCCCATAGTACTTACTGTCTATAGGAGCTGGCTGAATATCAAATTTACGAGAAAACTTTAAGGTGGTACTCGCTGAATGAAAACCAATATGTTTACTAGGGTGGGAAGTCCTCTGAATCTGCCCTTCATTCCTTGGATTCTAAGATAGGGGATGCAGCCCTAAAAGGGGAATACGCGATTGAAGTGTTCTTGGTTATTCCTTCTTTTTAAGATTTTTCAAATGCCGCTGTAGAGCATGGTGATGATGATATTTGAGTTAAGTGGGTCTATACTATGGTAATATAGAGGTTAATGAGTGCTGAAGTGGGTGTTAGTCGCTACCTGTTGGCAGAAATAGCGAAAGTCTGCCAAATGGAGGTCTACTGCCGCCACTTCTGTGAAATATGTTTATCGATTCAATTCTCTGTGAACTGTAAAATCCGCCAATACACGCCCAAGCATATGCACATGACGTGGTTATGCTGGCTGAACTTCGAGACGTCTGAACATTTGTTACAAATATACAATACACTGTTAACTTGATTGACAGTTGATGCTTCAGGCAATTCAATAAATCCAAATCAAATAACTTTTAGCTTTCCAGAGAAAGGAGATATATGGATATTCGTTTGTTCAGATACATATGAGGGCAAAGATGAAATGAGCTCACACAACTTATAGGCTGGACATAAAGCTATTTTCAAAAAGAAGAGAAATCTTGGACGAAATGGATGAATGCGAGGCACGGACGTCTTCTACACCGATGGATCAAAAGCAAAGCAAGGCTCTGGAGCAGATACTACTTTCAGGGTAGAATGAAAAATGGCTTCTTTCTTTATTGTAATATATAATAGTTTTTTGTCAGACACCAAAAAAAATTCTCTCAGAACCAAACAGAAATCTTGCAAAGTGTACCCTGTCAAAAGTGAAGAAGTATTGTTGGCATTCTGCCTGGTCATAATTTACTAGCTAGGCGTACGCCGAGCCTGTAATGGGGAAATGGAATCCATGTAATAGTTCCTTTGTTAATGCTCCACATAAGAAGGGATAAAATGTCGGTTTTTTTGGTGCATATGTATTCCAGTTAAATCGGGGAGTATCACATCCACTAACAGACAACTTGCAATTCATGAACGAATCTGCGTTAGCCCACAAGATGGGGGCGTCGGGTACATTGGACAACTAGGACCTGAGTGCTCAGAGCTTATGCCTCTTCCCAGTCTATACACAGAAACGCACACAGCCTCAGAACAGAATTAGGAATTAAGAGTGCGGCTTTTGCCCTGCGGAAAATGGAAGCGTCCATTAATAGTTTTGGGTATCAACCACAGTCACCACCAAACCTCCAAAGAGGGATCAATCGAAAATTACCCGTCTGGAAGGGAATTTTCAAAAACTCAATTCAGAGGGCCATCATGGTTTCCAAATAAAATTTTGCTACTTAATTTAAAAGACCGACCACTTACCTTTCTGGGTGAGTTGAAATCAATGGGTAAGTCAGCAGCTTTCCTCCACCTTTGATTTATTCAAATTCTTATGCGCTTGTAATATGATACGTATCCAGATGGCTTCAGATATAACTTTCACAACTCTAGAAACAATAGAGATATTCTCAGTCGTAGAGAGTATTTCAATAAGTTTCAGTCATTAGCCGAATTTTCAAAACTCAGGGAATGTTGTTACTTTCTAAGTTATGAATTCAAATCTGATGGAATCATTTATGAGTTTTTTGCTTCCAATTTAGAGTAATACCCTTTGTTTATTGAGAGCTGAAAAGAAACCACTTCAATGCCTCTTATAGGAAAGTCAGAATCACAGTCGTTGTATGCAGTTGGAAAATGGGTCTAGACATATCGATTATATAAGCTTCACTGAAGTTTTGGTTAATAATAATCTGGTTGATTTCCATAACTTTCAAAGACACCAGCCGCCAGCTATACCGAAATATAAATGAATTAATTAAAGGTTTAATCTAGTTATTTAGGCGCTTGAATTCAGTGCGTAATTGCACCCATTGCTGTGGATTATGGTTGCCCAACGTGATGATAATACAATAATCTTCAAGTGCGAATATAAGAAAGGGTTAACAAATCATCAAACTTTAATTTTCATATTTAATCCGTACTTAAAGCACACTAAGTGAAACCTTAGTGAAGGAACGAAATAGAAAATTTTCCATTTACACGCGATTGGGTTCATTTTTGGCTGATTAAACTCATTGTAAAATGTTATGATCGCTCAAATCTTGTTTACACATTTACATTTGGACATTGAACTTTACTTTTTCGAAATATTTCGTTTAGCTGATCTTTATTATCTCATTTAGGAAGATGGCGAAATTATTGTAAATCCTTTCAATACGTGTTTGATTGAGAATCGGTTGGTCGCCTTAGTTAATCGTCAAGACTATCCGCATCAGCGGAAAAACTTTCATTTACAAGTACATGACCAAACTTATTTCAGATAAAATTTAATAAAATAACACAATTTATTCCGATAGTTTTCATCCAACGAAATTCACTCGAAGCTTTATGGAGAAGTAAGATTCTTGTTTAAAAGTTTATTTTGTTACGAAACATTAACTCCATTCAGAGCATTCTTCTGGAATGACTACGTAGTGTTGTTCTTTCTCCGCATCGGTATCCATCCATTAACTACGATTATGATAACGAGTGATGGAGACTTTAAGAAAACAAGCTTAACTTTTAATGTTTTGTGGAAATCGAAACCTTATTAAAATCGGTTCATTGCCTGCCTATCTCTTTATTTCTTGGTTGTTCGAAAGTGGAAAGGTGCAAACCCTACCATTGACTCCTGGCTTTCACTCGCCGAAACAATCTCTTTTCCTTCCCTTACCCGCAGGACTGCCAATCGAAGCGGACGAATCGGTTACGAACTTCATATCCTTTGAAATCGTCACGCCCGAAGCAAAAGGGTAGGAACAATACCCTCCCAGTACGCTTAGAAATTGGGTTATGTCCCAGTAAAACTATCCGTGCCGTCGTTTAAACCATTTTGAGATATCTGGAATAATTCTGTGAGCTCAGCGTCCTTTAGGTGAATTATCCCAGTTTTTCCCACTACAAAATTGGGTCACTCCGTGATAATTACAGACGATAGGTACAGGATTCGCCACTTGCATATATTTGTTCATAAAGGCTTTGATGACAATTTGTCAAGATGTCGATGAGGATCATGCCATATCAAATTGAAATTCGTGACTCTTTAGATTTTATCGGGGTGCAATCGAGCAATTATCGGGCGCAAGAACCGGTATCCGGTCTAGGGCTGCCTTAATGAGGAACTGCAGACAACCCGGTTTTGCGCCGAGGTCCACCAATTCGATATCCCTAAAAGCTGACTGGCGTCCTGACCTACGCCATCGCTCCATCTTAGGCTGGGTCTGCCTCGTCTTCTTTTTCTACCATAGATATTGCCCTTATAGACTTTCCGGGTGGGATCATCCTCATCCATATGGATTAACTGACCCGCCCACCGTAACCTATTTAGCCAGATTTTATCCACAACCTGACGGCCATGGTATCGCTTATAGATTTCATCATTGTGTAGGCTATGGAATCGTCCATCCTCATGTAGGGGGCCAAAAATTCTTCGGAGGATTTTTCTCTCGAACGCGGCCAAGAGTTTACAATTTTTCTTGCTAAGAACCCAAGTTTCTGAGGAATATACGAGGACTGGCAAGATCATAGTCTTGTACAATAAGAGCTTTGACCCTGAGACGTTTCGAGCGGAACAGTCTTTGTAAGCTGAAATAGGCTCTGTTGGCTGACAACAACCGTGCGCGGATTTCATCATCGTAGCTGTTATCGGTTGTGATTTTCGACCCTAGATAGGAGAAATTATCAACGGTCTCAAAGTTGTAGTCTCCTATCCTTATTCTTCCTGTATGAACAGGGCGGTTTGATGTTGTCGGTTGATTCGTCTTCGGTGGTGACGTTCTCACCATATATTTTGTCTTGCCTTAATTAATATGCAGCCCAAGATCTCGCCCAATCGCCGCCTGTTCGATCTGGATGAAGGCAGTTTGTACGTCTCGGGTGGTTTTTCCCATGCTGTCGATATCATCAGCATAGGCCATTAGTTGGGTGGACTTGAAGAGGATCGTACCTCTTGCATTTACCTCAGCATCACGGATCACTTTCTCGGGGGCCAGGTTAAATAGGACGCATGATAGGGCATCCTCTTGTCGTAGCCCTTTGTTGATGTCGAATGGTCTTGAGAGTGATCCTGCTGCTTTTATTTAAGCTCCCACGTTGGTCAGGGTCAGCATAGCCAGTCCTATTAATTTAGTCGGGATACCGAATTCTCTCATGACCGTGTGTGGCTTTAAAGTCGATGAATAGACGGTGCAACTGTTGCCCATATTCCAACAATTTTTCCATCGCTTGCCGCACAGAGAAAATCTGATCTGTTGTTGATTTGCCTGGAGTGAAGACTCTTTGGTATGGGCCAATGATGTTCGGGGCGCATGGGGCTATCCAGCCTAGCAAGATAGAGGAGAATATCTTATAGATGGTACTCAGCAACGTGATACCTCAATAATTGCTGCACTGTGTGATATCTCCCTTTTTATGTATGAGACAGATAATGCCTCGTTGCCAATCGTCAGGTATTGGTTCGCTGTCCCATATATTGAGCATAAGTTGATGAACCACTTGGTGTAATTGGTGCCTCCATATTTAACCAATTCGGCTCATGGCGACTTATGATTGTTTATCCGATGAATTGCGCGGACTGTTTCTCCTATACTTGGTGGTGGCAGTATTTGTCCGTCGTCTTCAGTTGGCGTGACCTCCAACTCACCAATGTTCTGGTTGTTCAGTAACTCATCAAAGTACTCAACCCATCGCTCTAATATGCCCATTCTGTCGGAAATCAGATTTCCCTCTTTGTCTCGGCAGGATGAGCATCGAGATGTATAAGACTTCATCCTGTTGACTTGTTGGTAAAACGTCCGCGCTTGGTGCGGTTGCTCCCTGTACTTTTTGAGTTCACAGACTTGGTGGTTCTCCCAGGCTTCCTTTTTCCGTCTGTAAAGTCGCTTCTCCGCTCGACGGAGTTCGTGATAAGTCTCTGCGCGTGCCCACTTTCTTTGAGAATGCAACATTACTCGGTATGCGACATTCTTCCGTTCCGTTGCTAGCTTACATTCATCGTCAAACCAGCCGTTCCGACTCCTTTTGCGGCTGGGGCCAAGTATGTTTGTGGCCGAATCCATGATAGATGATTATGAAGATCACTTGTTGATGCTTCATCTCCAGGTCTTCTGTTGACTGCAGTTATTGCGGTATCCATTTCCCTCTTATAGGTGTCGCGGAGGGTTGTGTTGTGGATGGCTTCAATGTTCACTCTCACCTGATTGTCAGAGGGGATTCTAGGTGGTATTGTTATTCGAGCTCGGAGCGCCATGAGAACGAGATATTGATCCGAGTCTATATTGGCCCCCCTATATGCTCTGACATTCATCAAGGCTGAGAGGTAGCGGCGTTCGATCAACACGTGGTCAATTTGGTTGAAAGTTGTCCCGTCTGAAGAGGCCCACATATGTTTGTGGACGGTTTTCCGTGCAAACCAGGTACTTCCAACAACCATTTCGTGTGACCCTGCTAATTGAGTAATCCGCACTCCGTTATCATTTGTTTTTTCGTTTGATATTATACGGTAAGCGTACGGTGTTCGTAATGCGCTTAAGAAGGAGGTATTCAGAATCGGCTTTTCTCTTATTACATAGATCGTTAGCTCAACTATTCCAGAATATGCTGCAGAAATATCAAAGCGAAATTCGTAATTCTTTAGATTTTGCGGCCGTGGAATCGAGCGATTATCGGGTACAAGCTCAGGTTTCACCCATAAACAGTTAGTCGGCTAATCTCCTTCTGAAATTTTGTAGCATTATATAAATTGTGTATTTATTAATTACTATCTCAAAGTCATTTGGAGTGAAACGACGTCCTCCTTCTTGTTCCCTCTTTGCAACGTGATTAATTTTATGAATCAGTGAATTACGACAGTTCATGAGCTGAATACCCTAGCCATTGTCCAGACAATACCGCCATTACGGCTCTTGTAGCACAGTGGTACCGCTTTCGCTTGTAACTAGCTGGGCTTCAAATTTGGTTTCCAACCAGTGCTTCGTTGTTTGAGTTTCGTCTCTCGTCTCTTAACTTTCCTTCCTAGTCATCATCATCAACGGCGCAACAACCGCTATCCCGTGTAGGCCTGCCTTAATAAGACTACAGACAACCCAGTTTTGCGCCGAGGTCCACGAAATCGATATCTCCAAAACCTGCTTGGCGTCCTGACCTACGCCATCGCTCTCGCATCTCAGGCAGGGTTTGCCTCGTCTTCTTTTTCTACCATAAATATTGCCCTTATAGACTTTCCGGGCTGAATCATCCTCATCCATGCGGATTAAGTGACCCGCCTACCGTAGCTTATTGAGCCGGATTTTATCTACATCCAGACAGTCGTGGTATCGCTCACAGATTTCGTCGTTATGTATGCTACCTCTCTTGAACGCGGCTAATAGTTCGCAACTCTTCTTGCTAAGAACCCACTTTGCCGAGGAAAACATAAGGACTGACAAGATCATAGACTTATACGGTAAGGGCTTTGACCCTCTGGTGAGATGTTTCGAGCGAAACAGTTTTTGTAAGGTGAAATAGACTTTGTTGGTAGCCAACAACCGTGCGCGGATTTCATTGTCATAGCTGTTGTCGGTTGTGATTTTCCCCTCTAGACAGGAGAAATTTTCAACAGTCTCAAAGTTGTAGTCTCATTTCTTCATTGGTTTCGTTTGACCAGTGCGGTTCGATGTTGTTCGTTCTTTGGTTTCTGGCGCTGATGTTGCCACCGTGTACTTCATTTTGCCTTCATTAATGTGCTGCTCGAGGTCTCGACGCTACCTGCTTGATTTGGATGGAGGTAGACTATACATCTCGGGTTGTTCTTTCCCTAATATAAATATTGTCAGGGTAAGCCAGTTATTGGTTAGGCATTTACATCTGCATCGCGAATCATTTTCTCCAAGGCCAGGTTGAAGGGGACGCATGATAAGAAATTCCCTTGTCCTAGACCGTTGTTCATGTGGAATGGTCTCGAAAGTGATCTTACCATTATCTTGCCTCACAGCTGGTGTGAAAGAACTATCCGATTTTTTTTCTTCTTTTTTGAAAAAAAATTCTAATTACGAAGTCGTTGAATTTAGTTTTGGAAGTTAGGCGCGCACCACATTCTTTCTCGGCGGCATTGCGTTCCGAGGAGTCAATCCGGTGCTCCGTTTAGACAAACCGTAACTTACACAGCCTCCAAAAAAATCCTTGTTTGTAAAATGCTAAAATGCCTGTCACAAATCTAACCTTTGCGTTTTGAGCAAGTGCGAGGGTATTATAGTCTCGATCATCTCCACATTCAAACTACCAAAGAGAGATACTTGGAAAGCCGAAGTATGTGGACATCCAGTGCTGATGGCATTTGAAAAGCCAATAATAAGGTCAGTATTGAATCTTTACCCACAGCGCAAATAAAGCCTGGGGGAGGCAACCGGAAAAATACAGAGTTAGATAGGTACATCCTAGTCACCTCCAAACGCTTGAGCAGCCTCAGTTTAAAAAGGGAAAAAAAGGGCGATGAAAATTGCCAAAACATTACCGGTTAGCAAGCCCTCACAGAACGAAGATAGTGGGCATTCTGCTGAAAATGCAAAATTACCCGAGCCTCCAACAATCTTACGTGAGAGTAACAGTTCCACACTAGGTAACTCCTTAGCCCAGAAGATTGGACTCAACAGTTTCTATGTTGTGTCAATGGAAAAGGGGAGACTTTGATTTGTCATGAAATTTTTTGAATCCGGCTTGCCACCGTCTTTTTCGGTGGTCGAAAAAAGCTTATTGTAGATAACTTGTTCGAAAAGTTTACCGTTGGTGTTTACTAGGCATACGGGCCTATAAGACGAAGGATCGCCCAAGGACTTATTTCGCTTCAAAATAAGCACTGGCGTTTGCTGTCTCCACTTTGGGGGGACCCTAATTAACCAATAGATACTTTTAGTCTGATTTGCGTTCGTTTAGCTTCGATCTATCTTCTCCAAATAAGACGTCGATCGAAGTGGAAGCTAAGAAATCTGACATAGTAAGTTTGTGGAATGTTGATTCCATTTAACGAAATGGGCGCGCATATTTTCGAATCGGAGCAAATGTAACGTGACAGCTTTTGTTCTCGTTGGCGTGCTCCATGTTATTAGGCACTCTTCAAGTTTTTTAAATAAAATTCCAGGGATTTGGGGACATTGTCATTTATTCATTCGACGATTTTGATGTAATGCTACTTGCGTGAGATCTTTTCTCAGTTTTGCAACCGCAATTAAAAGAAATATTCTTCACATGTTCGGGAAGTAACCAATACGTGTCTTCGCGTTAAAGATCTCAATCGACCATTTGTCTGTAATTTTGTCGTGCCCATATTCTTTTTAGGATCGAGTTCCTTGATGATGCGAGCAGCATTTTTAACTATGAAGCGATGTTCATTTTTGGCAGATGAGGGCGAGCATTGCGGAATTTACACTTTGTTTTTCACTATGTTAGGTATTATAAGTTTTCTGCATGAATCGCCAGTGCAGCAGTATTTTCAACACCACTTCCCAGTCACCATTTCATAGTTGCAAGGGTAGTGAATATTGATTCTGTTTTTTAAGATTTCTACTAGCTTCCCAAAATGAATAGTCGGTGACCGCTGCCGAAGTTAAACCCCTGAAATAAGTTTGTATACTCTGCGTGTTTTTATCGTGCAGAGCTTTTCGTCGGCCTTTTGTTGCCTTTGATAGTTCGACTCTTTAGTCCTCTAAAGAGAGGACTATATGTTTATCATCCACGTATCATATTTCGTTTTTCGTGGATTATTTCTAGGATATTTAGCTACCCATTGGTTTGGTTTTGTAAATAATCGTGCAGGTCGTACAGGTGAAACTTTTAATAGCTAGGTCAATATGACGCTCCGTATTCAGAGGTATTTCATTTGCTTATTAAGACCTTATATAATCGGATGATAGTTGGAAACATGGTTCAGCTGAAATCATTTCCCGACAAATATGTTTTGTAATTCTGGAATTGGTGAGATCGGGTCTTTTGTGGCGGTCAGTCGGCAGTAAGTAGAGTACCCAGATGAATTTAAATCGTATTCGTTTGTTTTGCTTAGAACATTCCAAAGCTCCTTAACTTTAGATTGACTAGGCTGGAGCCCCAGAGAGTGTGAAGTGCGTTGTAATCTGCCGAAGCTATGAGCCGATTGTCCAGAATCGAAACAAATCTCGAGATTGTTTGGAGCTAATTTTGAATTTTGGAGAGCAGTAGATTAATGATATAGTTATTTCATCGGACATCTCTGGTACTCTAATAGATGTCGCTTGCGGGTATTTGGTACAATAATAATAACTCCACCGTAGCCGGTCCGCCATCGCAGCGTCTCAGGGGGTAGGTGAGGAAAGTGCAGGAACTTTGCAGTCTTGGAGATTACTCACTGAGGAATCTATCCCAACAGCTGGCAATTAGGTATAAAATGCAAATCCATCTGTAAGAAGAAGAAAAAATTTAAGGTCCGGTACGGATAATCGGTGGGAGCCGTCTGATTTGGTGACTAGGTCGGGCTCTCGTTATGGACAGCACGGCGTCGAAACCCCTAGTTGTGGGGCCAGGAGCACAGCTCCGCCTGCTGCAGCTGTTTCGCCACAATCTGTAGCGACCACTTCAGCAGGTTCGCGTATGGCATGGATGAAATGGACTGAAGAAATGAACCTCTTCATCATCCGCTCCTACTACGAAATAACGGCGGGGGCGACTTGAGGTCATCGGAGAAACTGGTGACCGAAAGTCGATGGGGGTAGAGGCGGCGGCATCAACAACACCACGCCGCACTGCAGGCAACAGTTTCAGTACTCGCCGAAGCACTCTTCTCCACCGTCCAGCTGAGGTTTCCGCTGAGGTTCGGGACGAATTCCAATGAGCGTGTATAGAATACTCGGATATGGATCCTTTGCATAGACCAGGTATTCCCAGGCTCTATGCATCTCCAGCAACTCCGGGAATTCTATCTCAAATCAATGATGAGATTGCATCTCGACTATGTGCTGATATGTCGCTGCTGCAACTACAATCACTTGTGTATTGTGGTGCAGTTGTGGCTATCAGATTGCACGGTCAGAACATTCGCTTTTGTGTTACTGGTTTGAGTAATCAAAGAGATCCACCATGGAAAATTCGTCTGGAACGTCGGCGGGATCTTCTAAGGCAGGACATTTCTAGCCTAATTCAGATCAGCACTGGCAATGCCAGCCGACGGGTGAGAAATAAAGTGCGGAGGGTTTACCGGAAGCAAGCCATCCCCAGTGAGACACCCGTAGTTGAAATTCTGGGCAAACTAAAACAGAAACTTTCTGTCATATGCAATCGCTTACGACGGTATGGCGAAAGTCATGCCAGACGTGTCCAGAATGCAACATACGCGAGGAACCAGAGGAGCCTTTTCAGATCTCTCAACGAATCCCAACAGAGTGTCCAGACAATACAGTTTTCGGTGACGGAAGCGAAAGAGTATTGGGGTGGACTTTGGAGGTTACCCGCCCAGCATGCTGAGCATTCTGAGTGAATCACCGCCGAAGGCACCCGGCATGTCAATACGCCTGGCATGAATTTTGCGGATGTTACCGAAGAGGCAGTTCGACGGGCCATAAACATCTCGAAGAACTGGAGAAGGCTAGGTCTGGATCGGGTGCAGACTTTCTAGTATAAGAAATTTACCAACGTAGATGGTCGGTTGGCACGCAGTATAAAAAAGGTCATGAGTTAGCCGGAGGAATTTCCATCCTTCCTCACTGCAAGGATTACCTACCTTATCCTTAAGAAAAACACGGTGCAGGATCCCGCAGACTCAAGACCGATTACTTGCTTACCAACCCTCTACAATTTCGTCATTTCCATTATTAGTGGAAGGATCAATGCGCACCTCAAAATCAACAACATTTTGTCCGAGGAGCAGGAGGGCTGCCGAGTTGGATCAACGGGTTGCAAAGGGGAACTAATTATCGACTCGGTAGTTGTAGGACAAGCAACTAGAGGCCAAAGAAACTTCTTTAGTTGCTATGTCGATTATGCCAAGAATTTTGATAGCGTTTCGCATACCTGGCTAATCGATATCCTACATCTCTATCGCATTGATCCGAAACTAATGAAGTTCTTAGCGACAGTCATGGAAGGGTGGCATACCACCTTATCAGTGTCTTCATCTGAGGGTGCTAATACCTCAGAGCCCATCCGTATACAGAGGGGCATCTTCCAGGGGGATTCGTTGAGTCCCCTTTGGTTTTATATGACACTGAATCCCTTTTCATGGCTACTGAATGATGCTAGACAGCATGGGTTTGCAAAAAAGGATGGCTACGTGCTAAGTGCGAACTGACACATTTGATGTACTTGACATCAAGCTATATGCTGGTACTGACGACCATCTTAGAAGTCTATTGCGGATAATAGTCATGTTCAGCCGTGATATTCGAATGGACTTTTGGATTGGTCATCACAAGCCGCATGCCGGACATAGCATTGGTGACCTCCACATTGAAGCTATGACAGAGACAGACTTCTACAAGTACCTAGGGATTCCGAAAGGAACCCTTGATCGAGTGATCTGAAGGATGCTCTGCTGTTCGAATTCCTGCGTCGTGTAAAGCTGGTGCTGAAATCGCATCTGTCGGGGTAGAATAAAATAAGCGCGTTGAATATATTCGCTATCCCTTCACTGACTTATGCATTCGGCGACGGGTGGAGAACGACCAGTGCAGAATGTGTGGTTCGGCATTAGAGACGTGGGGCTATCTCATTTCTGGCTGTACTGTTATGGCACCAGTGCAATATATCACCGGGCATAATGCTGTATGTAAGGCTATCCATACAAGCATGGGCTGATCACGGGAACATGTCCGGTTTACCGATATAAGCAGTACTTGATAGTTCTGCTTAAAGCATGTATTGGGACCGGCAAGTTCTGACTGACCGCCATACTTCACACAACAAGCCTGACGTACTGTTAGTTAACAAGACGAGCAGCTCCGCGTATATTATTGATGTTGCTATCGTTGGAAGGTTGCAAGGCTTGCGCAGATCCTTAAAGGGAAACGCGACCCCGAATTGTCGTCTTCATGCCGCCCACTATGTATGTTTGATACTGCTGGGAAAGTGCTCGAAAAGCTCATCAGAAGTAAACTCGCTGAAGCGATACGCGCTGCCGGAGATTTATCTCCCCGGCAGTTTAGTTTTTGAGCAGCGGAATCGACAATTGATGCTGTCATGCAAGTCGTGGACGCCGTTGGACGAACAGAGGCACAAAGCCGCCGAACTCGACGGGAGGTGCTCCTCGTAACACTTGACATCAGAAACGCCTTAAATTCCGTAATATGGAAAGACATTCTAGGTACACTAGACAATGCTTTCAGCGTGCCGAATCTTACGGATATTGAGGGACTATCTGAGGAACCGCTCCCTGCTCTATGAAACACTAGAGGGTCAAAGGTGGATGGAGGTCACGTCGGGGGTAGCACAGCGGTCCATCCTAGGGCCGGACCTCTGGAACGCTACCTATGACAGTCTACTTAAACTGGACATGCCAGAAGAGTCGCGCCTGGTCGGTTATGCAGATGATGTTGCAGCGCTTGTTGCTGGACGCGCTGTCCAACAGGCGCAAAGCAGACTTGGCATATTGATGCGATGGTTATGCGGATGGATGACTACTCATGGTTTCAACCTTGCACTGGAAAAAACCGTAGAAGTTATCCTGACTAAAAAGAGAATTCCGACCCTGCGCCTAATATCGTTCGGCGAGTGGATAATCGAGTCAAAATCAACGGTAAAGTACCTCGGGCTGACTTCTGAACAAGGCTGCGGCTGGAGTTTCGGCGTTAAGTAGCCTAATGACAAACATTAGGGGTCCTACGTCTAGCAGCCGACGTCTCCTGATGAGTTCAAGGCAGTCTGTCCTGCTCTACGGAGCAGAGGTATGGGCTGGCGCTCTTAACAAGGAGGTATATCGTAAAGACACGGGAGCTTTGCGGGTGGAGCCTGCGTACCGCACTGTCTCTGAACCGGCCGTGATGGTGATCGCGGGAGTGATCCCCGTTTCCCTTCTTCCTAAGGAGCGTTAGGCCATATACTAGCGCAAGGGAGCCAAGAGAGGTGGTTGCTCTTGAAGAATGGCTATGCACTCTGGACTAGTGGCAGCTCTCTTGACAAAATGAAACTAGAGGTAGATGGACTGCGCACCTCATCGGCAACTTAAGTGCATGGCTGAATCGGAAGCATGATGAGACTATTTCCTTACCCAATTTTTAAGTGGGCATGGAAGTTTTCACAAGATGGGAAAGGCGCGTTCTCCGGATTGTGTGTTTCGCAATGGAGTTGTGGACGATGCCCACCACACCTTTTTTTTTTGTGGAAGGTGGGATGGGGTTCGTCAGCAGCTCTATTTAAACACAGGGGATCTCTCTCCAGACAATATTGTGGAAGAGATGCTGAGGACTGCTGATAGCTGGAACCGTGTTGCCCATTACATTCGGGCCCTTCTCGTTGCTAAGAAGATAGAACTCGACCGGTGGAGAAGCCGGATGGCAGAGGGTTCCTTGAACTGGCAGTTCCCTTCCTCCTCTCCCCTCCCGCTGGTGAAAGGAATTCGCTGATTTGAAGGCTCCGCAAAACGGGGGAGTTCGGGGACTAGCCCGAAGTAATGTGATAAACGGTTCCAGGCTAGCTCTTTGACGATGGGGAGGTGTTTAGTTGGTAGTCCGATGACTTACCGAACCGGGAGTCCAACACTGTGTGCGTAAATGCATTCACCTACCCTACCCCCGAAAAAAAAAATCCCCCATAATAGAAACATTGAACGGAAATATGTGGAGAAGAAGATGAACTATGAGTCATTGGCTCCGGAAATCAAAAAAATTTGGCATCTCGAGCGGGTGATTGTAGTTTCCATAATATTGTCAGCTACAGGTATTGCACCTAAATCCCTCATAGCTTCTCTTGATGTCTTAATACTTTCGCACAGTCTGGTTCAAACCATGCAGAAGTACACCATTCTGCATACGTGCTCGATGTTGCGGGGAGTTTTCGAGGGATTCTCCCATTAACTTACTACCAACCACTACCACCAGCGCCCTTTTAGACGTTTAGTTTTTAAATAGGTAGGATCGTCCAAGCCTAAATGCTTGGCACTTAGTGCTAGTATTAGGTAAAATCCGCCATCTACCGAGATTGTGATAACTCGGAATAATAATCGTTGGTGCAACCAATTGGATCAGTGCCTTAGAGCACTTCATTGAAGGCCGTAAGAGTAAACTATAGGAGTACCCTAAAGGAAGCAATGTATTCACCCTTGCGCTCGCCCGAGATTATTACCCTGATTTGACTCAGGTGCTCATTCACAGCTGAGTCGACTGGTGTCCGACGTCAAATCACGATACAAACTCCACTGCCACCAGTGAAATTCGAACCGCGACCTTCAGTATGATAACCTTATGCTCTAATCACTATCCGGACACACAATAGTTTTGGAGGACATAATGCTTGAGACGCGATTTTATAAGGATAACAGTGGGGTATTCTAATACTAGATTCAACAGAGTTCATGATAGGAAGATTGTAGTTTGGAATGCTAGCTCAAAGTAAAATGCTTTTTTGTTTCACTGTATCGTCTACTGAGCATCCTTGATAGTTGGCAGTTTGTGTCTCCCCACCACAGTTGCTACATTTATTTACGCTTACATCATCCTTCCTTGGTTTGCAGCTTGATGATGATTACAAATTGCCGCAGATCAAGCAAACGCTTGACAACTTGTTATAAGCTTTTGTGTGGACGAATTCCTGGTTATTTTAACACCGGGGTAGGCTTAATCTTTTCCGAAGTTCTTTGATAGTTATTTTTCGATGAAGTAGATAACGTAGATTGCAATTTTGATGGGTTTCGACTTCAGCTTGCGATTGAATGGTTCCAATTCAACTCGGTAGAAAGGTTGCAAGACTTTTTTCGATTTACACTAGCTTGACTGCACGAAGGATACTGCTTCTTTTATTTCGTCTGAACACAAAGCAGGCCCAATACCTTCTATGACGCCAACTAATCCTTTGCTAGATTTTAGTTGGAAAGTGTAGTAGTGTAACAGGAACCCCTTTTTTCACGCCATTATTGAGTTTGTTATTTCAGTTTCTTTTCAGCAGGCTCAGTTCGTTGACTGGATTCTTCGAGTGATTTAAATCGGTTTTGATTTGAAAAGGTACTGAGTTTTTTGGAGTTGATACTAGCTTGTTCGCTGTAGAGCCCTTCCCAGTCATAAGCCTCTAAACAAATTGATCCTGGGTATATTGGGTGTGTAGTTGCTCGAGATTGCTGTACATTAGCGGTTGGCCCGCCACTATAGTTAATTTCTTTCTACTCGATAACATTATTTATTTTAATTTTATGATTTTTGGAAAATGTTAGCATACGGGGAAAGTTACTTGACATCCGGTGGGATCTGAACCCAAATATCATCGATTTTGCACGCAATGTATAACGGTGTAATCCACTGCATGCGAAGGGATTTCAACTAAATTTTGCATCAATAGGAGTTTATGAGAAAATGAGTGTGCCAGACGACAGCCAGTAAACCAATTTTTATAATGTTTGGTTTTATGCAAAACCTTAAAAAGTCGAAGTGATCGGTTTCAACAAGTCAGCAAGATGAAGTCAATACCTCAATGCATATCTTGTGGAGGCCACATTTGAGCGATAGATTGAGTATTTTGATGAACTGGTCATCGATAAGGATATCGGCGACTTGAATGTCCTGCCCACTGAAAATGACGTTGTCGCTGCTAAGCATGAAATAAACAGTCCGTGTAGGTTATCAGCAAAGAATCATTAGTCGCCAGCAAGTGATTGAATCAGAGCCAAACTGCTTAAACATGGACGAGCTAACAATATGGCGTTAATTTATGCTTAACGTTTGGGACACCGAATAAAAAAGAATGTGTCACTCAGCGCAGAAATTGCAGAGAAAAAACTGAAATCCCAGACGCATTAACAAAAGAGGAAGATTTTGCCCTTGCCGAGATCGGAACCAATATTAGTAGGCCTGGCTAATTCTGTTGTCAAAAACTAGGAGGAAACTTTCCATAACGACATGTGGAAAAGCTCTAATGATGCTACATACACAAAACTTTCCATTTCTGAAGCAAATATATTGCGAAGTCTATGCTGTCGAAAAGGATGAAGACTTGCGGAAGTATTAGTGAATCTGGGATATTCCAGACCAGGGGTGGAGTATAACGAACGAATACACTTAGAGGTTTTGCTACCTAACGTTCACAGATTAAAGCGGCAGGATCAGTCTCGAGACCTTTCACCATCAATAACAAGAAAAAGGAACACTCTATAATGCATTCTGTTTAGTTTGGCCTTGAGAAAGTCGATCTTTAATGCTGAGGTAAATGAGGTATTTTCCTCTTCAAGTTCACCCAGCTGCTAGCGTATACTGACTATTATGACGTAATCAGGAAATATAGATCAATTCAGGTTGAGCAGATGGAGCGAGACCTTGGATTGAACATTAACATCGAAAACAATAAAACATTAAAACAATACAAACATCAAATAGGAATGCTCAACTGAAAGCAGAAAAAAAGTAGAAGAGGACAACTTCAAAACCGTTGAGAAGTACGAAATTACAATCACAATCACAATTACCATAGGGTGTAAGCTCCTGCTGTATAATAAAATGATCTTGCCAGCTTTCATGTATTTTTCCCAAACCTGGGTTCTTAGCAAAAAATGCGAACTCTTAGTCGCAATGAAAAGAAGAGCCCTATGTAGAATTTCCGGACTTCTACAGGAGGATGAATGATCCCGTAGTCTCCATAATAATGAAATTAATCAGTTATACCAAAACCATATGGTCATTGACAAAGTCCAGCTGAACAAGCAAGAGTGGGCGGGCTACCTAAAAGAGCGCGCCCATCGGAACTGACACGATACGACACGACAGATTGGCTCGAATGACAAGACACTACCGAATATTGGTTAATGTATTTGCATGGTATACATATTGAAAACAATGTTAGAAAATATAGGCGATGATGGCTTTACGGTTTCTTACCAGAGCAGAGGTAAATATCAGGCGGTGACTTACCACTGCTTTGGGAGCAGCGTGACCAAAACAACTCGCAGATGGTAAGTGCTCCTTTATATAATTCGCAGAACACAACATGACTACGAATTGCGCAAATTCGCCACATTGACTATAGCTTGGCCAGAGCTGCATAATTTTTTCTTGGTCCTAAGTCCGCATTAACTTAATGCCGGACCGGATCAAATGGGGAGCAACTTACTCCTTCTTTTTCGGTCCACGGACCCCTCGTTTAGGTTTGGCACCCAAACTTTCAAAATATAGACGATGACGACTTTACAGTTTCTTACCAGGGCATAGGCAAATTGTCAGACGCTGCCTCACACGGTGTTCCCAGGGAAGAGGTCTGTTTCGTACTTCCGGCAAACAAATATCTGGTTGTGTCAGATAAATGCCTGCTTCAAGTAGTCTGTTTCTGTTTCAGAAAAATATGTGAGTATGGTTGAGAAATTAGACAGACGGATATCTGTCTGATGTGATGAGAGAACTCAGCCATTTATCTGACTAATGTCTGTCTGACGTGTGAGACAGATACAGACATTTGTCTGATGCAGAAAAAAATTTGATTGAAAACAGACATTTGTCTGATGCAAACATTTGTCTGTCTGATGTCCGAGGTGGGCACAGACCTGTGTCTGCCAGTTGTCTCAGATAGCCGGAGACATTTTCCTATGCCAGACATAAGTTAATAATAATGTTTTCAATATATACACCATGCAAATACATTAGCCAATATTCTGTTGTGTCCTCTGGCTTTCATCCAATGTAAGGCAATTTGTCGTGTCGTTTATCAGTATGTTTATATTTAGCCGGGAAGGGACGTCAACGTGGAGAACGTAGAAAAATAATCATAGAATGCACGTGTTACATATTATTGTACCTAATTATCTTTTGTGAGTCGTTAACTGTATTTTGATCTTGAAGCAGCACCATTTTCTGCCTTTGCCTCTGAATAATATTTTCCAATGCCAATAGAGAAGCGAAGTGAAAAATTATATTGCGTTAATGAAAGATTTCGAAACCCTGGAAGCATTAACTTATCTTGTTTGAAAACTATTCTACAATTATCTAGACAACAATGACAGGTAATTAATTAAAGTATGAAATGAAATTTAAAATAATAATAATTTTCAACTCCGCCGAAGCCGGTCCCAAGCCCGGTTGTGAAAGGAGGAGGGATAGATAGCTTCAGTCTGAATGGCTGTACGCCACCGCAGCGCCTCAGGGGGTAGGTGAAGAAAGTGCAGGAACGTTGCAGTCTTGCAGATTACTCACTAAGGAAGCTATCTACACACCTGGCAGCTAGGGATAAAATGCACCACCAAAAAATGAGAAGAAGGAGAAATTTAAGGTCCGGTACGGATGACCGGCGGGAGTCGTCTGACTTGGTGACTGGGTCGGGCTCTCGTAATGGACAGCACGGCGTCGAAACCGCTAGTCGTGGGGCGGTTCGACGTCTAGGCGCCACGACGACCAGGAGCACAGCTCCGCCTGCTGCAGCTGTTTCGCCGCAATCTGTGGCGACCACTTCAGCAGGTTCGCGTAGGAAGCGAATGAAATGGACTGAAGAAATGAACCTCTTCATCATCCGCTCCTACTACGAAATAACGGCGGGGGCGGGTACAACATCTTACCGCCCCTTGTTGCACCAGAGATTCGTCGAGCGTTTCCCGCAATTCGCGCACGTGACTGTGCAGCGAGTCGCAGATCAGTACCGCTTTATTACTCGCAGCGACACAATCCCGGCCACCATCAGGGAACGTGTTCGACTTGAAGTCATCGGGGAAACTGGTGACCGAGAGTCGATGGGGGCAGAGGCGGCGGCATCAACAACATCACGCCGCACTGCAGGCAACAGGTTCAGTACTCGCCGAAGCACTCTTCTCCATCGTCCAGCTGAGGTTTCCGCTGAGGTTCGGGACGAATTCCAAAGAGCGTGTATAGGATTCTCGGATATGGATCCTTTGCATAGACCAGGCATTCCCAGGCTCTATGCATCTCCAGCAACTCCGGGAATTCTATCTCAAATCAATGATGAGATTGCATCTCGACTGTGTGCTGATATGTCGCTGCTGCAACTACAATCACTTGTGTATTGTGGTGCAGTTGCGGCTATCAGATTGCACGGTCAGAAGATTCGCTTTCGTGTTATTGGTTTGAGTGACAAAAGAGATCCACCATGGAAAATTCGTCTGGAGCGTCGGCGGGACTCACTAAGGCAGGACATTGCTAGACTGATTCAGATCAGCACTGGCAATGCCAGCCGACGGGTGAGAAACAAAGTGCAGAGGGTTTACCGGAACTATGCCATCCCCTGTGAGACACCCGTAGTTGAAATTCTGGACACACTAAAACAGAAACTTTCTGTCATATGCAGTCGGTTACGACGGTATGGCGAAAGTTATTCCAGACGTGTCCAGAATGCAACATACGCGAGGAACCAGCGGAGCTTTTTCAGATCTCTCAACGAATCCCAACAGAGCGCCCAGACAATACAGTTCTCGGTGACGGAAGCGAAAGAGTATTGGGGTGGACTTTGGGGGTTACCTGCCCAGCATGATGAGCATGCTGAGTGGATCACCGCCGAAGGCACCCGCCATGTCAATACACCTGGCATGAATTTCGCGGATGTTACCGAAGAGGAAGTTCGAGGAGCCATAAACAGCTCGAAGAACTGGAGGGGCCCAGGTCTGGATCGGGTGCAGAATTTCTGGTATAAGAAATTTACCAGCGTACACAGTCGGTTGGCACGCAGTATAAATGAGGTCATGAGTCGGCCGGAGGAATTTCCACCTTTCCTCACTGCGGGGATTACCTACCTTATCCCTAAGAAGGACACGGTGCAGGACCCCGCAGACACAAGACCGATCACTTACTTACCAACCCTCTACAAATTCATCACGTCCATTATTAGTGGAAGGATCAATGCGCACCTCGAGACCAACAACATTCTGTCCGAGGAGCAGAAGGGCTGCCGAGTTGGGTCAAGGGGTTGCAAAGAGCAACTCATTATCGACTCGGTAGTTGTAGGACAAGCAACTAGAGGCCAAAGAAACCTCTTCAGTTGCTATATCGATTATGCCAAGGCTTTTGATAGTGTTCCGCATACCTGGCTAATCGATATCCTACATCTGTATCGCATTGATCCGAAACTAATAAAGTTTTTGGCGACAGTCATGGAAGGGTGGCATACCACCTTGTCAGTCCGTACATCTGAGGGTGCTAATACCTCAGAGCCCATCCGTATTCGGAGGGGCATCTTTCAGGGGGATTCATTGAGTCCTCTTTGGTTTTGTATGGCACTGAACCCCCTTTCATGGCTACTGAATGATGCTAGAGGGCATGGTTTTGCAATAAAATATGGCCTACGTGCTAAGTGCGAACTGACACACTTGATGTACCTAGATGACATCAAGCTGTATGCTGGTACTGACAACCATCTTAGAAGTCTGTTGCGAATAATAGACATGTTCAGCCGTGATATTCGGATGGAGTTTGGATTAGACAAATGTCGAATCCAAGCCATTCGCAAAGGTCATCACGAGCCGCATGCCGGACATAGCATTGGTGACCTCCACATCGAAGCTATGACCGAGACAGACTTCTACAAGTACCTAGGAATTCTGCAAGGAACCCATGCTCGAGTTGGTGATCTGAAGGAAGCTCTGCTGTCCGAATTCCTGCGACGTGTAAAGCTGGTGCTGAAATCGCATCTCTCGGGGAAGAATAAAATAAGCGCGTTGAATGTATTCGCTATCCCTTCACTGGCTTATGCATTCGGAATATTGCCGTGGACGAAGACCGACCTGGAAAACGTCCAGCGGCGGATACGGACAACTATGTCCAAATTCCGAATGCATCACCCAAAGTCTGCCGTGGAGCGGATGAACCTGCCTCGTGACATCGGAGGTAGGGGCGTGGTTGACGTGGCGGCACAACATCATCGCCAAGTCGACTCGCTGCGCGCTTATTTTTACAGTAAAGAGCAGGCGAGTCCCTTGCATGCGGCTGTCTGTAAGGCAGACTGTGAACTGACTCCACTTAACTTGAAGGATCGATCTTTCAATCCTCTGAGTGGGGTGAAGTCGGACCAGGAGCGGATCGAGGAATGGAAGTCGAAGGCAATGCACGGTAAACACGTGAGTTGTCTTTGGCAGCCATTTGTCGATTTGCATCTGTCGAAGAGGTGGCTGTGTGCTGGGGAGCTGTTTGCTGAGACGGAGGGGTTCATGTGTGCCATTCAGGATGGCGTGGTCGCCACCCGAGCTTATAAAAAGCTCATCATGAAAGAACGGGTGGAGAACGACCAGTGCAGAATGTGTGGTTCGGCGTTAGAGACGTTGGACCATCTCATTTCTGGCTGTACTGTTATGGCACCGGTGCAATACATCACCAGGCATAATGCTGTATGTAAGGTTATCCATCAAAACCTTGCATATAAGCATGGGCTGATCACGGGAACATGTCCGGTTTACCGATATGAGCCGCAAGCAGTACTTGATAGTTCTGCTTACAGCATGTATTGGGACCGGCAAGTTCTGACTGATCGCCATACCGCACACAACAAGCCTGACGTACTGCTAGTTGACAAGACGGGTCGCTCCGCGTATATTATTGATGTTGCTATCCCCCATAATAGCAACATTGAACGGAAATACGTGGAGAAGAAGGTGAACTATGAGCCATTGGCTCGTGAAATCAAAGAAATTTGGCGTCTCGAGCGGGTGGTCGTAGTTCCCATAATATTGTCAGCTACAGGTATTGTACCTAAATCCCTGACGGCTTCCCTTGATGTCCTGGGACTTTCGCACAGTCTGGTTCAAACCATGCAGAAGTACACCATTCTGCATACGTGCTCGATGTTGCGGGGGGTACTCGACGGATTCTCCCACTGACCTACCACCGGCCACCACCACCAGTGCCCCTTTAGTTTTTAAGTAGGTAGGATCGTCCGAGCCTAAATGCTTGGCACTTAGTGCTAGTATTAGGTAAAATCCGGCATCTGCCGAGATTGTGATAACTCGGAAATAATTTTCCTTTTCTTCTTGGATGAATGAAAATGAAATGTTGACACCATGCGGTATCTCGATTCTCGACTCTAGAAAATGGTGGTCCGCACATTTTAATTTTTAATTATTGGTGTTTAGCCGTTGTTAACACTTACAGGTTCATGGGCAAGTTCAGGCATTGAGTAAGGACAGTCATAATTATTGTAAAAAAACCGATTCGAAGAAACATTGGAAGTAAAATAAACCAAAATTGAAAGCGGCTTAGAAAAAAATATGGAGCACTTGCGAGGAGTAGTCAAGGTTGGCTATGTGAGTTCAAAGGTTAAGGCTAAGGCTAAAATGGAACTTAACGTGGATGCAGATTTCCAATTCTAGCTTATAACGAATTTTAATTATTCTTGCCAAATTTTGTATACATGTATTCGTAGGCAAACAGGCAATATTTCCGCTGTGAAAATTATCCAGTCTGTTCTATGTGTCTCCCCCGCCTACTTTTAGTTTCCAATGATCTCGCTACTTAAAGAAGATCGCTCCATTCCCATTCACTGCTCTGGCACCCTTCCGTTTGGAATGGTGTATTACACGCTGCATCGGAATAATTATAAGTTCTGAGCTCCTATATCGGAAGTGGTAATTATTAAGGTTTTCGGGGAAACAAAACCGTCTGCCAATCATACGAGATTTACTCCTGAATGGCTGGAGCTATCGTTACGAAGTTTGGTAAAAGTATGAGGTCTGTAAACACGTAACGAATTGCATCATTTCGTGTTAGGATTAAGAGAAGGCTCTCCATATATGCGAAATGGGGCTTCAACATTTTTTTGATCCAATATGGTGTTCGAATTCGTCATTTTCGAAGTTTTGTCATTGCTTAGAAAGGGGAAGAGAGACGGAAACTATCCATCCAAAAAATTTTAAAAGAAATAGTGTTGTTCATGTTGTTGCGTGGTATCTAGGCTTCCAAATAATCCGTCCGTTACGGTCTTGAATGAAGTGCTCTAACACACTTCAAGGCCCTGATCCAATATGGATTGTTGCGCAACGATTATTATTATAATTGTAAATTATTATATTTTAAAAATTAACTGTAAACCCTCCTTAAGTTCATCCCCAGTCCGGAAATCATTATACAGGTAAATTCAGTGGAAATCCTACTATTGTTATTGTAGGTCAAATTTACCTAATTCGCGTCAAAATGCTACTCCCTAAAAGATAAAACGTAATTTTCACGTCGAGTTGAATATTAAGTATATTCAACGTTTGTACACTATGGGCTATATAGCAATGGAGCTATCGTGTACCCAAATATTGTCACATAAGATTAAAAAGACTTTTCATACATGAAGCGCCGGATTTCCGGTTTCCGATTTGTTTGATCTTCCCAAAATGTTGCATACACCTTTTACACACTAGCAGCTTCTAGTTGAACCTAAAAATTGGGAAATATTATTTAAAGAAAATATTTTTTAAAGGACAAAGGATTAAAGGATTTTGGTTTAAACATTCATTCATTTTTAATAAAATTAGAAAACTTTTAACATTTTTGATGTTCAACTGGGAACTATACACGTCAATAGTATACCGTGCCAATTTTATTTTCCAAATAAAAATTAAGGATGCTAGGCTGAACACCGATTTGGCATTTCGTTTGCAATGTCCTTGAGACAAGTAACCGTGATGGGTGATTTGAAAGCCAAAGTAGAGTTTGACAACTGCTAATTAGAACTTTTGTTGGGGAAACCAGGCCTTTTCGACCATATCGATAATGGTGAGAGGTTTGTTTATCTCTGGAACCCTCGCGTTGGTCGCACAATATTCCAGTGTAGAGCTGGAGAGCCTCTATTCTTCATCACGCAACGCTAAATGCTTATAT
The DNA here is from genome assembly GCF_905115235.1 of Hermetia illucens. Taxonomy (NCBI): domain Eukaryota; kingdom Metazoa; phylum Arthropoda; class Insecta; order Diptera; family Stratiomyidae; genus Hermetia; species Hermetia illucens. Next base: position 65,406,284 of record NC_051850.1, on the reverse strand, counting down.
GATCCATTAGAAGAGCGACCCAGCTAATCGAATGGCAGATATCTTGCATAATATTTCTGAGATTCAGATCCTTTGTGGGTGCTACTCAGGACACCGGCCACGTCGAAAGGAAGCGACGAAATCTGGCTAACTGTTGAATCATGGAAATGGAACGATGCACATAAGGGACTGGCGAACCTATTGATCGCTGCAAATGAAGGCGAGCGTGACGCGCTCTTGCTACGATACTGGGCAAAATCCCGAGAAATTCAGCCGGCAAAGTTCCACCTCTAATGGTTCAAATGACTAATCACCGTAACTTGCGGATGCGGGTTCTTCCAAAAGAGTTGAAATCATCGCGACCATCAGCCTCATTAGAGTAAAGCCGCTGGGTTTGACGGCTTTTTGCAGAGATTCGTTGTAGTTTTCTACAGTTTCTCTAGAGCTGCTATTTCTATTTATATAAAATTATTGGCAACCCGGAATCTTTTCTCGATTAACAGAGAGTTTGAGCGAAAAAAATCATATGGTGCATAGTGGTAAAATTTTACAGTAATTTGCACTCGAAAGGGAAGTCCACTAGGGTTGCATCTATCATCATCATCATTTCTACGTGTTATCGGTGACATTCGCTATCCTGCCTTGCGCAGAAGTCAAGGGGTTTGTTCCATTGACAATGACATCTTTCCTCAAACGCCTCGACTACGCTGATGATATTTCCTTGCTCTCTTACATAGTTATGGACCTTGGTCAAACTGGCTCTGAATTTGAAGAAGATGGCAGGTAGCATCGGACAGAGGGCAAACATCACCAAAACCGAAATTCCCAACCTAACTGGTCGAAGCACTTAACCTATCTGTACTAATGGGAAAAACATTGAAGGCGTTGATCAGTTTGGAAATCTCGGAAGCGCCATTTCTACCAATGACAGCACCATTAACAGCACTTTATCCGTCTTAGCTTCTTTCATGGAAGTCCAACAGTGCAGTCATTCACACCAACATCTAGTTGATACTGATCAGCGCTAATGTTCTTCCAGTGTTATCATATGGTTGCAGCACATGCAGCAATTTAATTTGAAGCGGATTTGCTATATAATAACTGATGGGTATGGAAATATACTCAAAATGCCGTAGTCTGCAAAGCTGTAAAATTCTTGCAATTTCGCAGATTCGCAATTTCCTAGAGTGCTTTATTTTAAAAAGTTAATCCCTTGAAAAAAGTGTCGTTGGTGGAATCCCATAAAGCCAGAGTATTATTATTAGAAATATGAGTTAGTTACCTGTGCTAAGTAAGCCTTCGCTGACTTCGAAATCAACCTGAAAGTTGTGCTCATACTTTCGGGGAAATCTTATACGTTCTAGAGTTGTTAATTACTCCAAAGGTTTAATATTATGGGCAGTGAAATCAACCCCTCATCAAGCCCTGCACTATTTCCAATTGTTAAAGGAAAACATTGCAGCTAACCGAAATACTTAAAAAATCAAAAAGCGAAGATCAAATCTACATTATGTTGGCCTGTGAGTTAGGGTTAAAGATACACTCAAAGTTTTCTCTGTTTGGCGTAAGAGGCAACCAATTGGGAAAGAATTTTGTAGGCTAGGGCCCTGAAAGTTTACTCCTACCGACACGTCAAGAACGCGTCGGGTAGGAACCAACGGCAAGGACCTCCTTTAAGAATCCTCGCCTCCTCCAACTCGAGAGAGAATTCCAAAGATATAAGCTGGACATTCTGGTTCTAAGCAAAGTAAGACTGTGGGACTTTGGAAAGTACCCCTCTCCCTCTTGTGGTAATGTGCCTTTATACCATGGAAAGCCAAGTGGTAGTGTAAGGAGCGCTTTTTTGACTTGGGGGCCAGTTTCTGAAAGACTTCTGATTGTGATCATGATGGGTGTTCTGAATGCTAAGGTGGGTTCTAACGACACCTTACTCGACCATAACGATAATTTTTGCGACTTCCACCGCTTCGTCATTGGTGGCACATTATTCGAGCACAGAGCCCGCCGTAAGGTCAGTTTAGTTTCAACTAGTCGACATTGCACGAGCAAATAGATCGACCGCTTCGCAATTAACAGTAGATGTAAGAGCTGTCTCCTGGATGTGCGTAACCAGATAGGTACTCACATCGAAAAGCGTATTACTTCCGCCACTTTTTGCACTTTTTGAGCTACGACCCTCAAGTTCAACATTGTCTGCTTCTATGATCCAGTTGTCGGTCGACAGTAGGAGAGTTATCTTGCTGATCCGATGCAGATATATTGATTAGCTGAGAATATCGATGAGGACTGGGTTAACATCGGATGCTGCGCCGGTCGTCACTCATGTTCGAAGGGGCGTCATAAAGTCTAGCGGACTACAGAATCGTGGAAGCGGACTTGAAGGCTTTATTGGCCGCTAGAAATTCAGCGCACCGTGCGCCATAGTCGGTCAGGGAAGTGGAAGATGCCGTAGCGTGCGATGACTACAAAAATTATACCACACCACGAAAAAGCTTGCATATGGTCAAAAATCTTTCGATGTTTCGGTGAAGGACGTTAACGGTCGACTTCCCATCTACCATGACGAGCAGCCAAAGAGGTGGAAAGAACACATCACCACGATTTACAACCGTATCACACTTGGCGAAGTTCAACCTCCTGTGGATGAAATGGCTAGTCACCGATTACGGACAGTTCCTCCATGCAGAAGAGAAATCATTTCGGTAATGAATGCACTCAATCGGAGTAAAACCGCCGGACTTGACGGTCTCCCGGCAAAGTTATCGCTGCGCCTGAACTTAGTGCAAATCTACTATTTCCATTCGTATGAAATGCGAATCCGGGATACTTCCCAGTGTGTGGAAGAAGGGGATGTTCGTTGATATTTCATAGAAAAGCACCCGTTTTGAGGGTGACAATTGGAGAGGTGTATGTATCCTCCCTGCCATCGCGAATATCATAGCTACAATTATCCTGGAACGCTTCAAACAAGATATCGAAAACTCGATCGATAGAGGGAAGACTGATCTCTACCCCAGATCCTTCTGCATTGACGACATCAAGACCCTACGAATCATTTTGTAACAGTCTGCGGTTTTTAGATTTTCGCATCACCTACTCTTCATTTATTTTGTGGGCAGGAAGCGTATCTATTCAGGACGGGCATTCCGTTGGACTGAAGATCATTGTCATTGTACTCACCATATCTGCGTTAATGGGCAGAGCATCGAAGGCGTCAATCAATTTGTATACCTAGAAACTGATTATACCGCGAAAACAGTTTATCTTGCTCAAAGCTTCTGCACGAAAATTTAATCTAATTGAATATGGAAAAATGCGGAAATGATAACAGATTTCAATACTATGGGCTTCAGTGAAGTATCCCGGTTTCAAGCCACCACATTCCACTATTTTTGCGCCATTCCTTTTTATGCGTTATCAACCAAACAAAATCCATCTTTTTATTTGTTTTTGGGGTAATAACCTCAATCTTTCAGATGTACGAGAAAAAGGATGATTTGGTTTCTACAATTATTATTAAAGACGTAAAGAGCGTACTTTGCATATAGTGTGTGTAGTGAAGAATAAAAAATCGGCACAATTTTAATTTCAGAACTGTTCATTAAATGTCTCCATTTTTATTATTTATCCACATTATGCAGTAAAAGGAATTTACATAATCTACCGTTTAGCCCGAGTTTAACGGAACACTCTCATTGTAAGTTGGGATTCTTGTATCTGTATCCATCCTCACTTAACGTATGCGCAGGTTCAACATCATTACTGATTGCTGGTGGAATGTATTGGTTTTGTGGATTTGGATGTCGGCCACCGGCCAATGAGCCAGATGATTGGAATGGAGAGCTACCGGATGGGCCAAATGAACCAGGGCCTCCTGGAGCGCGTCCGGTTGGTCCTCCAACAGGTGAAGGGTACTGTTGTTGGGGATTTTCACCACTTGGCCCTTGGCCCAGTGGGCCTGGTCCATGACCCGCGGGTCCGTGACCTCCTGGAGCTGGTCCTTGACTTCCTGGAGCTGGTCCGTGACTTCCTGGAGCAGGCCCGTGACCCCCGGGAGCTGGTCCAGTCAAATCACCACCGGGTGGAAGGTATTGTTGTTGGGGAGCATTACCACTTGGTCCTTGTCCAGGGAATTGTGGTGATGGGCCAGCTCCAAACTGCGGAGATTGTCCAGATCCGAACTGTGGAGATGAAGCAGGTCCACTGCCATGTGGTTGATTAGGAGCGTTGTAGAGTTGAGATGGCTGAGGAGAACCTCGGAATCCCGGTCCTTGAGGCCTGGCTCCGAAAGAAGGCTGTCCGTTTGGTCCTTGTCCTGGGAATTGTTGACCTGGGGCAGTGTATTGACTGCCTGGTTGCGCTGGCGAAATTTGATTTGTTGGCGGTAGGTATTGTTGTTGTGGGCGTCCGGCGCCTAGCTGGCCGAAACCATCAGTGAAACCTCCACTACCGGGCGAGGGTTGCTTGTAGTGATATCCATCGGCATCCCGAACAGTGTCTAAATGCGATACGTCCGCTGATGCCAAAGCAACTACTGCCAGTCCCAGAATGAATGATTTCTGCGAAAGAAAAACGGTAAACTTAGAACCATGGAAATGCTGTATGGAACATTTTGAGGATTTTCATAATCCTTAATTACAAGTTGGTAGTGATGAGCAGTCGAAAATATTGCGTAATAGTTTGGTATTATCCAATTTGTATTATTAGAACTTTCCATGGGAATTCTCCTACCGGATATTCCGAAAACACTGGTCATCGCTTTTTATTTATTCGATTCTGCTTAATCACTGCTAGATCGCGATAACTTACCATTTTGGTAGAGATTCTGATTTGTTTGGGTGAAGTGAACCGGAGCCCGACAAAGTCTAGATTGCCAATGAATTCGCGAATATCGATATTTATATGATTGAACTGAACGGAAAGGACGCTCTTCCAAGATCATCTATCTCAAGCGCCAAGTTCCGAAACCATCTACCAACGATTTGATTTATTTTTTGCTGTACTTGCAGCCATTTATTATTGCGTACGTTGAAGATTTAAGTGGGTACTAAGCGTTTATGAATTGCTCACATCAGTTGAGATTGGGGGCCACTGAATTTGCACTCAGTATTTGTTATTCATATGTGCCTAAACATGTTCATTTTTTACTGGTCTTGCATAGACCTAAGATCAGCCAGATTTCCTAATAATAACATTACGGATTAGAGTGGCAAATTTGCTGAGGCTTCATTTGAGATGATGAGTTCGACCCGGGGTATTCTTTTTTGCAGCTTAAAAGGCGTTTAATTTCCTAGAGAAAAGGGGAAGAAAAACGGGGATATACGCTATTATTCTAAACTGAATTTATCTTTCGCGTTCTAGCGAAAAGTTGGATACGTTGAAATTAAAGGCGATAAAAAATTGAATAAAGGAGGAACAATTTTTTTTTTAATGACGACTAGAATTTGTTCATGAAGTAGCAGACGGAATTTTTATGTTCATATCTTAGTTCTAAATATAAGATTGGAATACGAGATCTCAGCAAATATGCTTCCATTATAATTGGAAGGTCAAAACAATGTAAATAAATAGTGAATACTGCCTACATTGAGATGAAAGTCATGCTGGGCATTTAATTTTACAAAGGTTGTTGTAACGAATAGGTCTTAGTTAGCGTTGGTCATGTCACAAGCTTTTAGCCAATATCATGTGTTTCGTAGAGAGCGGGTGCACTGGACAAAAAAAACTAGACAATTTTCGGGCTAATTATGCTTTATTCAAAAAAGGCTCGGACAAAATTTCAGCTAATAAAAGTACAACTTCAATGGGGTGAGTGTTACGTTTACGTGCTTTATATATTCTAAATATGCTGATGCAATTGACCGGTGTACACTTGCATTTTTGTAATTTGAAGAAATCAAAAATGCTGACATTGTGTCTAGACTTTAGACAGGTGTCCAATTTCTAGTTTGCAAGTGAATTTTGTTGTTTTGGAATTTCTAGATATTATTCCTATTACTTAGCTTGGAATTTATCTGACTAAGTATTTTAGTTACGTTGTCATCTGATGACGTATACATAACTTGCATGACACACATGGCATCTTAGAGATTAGATTTCACGATCTTCATCCTTATGAAACCCATAACCTTTCTTATCCGTTGATTAGAAGAATTCTCTTCAGTTTTGCCATGGGACAAGTTCCTAACTCAATTTGAGAAAAAGCGTTACAATAAAAATTGGTTTATAAAATCTACTTACTATTCTGAATAAAAGAAACGAAGCTACTTGAATTGAAACCTCGTGGAAGCCGCGATAAATATAAATGTAAATTAAAAAAAGGAAAAATTTGAAGGCAAGAAATAAAGGCAGACTTTATAGAATCATACAGTGTGAACGCAAATTAAAAGTCGGTATCATTCGACTTCACACCTGCTGAATCCTATATATGTAAGGGGGAGCAAAGCCCATGCAGTGGATTATCTGCTTACGAGGATTCACTTCAAATTCTTGTCCTTGTTCCTCTGTCGCTTGGAATGTACACCTAATTGTCCCCATTCAATTTACTCTCCACATTAGGATAATAATATGTTTTTGGTTCTCTTTGCCCCAAACTCAGTATCCACAGTAAAGCTTGCCATTTCAATCTTTCTTTTTAAGGAGTAATTCTAGAATTTGCCCATTTTATTAATATTCTACATAGATTAACCTTTTTAGTTTTAGTTTAATCGTGATATTTGGTGTCATTGAAACTTCATTCTCAGTTGAATGTTGACATACGAGTGCTTTGAGTGTCCTTCTATCATTTCGCACTAAAGCGGATTTAGAAAACAAATATGACGAACTGCGGCAGCATAACTTCCTGTTTTCAAAACTCAATAAAAACTATTGTATGCATGGGAAAATGGGAAAATATTTATTTATTTTTTATAATGTAGGTACATGTCTAAAGTTTTTATTTACATTGTTTTGAAGATCAAATCTGTTAGGTGACGTCCCCCATTCTCCATACATTGCGTAAACCGATGGCAATTTCTTCTTGGATGTTGGTCTTCAAATCTTGTAGGCTTCTTGGACGGTTCACATAAACACGGGATTTCAAAAAACCCCATAGAAAAAAATCACAAGGGGACAGATCGGGAGAGCGTGCCAGCCATTCCAAATCGTCTCTAATTGAGATAAGGCGCTCTGGAAAGTGTTCCTTCAAAACAGCCATCGATGCTCTTGAAGTGTGTGTTGTTGCACCATCTTGTTGGAACCAAGTGTCCCCCAAATCCAAATTTTCTAGCCGTGGGAAAAAAAAATTCTGTAGTATGTTTACATACCGGTCCGAATTCACTGTCACTGTAACCTCATTTTCCTCAAAAAACCAGGGACCAATAATTCCAGCTGAGGAAATTGCACACCACACTGTGACTTTGGGTGAATACAAAGGCTTTTGATGCAATTCCCGAGAGTTGGTGTCAGCCCAGTAGCGGAAGCTTTGTTTTATTTCCGAAATGCACGCTGTGTTGCAATAACCGAACATCCGCTTGAAAAGTAAACCTCAACGGCAAAGACACGCTCCTCACTATTCCAACGCATGATGGCGACTAAACTGTGTCGGGACAAAACTTTACAGTATCCCCTCTTGAACGAGACCACTAGCGCTCCGCTATGACATTAACTAACTGAGTGGCGCGCATTTTAAAAAAGGAAGTTATGCTGCCTCACTCTGTACTTACTGCAACGTGTTTCGAATTTATCAGTTGCTACCGTGAAGTAGTAGCGGTTTGTGGTTTAATTTTCAAAGTACGGAGTCATCCTCAAGGATGGCAAACCAGTTTACGAGAAGTCTTCTATCATACTTTGTATTTAATCATCTCTGTTACTGATTACATATTTCACGGATGTTTTAATTACCTGCATTTTGCAGTTTTTTTTAAAATCATTTTTATTTTTAAGAAATAGGTAACAATAGTATATGGATTGGAAAAATGAACAATAAAAAACAATCTTTTAAAATAACAAAAATAACTTAAATCTAATGGCCACTGTGGGCTCTCAAAATTTTTGAATAACGATTTACAGACAGAGAAGAGAAACAGTAAGAAATGAAAATCTAATTTTACAATAAGTTGTCGGGAAATGGTCAAAAACCCGACAGAATTCACTTGGCCTTAGTGGCAAATAAAGAAATATAAAAAGTAATAATAAATATTCGATCGCTTCAAAAGACACTTTGAACTTAAATTATTGTTTTTAAAACTATCATAATTATAGATTTTATATTACACATTTTTTCTTTTTTTTTAAAATAACATCCATACAAAAAAAAAACAAACAAAAAACAAAACAAAGAATAATAACGTATGTATTTATAAGTTACAACTGGAGACAAAATCAGCACCCGTTCAATGTATACATATTTACAAAGCCCCACCAAGAAACAAATGGCAGGACTGAGCACGGCCACCGCTAACCGGCATCCCGCAGCCACCAGTACCAAGATTTCTCTTTTTCATCCCGCTTAATGTCAATTGCTCTCGCTCTGGAGTATCTCCAGTCGAATCCCGGAGCCCCCACTGTCAAATTCGGGGGGTATTCTATCCTTTTGTCCGTGGCCCGCCTATGTATATGATACATAACCGGATCACCGGCAGAATCAAGAATTAGACCATTCCTGTCAAGATACACGAACGCTTCGGGAGGAATGAAGCCTGTCGTGAGAGTTTTCTCGAAATATCCATCATTTGGGTAGAACGGCTGCGAAACCCAAGGGTTTTCACCATGCGAAGCAGATCGCACTATATGATTCCGAATCAATCTGACGATAACTGTATCGATTCTTGGCACAGCAGCAGCTGCATACATCACTTCATTAGTTACATAGTGCTCATAGTTTGACGAAGCAGTCCTATTAAGCCCCGTGCAAGCACGCAGACATTTCCGTTCAAAGATCCTTATTTTCTCCATTTGGCTAGCACTCAAATTAAACCAGATAGCACACCCGTAGGTAAGCACCGGTCTAACCAAAGTAAGATAGCAAATAATCTTAACTTTCCGGCTAAGATGTGGAGCATAAAAGAGTCTTCGAAGAGACATGAATGCCTTGCGAGCGCTTTCTAGCGCGACTTTAACGTGCTCGTTAAATTGGAGACGCTCGTCAAGACGCACACCCAGGTATCTAACGCACTTCTTATGAGGAATGCGCTCAGAACTATCCTCGTTCGCGACAATGTGGAAATCTCTCCAATTCCTTTTCAAGTTCCTACTGGCATACGCCAAGGAATTTCGAAACAGAATCGTTTCACACTTTTGCGCATTGATTTTCATCCGCCAACTGTTCGTGAAGAATTTAATATCATTGAACATCTTCTGAAGTTCAACTTGCACCTCACTTCTTGTGCGCCGTGTAGGCTATCAGATCGTCAGCAAAGGCAACCAACGACCTTTTAGGAGATTTATTAAAATCGAAAGAATTGAGCAATTCGCCGGCAAATACCGCAAAAAGTGTAGGCGCAGTCACTGTCCCTTGCTGTAATCCATTCAGAACATGAAATTCTCTGTTAGTAGTGAGATTTCCGTCCGTAATAACAAAGCACTTGCCATACAGCATACTACACATCATCGCTACGAGGTGACTGGGAAACTCATTCTTCAGGAGCCTGAAAATCAGTCCATCCAACCAGACGGTATCAAAGGCTTTCTCCATGTCTATAAGGCAAGCGCCTACGCACTCACCATAGTTAATCCGCCAGCAAATATCAGACGTTACCTTCGTTATTGCATGTATTGTCGAATGTCCAGATCGAAATCCGAATTGCGCGTTCGGCAATAATTCCTTCTTCTTGATATGCCCGTTCAAGGCTTTCAATACCAAAACCTCAAACACCTTGCTGATGTTAGGCAGCAAACTGATTGGGCGGTAGCTTTGAGGGCTGGATGAATCCTTCCCTCTCTTTAAAATCGGGAATACTCGGGCTTTCTTCCATTGTCCTGGAAAGAAGGAATTGTTCAATAAATTATTGAACAAAATGCAATAATTACGAATGGCAATGTCTGGTAAATGCCTGAGGACCACGTTGGGAATGCCATCCATACCGGATGATCCCTTATTGTTCACTCTTCTGAATATGGAAGTTAACTCAACACATGAGACAAAGTAATCAAGCAGATTATCACTCGGTATGAGATCAGCCTGCAACGCAGAGCTAAATTGGAGAACTGTGGTGCCGTTCAGGCTATATTTGAAATTGTGGACATCTCGTTCTACAATTTCCGAAAGTTGCGTTGGCTCTAAGTCCGTTCTGTGCATTTTGCAGTATACATTGTAGAAAATGCCCTTTATCCTGTTTTTGTTCATTTATCTTGAACTGATAAATTTTCGCAAAGCAGGTTCTGGGGCTCGTCCAGATTCTCATTGTTTGGGTATCCTTCGTAGCCACAATGTATTCCACTGCTATTACCCGTGTCTCTTTTCATTTGCCGCTCTCTTATAAGAAGAAGAAAGTAGAGTAATATCACGGAAATACTGGTATCCCTCACACAAAACCCTCAATGTCTTTAAAGGTTCTATGACCCCTTAATCTATTTACCTTTCAATATGTAATACTAAAGTATAAAACCTCCCGCTAACTCGATTAATGCAGCTAACATATCATTATCATTAAAATTGGGGTCCGGTCTAGGCTTGCATTTCTAGGCAAGTCAAGAAATTCCCTCTTTTGTGCCGAGAATCACCAATTCGTAATTTCTAAAAGCTGCCTGGAGTTCTGATCTTCGTCATTGCTCCATCTCAGGTAGGAACTGCTACGTCTTCTATCTCATCAATGCCACTATAGACTACGCACTTCGACTCCACTTCCTCCGGACGAGGTAGCAACAAGAAAAAATAATATAAGTGAGAAGACGCAACTTTGACGAAATCCGGTTTGGGCCGCAAGATCTTTTAAGATTTTGCTGCAGCATGTAACATTTTACACTATCGTATGTCTCTCGCGACAGCATAGCCCGGTAAGTTGAAGCTTAAGTCTTTCATGCTTTTCGTAAGAAATGGCTAAAGGGGTAGAGATTTGTGGACTAGCAACATCCAAATTTTGAAATTTTATTGTTACGGAAGCCTCAACAATGCCTCGGATAAGGACTGACCTCACGTCAAAGCCCTTTAGCCATCAAAAACAGAATATGACTGGCTCCTGGAATATACCCACACTGGTCGAAAACGGTAGTGAAGATCGGTTTCTCCAACATGAGTGGGAATTCCAGCGATATAGACTTGACATTCTGGGCCTAAGTAAAGTAGGATTGGTGGGATTCTAAAGAGTACTCCTCTCCTTCTTGTCGCAATGTGCCTTTGTACTCTCGAAACCCAAGTGATCGCAGACACAAATTTGGTGTCTGGTTGCTTCTTCTGATGGCGCGCTATCTTGACCTAGGAGTCGGTTCCTGACTTCCTGAGACTTCCGATATAGTGGAGGAGAATGCTTTTTATGATTAATTAAACGCAGTTCAGGAGAAGCTTCCTAAAGGTTATATTGTGATTGTTATGGGTGATCTGAATGCAAAGATGGGATCTGGCAACATCTTACTCGAATATGTAATGAAAAAATACGGTCTTAGCGACCGCAACGGCAATGGCGGGAGATTCGTGGTTTTCTGCAACATCCACCGCCTCGTCATTGTTCGCGCACAGAGATTGTCATAAGTTCAGTTGGGTCTCAACCTGCCGACGTCGTACGTGCAAACATATCGACCATTTCGCAATCAGCTGTAGATTAAAGAGTTGTCTCCTGAATGTGCGTAACAAGAGAGGCGCCAACATCGGCCTCGAGAGGATAACCATCTGATGGTCACTTGCGTGTTGCGTCCGTCATTTCTCGAAAGGTTGGGACGCGGCGACCCCCAAGTTGAACATTAACCGGTTATATGACCCAGCCGTCGCTCGAAAGTGGGAGAGCTATCTTGCTGATCGCACGATAGATATACTAAGTAGCTCGCCTGAGAATATGGATGAGCCGGGTGTCCGGGTGCTACACGGAAATTTGCTATTGCGCTCGACAGAGAAGCGGAAGATTCGGCAGATCGCAATGATTTCAGAAATGTATACCATATCACAAAATAGTTTGCATGTGGTCACAAATCTTTTGATGGTCCTGTGAAGGACGCCAATGGCCGACTTCTCATCCACGATTGTGAACAACTGAAGAGGTGGGAAGAATACTTCACCATGGTTCTTAAATGTATCGCATCCGTTGAAGTTCCACTTCTTGTGGATGAAATGGCTAGTCACCGTAACTTGCGAGTACCGACTGTTTCTTCAAGCGGAAGAGAAATTATTTCGCCCGTTAATGAACTCAAATATAGTAAACCCCCTTTTTCGAGAGAACGAAAGCAGGGAATGATCGTCAAGATCCCAAAGAAGGGGACCCGTTTTGAATGTAACAATTGGAGGGGTATCTGCGCACGCAACTCGCTACCGTTTGGAAAATAATAGCTAAATTAATCATCATCATCATCAACGGCGTAATAACCGGTATCCGGTCTAGACCTGCCTTAATAAGGAACTCCACACATCCCGGTTTTGCGTCGAGGTCCACCAATTCGATATCCCTAAAAGCTGTCTGGCGTCCTAACCTACGCCATCGCTCCATCTTAGGCAGGGTCTGCCTCGTCTTCTTTAATGCTGTAACTAATCAAAGAACATTTCGAAAGAGATACGATACGACACAGAGTAGGCTGGTTTCCGGTAGGGATCCTTCTGCATTAATCACATCATCGCCCTTCGGATTTGTTTGGAACAGTGTGCGGAGTTTAGATCTTTGTTGCACCCAATCTTCATCGACTTTGAGAAAGTTTCCGATGGTATGAACAAGGAACATATCTAAAATTATCTACGCAGGAGGGGCCGGAGAAGGAATAGCTATTATCGGAGCGACATGTGGTGGCGTAAAATGTCCCAGGTTGCTTTGAGGTAAAATCTTGGGAGGTTTTGAGGTCCAAACCGAAGCCCGTTAGGGTTGCATTCTGTTCCTGTTATTATTTCTTCTTGATATCCGTGACGTTCTTCATGCTGCCGTGTCTGGAGGATATGGAGTAGTTCAATGGACGATGACATCTTTCCTCAAACACCTCAGCTATGCTGATGACAACTGTTTGCTCGCTCACCGGGTAATGGACTTGGCCAAATGATTGTGGGTTTGAAAAGTGAGGTAAGTAGAGGTGAACTAAAGATATACACCAAGCAAACCAAGGTTCTCAGTCTGGCGGACCATGTGCCACCGAACTGAATATTTTCCGACGCATTGACAGCGCTAGATCCGCCTTCGCTGCCTTGTCAAAAATCTGGATATGCAGTTATCTAAACATTAAGGTCAGATTGAGGTAGTTCTGTGCTAGTGTTCTATTTGTGTTGCTATATGAGTATGGCATATGGAAGGCTTCACTGTTGCCCAAAAGCCCCAGGCTTTTGCCAGCACCTGTCTACGTCGTATCAGCGGAGTATGCTGACCTGACACTATTTCAAACGAAAAACTTGGTCAGCGCATAGGCCTGCCACTCGTACGCGAGGGCTCAGAGGACGGAACTGGTAGTGGATGGGTCACATATTAAAGAGGGAGAGACAATTGTAGTGCTGGCTACGTTGTAAGCTGGGGGTGCTGAAGGGCGTTTCAGGTAACCCCGAAAGATGCGGTGTAGGTGTCGTTGGCGCACTATATCCCACCAAAGGGTGGATGGCACATATATATGTGTCTTTCTGATAATATCTATTTGTTTCGCTATAGTGCGCGCCTGCGAAGAACACCTCAGATGTACTCCGTCCTTATACTATCGAAAGCTTTGACGAAAATGATGGAGAGCCGGTGAAGCGTATATCCAAACCCCGCGTACTATTCCAAAGTTATTCGTAGGGTGTTAACACGGCGGGAGCGGGAGGATCCAGAGCAAAAGTCAGTTTTCTCTCTGTCGGTCAAGCTTGGGAGATGTACTTTTACGCGTTTCGGGATTATCGTGGTTTTCGAGATATCTTGGTAACGGTACATACAAATTCAAATTGGGTTCCCTTCTTTTGAATCTTAACAATCATGTCCTTCTTCCACTATATGGAAAGGGTCCTAGATTGCCAATTTCTAACTAGATTGATTAAAAATTTTCTGTGAAAACGGTTATAATGTAGCCATTGTGTGGATTATTATTCTTAAAGCTGGATTGTTTGATAACATTTTGACTACCTCCATTGCCCCAGACTTGAAACCTATATTTTATTTATTTATTGGAGATTAGCAGCTATTATTACTTCACTGATCGTGTTTGCTGTGAAAATCACGGGAAATTGCGGATGCATATAAACATGCACTTGGAGGTATGCGTGCACACCCATCCGCGGCCAAAAGTAGCTATGGGAAGGAGCACCCAGGCTATATAGGAAGAAAGGAAAAAAAAATTATGTTACAGGGGCTCGGAAGACCAGTACCAGTGGCTTTTGGGAATAGTAAGCTGATTCCCGCTTGTCGTTATCCTTCCACTGCAGTGTTTCGGTGGTGAATTACTTGGCCACCGTTGGGGACATTTAAAAGGAGTACGCCCATTCCAAAAAGATAAGAAAATGCTTTACTGGATGGTCATTCGTCAGCTTACGATGTGGTGATTGCATCTCGTTGGGAGACGTCGCCGGAACTGATGCATTTACGAGAAGCTCCATGATCCTGAAATCTCCCCCGAAGTGAATGTTGGTGAAGGAAAGAAATCAGGGAAGTTCCCGGTGGGCTAATAAATGCTGAAGTGCACAGTGGGAAAACCATACAAAGGAACAGTGTTAGAACACGAATGAATCATTGTCCGTCCTACTCAGAGGGAAAATAAAAGTGTTCTCCGAATTCATAGAGGGTAACCATAATGTGTACCATGCCATAAAAAAATGGTCAGAGCGAATCGTGTACTGTGCAGAAGCACCTAACACCACAAAAATGCCTCGGAAAAGCAAGCGTCACTCAGACAACACAAGTGGAACTCCTTAAAATCCGAAGGACAACTTAAAAAAAACGATTCTTTTAGATACTCGCAGGACGCGAAAAGCCAAAAAGGTCACTCATCGGAAAATAGGGACAGCAAATAAATGGCCAGAATTGTGGAATCAGCGGTGCCAGCTTTACTCGTCCCAAGAAAACTTAAGCCCCAAAAAGCACCAGAAAAGCATGGACCAGCTGACGGAAAGAAAAGTGCGACACGTGAAAGAAAGTTACGGCCCGAATTATTTACCATCTTGAAAAAAGTTGATATGACATACGGCAATATCCTGACCAAATCCAATCTCTCTCCAAATTAGATGCTCCCAAAAAGGAGATTTGATGCTGGAGCTGAAGACGCCTCCAAGTAAAACGGCTGAAAATTTCCCCATCAAAGCGAAGAAGTCCGTAAGGGCAGAGGCACAAACACGGGCCGAAAAGCAAGAGATTGTGATAAAATATAAAGACATTTATGTCGCGTATAGACGAAGGAATATATCCGCGAAACCCAAGAAAAACAGTTCAGTTCAGTTTGCAAGATTCCTCAATCAGAGAACTGGCGAAGGCGTTTGGAAACGTGCAAAGGGCAACTAAACGCCTACCAGTTGAAGCAGCGTTCAAACTGCTGGTGGCTGCTAAAGAAAAAATATATTGGATCGTCAAAGAGCAAATGTCTCTAAAGCGCTACCCTAAGTGCCTTGAATAAGGCCCCATACCGGCGAAACGCACCGGTGACTGTGAAAGGCCAAAAATTTGTAGAAAATGTGTGCGAGAATATCATATGTTCAGGGAGTGCAATGCTGACCCTGAATGTATGCTTTGCAGGCGGAAAAGGGCTTTGACTGTCTGCACGTCGCAGGCAGCAGCAGATGCCTAGTCTTTAGAAGACCTTTGGAGGCAATTAAGAAATGGGATTGATCACCACCACGAGGCTCCGCAAGACTTACTCTCCCAGATTAGCAAGCCTTATTGCAACAATAAAAATAAAAATATGTAACTGACAAAGCGGCAATATGGTCGTTTCAAAATCAAGTTAGCCAAAAACTGATGGAGTTTTATATCAGTGGGGGCAGCAATAGCTGGCACCTACATATAAAGTTGCTATGCTTCACCAAGCATGAAGATATCATCATTCGAGGAAATGCGAGGTATGCAGGTCTCGGATGCAAGTAGGTGAAACCCCAAAGTCATAGCGGGTGATCTGGGGACTAGATAGGCGAGAAGAATGACCTAGTATCACAGTGAGCACTATACTCATAGCGACCACCAGACATTTTTCCTCAAATAATGGCTATGTGCGGTCCGGAGCAGCTGGTAATCAGTGCTAGTCCATGACAAATTTGAAGAGGATGCTTTCGTAGAAATGCTATTGGGAGGCCACAATCCAGGTCGTGTGGCTTTACAAAAGGTAGCGCATATGATAAGACCCATAATGAGGGTATGCTACCCTGCCATGCCGAGGCGACGGTTTTTTGCAAATAGGCGGTCAATCTATTGGTGAAATGAAGAAATCGGGCGTTGCGGGCTTGCATACTTTCAAATAAGAAGGATCTGCCAACGAATTAGAGGAAAATCAAATTCTGGAGAGAAAAGAAGGTGTATGCGAACCTTTGACGTAGGCTTAAGTAGGCCATACGGATCAGCAGGCGAGAATGCGAGAACTTTGCACCGAGACGATCCAAACCCCTTGCGAACAGCGTATCAGGTGATTATAACGAAGATGAAAGGGTGGTCGAAATGGCAAAAACAAATTTTGCTCACGAAACTCAATAAGCAAATGGGACATTCATCATCATTCCGATCGATTTGCCAGTATAACACAATAGGAAAGGGTCGTCCGCTGTCAGAGTGACAATTTGGATTTCTCAAAGCCCACACGACGGTCGACGCTGCAGACGTAGTTTTGAAGCTGGCGTGAGACGCGACTTCGCCCAATAAACACTGTATCCTGGTGGATTTGTACGTCAAAAATGCGTTCAATTCAGACAGCTGGGATCGGTAAAAAACTAGGTTAAAACGGATGTTTCTAGCCATTTTGCGAAGCTCTTCGAAAGCTATCTATCGGAAAAGACACTTTCGTACGATATGGATGACATTATCAAATACCTGGTGGTGATGTTCGCCGCGAGGATCATTTTCATGGGACTATGTTTCTGGGAAATCCTTAAATACCAGCCTAACGTTAGCACGGATTATGCCTAACGTTGCAGGCCCGAGCTACAGTCAGTTTTTCTGGCAGGAGGCAAAAGTCGCTTGAAAAGTTGCAGCAACGAAAGTGTGTCTTGAAGAGAACAACAAATTATTTCAATTGGTACAATTAGAGGTGTATTTATGACCGACGTGTTTAAGTCTACTTTTGAAACTTGACTACCTCCGAGGGCGGACCTCCAGCACTTTTATACTCCGCGGAACGTTTCAGAAAGCCACTTCGCTAGAAAATTACTTTGCATCTTTGACAAGATTTCCTTACTGGCATTAGAGTCAGCTATAAGCAATTATCCTAACTAAATATTCCCCTGCTGTTATCCAATTTTGGTGTTCTGGCTAATTGTCGTAACTACGATACAAATTAACGTCCCATTATCAACTTTTATGATGGATACCCAAATGGAATGTATTTTGAGATCTAGATTTCGTATAGATGCATGATTGTGATTCTTGTCAAATTTTTCGGGTGGATAGTTTCTGAGAACAAGAACTGTTTCACTTTTTGTCTCATAATGTGAGTCCTCACTCCTCTATATTTCATTTCAATATCGTAAATAAAATCAGTTTCAGCCGCAAGCCGTGCTCTTTTATTTGATACCCCACATGACCATATTCTGTGAAAGAAGTTTTTACACCTCCTCCCCATTTGGTATGTATGGAAAGCCCCCCCCCTTAAACTGTAAACTGGTGCCAAGTAATAATAATAATAACAAGTCAGAAAATCAGAACGGAACCTGAAAGGTTTTGTTGACTTTTTATGTAAAAATTATTTGAGTACACCATAGTTCCATTTATGTATAGCTCGTAGCGTGTGTATGATATCCAATTCAATGTAGTACTGACATTTAACTCTTAGTGAATAATAATTTGGCACGAAAGAAGCAACTTTGATCCACTATAACTTTGTAAATATAGGAGAATATCAAGCAAACTTTCCAGTGTGATCTTTCCAGTTAAATCTTATTGTAATGGATCTAGGATGAACTTAAGGGGGGGGGGGGTTCACGATAAATTATCAAATTATAATTATATACTATCATTAACTTTATTTGAGCAAATATCGTAATTGGAAGTATTTTGAGGCCTAGATACCATGTACACAGATCACTGTCTTTTTCTAAGATTTTGTAGGTTGAGTAGTTTCGTTCGTTTCCGACCCCGGCAGTCCTCTCCTTTGCAACCAATGCCAAAACTAATTCCTACCTCGAAAATTGTTAATCGAAGCCTTTCATTTGATTCCCTACATGACTATATTCGGTGGAAAAAAATTTACACTCCCTCAAAACTCAACCTGGAACGGTGTTACTCATTGCACGCAAGGGAATTCACAGTACCCACCTTGCCACCAAACTTCGTATCACCGTTTCTGAGATCCATCATAAATGGAATTTTAATATTTCACTGGAATTCTAATTATTCTTATTAATTATGACGTAAGCACCTTATTATTATTATCCATGGGTTAGAATGCAATAAATTCACGCGAAATCAAGAACTTTGAACTGCTATAACTTTGATGCTAAAGGCCGGATTTCCATCAAACTTGATAGTATTATGCGCGATGTTGTCCTCTCCATAGGCAACAAATGTGTTATAACAAACCACTATTAGCGAAGTTTTTGTTCATGCGAAAATTTACACCCGAAAGAACAATTTTCTTTGATTAAATGACAGACAGAAATGAAGCTGGTTTGGTTAAATTTAAAGCATTTATTAATTTGTGTTTTGCGATTAGCAAAATCGTATTCAGTAAATCAACGGTAACGGTTAAAGTTCATGCGGACTGTTTCCATGTTAAAGATATTTGTAAAGTAAGTAGCAAGGGTTTGGTATATGATAAACTGTAGATCGGTTTGTGCAGATTTTTAGAAAATATGAAGAAAACACAAGGTAAAAAGTACAATCATAATTATTGCAAGCATTTATAGTTGTGCGCCAAATGTCTTCTTTAGCTTTTAATGACATATTAACGGACATATAATATTTGTTATACATTTATTACATCATTATCGGGATAGTGGTTCCCCTGTGAGGCAGGGGTCGAGAATTCACTCAAAGTATTCCTTGCTCTCTATAAGCGAATGACTTGCAGATTTTGTAACTTCCTGGCTGGAAAACATTTCCCATGCCTCAAATAACGACGGTAACGACCTTTGGCTACCGTATCAGGATAAGAAGTACGTTCCTCGATAACGGTATCGAAGGCTCCCCAGAGGGCTCACTTTCCCAAACTTGAGTGTGAGTTCCAACGTTGCAGGCTGAAAATTCTGGGGTTACTGCGTTATCATTAGTCTTTTAATTGAAAGCTTGTATGAATGGCTGAACGAGATATTAACTACTTCAATTCAAATTTTGGAATTTTATTTTTGATTCCGAAAGCTAAAATATAATTGAAGGACGAGAAAACCCTACTCTGTAAAATCTGGAGGAAGTAAACATGAAACCGGTCGGATTAATGCTTACGCCAACCGAAAGGTGAGCTCTCATTAGCCGTTTTCAGACAGGATATTGGCTAAGAAATTCCAGTCCAGAATGAGGAACAGTAGTATGTACGATGTTCTCCCCCAATCCAGGGTATCATGCAAATCGTGCCCATTGGATAGTTTGCAGTCGGGGGTAACTGACTGTATTTGAACGGAGCCTCACTGATACCTGGTCGCCTCAGTGAGTAAGTTAGACCTTACCGTGCTACGGGGGGCTATGGCACGGCCGACCTCTTAACCCCCATACTTGTGGGAATCAAATGAGTACAAAACTAGAAAAGAAAACAAAAACCAAAAACCGGGTCCCCGTACCGCACCAAAACTGGTCAATCAGGCGGAGGCACGTCTCCGAATTACTGAGAGCCAGGTGACTACACCCAAGAAGGGAGAAGTTGGGACGTCAAGCAGTGGATCCAAGGTATACTGCGTAGACTACAACCAACGAACACCACTGCTCAAAGAGCAGGGACCAGCAAAAGCGCGTCTGAGATAAATATAACAGACGTCAGGAAGGAGACAGATCTCAGTGGCGCCGGGGTTAAATGGTACCTGCGCTATCTGAAGGAAGGCCTGAAACCAGAAGTTGCCCCTAAGAAGGCTCAGGACAGACCTAAGCCATCTCTACCGGAGCCGAGAAAGCGGGGAGCAGCAGAGATCAGCCCGCATGAAGGGAATGCCCCCAAAAAATCTAGACCTGAACCCACGGGAGGAGAAAAACCGGGCAGGTCAGGAGTGAAGGCAGGACCCAGGAAGCCCGGCATTAGCTATGCTAGTGTGGTCAAGGGCATTCGACTGGCCATACTGCCAAAAAGGTTTGCCGAGCAAATACTCACTCGGGAGGAACAGGAAATAATTGAGGAACTTGTCGTCAAGCAGATGATCAAGGGTTGGACGTCGAAACTGGTGTTCACCGGGATACGCTTTCGACCAGGCCTTATACTGGTGGACTGCGCGACGGAAGGCACCGCAGAATGGGTTAGAACCATAATTCCTAGATTGCCAGGTTGGGAAGGGGTAGAACTGTCAACATGTGCTGGGGATGATATACCAGGAGCCCACATGGTGACAGTTTTTCTGCCAAAGGCCGCGGCAATAGAAACAGAAGACCTTATGAGACCCCTAATTGCTCATAATGAAGATCTCCATACTCGACTATGGAGAGTCTTCAGAAGCAAGGTGGAGGGAAAAAGTAAACTCCTCACGATCGGGGTAGATGACCGATCCCTGGAGGCAATTAAACGTCGGAGTTGTCATATCAACTACCGATTTGGCAACATAACCGTGCATGTGCACAGGGAAAATCCAAGGAAAGAGACCTCGGAGGAGGCATCGGGTGGAAAACTTACCGAGGTCCCTGAAGAAGACGCGGAAGCGCGGAAAGAACTTGATCAACCAGGGAAATAGACCTGCTGCCCAGTGAAGAGCAGAAGCTGGACGACCTAGACCTAGGACTCCTAGGGCTCGGGGTGGACAGCGTCGCGCAGGAAAGCGCCATATCGGAGGAGAAGGGTGACATTCCGACAGTGGAGAAGAGCTCCAAACAATAATGGAGCTATGGCCAGCACTAAGGTAGCCCAGATAAACCACCACCATACGAGAGCTGCATCTGCCGTAATTGCATGGGCAAGTTCCAATGAGAACATTGGAATAGTGCTGGCTCAGGAGCCCTGGGTGTACCGGCCGCAGATTCGCGGTCTGCAAGGAGGAGACATGCAGGTAATTTGGGACTCATCTTGTGAAAAACCAAGAAATTGCATAATTCTCAAACGTAATTTAAAATACATCTGTCTTTCAGAGTTGTTAACCGGGGCCCTTGTGGCTATCCAAGTCTCATTGGAAGCCGGGAGGAGCACTCGAGAGGCAGTTGTAGCATCGGGAAGACGACAGCCGGGCTTCACCGGAAGAAGTCGCAAAGCTGACGGAGTATTGCGAGGAGAGGGCGTTACCACTTCTTCTCGGCTGCGATGCCAACGCCCACCACGAAGTGTGGGGAAGCAGCGACACTAATCGTAGAGGTGAGTACCTTCTCGAATTTATTCTTAGTAATAAGTTAGAAATATACAACGTAGGAAACACTCCAACATTTGTGACCAGCACCAGACAAGAGATACTAGATATAACTCTAGGGAATACCCTAATGAACGGGGTGGCCAGGAATTGGAGGGTGTCGGATGACTGATAACAGGATAATCAGATTCGACATTGAGGTTAACTCCGAAATAAAAAGAATAATAAGGAATCCCAAGAGAACGGATTGGGAATCCTACACAACGCACCTGAGCAACAACATTGCCCACCTTCCCGGGGGCGGTGACATCAGGAGCGAATTGGAATTAGAAACGGTGGTGGAAAACCTCAACACAATCGTCATTGACGCATATGAGGCCAGCTGTCCGGCCAAGACAGTCAAGTCATCAAGGTATGTACCATGGTGGAACAGGAACCTAGCCAGAATGAGAACGGAGGTATGAAAACTCATTACCCGGAAAAAACAAACCGGGGACTGGCGGAGGTATAAAAATGCACTGACTGCGTATAGCAACGCGATCAGGGAAGCGAAACGGAACAGCTTTAGGGAATTCTGTGAAGGGATTTAACAGATCACAGAAGCAACCAGGCTGTACAAGGCTGTAGCCAAAGACGGGAGAATATCCTCTCTCTGCTTGAAAAAGGAAGATGAGACATTCACCGTGAATGAGGAGAACAGGGTACACCTGCTTCTCAGAACTCATTTCCCGGGGTCCTACCCCTCGACGGCAGGCGACAACAATCTGCCTGACACCCCAACAACGAGTAAAAGGGGAAGGAAATAGAGCCGGAAACTAGCAAAAGAGGTATGCTCAGAAGCTAGGCTAAGATGGGCAGTGGGAACTTTTCAACCAATGAAATCTCCCGGAGTAGATGGCATTTTCCCAGCGCTTATCCAGAGAGGCTTAGGAATTATCTTAGAGTCTCTTCTGAGGGTGGTAAGGGGGAGCATAGCACTGGGTTACATACCAAGGGCATGGAGACGGGCAAAAGTGGTCTTTATTCCGAAAGCGGGTAAAAAGGATCCTTTTCACCCTAAATCTTTCAGACCAATCTGCCTAACATCGTTCATACTCAAAACGGTGGAGAAGGTCATAGACAACTATATTAGAACTAATGTTCTAAAGCGTAATCCCCTACATCACGGTCAACACGCTTACCGGGCAGGACGTCAACTGAAACTGCTCTGTATCAGCTGACAGAGGTACTACGGGACGCCATAGAAACAAAAGAAATTGCACTGTGCGCGTTTTTGGATATCGAAGGAGCATCCGACAACACATCGCACACAGAGGTACAGGATGACCTGAGCCGCAAAGGAGTGGGAAACACCCTGGCACTCTGGATGGGCAAAGTGCTAGAAAGCAGACAAATAGAGGTACAAACAGGTACAAATTCTATTATCATGAACACCACTCAAGGCTGTCCACAGGGTGGAGTACTATCGCCGCTGAAGTGGAGTATGGTAGTGGATGAACTCCTGGACGTGTTAACTAATACTGGAATACAAGTCCAGGGCCACGCGGACGACATTGTCCTAATCTGTAGGGGCAAATATGAAGATACCCTATGTGATAGGATCCAAACTGGATTAAGGGTTACTAGTGCCTGGTGCAGGAAGGTGGGACTGCGGATCAACCCATCCAAAACCACCATAGTACCATTCACTAGGAGGCGTAAGCTGGATCACCTGAAAGCCATGACATTACATGATATGGAGGTGAAACGAGAAACAGAGGTCAAATATTTGGGAATCACGCTAGACCAAAAATTACTCTGGAAGACACATGTCGGAAAGACTTGTCGAAAAGCCACGAGGGCTCTGATGACTTGCAGATCCATAGCAGGAAAAAAATGGGGTTGCAGCCCGAAGATACTACTTCGGATATATACTGCAATAGTAAGGCCAATGATTACCTATGGAGCGGTAATCTGGGCAGAAAGAACCCAACTCAGCACACAAGCCAGGGAATTACATAAGCTCCAAAGGCTGGCTTGCGTGTGTATCAGTGGGGCAATGAGGACATGCCCAACGGCATCCCTAAAGGTCCTTCTGGGATTAACCCCTCTCCATCTGCAAATACAGATGCCGGCAAGGAGATCAATATTCAGGATGGCCGGGAATATGAGTGAGGCGGGGAGCTGCCTAAATCCAAGGAAGGTTGATATCCTTTCTAGGCGGTATCCCGAATTACTGATACCGAGGGACAACATGACAACGAGGTTTCACTTCGATAGGAAGTTTGAAACACGTTGGTACACTGACGGATCCCTCACAGCAGAGGGAGCGGGTGCCGGTGTTATTGGTCCAAGGAAAATGTACTTTGAGCCAATGGGCAGGTACACTAGCATATTCCAGGCGGAAATTTACGCCATAGACAAATGTGCCTCCTTTAATCTGCAAAGGAACTACGGGGGGCAGAACATAGCTATTCTCACCGATAGCCAAGCAGCGATCAAGGCACTTAGGTCCAACCAGGTGAACTCTAAACTGGTATGGGAATGCCTTGAGAGACTGAATACACTCGGCTCGTCGAACAAGGTTTGGATACTTTGGGTTCCAGGCCATGCTGGGTTGAAAGGCAATGAGGCAGCGGATGAATCAGCCAAGAGGGGAGCAGGGATGCCTTTACACGGGCCAGAACCCTTCTGTGGAATCGGAAACGGTTTCATGGCTATGAATCTAAGAAATGAAGAGAGACGGTTGAGGGAACTATATTGGGCGGGCCTACCAGGGATGGAGCAGTCCAGGGTGCTTATTGGGGGATACGAACCCATGCATACGAAGGATTGCTTAAACCTCACCAAAAAGAACCTCCGAATCATAGTGGGAATTTTCACTGGTCATTGTCGGCTCAACTATTACCTAGGGAAGCTAGGGATATCTACGGACACTGCCTGCAGGTTCTGTGAAGAGGAGGACGAAACCTCTATGCACGTCCTGGGACAGTGTCCGGCACTTGTGCAAACTAGGTCGATACATCTGGGAGAACACTTAATACCGGATGCAAAGCTGAAACTTCTGGAAGTAGGGAATATACTAAAATTCCTAACGGTTACAGGCCTGCTTGAGATACTATGATCAACAGGTACACTATAACCAGTGAAAGGGGCACAATAGTTCTTCAATGACGCGGTATGACTTTCCCTTAACAGAATAATAATAATAATAATGTACGATGTTACGCACCAACGGGGATTTCTGATTCAGAGGGCTTTGAGAAATGCAACGCAGTCCAGAAAATGTTTCCTAAAGGTAACATTGTTAACATGCTGGGTGACTTAAATGTGAACGTGGGTTATGGCAACATTTTGCACGGAGATGTGGTGAGGAAACACAGTCTTGGCGTAACTTTAACGGTGGGAAGTTTCCTTTGCTTCGTGGGACGTTTTACGACCACAAAGCTGGCCATAAAGTCAACTGGGTTTCAACTAACAGAAAACATACGAGGAATCAGATTAATAACATTGCGGTCAGCAGTAAATCCAGAAATTTTTTCTAGACGTACATACCAAGGGAAGTGTTTACATCGACCTCGATGGAAACATTATCTAATTGCTTGGCTTCGCTTGATTGCTTCGTCCACTACTGTGTGCAGGGTTAGAATGTTGCGACCCGTTTTGGTGCTGCTATCACTTGACAATAGAAGAGCTATCTTGCTGATTGGACCTTAAATTATCCGCCGAGTACCATTTAGGACTTCGATCATATTTCGAAGGGGCGAACCGATGGATGTGATGGATTGAAGTCTCCTGTAGTTTGCTGTGGATCTGCTATTTCCATTTATATGGAAATCGTAGGAATTTGAGACCCTCTCCTGAGGGAGGAAGCTAAAACCTTATCGTGGTAATCAACAAGGCACTTATCGATAGCTTGATTGACAAAGAGTAAGTTGATTTCCGTTATGTATTCTCTTTCGCTGACTACATCAACACAGCAAAATATAATGCGTTGCATGGAAGTTAAATTGCAGAGGAATTCAAAGTCGAACGTGGAATCCGTCAGGACTGCATCTTGTCATCAGTGACGTCCTTCACGCTGCCTCGATATCTTCTCTCAAACATCTCGACAATTCTGATAGCATCCAAAGAAACCAGATAGACCTTAACCAAATGGCTCTAGATTTGGAACAAGAAGTTAACGGAGTCGAACTGAAGATAAACATGAAGAAAACTAAGATTCTCATTGATGAGGTAGCACATTAAACGCATTGATCACTTTTTTTCCCCGGGAGGGTTGTTTCTGCCGGCTGTGAAGTCGAAGTTGATATCGCTCGACATATTAACAGGGCAAGACAGGGCAATTCGATCTCCCTGAAAGCCGTCTGGCATCCTGACACACGCCATCGTTCAGCTGGATAGATTTAGTCGTTATATAGGCTACGGGATCACCCATCCTCATGTAGGGGACCAAAAATTCTTCGGAGGATTCTTCTCTCGAACGCGACCAAGAGTTCGCAGTTTTTTGCTAAGAACACAGGTCTCCGAGGAAAATATGAGTACTGGTAAGATCATAGTCTTGTACAGTAGGAGAAATTTTCAAGTGTTTCAAAGCTGTTGTCGCATATCTGCATTGTTTTCGTTTAACCAGTGCGATTCTATCTAACCCCCAACCTGGAGGACAGTTGGTACAATTTGTCTCGTTTTTATGCGCGGGAGACTTGCCTTCTTCCTTCGCCATCTGCAGTTTTTCATTAAGAAATAACTCCCAGCGATCACCGAGTGGAGGTGGAGATAGGGTTTGGTAGTAGAGCTGTTTGTGTTGGTTCGGCAGGCGTTTGTCAGGTTTTATGCTCCTTCGTGGGTACCAATCCACGTTTCGCCCAGGGACTTGTACTACCCTTTGAACACCACCATGGTCGAATACGGCCATAAAATAAGCATCAAAGTAAATGCTGTCAGCGCGACAAACTGCACCTATTGGCTATGCTGACGATATCTCGATTGCAGTATTTGGCAAACATATTGTCAGGGCATGTCGAACTTCGGTCAAGTTGACCAACGAATGGTTGGTATCTCCTAGATTTTAGCTGGCGTCATCTCAGGAATCAACGAACTAGTCAAGCGTCTCCATGCCATGTAAACCAATTGCGCGTGCTCCAATTTACGTGAACATCTTCTGAAAGGTACGTTCGATATGCCGAAAGCGTCGAGTAAAACACAACAGTCGGTCTGAAAGTATGCCAAGGCACATTCTTTAGACTCGATTTCTAAACGATTGGAACGTCAACTCGATCTTGCACATCTGCCCGAAGCAAGTCCACACCATTACCAAACCACCGTCGAAATTGCACAGTCAGTCATTATTAAAGTCATCTGGACCGTCTTCGCCGTTAAATAACACCTTCGCTTTCGATTGGCAGAACAGGAATGCGGCTGAGCAGACATTATTCGACGAATGTGGCGTGGTCTCACTAAAGGGGTTAGCTATTCCACGATGAAGCGACTTGTACGTACATTGAGTAAGTTTGCTTTTCGTTCTGCATTTCTTTTTAAGGTTTTGTGTAAAACAAAACCTTAATAAAATCAATTCCCTGTCCCTCTGTCTGTCTCCCTGCTTGAAAGACGCACGAACTATGAAACCCCACACATACAGTGAGTGACATAAATTTAGGTGGAGTTTAACGGGGGGCTTCTCATTCATGCAAAGGAGGCATGTGAGAACCACCGAATGTACCCGTGTGTGGTATCACATAAAAAGTCTCAATTATGCTTAAATAAACTTAATAGTACTATATAGCCAGCTTTTAAAAGTTGACCGGAGAAAAATATGTACCATCCCGAAATCTGCTTAAATAAAATTAGTAAAAGTATATTATCATATTTTGGGAATCTACCCGAAATCCCTCCGTAAGTTCATCCTAGAAGTACAAAATTTTATACGGTTATTGGTAATAATATAGTAGAAATTCTGAAGGAAATGCAATGCAAAGGTTTGAATTATGAATTTCATCTGAATTTATCGCACTCTAAGGCGTGTATCACGTGATCATCATATAGTGTGAAGTGAACTCATGTGAACGGTGAAGTTGTAGTTCGGAAATACATATATCAGGGAATATTTTGAATGGGAGGGATGTACGAATAGGAATGCGTACACATAAAATTTCTTAAACATAGTGAACCCAAAACATGTATACCCGAAGCGTTCAGCTTCCAGTATCCCAACTTGTTTATACCTGTTTTAGGTTCACTTCTGGTGTGAAGCCTAAGTAGTTAACTATAATGGATAGAGTATTTTGGTGGACAAATTATTATACAAATTGCAACTGAGACGCACTGAAAGTTTCTCATATAGAGAAACACAAAACCTTTTATACCTGAAGCGTATAACTTTTGGTTTCCCGACATGTTTATTTTGTTGGCGTCGTAGTTCTTCATATAGGAGTTGACCACCACCACATTCCGGACGAGTTTCTTTGCAATGTAATTGGGTTCCCTAACACTTTCAAGCCCATCGATGACGCCTGTTTTGCAATCGGATAATGCAAAATTCCATATCGTATTAAACCTTCCACATACTAATTTAAAAATAAAAACAGAAACGAATTTCAACAAACTACAAATCGCAAATGAGGCACAATTAAAATGACAATTTTGGGCAATAGCTTACTATATATGTTCTAAAAAGTAATGCAGATTTTCTCTGAAAATACTTGCTATTCGATTTTCTGATGAACCTGAACATTTCGTTGAATTTGGATCATTGGCGTCTGAGAAATTTCCATGTAGCTGGGATGATGCCCAAAGTCCAAACCGCGTTGCCGCTAGCCATAGTGTGTAGGTGCACCTATTTTGGTTCACACAGTACCTGTTTAGACGGGTGCCCTTGGTGTTGAGATGTATAAGAGCAAATTATCACCGCATGTGTAGCTGCGGGGGTGGTACCTATTGACATTTTGACTAAGGAGATTGCGGTTATAGAGATGGCCCAGGAAAGCCAACGGTGACCATAATTCCGAACAAGCCTCTGAAGGTGGCGGTCGAGGCCAGACCAAGGTGGTTCGCAAGCACATTCGAATCATGCATAACGGAAGGAGTATTTCCCGCCCAGTGGAAGAGGTACAAGCTGGTGCTGTTACCGAAGTCCCAAAAACCACCCGGCGTGCCCTCTTCATAACGTCCTATTTGTCTCTTATCCACCATGTGGAAGATGTTGGCGAGGGTGATATACAACAGGCTGCTCCCGTTCATCGAGCTTGTGGGTGGTCTTTCAGAACGGCAATATGGGTTTCGGCGAGCTCGTCTTACGGTCGATGCAGTAGCAAAAGTCGTGGAATTGGCTCGAAATGCAACGGCCATGGGCAAATTCTGTGCTCTGGCGACGCTGGACGTCAAAAATGCTTTCAACTCAGCCAACTGGGGCTGAATTAAGGGCGCTTTGGCGCTTTGGGTGTTCCCAGTTGCTTGACTTGGCTAATCGAGAGTTACCTTTCGGACAGACTTCTCTAGTACGAGACGGACAACGGGCAGAAGGAGTACATTGTGACAGCAGGTGTGGCTCAAGATTCTGTATTGGGACCATTGCTGTGGAACACAATGTACGACGGAGTGCTTGGCCTACGCGTGCCGGAGGACGCAACGCTGATTGATTTTGCAGACGACCTGGCGGTAGTTGTAATTGCAAAGCATCCCGAGGATGTGGAGCTGTAAGCAAATGATGCAAGTCATGGTTACGAATGGCCAAGCTAAACTTGACAGACGAAAATACAGAGGCGGTCCGCATTGCCAACTGCAGGAAGAACAACACGGCTAATATCCGGGTGGGTAATCGTGAGGGGGTGATGATCGATGCCAAGCTGAGTTTCAAGGGACACTTGGATTATGCGCGGGAGAAGGCTGTAAATGCTAGCTCATCCCGGGAGCGTTCAACCATGCTGCCAATTGCGCTAAGGATGTGTAGCGCATTTAGGACGACGTCGAAGGAGGCAGTGTGTGTCATCGCGGGAATGATCCCTATAGATCTTCTAGCGAGTGAGACATACTGGCTCTACGAGAAACGGAAGGCAAATCCAGCCGAGGTGAATGCGGATTTCCGAAAAGCCATCAGGAGAGAGTTGTGTGGCAAGTGGCAACAACGGAGGGATAACTCTGTCAAGGACCGGTGGATCCCGTGTATCTAGCACGGAGAATTGAATTACCACCTGACACAGATCCTTACGGGACAGGGTGGCTATATGAAGTACTTGCATCGCTTCGAGTTGGACGAGTTTCCCAACTGTCCTGAATGCGGTGCTACACCCGAGGACCCGGAGCACGTTATGTTCCATAGTCCCAGATTTCTGCAGCAGAAAAGGAGGTTGAACAGCATCTTAGGGGCGGACATCGAGCTCTCTAACCTGGTGGAAGGGATGATGAATTCAGAGGAAAGCTTCGATGGCGGTAAATGAGGCAGTAGCCGTGGTGCAGACAAAACTTCTGGACTTGGAACGAGCTCGGAAGGCGGCGCGACGGAGACGCAACATGGACGAGCTGGTGTAGCGAACCAGAGCCTCCCCCGCGAAGTAAGACACGGTGGTCCCGTGGGCAGGCGCGGAAGAGTGGGAGTGGTTTTAGTGGGTGCGAATCCTACACACTGCTGTAACCTGGCGCAGCAGCGTCTTTGTAAGATTTCCACCTCAATTCATAACGCTTTGACCCCATTCCTGATCGTATTCACAGAGTATGCTGAGATTCTCCCACACATTAGCCCAAAGATCCCAAAACTAAAGTTTACTTCGGCAATTACTAACATCATTGCTGCCGTTAACAGAATTTTGGCTGATTGTTTGGCTAGCGAGATTACTGCTACAGAGGTTCACAGCCTGATCTACGTTGCAGCTCCCACGGTTCGTCAACATCTTAGAGCGAATAACAGAGGTGCGCAGGAGGACTTCACCGTTCTGGGTATTTCGAATCAACAAAAGAGTCGAAAAGTTGAGAAAGGAGGTTGGTCGTGTCACGCAAGCACTTTTTGGAAGTCCATCACCAAAAGTGTACAGATACGATGCCAACATCACTGGAAACTACCATCTGTCCAATGATATGCCAATCGAAGAAATCCTCGAGGTGCTGAAGCAGAAACTTGCAGTATGCTCCAACCGCATCCGTAGGCATCAAAAAAGCTTCCAGCAAAGAGCATCGAACACCTTCTTCTTCTATAAAAATCTCACCAACTCAGGTAGGGAAAGTAACCTCGATTTAGCTCAGGCAGAAGACTTCTGGAGAAGTGTTTGGAGCGAATCCAGCCGTTGCAATTTAGAAGCAGCGTGACCCCCACACCTTATGCGTTCATGCGAGGCCCTCCCCGAAATGACCGTGCTTGAGGTAACTGGAGCTGACGTAGAAGCAACCCTTGACAAGGCAGGTAATCGGAAGGCACCAGGAGTTGGCAAAGATTCACAACTTCTGGCTGAAGCGGTTCAAGAGCACTCACAGGATATTGGCAAATCATTTTAATCAGATGATTGCTGATTCGAAATTAGTTCCAGAATTTTTCGCCAAGGGGATCATTTTTCTCATCCCTAAGGAACAGGGTGCCTCTTGCCCTTCAAAATGTCGACCAATTACTTATCTTCCTACCATCTACAAGGTCTTCACTTCAGTTCTGCGCGCGAACATCTCAAAACATGTTGATGTTCATAAATTGATACCTGAAGAGCAGCAAGGATGTACAAGAGACTCCCGAGGTTGTACAGAATAGCTTGTAATACGGTTGCTGTAAAGCAGGCTGTCCACCAAAAATGAAATATCTCGACAGCCTGCATCGATTATAAATCAGCCTTTGTATTGCAACTGATTGGTTTCAAATAATTGTCTGTCATTGAGGCTTCCTTGTCCCAAGAAGATAAAAAACTATTTACTCCTTTTCCACCCTTTACTGTTTTTATCATGACTGTGTAAAAGATATGTAAATATGTCAAATCGATTCAAATGTTTTACTTCGTTACCAGCATCTTCCCGGATAACCCAGGTAGTTGCAGTATAGGAAATTTCTGTATACCTTAATTCAATCTTTCAGCATTTAACCTTCTTTGCCAAAATGCTGCCAATTTTAGATAACTAGCTTCTGAGCACAGATCGAATAAGCCGGGTTTGCCCAATGAAGAGTACGGCTGCGTGTCAAGTTTCAATATTGATTGGGATAGAAATGCTACGTCTAGGTCTCTAGTCGGCTGTGCGATCGCCAAACTGGTAGCACAGCCCGGTTCCATCACCTGAGACCAAAGGTGTCCAAAGCTTAATATGAAATGTTCTCTGTAAGCCAGTCGGCACGTTGGGTTCGGCCTTCAAGCTTCATGTTCCAGTCGATTTTGATACATCGAGCTTTTGCGTCTGCTTTGTTTATTTTCGAGTCATTAAGTGTATTTTTTCGGCAGTTAATGGTGACTGAGAAAAAGACAACGACGGAAATATGATGAAGCGCAAGATTGTGGACATAGCGTAATTGGTGAAGCCTCTCACACAGAGGTTAGATCGCGTGAGTTTTGAGTGTTTCGTAAGTGATGCTGCATGTCAATAAACGATGCTGACAATAATTCCTTCCTACAGCTTTGAATAGTTCCAATAACCTTCTAACCGCTCTAACCGCCAGCTGGATGAGTGACATCGCGGATTCTTCAGCGGTAAGTTCCACCATTGAAATGTCTGCGTTTATTTTTAGACATGCTAAGTGATAATGTAGGCAATGTGTTACTTTACGGTTCCTACCTTTGTGGTAATTTGTTTCTTGATGTTTACTTTGGATACTTACAAGATACGTAATTAATTTAATTTATTTTCCGTTGTGTTCATTGAAACAAAAATAACAACAAAGCCCAGGAAGACTTTTATCTCTACACGAACATTAGAAGGATTGCCTTTTCCGCAATAGACCAATATTGGTATCTTTGGTTGTTTTGATGATATTAACTAGTTCCTATTAAGTTAAGTTCCTCCTAACAAACTGTCAACCAAAACTCAGCAATAAACTGATTATGATCAAATTATTTCAGAAGTGCAAGATTAGATATAGCTGAAAATTTTTGAAACGAACGCTAGCACTCTCAAATTCAACACTCAAGGAAGTTTAGAAATGGAGGTTTATAGGGAAGTTTTTCGCATATACGAGTATAAACCTTGAATGGAATAATGTGTTATTGCCAGTTGACACAAATATTTTCTTTTGAAAATATGAAGCTTCGGGGAAAATGCCCACCGTCTATGGTTTCAATTTTAAAGGCAGACTGCGCGTCCCTGTACGATGGCAACTCATACAAATTTCAATAAATGATATCATGCAGCGCAAGGACGGTAACCCCAAAAATTATTAAAATCAGCTCATTGTATGTTTGTTTGTCTGTCACACGCACTTCACCCATGGGGTCATCATATACCTGAACAAGTCAGGAAACCGGAAGCCGGACGCTTCTTTTATAAAGACATTTGGGTGTGCATATATGATATCAAAATATCCACTTTCGGGTGATATTGACATTCAAAGTCTTGAATTTGCAAAAAAGTGAAAATTCTGACTTCTTATAACTTTGCGTTTGGTACGATTTCCACCAAACTTGGTAGGATGATGCTCTGTGTTATAGCGTTGCTACGATGAACCTACAGTCAATTACAGCAAATTATAGTAATATACTATTATTAACTTTATTTGAACAGACATCGGTATGGAGGGTATTTCGGAGCCTAGACACCATTTATTGGCCACCTTTTGATTTTTTTCAGATTTTTCGGTTGTGTAATTTCTGAGAATGGTTCCGTTAAAGATATGATCACTTTCGATCCCCGCACTCCCCATCTTTTCGACAAACGTCAAAATTAAGACCGGCTTCGGAAAGTATTAATCGAGACTTTTCAGTTGATACATTGAAGAAAAATTTACACCCCCCTATTGCATATATGGCCCCCCTTAAACTCGACGTAAAAAGATATAACTCACCTTGCACCTTGCACCGATTGTGGAAAAACTGCGAGTGAGGCGTCTTCGATGGTATAGTCACGTAAGTCGCGCTAACGAGAATTCACTTGCCAAGATTGGTCTGAACATCAAAGTCGATGGTAAACGACCACAAGGCCTACCGAAACAACGATGGCTTGATACACTGGATGGGGATTTAAAAACCTCGAGATTGCACCCAGATCGGACATTTGATAGAGCCAAATGGCGAGCGACCCCGCTTGTGAACGGAACAAAGGCTGAAGCAAAACAAAAAGATGTAACATAAGGAGCGACGAGTGTATGGCAGCTCCAATTTAAATGAATCATTTGATGGAAAGCCCTGTATTGCTAATAGTCAACCTCATATGCTTCATATGAAGAATTTAACTTACATCAGATATAAACAAGTCGGAATACCGGAAGCCCACGCTTCGGGTATAACAGTTTTGTGCTCATCTATGTAAGAAATTTCAACGCACACTATATAACTATAATACAAATCCAACATATTCCTTAATATTTTTCCAAAATACAAGACATACGTACATATTACAGCCACAGATATTACGCTCACCCTAAACAAACAAACTGCCTATTTCCGAATAATGTACACATATATGCACGTATATAAATTGACCCATATTTCCGATTTACTTCTTATATCTATCTGAATTAGGCACTACCCGCAAAGTTCATTAACACGCATATACTATATCCCTACATACACACATGTCTTGTTGACAAATAACTAAAAAACTAAAACAAAATAATTCTCTGCGGCCCAATTCATATGTGATGATGACGTCATGCAGGTTGTAGAGTACACGAAATTCACAAAAAAATGGTAAAGTTTTACTCCCTATAACTTTGTTAATAATAATTGGATTTTCTTCAAACTTGACCAAATTGTTCATTATGTTCTTCATTACACGCATGCCGCTCCTGGGGCATGCGTCATATGGAGGGTTACCGGGTAAATTTCTAAAATATGGAAATATACTATTATTAACTTTATTTGTACAGATATCGGATCCGGATATATTTTGAGGCCTAGATTTCGTAGAGATGCACCACTGTGATCTTTTTCAGATTTTTCGGTTGGATAGGTTCTGAGAACGAGACCTGTTACACTTTTTGGGGATCATATTCTGAGCCCTCACTCCCCTATGTTTCACCCAATATCAAATATTGAACCAGCTCCGAAAAGTACTAATTGGGACCTTTCATTTAATACCCCACATGGCTACATTCTGTGAAAAAAAAATTTGCACCCTCCATTCACTTGTATATGGAGCCCCCTTAAACTTGACACCAAATATCGCCACTTACTGCATGTAAAGGAAACACCAGATTACATACTCTCACCAATTTTCATGACAGGCAGACACCGACTCGATACTAATAAGGTTTTGTTTCACCCAAAACCTTAAAAAGAGCTGGGGAGAAATAGGTTCTTCATGAATGGAATTCTAAGGTTTCACTCAAATGTTAATTATTCTCGTTAATTATGACGTCAGCATCTTATGTGTATGGGTTAGTATGCTGTTAATTCGCACGAAATTGATAAGTTTGAACGGCTATAACTTTAACAGTAATGGTTGGTTTTACATAAAATCTTAAAAAAAGGGTACAGCGTTATTTTCCACTGAATGAAACCATGTTGAGTATTAAATGAAAGGTAACCATTATTATTTTTCGAAACTGAGAATAATTTCGACATTAATTGCAAAGGGGAGCAGTGCGGTGGTCCGAAAGACAACAATTACTTCAAGGATCGTTTCCCAGAAACTACCCAACCCAAAAATCTAAAAAAAATACGGTGGGTCCGTGCAAATTGTATCTAGGCCTCAAAATATTTTCGTTAAAATATCTGGTCAAATAAGGCCAATGAGGGTTTATTTTTATATTTTGAAAGTTTACTGGGAGCTACCTAAGTTTATTCTAATGCTATTATTATTAATAAAGCTATATTATGCCTTTCGTGTCAAATTACTATTCGCTAAAAGATAAAATACCAGTACCATCTCGAACTGAACATTGGGCACATTCACCGTATATTAACTACGAGCTATATATAAGTGGAACCATCGTGTAGCCAAATATTCCTAAATAGAAACTCAGCAAAATCATTCCCATCCCTTTCAGCCTCTGGTTTCCGACTTGCTTTTAAGGGTTTATGTGAAACACAACTTTATTATGATCGATCCAATGTCTATCTGTCCCTCTACCCGTCTATCTGTCTGTCTCTCTACTTGTCACATCCGATTTATTGGTACCATTTTTTTCCACCCTCCTTTCGCATGTATGGGGAGCTCCCTTAAACTCAACCGATAACAAAGCCGCTTGCTAAATAAGGGATTCATAGACCGCTTCTTCTCAGCAAAACTTGTGACAACAGCTTCAGCCGTGCCAGAATTCAAAACATTGGATATAAAATGAAAGAGCTTCATTAGAACCTTTCGAAACCGATCCTGTTTCTGATATTAGGAGAAAGATAGGGCACTGAGTGCTAAAAATGTGTGCCTATCCAACCGTGAAGTCTGAAAAATTCCAAATGGTGGATCTACACAAATTCTATCCCATTTCGACACCTACTCATATATTGTACATAATAATAGTATATTACAATATTTTAAAAATTTACCTGAAAACCCCCCTTATTTTAATTTTTTTTTTGGGGTAGGGTAGGTGAATGCATTTACGCACACAGTGTTCGACATCCGGTTCGGTACGTCGTCGGACTACCAACTAAACACCTCCCCATCGTCAGAGAGCTAACCTGGAAGAGTTCGTCATATTAATTCTGGATAGTCACCGAACTCTCCTGCCTTGCGGAGCCTTCGAATCCGGGAATTCTTTTCACCAACGGAAGGGGAGAGGAGGAAGGGAACTGCCAGTTCAAGGAACCCCCTGCCATCCGGCTCCTCCACCGGTCGAGTTCTATCTTTTTAGCAACGAGAAGGGCCCGAACGTAATGGGCAACATGGTTCCACCAGACAGCAGTCCTCAGCATCTCTTCGACAATGTTTTCTGGAGAGAGAGCCCCTGTGTTTAAATAGAGCTGCTGACGAGCCCCATCCCACCTGCCACAAGAAAAAAAGTGTGGTGGGCATCGTCCACAACTCCATTGCAAAACACACTATCCGGAGAACGCGCCTTTCCAATCTTGTGCAGGAAAGACTGAAAACTTCCATGTCCACTTAACAATTGGGTAAGGAAATAGTCAGTCTCACCACACTTCCGATTCAGCCACGCACCTTGCCGATGAGAAGCGCAGTCCATCTGCCTCTAGTTTCATTTTGCCACGAGAGCTGTCACTCGTCTAGAGTGCGGTGCCGTTCTTCGCGAGCAACCACCTCTCTTGGCTCATCTCCCTTGCGCTTGTATATGGCTTAACGCTCCTTAGCAAGAAGGGCAACGGGGATCACTCCCGTGATCACCATCACAGCCGGTTCAGAGGCAGTGCTGTGCGCAGACGCCACTCGCAAAGCTCCCCGTCTCTGTACTTGCGCGAGGTGTTTACAATATACCTCCTTGCTAAGAACGCCAGCCCATAGACCTGCACCGTAGAGCAGGACAGACTGCGTTAAACTCATCAGGAGACGTCGCCTACTAGACGTAGGACGTGCTACGAGGAGCACCACCCGTCGAGTTCGGCGGCTATGTGCCTCTGCTCGTCGAACGGCGTCCACGACCTGCATGACAGCATCAATTGTCGATTCCGCTGCTCAAAAACCAAACTGCAGGGGAGATAAATCTCCGGCAGCGCGTACCGCTTCAGCGAGTCTACTTCTGATGAGTTTTTCGAGCACTTTGCCAGCAGTGTCTAACATACATAGTGGGCGGTATGCAGACGGCAATTCGGGGTCGCCTTTCCCTTTAGGGATCAGCGAAAGTCTCGCAACCTACCAACGAGCAGGGAAAATGCCCTCTTTCAGGCAAGCGTTGAATGCGCCGAAAAGTAGGTCTGGCTGGTGTTGGAATACCAGTTTGTATACCTCTGCTGGAATACCATCGGGTCCTAGCACTTTCTTGGTTTTCATAGAGAGGACTGCCTGTTCCAAATCTTTTATAGAGAAAAGTGGACAGTCCTCTGCGTTCTCCGCGCCGACGTCATCATCCCATACGGGGTGCGCAGGGAAGAGTGCGCTTGCAATGCGGTCCATCTGCTCGGCCTTCGAGTAGGGTTTCCGCTGAGCTCCGATTTTTCGGGTTATCAGTTTATAACCGAGTCCCCACGGATCCCCATTCACCTCGTCGACCAGATCTTGCCAGCAGCGAGCTTTGCTCTTATTTATTGCGCTACGTAGTCTCCTTTTGGCTGATTTGTACTCCATTATTATGGTACATGCCTCCTCCTGGTCGCCTAGACATTGTTTTAAGCGGCGGAGCCTGTGACACTCCTTCCGGAGCCCTGCGATTTCCACTGTCCACCAATACATGGAAAGTTTGCCGGGCCTCGATGCCTTCCTGGGCATGAAGGCTCCGCAGACCATCGTTATCAGGTTCATAACTGAATTTACGACAGTGTCAGCTACGGCGCCACCGCCCCCAGGTGTACCCTCCAGCGTGGCGCAACCTGTTCCCAGAGTTTCGACAAACTTGTCGGTGTTCACTTTCGCGACGTTCCATACACAGGAAGATCGCCGGAGTGGCGCACACCGAGAGTTTGTGTCCCCCACTTCGAAAGCAAAGTATTAGTGGTCACTTGCCGAGAAGTCTTCCAGAACTCGCCACCCGTCCAACAGCGATGCCAGTGATTTCGACGCGAAGGCTACGTCTGGAATGCTTCCCTCATAGCCCGGACGCCGGAACGTTGGGGTGGATCCGGTGTTTAGAACTACCAGTCCTGTTCTCCTGTTTCCTGTTTCCAGAATTTGTTTCCCTCTGGAATCTGTGTGAGACATACCTCATTCAAGTGCCCTAGCATTGAAGTCACCCCCGACCAGGATCTGCCTATCCGTGCTTAAGATAGCGTCCTCCAAAGCATCAAGCCTCCGACGAAAGTCCGGCATCGTCTCATTCGGCGTAAGATAGACACTAAAAAACGTTATCCCTGAACACCGAATCCAGACAAAGCCGTCCCCTCGGCCTTGGGCAAGAACCCTAAGGTGGGTGCCGTCCCACACCCAGATGGCAGCGGTACCTGATATGTCTGGGTGCCATGAAACTGGGCCCTTGTTTCGGTACTGATTAGTGATAAGTACTAAAGATGAGTACTGAATCAGCTTTGGTCTCTACAGCGAGCTGCGCTAACAACTCGCCAGCGGTTGCACTCCGGTGTATATTGATTTGTAGAATCCGAGTCATGTTAAACCGTTAACATGATAGCTCTTTCCAGTTCTGATCTGAAAACTGGACACCGCCCCGATCCCGCAGTGTGCGCAACGCTTTCATCAGTCGCGCCACTGTCCTTGCATATGACGCAGCTTTTCTTTTCAGGTGTTCGCTTTATGGTCTGCCTGACCGCATTTACGGCATGTTGCCCTTCTGTCAGGTCCGCGACAGTTTGCAGATGTGTGCCCATAATCCAAACATCTGTAACATTTGGTTGGGGCGGCCCGGATTCGTATCCTACACACTACCCCACCAATTCTTATATTCCCGCTGTTTAGAAACTTCCTCGCGAATTGCTCGACAACTTCCATCACATCGAGTTATTGGCCTCGGGAGTTCGCGGAGGTGATACCAATCCGGACATTCGCGTTTGCTAGCCTCTTCTACCTCGTTCTTTTCCGTGAGACAGTCAAGGTCTCGGATTTCCAAAGAACACGTGGGTTCCAGGCATTTTAGAAGTACCAAGTTAGGTACCGTTATAAGTAATAATATATTATTAACAAAGTTATAGGAGCTCAATTTTTTGTATTTCACGTGAAATTACCGCAATGTACGACGTGTATGATGCGATCATCAAATAAAATGAGCTTTTATGAACGACGGGGTTGGATATATCAAGGAATATTTTGAATTATGGGCTATGTATGAATGAGGAAACGTGCATAGGAAATTTTTCACTCAAGATGAACACAAAATCTTTATATCTGAAACATCCAGTTTCCGGTATTTCAACTTACTTTAGTTCATGTGACGGAAAATTTGTGACATCTTTTGTGCACAATTATATTAACGACTGTTTGATGTACACCTTCCTCGATGTTCCGTCATATCCCTGAAATCGGGGAGTGGAAATAAAGTTCAAAGGTTCTCGAAAGATACTTCAAAAGGTACGAGATTACGCGTTCTCAGTGAAGGCGAAACAATCCAAACCAGCATAAAGTTTAAAGGCAGCACACATATCGAGGTGGTACTGTATAGTCTAAAGTAGCGAGCCAAAACTCCTCAGTATCTCTCTGACAATGTTGTCTGCTTCCGTGTATCCGCCTAACGTTGCGGGCGAAATCCAACTTCCACAAGAGAAAAAGGTGTGATCGGCGTTGTTTGCCAGTCGATTGCAGAGCACACAATCTGAAGATCGTGTCTTTCCAATCTTGTGCAGACAAGACTAAAAACCTTCACGTCTATTTAGAAGTTGGCTGAGCAAATAGTCAATCTCACAACGCTTCAGTCACAGTTCAAAATTGCCGATGAGGCGTGCAGTCAAACCTCTTGATTTATGTTACCAAGAGAGTTGCCACTCGTTATAGTGCGTTGCACTTCTCCATAGGCAACTACGTCTCTTAAGTTTTCCCCCATACGATTGTAGATTGCTTTACATTACTTAGCAAGGTGAGCACCGGGGTTTATTCCCGCGATCACCATCACAATCAGTTCTGAGGCAGTATGATAGGCAGATGCCACTCGCAAAGCTTCCCGTCTCTGCACTTGGCCAAGGTGCTCGCGATACACTTCCTTGCTAAGGGCATTGGCCCATATCTGCTTGGTAGATATAGAGCCCTCATTATTCGCTATTACCTCGCTCAAGGCCGGGGCTCCAGCTCCAGCTTTATCCGCCGCTGCTTTGGTTTGTTTGAAGAAGCGCATTTACGATTTGATCATTAAACCAAGGTATTTAACCGTTGGTTTTGACTTTGTGGTCAATTTTTCGATCGATATGGAACGCAGGGTCTGGACTCTCTTTCTAGTTAGCATGACTACTTCAGTTCTTCCCAGTGCAAGGCTAACACCGTGAGTTGTTACCCATCCGCTTCTCTGGCGCATCAATATGCCAACTATATTCCCATTCAAAAATGCGTCTGCAACAAGTGGCGCAACTTTATTTGCATAACTAGCCACGTGCGAATCTTGTGTCAAATTTTATCAGATTTTCGTAGGAAGCGTTTCAAAAGTCCTGCCTTAGGGTGAATTCCCGGCATGATCTTTACCCTCACCTGGCCCTCCGACGTTTCAGAGATTATCCCTCAACATCTGCAAAATATAACTCGGCACGTGGATTAAATTTGCTAATGTTCATCCTAGGAAATTGAATGAATTTCGGATATCAAGCGTTATGAGGAGCACTGTTCGTCGGAATCGGCTATGTGCCTTAGATTGACGAACCGCATCCACGATTTCCATAAAAGCATCCAAGGTCGATATCCCTGCTCTGAACTTCATCTGTCATAACGATAAGCCTCTGGCAGCATGAATTGCTTCAGCAAGTCTACTCTTGATGAGCTTTTAGCCTACTGTCCCAAGCATATGCAATGGTCGGTGTGCAAGTGTGGCCGTTAGTGAAACACCAGTTTCAATACTTTCACCAGGATACCATCAGGGCTTGAGGCCTTCTTATTTTTCATCGTGAGGACTACATCTCAAGCTCTTTCATGGCGAAAAGCGTGCAGTCCTGGATGCCTTCTTGCTGTTGTCAGCAACCTGTATGGAATATCTGCGGTATAATGCCCGTGTAGTGCAGTCCGTATGTAGGGTTTCCGCTGCGCCCCAATTGTCCGGCTGATTCGTTTATAACCGAGTCCCCAAAGATTCTCATTTATCTCGCTGACTAGGTTTTGTCAACCACAAGCTTCACTTTATTTATTGAGTTGCGGAATTTCTTTTCGCTGTTCTGTATTTTATCTTTATGTCGCATGTTTTTTCGCGCGTGTAAGTCATCGTCATAGTCATCACGTTTATCACAGAATTTACGACAGTATTAGCTGCAACGCTACCACCCCCGGAGTATCCTCGAAACCGACTCTGCCTGCTCCAAGAGCTTCGATGAATCTCCGATATTCACCCTCGAAACGTTCGACGCGCAGTGGGAGTGTCGCCCAAGCCACCCCCCCTCCCTCCCCCGCGATGCCAGCGATTCCGCCCAAGTTACGTCATGAAAGCTCCCTTCGCAGCCTGAGCGCGGAAATGTTCTCGTGTACCCGGCGTTTAAAACTATAATACCAGTCCAATTCTCGCGGCATTTCCAAGATCCGTTCTCCTCTGAAGTCCGGATGAGGCCTTTCCCATTCAAGAGCTTTACCATTGACGTCACCCCCTGCCTATCCCGTCCAAAACGGTGCCTTCCAGAATATTAATGCTGCGTCGGAAATCCGGTATTGTCTGATTCGGAGTTAGGTAATCACTAAAAAACGTTATCGCTAAATACCAAACCTTCTGGCGAGTCCATAGCAAGTTGAAAACTTGTTTATCCAATTTTGATTTGCCCGCTGTGATGATGTTTTCTCGCGCATAGCTCCTTCCATCCCAGCGAGCTTCTGGCCTCGAGCAGCATTTACGCTTGATGGCCTTCACCACTTCGACCCCTTTGTTGACATATAAACTCACACGTAAGCTGGTATTTTCACAAAAAAACGGGGATTATGTGTAACTCTTTTATCAATTTTTCTGATATAAAAACAATTGACATATAATCTGCTAAAAATTAGAACTAGTTTTAAGTACTTGCGGATGACAAATTTAAAATAATTCGAATACATATATCAACGCTCCGGTATGAAACATTTCCAAAAAAAAATATTCTGTCATATTTTCACTGCCAACTACTAAAGCTTTTGCATTAGCCACTTCCTTGCCGACGGGATAAGTCCCTCCGGTCGTCGGCATGAAAATCAAGATTTTGGAATTCTGGAAAGTATATAGGATCTAGAGTAGACCCGAGAGCCTTCTTCCCTAGTAACCCCCTGATTGCCTCGCAGAACATTGAGAATTAACTTGCTCAAATGTCTTGCTTTTCGTTGGCTTGATGAGCAGAGCTGACGATCCAGTTCTTCTTTTCGTCTCTTCGTTTCCCTCAATTTGAATTTGAATTAATTTTTCAAGTTACATTCTGACATCTGAAGTGGGAATATATTAATTACCATGTATACTTTCGAATAAAAATATAACAAAATATAAAAAGCCATGTTCGAAATTATGGAAGTTATTTTTCTATCTCTTAATGTTTCTGATCGAGACCCAAAAAACGTTCCTGTTCTATGGAGGCTTCCTGCATAACAATATGATAGAGGAAATCTAGTTGTTTTGACGAAATCCCCGCAAGAACGTTCATTTCCTTTTTAGATCTTTGCCCGGTTTGTTAGCAGGATCGGCCCTTCCCAACGGATTGCGCCATTTTTCTTGATCATGAGATGTTTTCAAATCACGCAGCCACCGTTGTTTCGTTTAGCTTTTTTGTCGTTTCCCTTTGCTTTCGATGATCATTCATCTTAATGGGTAACTTGTCCATTCCATCGAGGACGCCTCACCATAAATGGAGAACTACCTCGATCGCATTATTACATCGGTTGTGAGCATGGCATGTTACGCAAATGTTCAATTTCTTTAACCTTATTATCGCGAGGCGCCGGTCGTTGTCTTTTATAGTCGACCAGCACTTAGTAGTAATAAGTACCTACTTCAGTCAAAATTCTGTTTTGCTCAGATACAGTCCCAGATCGCCTGTTTTGGTCAAGTTCCCTGAGATTCACTCCGTTACAAGGGTCTAGGAAAATATTATCAGCATTGGGCAGTGTGTGAGGCGTGGATGAAATTGGATGTCAATGTAACAGTGCCCATGTCAAGAGTGGCGACACAAACAAAAAGCGGTCTTGGCATACCAAGCACACTTCCATTTTCTTAGATCGCGGCAGCGTAATTTAACTCAGTGCACGACCTACCATGCCACTAGGTTAACCCTCGCAGCATATATGTAATGTAATGTAGAGAGGGCGACGGTTCTGACGATGTTTCTCCATGTTCATCGTGTATTTTGTTCCGCAGTTCCGTAGTTTTTGTCAAACCTTACTTCTGTCCCGGTTATTTCAGCCATGTCGTGAATGCGGCTAGGAATTTAATTGAAAGGGTTCATGGTATGTGACAATAATTTGAACAATGAGACTGTCATAACTTGAGAAATGGGACGGTCATTTGAAATTCCATACTGGGACGGAGGCGCTTTCTTCTCCAGTCAGGTGTAAGAACACATTCCAAGTTTTTCGCTTTCCACCTTCAATCCCAAACTCTTATCGTCAACTTTGTTTATCAAGCTACTTTTTTAGTTTCTCTCACTTGCTTGCATTGGACGGTTATCAAATTAAAAGTTTTATCAGTGTAGAGTGATCAGATAATAAATTTTTAGTAATATGAAAAATATTTTTTATCCAGTTTAACAGTAACAAACAAGCTTTTTATAATATAATAATATAACTATTATATTATTATTACATATATTAACCTTCAACTAATTTGGGGGCAAGAAGGATATACTGAGGAGGGGAAGCGATTCACTCGGTTTAAGGCCGAGGCAAAACCGCAGTGCGTTCGGCGCAGATGTTAATACTCGTATATTGTGTATCGTGTTTCCGTAACACTTCTGTGTGTGCGAATCCACGTAACTGAACAACCAACTATAAACAA
Source organism: Hermetia illucens (assembly GCF_905115235.1). Lineage (NCBI taxonomy): Eukaryota > Metazoa > Arthropoda > Insecta > Diptera > Stratiomyidae > Hermetia > Hermetia illucens. The sequence continues at coordinate 65,361,927 of NC_051850.1, read as the reverse complement.
CCAATTCATATATACATAAATACAATAGGAAATTGATAAAGTGTCATTGCAATATTATTCGGATTGTCGCCTTTTTCGATTGGTTTTAGCAGGAAGTTGGAAAATATCTATATCAAACATGCCACATGCAAATGGAAGTCAATACCAATGATGAGGCGCAAAATACAACTGCGATCGTTACTGGAAAGTCCCACGGTTAAATTTGTTGCCCTGCCAAATTTCAGAGATACATAAAAATTAGGGATTGATTGTTTGTTGTAATTACAGCTCTTAAAATTAGTTTCTGGATTCCTACGATTTCGTCAGGTAATGTTGCTTTACCCGATTTCATACGTTTGTTTGCCTTTGCAACTTCTACGGCACTGACAAGTAGAATTGGTTGAAATCTGCTCGAGGAATTCCCAATATCTCTCGTCGCTCGTCAATTTTGAGTTAACGTAACGGGAATAATGTGTATGCTGGTGCCAACTTTTGACAGTAATCGCTGCCTTTGCTTCTCGGTTGGCATTCTTGTAATTTTGCCATTAGCGAGCGTTTTATTTATGAGCAACTTATGATAAAGGCATCTCTTCACAGGAACTTACAATTGTTCACCGTCATTCCAAAGCGTACGAACCTTGTCGAACGACGTGAGAAGCTAAACCTGGATAAAAACAAGTCGAGAAATCAGAAGCTGACCTCTTCAGGTGTGAAAGGTTTTGTGTATTGCTTATATAAGGATATTTGAATACTCATTTTTCCCATTTGTACCTACCACGCAATGTTTATGCTTTCAGTTTGTAAGACCATTCACTTTCATATGACATACACATTCAAAGTCTTAGAATGCAAGGAATTTCCACAAAAGTGACAACTTTTACCCATTATAACTCTGTTAATAATAAGGCACTTTCCACCAAACTTGGTAGTATCATGCTCCATGGTATAGCCTATATTACTGCAAGTTGACGAATCTAAGATAAGCTTAACGGGAGTTCCTAGGCAATTTCTAAAAAATATACTTATAATAAACAGTACAGTATACCATTATTGATTTTATTTAAACAGGTATACATATGGAGAGTATTTTCAGGCTTAGATAACATGGGAATGGACTACCACATTTCTTTTCAGATATTTCGGTGGGGAAGCTTCCGAGAACGGGTCGTTGAAGTAACTGAACCTTTTCCGAATCCTCACTTCTGCCCTTCGTAACACACCCGACTATACTCCCAAGAAAACAATTTTACAGCCGCCTTCACATGTATGGGGACCCCTCGTATCCTCAACGTAGAACTATGCTATTCCCTGTATGCAATGGGATTCATAGTTTCCACCATTCTACCAAAGTTCGTATCAATAGGGGTAAACATTTCTGAGATAAAAGGTGTGAGAGAGAAACAAACAGTCATACAGACAGACAGACAGTAAACCAATTTTGATAATGCTTCATAAAGTGGTTAGAGCGCTGGGCTATCCTAGCGGAAGCGGTTCAAATCTACCTGGCGCAGAGGGATTTGTTTTAGTGACTGGATGGCGGATACCAGTGGACTCAGCGTTGAGTGCGCAATGACCACATTACCTCCTAGAATGTACGGTAGTGTACCGTTACGGTCTTGAATGAAGTGCTTTAATTGAATTGTTGCGTCAACGATTATTATTTTTAATTGCTTTGTACAAAACCTTAAAAACGAGTTACAACGCATAGTGGTACTTTTTAGTCTTAATTCACATGAGATCCTTATTTTTTATGCATTTTAGTAGAACTCATATAAGTAAGGGAATCAATTTATGTTTGAAATCTTATCTAAAAAGAAACAAGAAAAACATAATTTTTACTTCTGAAAACAAAAAAAAATAAGAATTCCGACAGCGACTACGCCTTGACATGCCTCTGGATATGGAGGAGCACAAGCGAACGAATATTTCTAGAAAATCTTCTCTTTCTATAACCTTAGATTGACGCTTGTTATATAGTAGATAATCGATTATGCCACACAAATCCAGAATGCGATAAAATACCACCATTAGCCATCTTCTGGTTCAGTGGCTGCTGGAATAAATGAAACATTTCTTGCCTGCTTCATCACTTCCTCCTCTGTTTGAGTTGTAATAAAAAACAATTTCAGACTTTTTAGTATCCGATTTCGCCTCGAAAACACATTGCATTGCACTGAAGGCACAAGCATTATAGTTCTATTCTTTTTTGGCACGTATGACCAACAACTCTTTTAGTTCGTAAAACCGCACCAAATGCACTGAAATTGTCGATTTAAATTCGCTGGGTATTTCGCGTTTAGTTTTTTTCATGGTACTTACATAAGTAAGCTTCCAATTTGCTAGTTCTACAGAAGAGAACCTGTGTTCAGCTACCAGATTTCGGTTACTTGCTTCGATTGGCTTGCAAGACACATTGTATAGGCATGAGAAGTTTTTTATTCTGTGTGGTTAGTCCTACACCATCAGAACTCTTTCTAATCTAAGCATATCATCATCATCAACGGCGCAACAACCGGTATCCGGTCTAAGCCTGCCTTAATAAGGAACTCCAGACATCCCGGTTTTGCGCCGAGGTCCACCAATTCGATATCCCTAAAAGCTGTCTAGCGTCCTGGCCTAGGCAATCGCTCCATCTTAGGCAGGGTCTGCCATGTCTTCTTTTTCTACCATAGATATTGCCCTTAGAGACTTTCCGGGTGGGATCATCCTCATCCATACGGATTAAGTGACCCGCCCACCGTAACCTATTGAGCCGGATTTTATCCACAATCGGGCGGTTATGGTATCGCTCATAGATTTCGTCATTGTGTAGGCTACGGAATCGTCCATCCTCATGTGGGGAGCCAAAAATTCTTCGGAGGATTCTTCTCTCGAACGCGGCCAAGAGTTCGCAATTCTTCTTGTTAAGAACCCAGTCTCCGAGGAATACATGAGGACTGGCAAGATCATTGTCTTGTCTCCGAGGAATACATAAGGGCTGGCAAGATAATTGTCTTGTACAGTAAGATCTTTGACCCTATGGTGAGACGTTTCGAGCGGACGGTTTGCAGAATGTTGCAAATACAAACCTAATAATATCCGATCTTTTGATAAATATTATTCACATCATCTTTTATTAATTGTTTCCACGTGTTCCACAGCCGACGACAAATCTATCTTCCTCCGTAGTCGTTTTACTACTAAAACAGAAGCTACTAAAACGAGGAGCAACGTTAAGCGAGAGAAGGTGGCCAATTCGGACAATTTACAAAACCCACAAAAGGTTAGTCAATCAAGAAAACTGTAAACAGGAACTTCAACTCCCGTCGCATATTTCGAAATGTCATTGTAAAGAAAGTCATTGCGCATCTTCGGCTGCCGACGGTAATGGCGGGACAAAAACTCCGCATATAAGGTCTGGTGTTAGTTTTTTTTTTTTTTTTTTTGGGGTAGGGTAGGTGAATGCATTTACGCACACAGTGTGGGACTCCCGATTCGGTACGTCATCGGACTACCAACTAAACACCTCCCCATCGTCGGAGAGCTAGCCTGGAACCGTTTGTCACATTACTTCGGGCTAGCCCCCGAACTCTCCCGCTTTGTGGAGCCTTCAAATCAGGGAATTCCTTTCACCAACGGGAGGGGAGAGGAGGAAGGGAACTGTCAGTTCAAGGAACCCCCTGCCATCCGGCTCCTCTACCGGTCGAGTTCTATCTTCTTAGCAACGAGAAGGGCCCGAATGTAATGGGCAACACGGTTCCAGCTATCAGCAGTCCTCAGCATCTCTTCCACAATATTGTCTGGAGAGAGATCCCCTGTGTTTAAATAGAGCTGCTGACGAACCCCATCCCACCTTCCACAAGAAAAAAAAGTGTGGTGGGCATCGTCCACAACTCCATTGCAAAACACACAATCCGGAGAACGCGCCTTTCCAATCTTGTGCAGGTAAGACTGAAAATTTCCATGCCCACTTAAAAATTGGGTAAGGAAATAGTCAGTCTCACCATGCTTCCGATTCAGCCACGCACCTAAGTTGCCGATGAGCCGCGCAGTCTATCTGCCTCTAGTTTCATTTTGCCAAGAGAGCTGCCACTCGTCTAGAGTGTGTTGCCGTTCTTCGCGAGCAACCACCTCCTTTGGCTCATCTCCCTTGCGCTTGTATATGGCCTGACGCTCCCCAGCAAGAAGGGCAACGGGGATAACTACCGCGATCACCATCACAGCCGGTTCAGAGACTGTGCGGTACGCAGACGCCACCCGTAAAGCTCCCCGTCTCTGTACTTGCGCGAGGCGTTTACGACATACCTCCTTGTTACGAGCGCCAGCCCATACCTTTGCGCCGTAGAGCAGGGCAGACTGCGTTGAGCTCATCAGGAGACGTCGCCTACTAGACGTTGGACCCCCAATGTTTGCCATTAGCCTACTTAACGCTGAAACTCCAGCCGCAGCCTTGTTCGCTGCTGCTTGGATTTGCTCAGAAAAACTCATCTTTGAGTCAAGAGTCAACCCGAGGTACTTTACCGCTGATTTGGACTCGATTATCGACTCGCCGAACCATATGGGACGCAGGGTCGGAATTCTCTTCTTAGTCAAGATGACTGCTTCGGTTTTTTCCAGTGCAAGGTTAAAACCATGAGTAGTCATCCATCCGGTTACCCGTCGCATCAATATGCCGAGTCTGCTTTGCGCCTGTTCGACAGTGCGTCCAGCAACAAGCGCTGCGACATCATCTGCGTAGCCGACCAGGCGCGACTCTTCTGGCATGTCGAGTTTAAGCAGACTGTCATAGGTAGCGTTCCAGAGGTCTGGCCCTAGGATGGATCCCTGTGCTACCCCCGATGTGACCTCCATCCACCTTTGACCCTCTAATGTTTCATAGAGCAGGGAGCGGTTCCTCAGATAGTCCCTCAATATCCGTAAGAGATAGTTCGGCACGTTGAAGGTATTGTCTAGTGTGCCTAGAATGTCTTTCCATCTTACGGAATTGAAGGCGTTTCTGACGTCAAGCGTTACGAGGAGCACCACCCGTCGAGTTCGGCGGCTATGTGCCTCTGCTCGTCGAACGGCGTCCACGACCTGCATGACAGCATCAATTGTCGATCTCCCTGCCCTAAAGCCAAACTGCCGGGGAGATAAATCTCCGGCAGCGCGTATCGCTTCAGCGAGTCCACTTCTGATGAGCTTTTCGATCAGTTTCCCAGCAGTATCACGCATACATAGTGGGCGGTATGAAGACGGCAGTTCGGGATCGCCTTTCCCTTTAGGGATCAGCGCAAGCCTTGCAACTTTCCAACGAGCAGGGAAAATGCCCTCTTTCAGACAAGCGTCTGGTATTAGTGCCATGCGTTGGTGTGCACACGTGGTTGCGAGCATACGGCATTGGACGACTATTAATAGCTTCCCACAAGGGGTGTCCACGGGTCAGTTAACTACCTCGTTTCTATCCGAAAAATACACAATGACATTACTGGCCCCTTTCCCGCTAGATTTGCTCATCCTGTATTCAGCCTTCGAGCACTCAATATAATCGAATAAAGTTGAAATTTCAATAGAATAAAGTATAGTACTCATATTTAGAACTATAGATAAGCCGATCCTTTTTTTTCTTGTATCCCTAAAGCTAATTAACATAATTCCAACAAAATACAATCATTGCAGAGATAACGTTACGTAATCTGAATATTCGAACTGGAGTCTGATTTCTTATTGAGTAATTTTTAACTGGAATATAGTTCAACTTCAGGGGCCACTCAAATACATTTCCCTCGAACCTAACCTAGATAATATTCCTAAAAATATCAGGTATTTCGTTCTGGAGCAAACTAATCCCAACCTCCTGGAGACCAAACGTCCTTTGTGAGCCCTGCGCTTCTTCAATGTTTGAAACTCTTTCCATTTCAAACAAAGCGATCAATTGCAGCATCCAAAGGAACTTTTTCAAATGTCCGGCCAATGTCACTGGGACACTTTAAGACTATCTCATTTTTAGTTCAGGGCAAATTGCAGACAGAAACCCCATCCTCTACACTAGTTTTCGATTTTAAAACTCAGAGATCACAAAATACCAAGTTTCCTTTCTTCTTCTTTTTCAACTGCCAATTTCCTGCTACTTTTTCGGCCCGTACAATGAGCCAGAGTTCCTTATTAACTGGAGCAATAGCAAAAGTTACTTCAATTTGCTCTACGTTCTACAACGAGCCGTCCTTCATCAAACAGATTTCTGTTCACCGAGAAAATGTCGCAATATCCCAATGTTTACGTGCGTGGCTTGAAATAAATGCAAAAAACGTATTTGATAGCGTACTGCATAATCAGGTCTGTGACTAAAACAACAACAAGAAAGGTTAATGATCATTTTTGAAATATTTGAAAATTGAGGGAGAGTTTTATGGTTCCGTAGGTTTAAAATTGGAAGAGTGTGGACAAAATTATTCAAGGAAAAATAAAAATGATCATTGGTAAATTCTTGTTTCAAAATAAGTGAATGCCGGGATGGGTAGTAGGGAAAACTAAGAAGGCAAAGAGATAAATGCTGCATACTTGAAAACAAATTTCTTGTTAGTCCCTCACAGCACAATGCGAGCGAATTGATGCCCCTTTTGACACTACACATTATTCGAAACTATCAACTCCCCGATAATATACCAATCCCTGGAATCCTCAAGCTCGAAGTCAAATTTGCGGCATATTCTAATAACACGCGTCAAAAGAATTTTCTCCGACGGACAAAACATTTCCGGTTCTTCGCAAACGTAATAATTTCACCAACACCATAACAACGGGGAAACAATCTAAATCCGAATCAGGCAACAGACTTCCGAAGTCAATCTGAGTTAGCTGAATATAATATTCCAGTTGTGATAAGATACAGAAAATCTGACCTGACTTCTGATCAAAATCCATTCCTCTCATTCTCATTCTCCAATTCTAAAGTTCGTAAATTGTTAGATAAAAAGCGAAAAGAATACACCAAAAGCTCCAGACGCTAAAGAATAGCATCTAATTAATACATTAACAGCAAAGCAAGCTCATCAAAAACGAAATTTGAAAATCTGTATTTCATACCGAAAACTGCACTGTTCGGGAAAAATAAAGTCGTGTGTATTTTCCATTCCCGTCCTTGTAAATAATTCCATTGGAGGGTGCTGGATTTGGAAGCATTGAACGACAATTAAGGATCGTTTTTCCTAAAACAACTGGAGAAGAGAATTCACTTTGTTCCAGAATGACAATGAGATTCTATGCCGAAAGTCACTTCAATCCAACAGATTTCCATACGAGAGGAGAGAAATCCATCATCGGAGATATTCTCCTTGAAGCCTAAATAATTATATAGCACTAAACTGTTTTACGAAAGCATTCTTTACTTCAATTCAGATTGTGTCGCTCGTCGCAAGCAACTATAAACGGTATATTCTTTATGAACCCTCTTTCATTCATTGCAGTTGTACTTTATGTAATTGGAAAGAGGGGGCCATCCAGCATACAATAACTGCACGCAGCATATTGAGCAGTTACGAGTACAATAGCCGTCATAATCCGTTTGCGAGATTCTTCTTGCGCCTAGCATGACTTAGTGGTAAACATCCATCCGCGTAACTCTTCGTGGTATTTCGGAGAATCTTTGTGTCAAACTAGGGCAGTTTTTTGAGAAATAATATGGAGTAGTATGGAGTGTGCCCAAGTAGTCTCAGTTGAGCTTTCAGTCATGAGGTTAATCTCCCGAGGCTGACAGAAAGCGATGAAAATACCCAATCTAAGGTGATCGAACTAGAATATCCTTACCATTAGTCCTTGTGGAGACATAGCGTGCCATCCACACCTAAACGCCATTGCACATCTGCACTTGTGAATAAACTTTGATGTACACGGCGAAGAAGCGAAAACATAAAAATATGATACACAAAACTTCTGTGTAATCAAGTAAAAACTTCGAGCAGATTTTAGCGAAAGAATCTGTTCATCCACCACTTTCCCAAACACTTCTGACATTTGCAACAATTCTACCTATCAGTAACAAGCCTAAGGGGCAATGAGACAAAAGAAATCGGGAAAAACGACAGGGTCTAATGACATCATAGGTAAGCTCTGGAAAGCGAAGAACTGTGACTTAATGCTGTGGCATTGAATTCTTCAATGGAGTTATTGAGAAGGGTAGAACACCATCTCTGATTAGGAAGAAAGGACAATCAATTCGATATGTAAAAGAAAGGCAGTCGAGCAGAATGTTCAAATTACCGTCCGATTCGCTTCTTGTCTCGAACGTTTTGGTTGACAAACGAATTCGCAACATTGTTTAAACAGACGTATTGACACAATATATGCTGCTTGGTTATCTATGGAGAAACACCGTGAGAAGGGTCGCCGTCTTTACATTACATTCCTGGATCTGGAGAAGGCATGTGATGCTTTGGCACACAGACCCATTTGGCGTATCTTGTGGTAATATCTAATGCCTCTTAGGCTGGTTTAAATTGCCCTACCGTAATCCGAAAAGTAAAACTGGAAGTGTGGCAGGTACATCCAAACCGTTTCGTGTGTCTGTTTGCCTTCATCAAAGAAATACTGCCTCGCCTCACCCCTTTGCTTTGCTATGGACACTGTCACACAGGAAATTCAACTTTCAGTGTCCTACAGACTGCGCAATGGTGATGATGTTTTCATAGCGTCCCACAACAAAGCTCAAACAACTTGCCCAGAGGTTGAATGATCGCCTTCTGAATGACGGTCTCCTACTGAAACTGAACAAACAGTATTTATATGTTATGATGACCTCATACCCGTTTTATAATGCACGAAATTCACACAAAATGTAAAAGTTTCACCTTTTATAACTTCATTAATAATGGCTTGATTTCCTTCAATCTTCCCAAAATTATGCCTTATGTTATTCCTTATGCAAGTGTACTACACTTGCACTTCTTGCATGAGCTTAAGAGTGGTTTATAAAATATGCTAATATGCCATTATTAACTATTTGTACAAATATCGGAACGGGATGTATTTTGAAGCCTTGATTTCGTTTAGATACACCGCCATGATTTTTTTCAGACTTTTCGGCTGGGCAGATTCTGTGAAAAAGATTCTGCACCCTCCATTCACATATATGGCCTACCCTTAAACTTAATACAAAATGGCGCCACTTACTATATGTAAAGGGCACAACAGACTACATACTCCCACCAGTTATCGTGACAATCGCTCTAGCCGTTTTCGAATAAATCGGGTATGACAGACAGACGGAATGACAGACATACACTCGATTCTAATAAGGATTTGCTTCATATAAAACCTTCCTATTTCCCCTTGTTCTTATCGTGGGCATCCGATGTTTGTGTTTTCCTAACGTCTCGCAACAAAGGTCACCTCGAATAAATGTCCAATGAGAGCATTAACGATCAACATGGCGAGGTACCCATTATAAAACAAGCCGAAAACTTCGAAAGATTTTTCTCTCGAACGCGACCAAGAATTCGCAATTCGCGAAAACAAATAGGCTCTGTTGGCAGCCAATAACCGTGCGAGTCATAATTGTAATCGCTTGTAATTTTTGACCCTAGATAGGAGAAATTATCAAGTATCCTGCCTGGAGATGGTCATGTATGTTTGTGGATAACCTTCCATGCAAAGCAGGTACTTCCAACAACTATGCCTTGCAATACTGCTAATTGCATAATCCGCAGTCCATTGACATTAGTGTTTTTATGTAAGCTATGGAAGCCGAAGTATGATTTCGATATCACACTTGGGGCAGAGTTCGAGGGTCCGCTCTACTACTGCCTCATAGAAAGTATCCTTCTCCCACTCTGCAGTCTTCCCTGTAGGGGCGTGAACGTTAATGAGGTTTGTATTTCGAAATTTGCCTCGCAAACGCAGGGTGTATAGCCGTTCACTTATTTTCAATGCTTATAACAGCTGACTAGCAAACGTACTAGGAGCACATGGTTTCCTGGATGGCCACTATAATGCGTGATGTGTTCTTCTCTAGAAAACCGGTCCTTGTCCAGAGCATCTCTTGTAACACTGTTACATCAGCATTATAATAATATTGGCTAGCTGGGCAAGAATCGATATGCATAGGGAGCGCATGCTTCATAAGAAAATGCGGAAATCGTTGTCCCGTTTTCGTTGCCGGGTTTATCGTTATAAAATCCATCCAGTCCGAGGCTCCTTTTGTGGCTCCGAAATTGTTGTTCCCCGTGTAGGGCTGTTAGCCCTGCGCAACCCCCAACCTGGAAGATCAGTTGGTACAATTAGTCCGGTATTGGGTTCAGGAGACTCGCCTTCATCGTTCTTGGTCTTTCGTTTTTAATTATGAATAAACTCCCAGCGATCACCTGGACGTGGAGGTAGCGATAGGGCTTAGTAGTAGATCTATTGCTGTTGGTTCAGCAGGCATTTCCTAGATTTTATGCTCCATCGTGGATAGCAGGCCATGTTTCGCCCTGGAACCTATACTACCCTTTGACCCCCAAATATATCAGTACCAAATATCAAATAATCTTACGTAAACATCAGTCTTTCGTACCCGAAACGTGAAGCTTCCGCTCTCTGATTGGTTTTTTCCACAAACTAGGTTGTAAGTAGAATATATAAAATATAACATTGACTACGCAATCGAGCGTCAGACTTCAGTCCGAAAACCGTTTTAATTGAGCAAGGTACGCTACACAGCATCTGAAGCTAATTTTGCTGCCATTAGTGTACTATCTTCGTAATGAGGAATTGTGGAATTCGTAGTGATCAGAAATTGTAATTCCTTTGAAACCATGATTCCAAGGCTGTCACTACAATATTGTTGTATATTTTTAGATGCCTATTCTAATGTCGAGATTGACGGCTATGTCTAATTATGCTTGCGGCTAGTATTACGAAGTTGTAGAATGTGTGTCCAGTGCGCGTCTGAACAGTAAGTAGCCGCACAAATTTGTTTCACCTTAATTATAAATCATTTTCATTTCAGGAGACGAGAAGATTGATTGACTCTGCAACAAAGTAATGGGCGCAATTGAACAAAGATGCTGACAATCATTCTGTAGAAAATCGAAAAGACTCAGTGGCAGTAATTCGAAAGATATTCAATTAGAAAAATTACCATAATTGGTTTTCTATATGGCGGTGATGCATATAATAAGCGCATATATTTAACGATTTCCTCCTCACAGAAAGATTTTCAAAAGCAATTTACAGTGAAAAATTTCCAATTCCTCCTTGTTCCTTAAAGATTTATTTTTTTTAAGAATACAGGCTCAATATCAACCAGGACGTTCTTTACGAGTGAGCTCGTTACATAAATGTTTGGATTGGGGAACAACATTTACCCACTTTCCTTTTCGTGCCAAACTGTAAAAGATGTCTGCACTGTATTGACAAAGAAAACCCACATTCAGTTTTTGTCTGCAGGTTAACTTCAGTCCTAATAGGGAAACCACTTACATAGGAAAATATGGCAAGAGATAGCTGCAGAATGAAAATCGGTACTCCAGTAGTAAAATAAATAAAATATAACAATGGTTGTAATGCCTTTGATAAAGACGCAACACTCATTAAATGTCAAATATCAAATGTACAATGCAATTCTAACCAAATACCATTGACTTCAAGCCCATAGATATTAGATCAATTAAAGATGTTGACTACTACTACAACCACTGTCTGATTAAAATCACATACAGGTTTCAGGACATATGGAATAAATGCCTATCCAATTTGAGAATTTCACATAGAAATCCTGAAAAACGACATTGCAGCTAAGCAGTGCAGAGCGGTGCTTGAGGGAGACCATTCCCATACCGCAAACCAACTCGAATCGGCTAATATTCCAGCTGTTATTACTGAATAAGGCATTCAAAACTACAGGGGAAGAAGTGAGTGGGTATTCCGGTTAGAAGATAGTAGTAAGACAAAAAGCCGTATTTTGACTACAAACTGATGAATTCGTGAATACTAACATCAGATAAGCCCACAAACTACCGAAAAGCCCGAGACACCGCTTCCGGGACGATAGTAGATGACAACAAAGGACCAAACAACTATGAATGATATATTTAAAAAAGCTTCTTAACCTTTTACCGGCAACTCAACTATTCGAAGCAATAAAACTAGTTGATGGACAGCATATTGATCCAACGTTGAAGAAGAAGAATTTGAAACAAAACAAGCAGAATAGTCGCGATAGTTTCGTGGAACGTATTAAATAAAGCGGCGAATATGCCATAAATGCCATCTATAATCACGTCCGGAACATCTAAAATCAAGAATAAATACCATACGAGTGGGCAAAGGATGTCATCTGGTCTATTCCCAAACAAGAGAGTAATCAGCAATGTCAGAATTACAGAGGTTAATCAGCTCATAATAAAGGTCTTAGAACATAAGAGACGCCAACTAAATTATTGGGGAGTTCCGATCGAGAAGATCAACAATCGACCACCTTCTTACGGTTCTGGGAAAGTGTTGGGAATTTAATATAATCGTCCACTAAATACTTGTGGACTTTAAGCGAGCAGTATGATAGTACTAGGCCAAATAATGCTTACTTTTGCAATCGTAGTGAAATTCGTCCAATCTCCTCAAGTCAGGATCAACAACAGTCTGCAACTAAGGCAAGTCAATAAATTTCCTCCACTTTTATTCAATCTTCTTCGGTAGATGTTTATTGATAGATACGCTGAAAACAGCGTAAAAACAAGACCAACCAGCGGGACGATATTAACATCATGTCGCGATCCTTCACGTATATGAAATGAATTTTTATAAACCTTGCAAAGACAGCAAAACGAGGCAAACATAATGAAAATATCGACACAAACAAGAAAAATAATGCCCTTCAGACAAAACATTACATTTGACGAAAATAATATACAAACGTTTTATCTAATTTGGCACATCACTGGTGCGAAATTTTGGCGAAATAAGAAGGCGAATACTAGGCGCAAATAAGGGGTTCTAACCCGTTTTGAAGGCATACAGGAGTGGGAAGACACGCATTGACAAAAAATTATAAGGCTTGGTTTTTTTCATGCAAGCATCTGAGGAAACGATAAATGAGTTTGAAAGGAGAGTTATGAGAAGGATTATGAGAACTAGCGATGATGGAGATCCAAGACAAATCAGGTGCAATCAAAGGGGCAACTGATTAAACGCCTGTCAATGAGTTAAACGGCTACGCCAAATCACTTACTGACAGAGTTAACGCTAGGCAACCGTTGGCAATGCAATGCAATGGTGAGATGAAGCAGTTTGGCGCGCAACTTATGCAGCCCAACCACAAAGGATTTATGTATATTTATTTTTAATTATAAGCATTGATTTGATATTAATTTATTTGTATATGTTTTTTTTTTACGAAAATAACTGACAAACATGGCCAGTGGACTCTTTCCGGTGCGTCCAAAATTCAGTACGTTCGTATGTTTAATCGCTCACTCCGCTCCAGTAATGAGCAGTATGTATGGTTTCATTCAACATGACAATACTCGAATACCTAAAAATGTACTCGAGTGAAGCAGTGGGAAAACCAAGGAACCGTGGAGCGGATATAATAGACACTGCACTGCATTCTGAGAGCCAAGGCCCGCTACTGACTGTAGAGCCTCAACGGACGACGACAAAGCCTGATTTTATATTCCCAATTGGGAAAGGGGAAAGCTAACAAATATCTGCATTTTCCCATTTCCAGCATTTTGGAAGGTAGAGTTTCATTTCTTAATAGGAAGGCAATGAAGTTCAAAGCAACATTTCTATTAATAAGAAAATTTGTCACATTTAAAAACTAGTTAACCTAACATAAACCTTAACAATTGGCTTAATCTAAAGTTACACTGCTAAAATCTTAACTAATATTGGGTACTTGGAGAAAAAACATTCAAAAATATTAAATCGCTTTTTAACGATTATGTTAACAGCCAAATTTAGTTTGGAAGGGGAGAGAGGGCTGGGATTAGGATTGAGAAGAAGTTACTGGTATGTGTGTGGTATGGCTCGTTTTGCTTGGATCAGTGGTCAAAATTGAGAAATTTTGTAATTACAGAGCTGTAACTTGGCACATCAAATTGTACTGTCATATATTAAGAAAAGACAGAATTTCTGACTGATTAGACCACGCTCATTTTGTTACATTTTGTGAAAAAAACTTGACTTAAACTACCTTGTAAGGAGGTGGGGGACCCGGGACTTCCTGCATCTTCAACAAAAAATTCACTTCCGCCTAGTTTAAGTCTGAACATACGACGGATTTCACTTTAATATAATCCGCACTCATGATGTATTGGTGATTATATACAAATGGAGCGATTACCACCTGTCGCCACTTTCGGTCATGCTGCACCATGGCGAGAGGTGAGGAACCGTCTGATATGTTGGAAGTGATGGATAAGATAAAAACATTGCTTAATGAAACACATCCTTTTTATTATTAATTCGGCTATTTCTTCGAGAATGCCACAGCCTATCGTATCTATAATAGTTGTTCTGTGCCTCTGATGCATTTTAGCCGAGGCATTCGATGGGAACTGCTGACGCCGAAATAATCTAAGGGCTAAGAATCAAAATTTTGTAAAATATCGACGACATTGGATACCACAGATATTTATCCATATTATAAAGACATATTTATTTTACAAAAGGCTTGAATCTCTCTTGATTTATCTCATATTTACATGAAATGACGATTAAAACTGTAGGATCATTACATCGAATTGTACAGGTACGATTAATTTTTTATCTAAAAATTCTCTGCTTGCCTTAGCCCTACCATTAGCGTTCGTCGCCATTTTATTTTAGTTTATCGATAGGAATTTCCATTTGCTTCCATAATCTTTCTTGAATATTTTTTACGGGACAGTAGTTTCCTCTTTATAACCTTTCTCCTTAATAAGCTATTTATTAAGGCCAATTTGACATATCAGCTTGACTGAACTATAGATCAATTGTAACATCCAACATCATCATCATACAAACGAAACGAGCAAACTTAAGCAAAATGTAAAAATTGAATCGCATAATCAACACTTTAGTACACAAAAAACAAGTAGTTATTGCGAGTAGCTTGCTAACTTTTTCTCCAAAGAGCACGGGATATTTGGGTTATCTTTAGCTAAAAAATAACACAGCAACAAGACATAAGGGTGACAACAAAGCAAATATAAACATATAATTTAATTTAATGAATTCTTCATCCTTTGGGCTTTTCTTCTGTTGCAAACATTTATGGTTTCAATAATATTAACACAATAATTTATATTGCAAAGTCCATGTTATGGGGCAGACACAGAGCAGCTGATGTTGACCAAAAGCTGGCTTTCAAAAAAAAAATGATCATGCAGTTTAGATGAGCGACTTTATATTCTACATCTACGATTTTATACCAAATTTTTCGCGATTCCGACCATTGTGGTGTGGAAGAACATATTAAGCATATTAAGGAGGGCAACTCCTCCTTCTCTATCGGGAAAACAATTGTCAGTTCAATAAGGAATGAGGATTTGTTAAAAGTAGAAATAGAACTACGACAGTTCCGCCTTTAAGGGGGTCACCCCGTGTGAAGGCCGTTTTTTTTGCCGATTTTTGAAAAATTATTTTGGAGGACTGGATAGGGTTAGAAACGTGATTTCCACCATATGTTTATTGATATCTCTACTATATGTGATAAATTTTTCAGCTTGATATCGTAGCTAGTTTTTGGAATATGTGTCAATTAATGCACCCATCTCCAAAAAAAGGTGTTTTTCTGCTGCCACGCTGGAGGGCGCTGTGTTCATCTGAGGAAGAAAAACTAAACGGCCTTTTAATGTGGACAATATTCCACGGTCCGCAAACTAGAATAATTAGAAAATATTAAAAGGTAAATTTTTGGTGGGCTTTTAAACTTAATTTTTTGGATTTTGATGTTTTTTTATGGCTTTCTCTATGAATAAAAAAAACGACCCGTCCGATTGCAATTATTCTAGTTTACGGACCGTAGAAATATGTATTAAAGAAATCATGAAAATTTCAAAGAATTTGGTTGGATAGATTTTAAGCTATGGTGGCAGCTGATTTTCTAGATGTAGTTTCGAGAAAAACGCATTTGAAAATTTAAATGTCGTTATCAACAGTAAAATCAGCTATATCTGGTCCATAGAGAGCACCCTCCATTTCTTCAAAAAAGTCTTGTAAGGCCGATTGTTGCTCTCTGGTTTCAATTCTGGCTCTTTTAGCGAGATCAGTCGATTGTCGTTCGGACCGCCAAATTCGCGCTTCATTACGGCGGTCGACATAAACCTGACATATGTGACCAACTTGACATCCCATTGTCACTATGATTTTGAGAATGCCATTGAATCCTTCATTGAAAATAATTACAGCCAGAAAAGTGGCTATTTCTACGACCTTGGCCTCAGAATGAAGGTGTTTAGGAAAACCCAGATCAATGCATTTAACGACTCATTGTTATTCTGGGAATTTTCGTCTGTAGAACATTTATTTAAGAAAGTTGTCCAAATTTCTTGCTTCATTCCTTCTATCGAATTTGCGTGTCGGTGAATAGCTAGCCCAAAAAATGTAGTGAGGTCGTTAATAACTTATCAGTAAGTTTTCCAGCCCCTTTTCCACCAATGCCTTTGTGATTCTTCTTCGCATTTCTAATCGGCGTTTCCATTCTTTCCTCGACATGTCCTACGGATTCCTTTCTTACTACTACGTATATTTTATTATTTCCAGACATTTGCAGAAATACCGGAGAAAACTACAGCAAAATCCAATATACAATATACAAAACTTGTCGCAATTGGAACATCCATGTTCATGCTTGCTAAAAGTTTCTTTGCTGATGTTGACGTGAGGTCGTTTTTCTTCTCTGATAATTATCGATTCCCATGAAATACTCGTTTTTTAGTGCGAGCATGACGTTGAACGTTAAAGCGATCTCCCTTCGTACGACTATTTAAAAAAAAACACTGACCACACAAACAGCACAATACTTACAACAAAATATAACTGAGTATAGCTTGAAAGCCTTTCAGTGCTCACTCTAGACTGGATTGTCCTTTTTATTCCAAACAGCAAATAAGTTTAGACAATTGATTGGTTTCCCATCTTTTTATATTTATACCTGTATTCGAATTTATAAAGCTCAGGTAAAAAACTAACAGGTAAAAAAAGATTCGATGCTCTTTCTCCTCGAGTACTCTAGCCGCGGCTGCAAACTCCTTACCTGTTTAACACTGTAATTTCTGAACGACTCTGAATATCGGAAAATTCCTTTGCGCACATATTCTCCACTGCAAAAAAAAATCGATTTCTCCAACCCGACACACGGGATGACCCCCTTAAGGCTTTATGTAAAACGAACTTCCATTAAAATTGATTATGTATCTAGGTTTGTCACATTTAATTCACCCGAAAATGGCTGAATCTTTGATCATAAAATTTAACAGAAATATATATCCTGCTGAATTTTTCTCCAGCACCGACCGGGGCCATTTTATGGAAACATGTAGGAAGTGATGATAATACATCTATGTAAAATCAAAGATATAATATATACAGTAGTAGTAGTAGTATGTATATCCTGTATTTATATTTGTTTTCCTTATGTTTATCCTATATGCATAACATTTTTCAGCAACACAGGTCAAACCACAATACACTGCGCCAAAAGATTTACGTCCACCTCAAAATTTGCGAATTTATAACTTTGTTTTGAAAAATTAGAATATTTTTATAATTTACAACATTTTTAAAAACTTCAGTTCACCAAAATTCAATTTTTATATTTTGTAGCCCAAACAAATGGTAAAGTTATGCGCATGATTCATGAAAACTTGTGATTCTCTTTCTACAGGGTGGTTTTTTCTTTGCAGTATAATCAAATCATTAAACATACCAAAAAAAATTAGGAGTCTATAGGAGTGCCTTAATGCAATGGACTAACAAACTTTCAAGGATGTGGAATTAGGCATTAATCAACTGTAACCGTAAATGTAAAAAATCGGAAAATTGTCCTTTATGTCCTCATGCAATACTATATTCAGCCGAGTGTGATGTCAAACGATGGGTATTTTTAAGGTACATATACATGCTTCGATTTGAGCTGACTGGACTTTACCGTTATAAAGCCACATACAAAAAACGCCATATCTCCCAAACTTTTGTGCGGTTATTTCACCCCTTATAACTACTAGTCGCCGAAAATTACACAAAAGGCTACTCTTATTGGTTTGGCTCGCTAATCGGAAGAACATCCCAAAAAACAACCGCAAAGATATTCAATGGTTACCTGGCATCCATGCTTCCTTTTAACATAGGAAGCCAAATAGGCTTTACAACAAATTTTGTTAAAAATTTACTATACTGTCAATATGACAACTTTGAGCTCCTCTACTAACTCATACTGTTTAATGTTTGGGTACTTTTTAAACACAACACTTCTCTAGATGTTCTCCATTGAATCGAAGATCAGCTTATGATCAGTCGGCCAGCTAAGTACACTTATTTGGGATATGAGGGAACATCCACTTGATGTTCGACCGGACCAAAGTAGACTTATCCGATTCTGTAGTCACACGGCTACAGTGGATAGTGAGCCTTTTTTGGTAAATCAAAGAGAATACGACGAAAACGCTTGAGGACTGGAGAAAGGTTTAATTTTTCGAAGCAAATGTAATCGTCGAAATTCATTTTTGATGTGGTAATTGCTTTATTAAGAGTTGCAAGTAACGAAAATGTGACCTAATTATGCATGTGGCTCCCTCTAAGTTTCATTTAGAAAAGCCCTAGTTAAATATAACCTCTCCAAATTTTGAATACCAACAAAGAGTTTCTCCGTTTCTATGCAATCTCAACTGCCGCGGAGAACCTCGATTGTTCAAACGGGATGAATGTTTATTGGAGAGAGTTGCGAAAACTCCAGGCTTTTTTCCTTGACGAAACTCTAAGTCAGGCATTTCGGGTAGGACGTGTTTTTGTCACTTACAATTTTTAGAGTAGCAATTACCACATCAAAAATGAATTGCAGCGATTCTATTCGTATTGAAAAATGAAACCTTCAAGCGTTGGATGTGGATTCCACTACATGGCGTAGCCAGCAATGCAATTGCCGTCCTTCATTAATGTATTAACTATCCACCCCCACTTCCGTCTTCCGATCATAGTGCGTATAAGTGCTTGTACGCCGACCAAGTTCTCCGTTTAAGATAGTACCAGGCCAGCGTACCACGATGATGTGACACAGACAGGTGTTCACAATGGTCTGGAGCGTTTGAGGAACAGTGGAGTTCACTTTCCATGTGCTATTCCTATATAGTAATATAAGAAGAACGTAGCACAGAACAGTCAGAACTTAATTTTGGTGTTGAGATAACAGGATTCCCGGATTTTAGAGAGAGCAGGGAAAACAATTCTAGCGCTGCTAATGCGTCGTTAACATCAAACTTGCAACCCCATACCGATCGCGGATATCTTCATTTCGGATGTGATCAAAACGTGTGACGCCACTAGTCCAACGTAGCATCTTCGTCTCCATTACCGCAAGACGCCGTTCATTGCTTTTATGGTCGGCCAACACTCAGAACCATAGAGAGCGACTGGACGGATGACATTGCGGTAAATTTTAGGTTTGAGACGTTCGTTGATACGTCGATCACAAAGGACACCAGTTGTGTAACGTCACTTCATCCAGGTTGCGATAATGCGTGAAGCAATTTCATAACGCAGTTCTCCATTGGATGATAGCGTTGACCCGAGGTATTTAAATCGCTCAGTTCTGGGCAGATAACTGCCGCTGTCAGTGATTGTGCCTGTTTCATGGGGATCGGCCTTCAAAAATTCAGTTTTGTTTAAATTCAATCTGAGACCGTGTTGTATGAGGCGATCATTCAATTTTTGAACAAGTTGCTCGAGATCATTTTTGCTATCAGATGCTAGGAAAACATCATCTGCATAAAGCAGTGTGTAGGGCGCTGGACGTTGGATATCCCGTGTGACGGTGTCCATTACAAGGACAAAGAGGAGTGGGGAGAGGGCACTTCCTTGATGAACACCAACAGAGACACGAAGCGGTTTTGATACACCCGCCATACTTCGAACTTTACTTTTCGGATCGTGGTAGGCCGATTTAACCCAGCACATGAGTTCTTCTGGCACTAAGTGTTGTCGTAAAGCATACCAGATGAGTTCGTGTGGCACTGGACCGTCCAGCGCTTTCTCTAGATCCAGAAATGCAAAGTAAAGAGGGCGATGCTTCTAAAGGTGTTTCTTCATGAGTAACCGCGCAGTGTGTATTGCATCAGTAGTTCCACAGTTTTTGACAAATCCGGCTTGATTCACGGTTATTTCAACGATTTCGAAAATACGGTTTTGAAAAATGCGTTTAAAAATCTTCATAGTTTGGGGAAGTAATCGGATCCGACAATCATTTGAATATTCTGCTCGACTACCTTTCTTTTTCCATATTGGAACAGTGGTGCTTTCTTGCCAGTCAGATGGTGTTCTTCCTTCCTGAATAACCCGATTAAGGAATTCACTAAACCACAGTGTTGGATTCCAGCTCTTCGCTTTCCAGAGCTCAGATGCGATGTCGTCAGGTCCTGTGGCTTTCCCCGATTTCGTTCGCTTTATCGCCTCCTCGACTTCAGTTGCGACAGTTAAGCCCTTGGTTGTTTAACGTAGGTACCTGTCGTGAAGACTTAATCCCACGGTCCTCTTCAGACACGGATTGATTTTGTGACCACAATCAGAGCCCCGCTGAGACAAGCAACAACGGCACGAGTCTATACCAAGTGCATGGCTTAGCATTCATACTGGTGGATGCAAGACCTACCTAAATCTCTACCGAACTAAGGAGTAAGGCACCCTTGTTGAAACGCAACACCACGCCGAGGCCCGAAGGTCTCTTCTCGCTTGAGCATAACCACAACCCCCATGAAACTCCCACTAGGGGGCCTACCGCAAATAATCGAGCTGTACTCACATACAACGGGAGTTCACCCGATGTATGAGAGTCCAGGGGCTATCCCGGTTCCCATGGTACCAATATACCCCTGGTGAGGTTTCGTAACCAATTTGCCACTTCAGATGAGTCCCCGTGCATACTCAGGTCTGACCGCCCTAATTAGGCCTTTGGAGCATTCGCCTACTGCATCACGGCCGGCAAACCAAAGTGAATACAGCGTCTCCCGGTGCCACCACTATAGAGGTTCTCCTCGGCCACTTGGTTTTGGTTTGTCTGCCAGGGTTGGGGCCCCGTCTTCCTCACCGCCACCTCTGAGCACCAGTTGCGTTGACAGGTGGAACTGGTCCAAATATCGGCAATGATTGTGGAAGTGGAGGATGAGCAAATTCTGCAGTTGAAATCTGCTCGAAGTATTCTCGCCACCTATCCGTTGCGGCTCGATGGTTGGTAAGCAAAGTACTGTTCTTGTCATTAACGCAACAGAAGTGTTAGGTATCCTGTGTACGTTCATTACGGCTTTTAGCAAATCGATACAGATCTCTCTCACCATCCCAAGTGTCCAGTTTATCGTAAAGATTTTTGTAATGGTTTGATGGGTTGACGGCGACCGCTTCTTTGCTTCACGGTTGTCATTCTTATAAATTTGCCAATTAGGAGGCGTTCTGTCGTCGAAAAATTCGCCATCCTCATTACGCGCCCCGAATCCCTTTCCCCATGGCACCTGTGACCGTCTCCCTTTTCACCCACATGACCATTAAGGCCGCCGGCAATAATAATATAGCCGTCAGCAGGCACGTGACAAGTCTTTTCATCGAGAAGTTGCCAGAGGGCATCAGGTCGACCTGTCTCTGGTGCGTACGCGGTGAAGAAGTGAATAGTGCGATCAGCTGATATAATGGTGAGTTTCATAAGCCGATCACAAATCGTTCGACTTCTTTAATGGCATCACGGAAGCCGTCTGAGATGGCAATGCCAATACCATATTGAGTGTGTGGGTTACCAAAATAGAGAAGTTTGTAGCCATTTTTACCGCGTTCCCGTTCAATGTCGCAGCTTTTGGCACCAGACCATCCGGTATCAATGCGCCTTTTCCTAAGGGCTCTTGCGAGTTTCTCCGTCTCTCCTAATCTAAAGCCATTTGATCAAGGCCCGTGACCCGGTGAGAGAACAAACAGGTGTCATCAATGTAATCGAGGTGTTTGAGGGAAAATAGCATCGTCCATTAAATTCCTCCATTCTTCCGAATAAAGCAGCATGGAGAATGTCACCTATAACAAGAAAAACAAATATTGGTTGCAGGATGCAATTTTGCGCCATCATATGTTGCTCTGATAATGGCTAGTAGTTTCTCCGGAATAATCTGCTGCGAAAAGCACTCCGGATACACTCCCAGTTCACGCTATCGAAAACTCTCGAAATCAATGAAGCGCAGTTACAGCGAATATCGAAATTCTACGCACTGTTTCAAAATTATCCGTAGGCTGTAGATGTTGTCAATGCAGGAGGATCCCGAAGGCAAACCAACCTGCTCTATGTCGATCAAACTTTTGAGATCTTCTTTGATACGTGCCAGGATTATTTTAGCTTTTATCTTTGCAACGGCAGGGAGCACGCAAGTCAATAATTTCTCTTCTTCTTGGAGAAGCAGTCCGTGTCCGAATGTTACGATGTCTAGCGAGTTCATCCACAAGAGGAGGAATCTCATCGGATGTGATACGATTAAGAACCGTGGCGATCTCTTCATGTGCGCGGCGCCGAGAATGAGGACTATTGAAAGGTTTGTGACCACATATGAGCTCCTGCGCGATATGGTATACAATTCTGAAATCATTGCAGTCTGCGACATTTTCGGTTTTTTTGCACGCCGCATACTGCGCTGAACTTCCCGGGATTTCGTTCGGTATTGAAGTTCAAGCGTGTCGGGGCTACCATTACTCGCAACGATGAATAGAGTCTTCAACCCACTTCATTAATCAACCCGCTTCAAGTATGCTGCAGTCAGCTAGGCCTTATGGGGAATATGCCCGACGCCGTGCGTAGTACCCGAGAAAAAAGAATTTTCGATGGCAGCGCAACGCTCATCAATATTCTCAGGCGGGTTACTTTGTATATCTGCCGATCACCAAGATAAATGTTCCACTGTCGATCGACAGCTGAACCATACAAGTGGTTCATGTTGAACTTAGCGTACACGGCCATCAGGTGGTGATCTCTTTCGTGGCCGATGTCCACGTCTCTCTTGTTACACATATCCAGAAGACAACTCCTAAATCTACTGCTGATCACAAAGTAGTCGATCTGATTGGGTTCCAACTGACCGCATGGCCCGTTCTGGGCCAGTGTTGCAGTTGCAGAAATCGACAACCTCCCGCAATAATCGTTTCGGTTACCACAACGTTTGCTAGCTCAAAATGTATATGCCTTTTAGAGGCATCTTACGAAAAGCAGGAAGAAACCACAGCTGACAGCGCTTCAAGTATTGACACATGTAATAAGCAAAATTAAAGAACTTGACGCCTACGAAAATCTATTTATTAGTAAACGACCGGCGGACATTAGATTGAATACAGACCTAGGTAATTGTCATTCCTCTTCATTTGAAAAACTAACCAAAAATTATCAATTTTCAGGATATAAGAATAAGTTAAAAGGTAATACAGTAATGTAATTAAGATTAATTAGTATACTAGTGTAGATTTAGAATAGCATATCATCATCATCAACGGCGCAACAACCGGTATCCGGTCTAGGCCTGCCGAGGTCCACCAATTCGATATCCCTAAAAGCTGTCTGGCGTCCTGACCTACGCCTTCGCTCCATCTTAGGCAGGGTCTGCCTCGTCTTCTTTTTCTCCCATAGATATTGCCCTTATACACTTTCCGGGTAGGATCATCCTCATCCATACGGATTAAGTGACCCGCCCATCGTAACCTATTGAGGCGGATTTGATCCACAACCTCATGGCCATGGTATCGCTCATAGATTTCGTCATTGTGTAGGCTACGGAATCGTCCATCCATGTAGGGGGCCAAAAATTCTTCAGAGGATTCTTCTCTCGAAGGCGACCAAGAGTTCGCAATTTTTCTTCCTAAGAATCCAAGTTTCCGAGGAGTACATGAGGACTGGCAAAATCATAGTCTTGTACAGTAAGAGCTTTGACCCTATGGTGAAACGTTTCGTGCGGAACAGTTTTTGTAAGTTAAGTTGAAATAGGGTCTGTTGGCTGGTAACAACCGGGCGCGGATTTTATCATCGTAGCTGTTATCGGTTGTGATTTTCGACCCTAGATAGGAGAAATTGTCAACGGTCTCAAAGTTGTATTCTTCTAATTCTTCCTGTTTGACCAATGCGGTTTGATGTTATTGGTTGGTTCGTCTTCGATGCTGACGTTGCCACCATATATTTTGTCTTGCCTTCAATGATCTGCAGCCCAAGATCTCCCGCCGCCTGCTCGATCTGGATGAAGGCAGTTTGTACGTCTCGGGTGGTTCTTCCCATGATGTCGATATAGTGAGCATAGGCCAGTGTGAACTTAAAAAGGATTGTGCCTCTTGCGTTTACATCAGCATCACGGATCACTTTCTCGAGGGCCAGGATAAAGACAACGCATGACAGGGCATCCCCTTGTCGTAGACGGTTGTTTATGTCGAGTGGTCTTGAGAGTGATCCTGCTGCTTTTACCTAGCCCCGTACATTGGTCAGAGTCAGCCTAGTCAGTCTTATTAATTTCGTCGGGATACCGAATTCTCTCATGGCCGTGCACAGTTTTACCCTGGCTATGCTATCATAGGCGGCTTTAAAGTCGATGAACAGATGGTGCAACTGTTGTCCATATTCCAACAGTTTTTCCATCGCTTGCCGCACAGAGAAAATCTGACCTGTTGCTGATTTGCCTAAAGTGAAGCCTCTATGATATGGGCCAATGATGTGCTGGGCGTATGGGGCTATCCGACCTAGCAAGATAGCGGAGAATATCTTATAGATGGTACTCAGCAACGTGATACCTCTATAATTGCTGCACTGTGTGATATCTCCCTTTCTACGCATGGGGCAGATAATGCCGTCAGGCATTGATTCGCTATCCCATACCTTGAGCACAAGTTGATCAACCACTTGGTGTAACTTTTCGCCTCCATATTTAGCCAGTTCAGCTGTAATTCCATCGGCTCCTGGCGACTTAAGATTTTTTAGCCGATGAATTGCACGGACTGTTTCTCCTAAACTTGGTGGTGGCAGTATTTGTCCGTCGTCTTCAGTTGGCGCGACCTCCAACTCGCCGATGTTCTGGTTGTTCAGTAGCTCATCAAAGTACTCAACCCATCCCTCTAATATGCCCATTCTGTCGGAAATCAAATTTCCCTCTTAGTCTCGGCAGGATGAGCATCGAGGTGTATAAGGCTTCATCCTGCTGACTTGTTGGTAAAACATCCGCCCTCTGTGCCTGGTGCGGTTGCTCCCTGTACTTTTCTAATTCACCGACTTGTTGGTTCTCCCAGGCTTCCTTTTTCCGTCTGTGAAGTCGCTTCTCCGCTCGACGGAGTTCGTGATAAGTCTCTACGCGTACCCGCATTCTGTGAGAATGCAACATTACTCGGTATGCGGAATTCTTCCGTTCCGTTGCTAGCTTACATTCATCGTCAAACCAGCCGTTCCGACTCCTTTTGCGACTGGGGCTAATTTAGTTGAAAGTGGTTTCGTCTGGAGAGGCCCACGTATGTTTGTGAACCGCTTTCCGCGCAAACCAGGTACTTCCAACAACCATTTCGTGTGACCCTGCTAATTGAATAATCCGCAGTCCGCTATCATTTGTTTTTTCGTGTAAGCTATGGGAGCCAACGTATTGCCTGAATACGGGCTCCTTCCCTACTTGCCTGCTAACACCCCCAAGTATGATTTTGATATCATATCTGGGACAGGCTTCGAGAGTTCGTTCTACTGCCTCGTAGAAGGTATCCTTCTCCGACTCTGCAGTCTCCTCTGTAGGGGCGTGAACGTATATGAGGCTTGTATTTCTAAACTTGCCTCGCAAGCGCAGAGTGCATAGCCGTTCGCTTATGTTTTCAAACCCGATAACAGCAGGTTTCATTTTTTGGCTGACTAAGAAACCTACTCCGAGCACATGGTTTACTGGATGGCCGCTATAATATATGGTGTAGTTGCTCTTCTCCAGGAAACCGGTCCCTGTCCAACGCATCTCCTGTAACGCTGTTATATCAGGCCTATATTGGGACAGGTTATCGGCTAGCTGCTCATCAGCTTCATCTCTGAACAGGGAGCGCACGTTCCATGAGAAAATGCGCAAATCGTTATTCCGTTGTCGTCGCCGGGTCCGTCGTTTTAAAGTCCATCCTGTCCGAGGCTCCTTTCGTGGCTCCGTAACATCAGTTTTTCATGTAGGGTTGACAGTCCTACCCAACCCCCAACCTGGTGGACCAGTTGGTACAGTTTGTCCCGTTTTTAGGCGCGGGAGACTCGCCTTCATCCTTCTCCGTCTGCAGCTTTTCGGTAAGAAAGAGCTCCCAGCGGTCACCACGTGGAGGTGGAGATAGGGCTTGGTAGTAGAGTTGTTGGTGTTGGTTCAGCAGGCATTTCCCAGGTTTTATGCTCCATCGTGGGTACCAATCCACGGTTCGTCCGGGGTCCTATACAACCCTTTGACCACAATAGCATATAAGTTTTCAATATAACCATTTACCAGCTTACGCGTAGCACTGATGAAGGGAGCAAGCAGTTCAACTACCGGTAATGGTTTGGAATTGCGTATATTTTGTATTAAACAAGTTGAAACACTGGAAGGTCGGCTCGTCGGGTGTAAAGGTTTTGTGTCTATCCTGTGCGAGCAACTCTTTATACATTTTTTTCATTCGTGCATAGCTAAGAATACAAAATATTCATTCATATATTGGCAAAATCCAACATACTCATATGTACATGCATTTTGAAGATATCAATATAGAGAGTATTTTGAGGCGTGGACATCGTATAGAAGCTTCATGATTTTTTTTTCAGATTTTTCAGTTGGGTAGTTTCTGAGGATGGGTCCGTTAAAAAATCATCATTTCCGAACCAAAATATTGTGCAAATTTGAAGTTCTGGCGAAATTGATTCGATTCGATCAGAATGACAATGAACTAATCTGGTACGGGTGTGAAGACACAATTCCAGCTAAAAAGACGTTTCCATACAGGTTGCAGATTAAAGCAAGGCTGGGCTCTATGATTTTCTCGGTCGGTTTTTTCGATGATCTATCAATATATATATTTATATATATACCCGCAAAATGTTACTACATTACACTGAAGCAACCATATCAAGCATACAAGGAGTTGAAAAACTCTTAAACGTATTGGAACCCTCTTAATAATTAAAAGACATTTGGAGCAAACGTTGCGATACGACGAATACCATTTTTGAATGTACATTCTATATTAATGACATCATTACGTACGTTTAATGGTTAGCAATTGGAAATAATCATCACACTTGTTAAGCAGGGCTGCCCTGTTTTGGTGAAGGTAAACAAAGCCAATCTCCTCTGTATGTATATGATAAGTAATTAATTTCTTTTAAATGGATAATATAACTAACCGAATTGCAATATTTTTTAGTGAACTTTTTTATAAACGTTTCCAATACTTCCAGACAAAACAAGTGAATTTTGAATGGCTTTATTACCGTTGCAAATATCTAAAGGCACCATTTGCACAAAAAAAGGTAAAATCAAAGCTTTTTTATGCCAAACGTTAAAGTTGGCTTCACATTAGCATAATCCCGGCGTTGTTTTGTTAATTTGGTATTCAAGTTCTCATTAGCGTTAATCTCATACGCCAAGCGGATAGTAAGGTTCCTCTTTGCCGGAACTAGATTTTCTCGGTATTTTCAGTGCGACAAAAACTACACTGCGCTATCTGGGTCAACATGGTGTTCGCTTAATGTGACTCAAATACTAGAACGTGAAACATATCCTTGGAACGAGTCCGGCAAGTATTAAAAACTTGAAAGTTAAAGTGAGAATTAAAATATAACAATAAACATTCTGGCAAATGTGAAAGGCCATTGCTTTCCTCACTTGACTCAAAACAAATAAAACATGTGTGTTGAATGGTTTGACTCGTATTTACATTGTAGATAATTATGTACCACAAAAGGTCCATTGTTTTGTCTTAAATGGAGAATAAGCATATTTACCAATGTTGACACTTCTTAAAAATAAACAAAGCTGCATCGTCGAGCTTATACCCATTCAGATTCTACCGTAATCATGCACTAAAGGTTGAAATTAATAAAAGCATCAATTTAAAATATAAATGATAGCAAATATGGTGTAATGTTGCATGAAAACATAAAGTGCGATGTTAATGACGATATTTCTTATCAGGCAAGGCTGGAAGCATGAGATAAAATAGAAGTAAATTACAAACAAATACTTAAACAACTTCATCATGGATCTAAGTTATGCTAACTTTCAGGGATTTTTTTCATAAAAGAATCAGAATTATCTCTTCAATGCCTTTTCTATTTCGATTAAAATAATGCTTCCAATTTTGATCACTTTCAGAAATTATTTGGAAACATAAAAAAATATTCACTGTAGCAGTTTAGGTGATGTAGATAAGGGAAATACTATTCAATTGTTAACGGTTAGGGTTGGTCGATTCACCTTAAAGTAAAAGAACTATATATAATATGTAGCATTGTATATTTGATGATACTACATAACGGAACCAAAGCCCATATTCCCTGTAGGTCAAATTTATTTTATTTGTATAGCCTGAGCATATTTCTGATCAATATTTTCATTGTAAGAATTAGTAATATGTAGAATATACATATGTATGTCATGTCGAGAGTTAGTTTATTGTGGCGTACCAGAGTAGAAGAAACTCTCCAATCATAATACGTATATGCTGCAATCTGTCAAGTACAGCCTAGGCTTTGTATTACAGTACTCACTAATTTTGCAGCATATAAATGGTCTCCATAGTTTACCAGCCTATTCCTGACTAGCAAGACAAATTGATTTAATTGTTAACGATCCCTTCATTACCCGGAAGCATAGCATTTAAAAGAATTCCCTCAGTTTAAAATGTTTAGCTCCTTTACCTCCTCTAGCTGTTTGCCAAATTGAAGTTTACACTCTTTTTGGAAATTTAATTGAACAATTATATAGCGAAACTTTCGTCGCAACCCAAACTCAAAAACTGTGTATTGACTTTTTTATTCCATCGTTGTGATGCTATGAATGTGTAATTCAATTATCCTCCCAATAGATGTAATAGATTCAAATCCGATGGCCCTTCTTGGCTAAGTTAAAACAATCCTGCCAGTGCTTCGGTTTATTTTTCCTCCTAGGCAAGTTGAATTCTTCTAATCTAATATTGTCTGGAACTCAGACCATCCAGACCACATTGTGCGAGGTAAGCTAGAGTTCATCAAAGGTAGTATTTTCGGGGTGCACACCCATTTCTTTCCTGTTATGGACTTGCAAATTATCAAAGGTCCTGTCCTAGATACTTGGAGCTGAACGGAACAAAAGCTGCAGAATAAGTGTATTTTAGCTATTTAACAATTGTTTCCCGTTATGTAGTCTAACGGCTTTTAAGTGAGCTACTTTCCGCTTCTAAGTGAATGGTGTTATCGCGGTTTTGGAGGCATTGATGCTCAACCTCGCCTTCATGCACCTATTAGCGGGAATTTTCAGTGTTAGTTGGATTCTATTACACAATGTGCGCTCACATGTACATATCATTAGGGGAACCTTGGGACTTTATCCCAGTATCGCTTAGCTGTTTTTACACTCCAAATCAGCAATCACAATAAAATTGGTAGCTTTTTGATACTTCTACTTCTTCTTCTATTTTTTATTTATTTGCCTCATTCAGAAGGCCACTGTGACTCTTTTGATAGTATGGACATTTTTTGTTTCCAGATACAGTATGCTGCCGGAAACACCTTCCATATTCAAAAAACATATTCACAACTATTGCATCAAGTCCTACCTCCGTAAACTGATCGTCCTGTCTGGTAAGCCTTCTCCACTATTTCAAATACGAAGGATGTCAAATAAATTGGTTTATATGATTCGGGGTGAAAAGGATCCATTTTGACTTCCTCTTCGGAAGGAAAATCACTTTCGCGCGCTCCTATGCATTCGGTATGCTTCTCAAGGATACACGAGTTCTGACAAGGAGGTCTACCCTGAGTAAATATTTCATCTTCAGTGTTGACTTTTTAATGCCAAAATTACTAAATTTAGTACCTTTTGAAGTTCATTAGTACTTCAGTACCTTTTCCACTTTTTCAGTAGTTTATTAGTTAAATAGGTTCAGTACTTTTCGGAAACCGAAACGAAGCCAATATTTGGCAATATTACGTTTTAGGAATTATATTTTTTTACCTTTTAATTAAGTTTTATTTTTATTTTATTATTCTCTGTTATCACAATCTCGGCAGACGCCGGATTTTATCCAATACTAGCACTAAGTTCCAAGGGGCGCTGGTGGTAGTGGCCGGTGGTAGGCCAATGGGAGAGGATTTACGTTCAATACCGGTAACTGACAATATTATGCGAATTACAATCACCCGCTCGAGACGCCAAATTTCTTTGATTTTTCGAGCCAGTGGCTTATAATTCACCTTCTTTTCCACATATTTCCCTTCGATGTTGCTATTATGGGGGACAGCAACATCAATAATATACGCGGAGCGACCCGTCTTGTCAACTAACAGTACGTCAGGCTTGTTATGTGGAGTATGGCGATCAGTCACAACTTGCCGGTCCCAATACATGCTGTAAGCAGAACTATCAAGTACTGCTTGTGGCTCATATCGGTAAACCGGACATGTTCCCGTGATCAGGTGCTCAGAGGTGGCGGTGAGGAAGACGGGGCGGCAACCTTGTCGGCCAAACCAAAACCAAGTTGCCGAGGAGAACCTCCAAAGCGGTGGCACCGGGAGACGCTGTACTCACTTTGGCTTACTGGCCGTGATGCATTAGGCGAATGCTCCAAAAGCCTAATTAGGGCGATCAGACCCGAGTCTGCGCGGGGACCCATCTGAAGTGGCAAATTGGTCATGAAACCTCACCAGGGCTATACTGGTACTATGGGAACCGAGATAGTTCCTGGACTCCATTCTTCCGTTGTATGTGAGTACAGCTCGATTTTTTTCGGTTGGCCCCCTAGTGGGAGCTTCATGGGGGTTGTTGGTTACGCTGAAGCGAGCAAATACCTTCGTTGCGTTTCAACACGGGTGCCGTACTCCTTAGTTCGGTAGAGATTTGGGTAGGTCTCGCATCCACCAGTGCCATGAATGCTAAGCCATGCACTTGGTATAGACTGGTACCGTGGTTGTTTGTCTCAGCGGGGCTATGATGGTGGTCACAAAATCAATTCGTGTCCTAAGAAGACCGTGGGATTAAGTCTTCCTGGTGCTCACGTAAAACCCTCACGGACTTAACTGTTCCCATGATCAGCCCATGCTTGCATGCAAGGTTTTGATGGATTACCTTACATATAGCATTATGCCTGGTGATGTATTGCACCGGTCCCATAACATTGCATTGCATTGTCTTCGACTTTCATCCATCGATCCGCTCTTGGTCCGACTTAACCCCACAGGATTGAAAGATCGATCCTTCAAGTTAAGTGGAGTCTGTCCATAGTCTGCCTTACAGACGACCACATACAAGGGAATCGCCTGCTCTTTGCTGTAAAAATAAGCGCGCAGCGAGTCGACTTGGCAATGATGTTGTGCCGCCACGTCAACCACGCCCCTACCTCCGATGTCACGAGGCATCATTCTCTTATTTTTATTTTTTCTTATTTTAACTAGTTTAGGTTATTCTTGTTCACATTTTCTTTATTCCTATATTTTTCTTCTTAGTTTGTTTTCTTTAATAGTTCTTGAAAATTTTATTATTTTTGTTTTTCTTTAATAGTTTGCTTGTACTAATTCTTCCCGTTTTCGTATGAGTGTATACAAGAAATTGAAATGAACTAGAGATAGATTCCTTTTGATCGCAGGACTTTCTTTCTCACTACTCTTCTTTAGTCCCGCAGAACTCGTATAGAACAAGGGACATCTTCCAATATAATGGCCCATGGATATCAAAGCAGAGAGGGAACCTCAAAGGTCGCGCCTCTCAAAACATCTGAGGTAGGGAGAACATCGGTCCAGTGCATGATCCGCCGTGGATCCTGCTCTTTGATCACGGCAATCGGGTCCGAAGTTTTATGACTCCGCGCGCGCGGTCGAGCTGTTCTTTTTTTAATTTCAGTTCCAGATTTAGCTCGCGTGGTGCTCATTTCGATAGGTGCACCCAAAAATGAGTGAGTATTTTTTAGAATCCGGTGCAGACCCACGCACCGGAAAGGACACGTGGCTTTCTGTGGAAGTGGCACGTGAAGGATCGAATCGCCCAGAGGACCCCCCACATTCTCAAGCCTGGCTAGCACAGATACGTGCAAGCACATGTCCATGGAGCACTTCAATGGAGCTTTGATATTTACGAGCGGATTTTAACGGTCAATTTCACCAACTTTTTAGGCTTTTGGGATAACTCTCCCCTTTTGGTGGTTTCCCGCCACTCAAGATGGTCTTTTGACCATCGCAATCCTTATTTGTTATTATGAGTGACTAAAAAGTTAAACTGGTAACGTCACGCTGCCCAAACTAGTGTCGCTTACGATGAATGTAGTTCCCTACATCATAAAAGATGTGGATTACCCCACTAAGTGAAACGACTCACTGCGTAAGGTGCAGTTCGGAAACAATGGTACTTCCATCGTAATTCACAGGAACGTCCGTTCAAAAGCGCCACGACATTGGAAGATGTCACACATGCGCGGGCGGACAGGTTTATTTATTGAACATATGTAGAGTATGGTTGGTAGCCGCCTGGCCAGAAGAAAACCGTTCACCTCCGAAAACAGTGTACCTTTGTGAAAGAAGGTGTTTTCAAAATCTTAAAGTGTTAGGTATTCAGTTTTGCGGTTCGACAAAAGAAAACCCAGATTTTGTAGGTGAAAATCTTTTCTTTTTGCTTGAACCTAGATAAGCTCATATAAAAGTACTACTTAGTACCCTTTTGTCACGTTTTTCAATAAAATACTTTTTTCCCGCTTGCAACAACACAGCAAATTTTCTTTTTAAGGCAGGCAGAGATTCCTCCGTCCAGGGTTAACCCTTGTGTAGCTTCAATACATCTGTCAATTATTCACTCCATTCACAGATTTTCCTGAAGTCAGTCCGTTTTGTTCCATGACCAGTTCTCAGAGTGTTTTGCCCGGTTAAATTTTCTCCGGATTTCTATTTTCACCCTAACTATCTTCACCCTAAATAGGTTCTTGTTCCACTATGGTATGTCATTTGATGAGTTTGGTACCATAGTTAGCAGGTGACCCCATATGCATCAATGATGCCGCCTACACCTCCAATTAGAACCTGATATCATCACACACCTCTTGCTGAATCATGTAATTGCTTCGGCGTCTTTCTGAGTATTCCCAATCTCCTCTCCTAAAATTCGTTATCATTCTATTTATTTCAGAGTAATCTTTCAAGTCAAATCTTATCATTCTCGAATACAATATAGAGGGTTTATCTGAAGCTCTATAGTTCCTAACCAGCTCATTCATAAAACCATTCCCTACGGTTATTTCTAGGGGCAAGTGTCTGGATACAGTCACGAATCTTGGTGCATTTTCTATATTATGTATTTCTTACTTATTATTAAGGAAAAATTAAAGGGGTACTTCCAATATGAGCAGGTTTTTGGTTTTGCCGTCATGTATGTCCTACATAAATCCTGTCCCTTCAGGAAAAAAAAATTGCTGGCAGATGCAATGAACCGCCATATCCGTTGATTTCATTGACTTGATACCGTCACTACCGTTACTAATTGCCATTTCGGGATAATTTTCTTGTCTTCCCGGCAGCAATTGGACACATGGTACTCCAGAATCATTTCTTTTGGTCGCAATTTCCATACTTCACGAATACAGGGTTCAACCCACAGTTTACCCAGGTGGCGCAGCGGGACCAGCACTTTACCTTGCCTATTTTCAGATCTACCAACTGACAATCACATGTTTGTAGAATATACCACCATTTATGTAAATATACTACCATCCTCGAGTTGTATAAAGGAGAGCAAGGACCGAGAATCGATTTTTAAATGCGAGAGTTCCCGCCAACAAACCAAAGTGTTGTCACGACAATTTTATACTGAACTAACATCTTAAGGTCTCAGCGAATGGAACATAACGAGCTAAAACATCCCGGCATGGGGTTGATTTTAACAAAGTATATTGAGGCGAAAGCAAGAAATAAAACTGAAAGTGACATTGAAAAAATCGACGCTAAATCGGAAAAAATTAGAAATATGACGAACTAAATAAATATTGATTAACCAGAAGTACATTTAATATATTTAAACAGAGTAAATTTCGAAGACAAAATATTCTGACCCCTGTTCGAAATGCTAATCACTAATTTTACCATAAGATTTGAACTCCTACTATGAGTAGTATGAACTCAAATTTGATATAATGCTTAGTATATCGTTCCGATGTATGTATGACACCCAGTTGAGATGTTACGACCTTGGGCTGCGATACCACGAAGTTATTGCACTTTATTTTAATGTGTTGATGGTAAGATGTTAAAGATGTTAACTACTTACGCAAATTTTGCAGAGGTCAGCTCTCAATTTGGCCAGATATAGAAATTATTTTTATTTCAAGGAGGAAATTTATTAATAATAATGATTTAA
Organism: Hermetia illucens; assembly: GCF_905115235.1. NCBI lineage: Eukaryota > Metazoa > Arthropoda > Insecta > Diptera > Stratiomyidae > Hermetia > Hermetia illucens. The sequence goes on along the minus strand of NC_051850.1, from coordinate 65,327,263 downwards.
ATAATTTTGCAAATTTTTAACAGGGCTTTTATATCTGGTATAGATGGATTCTATTGCTTGATAGATAGCCAATAAACAAACAGCAAATCAAAGATTGAGGCTATTCGAAAAGTTAGAGAATACCGGTTTTGCCACTGATACGAAATTATGATATTAATAAGCCCTGGATAGCTTAGACTTTCTGATTGATTGAAAAGGGAGAGAAAAATGTTGGTCGCTGTGCTAAGTCTAAATTACAGTGACCATGGTTCCTATTTGGGGTATAGGGCGCCCACTTCAGTCCCTCCAAGACTTTCCGAGAATCTTCTGCTCCTCCTTCACTGTTGTGTCCACATACTTCTATGGCGAATCATTCGCTGATCGTCTGAGCATAGCTCGTATTTAAATTATGGTTCTCTTACAATATGTGACTTAATCTTTGACTTCCTTTTTCCAATCAATGTGTCCACGACTATCAGACCGTGTCCGCTGATGGTATAGCAGAAAAGTTGGAGATGTGGCCATTAAAGGTAAAAGCTTCGTGCCAGTTAATTAGGTTGTATTCTTAAGTTATTAAACAACAAAGTTTTCCTGGAAGAAAAGAATAATACTAGGTTACATGTAGTCAAGATTCCATCGAAGTCCTTGAAGTAGCATTTGAGGAAGTTTTAGATGACATAAACAAGCTTTAACAAAATATGGTCCCATCACCGGATGGAACTGGAAATAAACTCTAAAGTTCCAGTCAGGTCTACACCATATATGTTTGGCGAAATTGTTCGGACATAATCCAAAGAGGGAATATTTTCTGTGCAATAAAAGCTACAGAGACTGAGATTAATTCAAAAGTCTAACCTTTCTTCATATAGACAGATATGCCTGGTTAAAAACGAATAATATGTAAAAGATATTCGATGTAAAGAGTGCGCCCAGCTCTGAAAAATGAAACAAAACCATCAGTCGCTAATCAAATAATACGCTTCGAAATACGTTGTATGCATTGTGCTGCGCTGTAACGATGGATCAAATGGGTCGTGACCTAAAATTTTGTCATGGATTCCTCACTGTAGATAATTAGGTGTCGGAGAAGGTTGAGGCTGGATATCCCTAGTGGGATGTTAACTGCTGACTTTAAACTTGCCACTTTTCAGTGGTTGAAAAATTAACTGACGAATATAGGATTGCTTTATATTTCACAGGCGCAAAAATCAGTTGGCCCACCATATCCATTAATTACAGAAAAAAAAATAATGAATGATCGAAATATGCATTTCAATAAATATCTCTCGCACCCACCTTCATTTAAGCCAACATTTTTAAGGTTTTGTGTAAACACAAAACCTTATTAAAATCGGTTTACTGTCTGTCTGTCCGTCTGTCTATCTGTCTGTCTGTCCGTCACACGCAATTTTCTCGGAAACGGTTATAGCGATTGACACACAATTTGGTAGAAAGATGGGAACTGTGAACGCTCACGCATATAGTGAGTTACATCCTTTTACGTCGAATTTAAGGGGAGGTCCCCATACATGCGAAAGGGGAGTCTAAATTTTTTTTTCATCAAATATAATCGTGCAGGGTATCAAATTAAAGGTCTTGGTTAGTACTTTTTGAAGCCAGATCTTAGTTTTGACTTTTGGTGAAAAGATGGGGAGTGCGGGGGTTGCAAGTGGTCATTTCTTTAACGAACCCGTTCTCAGAAACTACCAAACCGAAAAATCTGAAAAAAATCAGAGGCCTGCCACTATATGGTACCTAGGCTCCGAAATACCCTCCATACCGATACCTATTCAAATAAAGTTAATAATAGTACATTACTATAGTAAGTATAAGTATAGTAAACGAAATCTAGGCCTCTAAATATATCTCGATCCGATATCTGCACAAATAAAGTTAACAATACTATATTAACATATTTTACAAATTTAGCTGACAACCCCACTTAAGTTCATACTAGAAGTACATAATTGTGTAGTGGTATAAAAGATAACGTAAGGCATAACTTTAAAAAGTTTGAAGGGAATCCAACTATTAATAATGAAGTTATAGAAGTTGAAACTTTCAGATTTTATGTGCATTCTAAAACGTGTATGACATCATCATTACATATCAATTCGTCAATACAACAACAAAGTGGACTCATATAAATGGGGGGTCGCATAGGGTACGAACAATATATATATATACGTGCATATGTAAGTACAGTATTCGGTAAAAAGCAATGTTTGCTTGTTTAGGGTGAGCATAATATCTACATCTGTAATATCTACGTATATATTGTACGTAATTTGAAAAAAATATGAGGGGACATTTTAGGGTTTAAGCCATATACGAATGGAAAAATGTGTGTAGAAAGTTTCTCACATAAAATGATTCGTTGATTATAGAGTTTTGGTTTAGTCGACAATGTAAGTTATGTACTTTCCATTTTTGAGCAATCTATAATAGATAAGCCTTTTAACGCTAGCTTGATTTTCACGCATTCCCATCCCCGTTTTCGCTGGAGCCAATTTTTTGTTGCTGAATCGTTGAATTTCCGGGGAATTAGTTGTGGTCTCGAATCAAGCTCCACTAACCTTTGTGTCATGTTGTTTGCTTATTATTGGGGTATCTACTTCTTTATCTATAACAATCTTCTCTATAAGCGCGCTCGCAATTGCTTAAAGACGTTAACGCCATCTTTTGCCATTGTAGCTTTGTTTGCCTTATAATGTTTGTTTGTGTTTTCATTCATCATTTTTCATTTTGTATTCCCGACTTCAAGCCGTTATCTGTTACAGGAATGTTCAGCTACCTTTAATCCCGTGGGCCTCTCTCCAAGCAGTGAGATTCATTATAGGGTTAACTCTAGAATTTTCATGCAACACACGTCTCAGATTAAATCGGAATAAAACTGCTACCGATCCCCATCAAACAGGCGCTATCATTGTCAGTAGCAGTGACCTGCTCAGAACTGAGCGATTTAGATATTTCAGGTCAATGCTATCAGCCAATGGAGAACGGGTTTATGAAATTGCTTTACACATTAACGCAACCTGGATGAAGTGGCAACGAACGTCTCAAATCTAAAATTTACCGCAATGTCGTCTGTCCTGTCGCTCTCTATGATTCTGAGTGTTGGCCGGCTATAAAAGACAATGAACGGCGTCTTGCGATAATGGAGACGAAGATGTTGCGTTGGACTAGTGGCGTGACACGTTTTGATCACATCCGAAATGAGGATACCCACGATCGATATGGGGTTGCACCGATCGTGAAAAAAACTGCGAGAGAGGCGTCTTCGATGATATGGTCACGTAATTCGTGCTAACGATAATTCGCTTGCCACGATTGGTCTAAACATCGAAGTCGATGGTAAACGACTAAAAGGCCTACCGAAACAACGGTGGCTTGATACGCTGGGTGGGAGTTTAAAAGCCAGGCAATTGCATCTAGATCATTATTATTATTCTGTTATGGGAAAGTCGCACCGCGTCCTTGAAGAACTATTGTCCCCATTTTACTGGTTATAGTGTAGCTGTTGATCATAGTATCTCAAGCAGGCCTGTAACCGTTAGGAACTTTAGTATGTTCCCTACTTCCAGATCTTCCAGCTTTGCATCTGGTATTAAGTGTTCTCCCAGATGTATCGACCTACTTTGGACAAGTGCCGGACAATGTCCCAGGATGTGTATAGAGGTTTCGTCTTCCTCCTCACAGAACCTGCAGGCAGTGTCCGTAGATATCCCTAGCTTTCCTAGGTGATAGTTCGGCCGACCATGACAAGCGAGAATTCCCACTATGATTCGGAGGTTCTTTTTGGTGAGGTTTAAGCAATCCTTTGTGCGCATGGGTTCGTATCCCCCAATAAGCATCCTGGACTGGTCCATCCCTGGTAAGCCCGCCCAATATAGTTCCCTCAACCGTTTCTCTTCATTTCTTAGATTCATAGCCATGAAACCATTTCCGATTCCATAGAAGGATTCTGGGCCCGTGTAAAGGCACCCCTGCTCTCTTCTTGGCTAGTTCGTCCGCTGCCTCGTTGCCTTCTATCCCAGCATGGCCTGGAACCCAAAGAATCGAGATCTTGTTGGACGAGCGGGGTGTATTCAGTCTCTCAAGGCATTCCCATACCAGTTTAGAGTTCACCTGGTTGGACCTAAGTGCCTTGATCGCTGCTTGGCTATCGGTGAGAATAGCTATGTTCTGCCCCCTGTAGTTCCTTTCCAGATTAAAGGCGGCACATTTGTCTATGGCGTAAATTTCCGCCTGGAATATGCTAGTGTACCTGCCCATTGGCTCAAAGTACATTTTCCTTGGACCAATGACACCGGCACCCGCTCCCTCTGCTGTGAGGGATCCGTCAGTGTACCAAGTAATCAGTTGCTAGTTTAAGCCGTATGTCGCAGCCACGCTCTCCCAGTTTACCTTGTTACTCCAACGTGTTTCAAACTTCTTCTCGAAGTGAAACATCGTTGTCATGTTATCCCTTGGTGTCAGTATTTCGGGATATCGCTTAGAAAGGATATCAATCTTCCTTCGATTTAGGCAGCCCCCCGCTTCACTCATACTACCGGCCATCCTGAATATTACCCTCCTTGCCTGCATCTGTATGTGCAGATGGAGAGGAGTTAACCGCAGAAGGACCTCCAGGGATGCCGTTGGGCATGTATTTATTGCCCCACGGATACACACGCAAGCCAGCCTTTGGAGCTTATGTAATTCCCTTGCTTGAGTGCTGAGTTGGGTTGTTTCTGCCCAGATTACCGCTCCATAGGTAATCATTGGCCTTACTATTGCAGTATATATCCAAAGTAGTATCTTCGGGCTGCAACCCCATTTTCTTCCTGCTATGGATCTGCAAGTCCCGGTAAGCGTGTTGACAGTGATGTACGTATGATGTATGGGATTGCGCTTTAGAACGTTAGTTCTAATATAGTTGTCTATGACCTTGTCCACCGTTTTGAGTACGAACGATGTTAGGTAGATTGGTCTGAAAGATTTAGGGTGAAAAGAATCCTTTTTACCCGCTTTCGGAATAAAGACCAGTTTTGCCCGTCTCCATGCCCTTGGTATGTAACCCAGTGCTATGCTCCCCTTTACCACCCTCAGAAGAGACTATAAGATAATTCCTAGGCCTCTCTGGATAAGTGCTGGGAAAATACCATCTACTCCGGGAGATTTCATTGGTTTGAAAGTTCCCACTGCCCATCTTAGCCTAGCTTCTGGGCATACCTCTTTTGCTAGTTTCCAGCTCTCCTTCCTTCCCCTTTTATTCGTTGTTGGGGTGTCAGCCAGACTGTTGTCGCCTGCCACCGAGGGGTAGGACCCCGGGAAATGAGTTCTGAGAAGCAAGTGTACCCTGTCCTCCTTTCAAGCAGACAGAGGATATTCCCCCGTCTTTGGCTACAGCCTTGTACAGCCTGGTTGCTTCTGTGATCTGTTGGATCCCTTCACGGAATTCCCTGAAGCTGTTCCGCTTCGCTTGCCTGATCACGTTGCTATACGCAGTCAGTGCATTTTTATACCTCTGCCAGTCCCCGGTTTGTGTTGCCCGGTTAAACAGTTTTCGTGCCTCTGTTCTCATTCTGGCTAGGTTCTTGTTCCACCATGGTACATCCCTTCATGACTTGACTGTCTTAGCCGAACAGCTGGCCTCATATGCGTCAATGACGATTGTGTTGAGGTTTTCCACCACCGTTTCTAATTCCAGTTCGCTCCTGACATCATCGCCCCTTTGAAGGTGGGCAATGTTGTTGCTCAAGTGCGTTGTGTAGGACCCCCATCCCTTCTCTTGGGATTCCTTATTATTCTTTCTATTTCGGAATTACCCTCAATGTCGAATCTGATTATCTTGTGATCAGACATTGAGGGTTCATCCGACACCCTCCAATTCCTGACCTTTCCGCTCATTAGGGTATTTCCTAGAGTTATATCTAGTACCTCCTGTCTAGTGCTGGTCACAAATGTTGGAGTGTTCCCTACGTTGTATATTTCTAACTTATTGCTAAGAATAAATGCGAGAAGGTACTCCTACGATTGGTGTTGCTGCTTCCCCAGACTTCGTGGTGGGCGTTGGCATCGCAGCCGAGAAGAAGTGGTAGCGCCCTCTCCTCGCAATATTTCGTCAGTTTTGCAACTTATTCCGGTGGCGCCCGGCTCTCGTCTCCTGGGAGGTATCCCCATGCTACAACTGCCTCTCGAGTGCTCCTTCCGGCTTCGAATGAGACTTGGATAGCCACAAGGTCCCCGGTTAAGAACTCTGAAAGACATATGTATTTTAAACTACGTTTAAGAATTATGCAAGCTCTTGGTTTTTCACAAGAGGAGTCCCAAATTACCTGGATGCTTCCTCCTTGCAGATCGTGAATCTGCCCCCCCTACACACGGGGTTCCTAAGCCAGCACTATTCCAATGTTCTCATTAGAACTTGTCCTTGCAATTACGGCAAATGCAGCTCTCGCATGGTGGTGGTTTATCTGGGCTATCTTAGTGCTGGCCATTGGCTCCGTTATTGTTTGGAGCTCTTCTCCACTGTCGGAGTGTCACCCTCCTCCTTCGACATGGCGCTTTCCTGCGCGTCGCTGTCCACCCTGAGCCCTAGAAGTCCTAGGTCTAGGTCGTCCAGCTTCTACTCTTCACTGGGCAGCAGGTCTATTTCCCTGGTTGATCCAGTCCTTTCCGCCTCTATGGCTTTCGAGACTTCTTCAGGGACCTCATTATGTTTTCCATCCGATGCCTCCTCCGAGGTCTCTTTCCTCCGCTTTTCCCTGTGCACATGCACGGTTATGTTGCCAAATCGGTAGTTGATATGACAACTCCGACGTTTAATTGCCTCCAGGGATCGGTCATCTACCCCGATCGTGAGGAGTTTACCTTTTCCCTCCAACTTGCTTCTGAAGACTCTGGGATCTTCATTCTGAGCAATTAGGAGTCTCATAAGGTCTTCTGTTTCTATTGCCGCGTCCTTTGGCAGAAAAACTGTCACCATGTCGGCTCCTGGTATATCATTCTCAGCATATGTTCACAGTTCCACCCCTTCCCAGCCTGGTAATCTAGGAACTATGGTTCTAACCCATTCTGCGGTGTCTTCCGTGCGCAGTACACCAGTATAAAGCCTGGTCGAAAGCGTATCCCGGTGAACACCAGTTTCGACGTCCAACCCTTGATCATATGCTTGACGACAAGGTCCTCAATGATTTCCTGCTCCTCACGAGTGAGCATTTGCTTGGAAAACCTTTTTGGCAGTATAGCCAGTCGAATGCCCTTGACCGCAATAGCATAGCCAATGACGGGCTTCCTAGGTCCTGCCTTCACTCCTGACCTGCCCGGGTTTTCTCCCCCCTTGCGTTCAGGTTTGAATTTTTTGGGAGCAGTCCCTTCATGCGGGCTGGTCTCTGCTGCTCCCCGCTTTCTCGGCTCCGATAGAGATCGCTTAGATCTGTCCTGAGCCTTCTTAAAGTCCTCTTCTTTCAAATTTTCAGGCTTTCCTTTAGATAGCGCAGGTACCATTTAACACCGGCGCCACTGAGACCTGTCTCCTTCCTACATCCAGATCATGCATTTAATAAAATAAAATGGTGAAACCGATCACGACGAGCCAACCCCGCTTGTGAACGGGACAAAGGCTGAAGAAAAAGATTAAGATCAGCGTTGCAGTGCGTTGTTTTGATACCGTAAACTTCAAAATCGTAATGCCCTGAAGAGGATAAGATGAGTAAAATTTAGCAGGATCAGATCTTCTGAGCTAGCTCGGAGTGTTTACGGAGCTTGGTACTTGCAAAGGTAGTGCTTAACGGTTTCTCTCTGCTCTCCGTCACAACGATAATGCGGTATGGTGAGTCTGGTGGGATGGTCCCCTAGGTCAAAGCACCGTGCACCGGTGCCTCGACTGCCGGACACGTGTCCCAGGACATGTATAGAGGTTTCGTCGTCCTCCTTACAAAAAAGTGAAAAATTTTTCATATTGATTCGCAAAATTATATAATTCCTAAAATTGCTGTTCCAGGTGTCTAACATCTCAACTAAAAACTCGAATTGTGCAGAATGTATCATAATAACATAGGGGAACATAGGGATTAGCGGGAGAAGGCCGGGGTTGGCAGGAGCAGAAACTAGTGAGGCATCCTGGAAATCGGACAAAATTAATAGTATTGTAAGATGTTTCGTAAGATATCTGGACAAAAAACTGAGAGTTCATAGTATTTTGAAACTAGGGAGTTTGGTGTGTTCAATCATTCAGTCCTAAGCCATAGAAGCCAATGACCTGCGGAGGAGCTTCGGATAAAAAGTTTCGGATGTGGCTTTTCAACCAAGCTAAGATAGGCAGGATGATGAAATCCACGCACGGGTGTTGTCAGCCAACAGACCCTATTTCAACTTCAAAAACTGTTCTGCTCGAAACGTCTCACCAGAGGGTCAAAGCTCTTACTGTACAAGACAATGATCTTGCCAGTCCTCATGTATTCCTCGGAGACTTACGTTCTTAGCAAGAAGAATTGCGAACTCTTGGCCGCGTTCGAGAGAAGAATCCTCAGGAGAATTTTTGGCCCCCTACATGAGGATGGACGATTCCGTAGCCTACACAGTGACGAAATCTATGAGCGATACCATGACCGTCCGGTTGTGGATAAAATGCGGCTCAATAGGTTACGATGGGCGGGTTACTTAATCCGTGTGGATGAATATGATCCAGCCTGGAAAGTCTATAAGGCAATATCTATGGTAGAAAAAGAAGACGAGGCAGACCCTGCCTAAGATGGAGCGATGGCGTAGGCCAGGACGCCAGACAGCTTTTAGGGATATCAAATTGGTGGACCTCGGCGCAAAACCGGGATGTCTGGAGTTCCTTATTAATGCAGGCCTAGACCGGATACCGGTTGTTGCGCCGTTGATAATGATGATGATGAATCGAAATTCGAGTGAAATATCAAAAGTCCACTTCTCCCTAGCCCTTTTTAAGATTTTGAGTGAAACAAAACCTTAAACCTGGACAGATTGTCACGAAATTTATGGAGAACGTGTAGCCTGTGAATCCATTTATATGTAGCAAATGGCGCTATTTTGTGTTTGTCATGTAAAGGGGCTTCCCGTACATGCGAAAGGCGGGTGCAACATTTTTTTTTGTATTCCAATTTTAATTTTCAAACGTTCAGCATTTTTATGGATACTTCTAAAACCTGAGTATATAGATTGTCTTCTGAAATTACATAATTGCATTTTCGCCTCACTTATTCTAATGCCCCAATAGTGGAAGTGTTTGGTAAGAAGGACCAAATATTTTCCTATTGCTTCGGCAACCTTGTTGGGGCGGAGATTTGACGCGAAAATAAAGGTGCCATCGGCATATGGGCATAGTGCCGGTCTCAGTAATGGTAACGTCAGCCGTGAAAACTTTATATTAGGTAAGCCCTGACATAGATCCCTGCGGTATTCCTGATGTTACTGATTAGAGATAGGAAAATTCTTTTCTTACATTGACACAGAACAGCCTATTTTCGATATAGCTGATGGCAATTCTGATTCCCAGAATTTCTTGTTGTTTTCGATTAGTTTGTGTATGAATTCATGTGCCCATACGGAGTCAAAGGACTCTTGTAGATCCAATGTACAGGCTACGATTGGTTTATTGTTGACATTAAGTCTAGAAACGACAGTGTCGTGAAGGTAGCTCAGTGTATGTTTCGTTCCGTGTTTATGAGGGAAACCGAACTGGTGACTGGGAATGATATTTTTGACATTGCAATGCTGGACAAGTTCAGTTGTCCAGGCTTTCTCAAAAAGTCTTCCTGGGCTGGAAAGTGGGGAAATAGGTCTGAAATTCTTTGGTTTGGAGGAACTTCCCTTCTAATCGCAACGAATTTTGCGTCTTTCCAAGTAGTTGGAAAATAGCCGTTATTAATGCACTTATTAAAAGCTGCTAAAAGAAATTTTAAGGAGATGGGTAATTTTTAATTGGTTTTATGTGTGCTAATTTCCGGGTTAATTCTTTCATGAGGAAATTCGCCACTACTTGTTGAATAATTGTACTCAAGCAATTAATACAGGAAAGCATTGGCTTTATTTTCATATTTGTGCACGATATTTGTCTGCACGTGTAACAGATATCATAGGGTAGAGAATTATATTCCAACTCATCATTTTTATTAGCTTGGTATTTCTGGGTGTCGATTTCTTTATCTGACAAGTTTCGGGTTAATTGAATTTGAAATTATTCCTGTCTGTGTGAACGAAGGATCTGATACTCATTAGGACTTGCATCTGCAGTTAAGAAGACGAAGAAACTTGGAGCTTAACTGCAAAATGTTTGCACATATCTGGTGATGTTTTACAGGATTTCACCTGAAATGTTGTTTGGTTTCGTCAGACAGCAGGAAGCAGTCGGGGATAGGCTGACTACTCGGTTTTATTGAATGTATCTGGCAAAACCATGTCAATATTGGTGAGCGAAAAAGGGTCGTGGATCCATTTTGGCCGGGTTTCCCCATTTATTTCGACTGCCCTGTCGCGCCAGGAAGTGTGCCTCGAATTGAAATCACCCCCCAGAAGAAGGTATTTTGACTGTAATTAAATATTACCCAAGACTTGCAAGTCATGGTATTGTTGCTCAGTTTTAAAATCACTTTTGATGTAGACCGAGACTACTAGGATCTATGCGATGCTTGCTTTTAAGGTGAGTCTCCAAAATGCAGTGTAAGTCGGCCTTCAGAGTGTCGATTAATAATTAGGCGGTGGCACGTTGCGTGTGTGAGATCAGGGACGCGAAGTTGAATGTGATAATACTCAATTCCATAAGTTAATGATAAGTTTAATCGCAGCGAATTGACGCTGCTCGTTGCTGGATGAGGGAGCGAGAGCTTCAATCAATTTTTGGAAACCCTTGTTCGATTGCTTGGCGTTTGCTTTATTCGCAGCTTTGGGAAAACATTTCTTAGCAGCTTGCGTGTATGACACGCCTGGGCTGGTCAAAATCTGTGAAAGTTGGATCACTGTTTACTCGACTAAAGATTTCTCAGTTGTCTTCCGCGTTTTGGCATCCCATCTCCTTATAAATTTGCTGGGTGCACAGTTTGGCCGCAGTTGCAGCAGTGCGCAAATTTCGTCGTCTCTCTTGAGTATTCCTCACCCAGATGGCTGTTTGCGCATTTAAAGCATCTCTGCACGATCAAGCAATTTTGGGTGATCTGCTCAAAGTTTCGGCAATAGTAGAACTGCACTTCTTCCAATAATTTTTTGATGAAGGATGTACTTCACCTTGGAAACTTCACTTAACTCTTTGGAAGCCTAGAAGTTGGCTAAAAAAAGTGAGATTTGATTTGATTTGAGGTAGGGAGGGATTATCCCTGTGGAGGACCTTATCTTGTTTGGTCACACGATTTGCAACAGAGCGAACTTTCGGAGGTGGGTACTCTGCAGCGTGTTCGGCCACAATTTCTTCAGGATCAGTTCCCTGTGGAGACCGCGCATAGTTATGGACTGAGTTCTAAGAGATGGAGGGGTTCTTGTGCTGGAACTAAGCCCTTGGTCTTTAATGAGCGAAAAAATGTTCGTATGGTCCCCTATGGACCCCCCAAAAATGAGGGTTCTATCACTCCTCGTGCTTTTTAGGGTTGTCTTTTAGTGATTTCAGTAGCTGTGAGACATTAATATTATATGCAGTAATTGGAGGAATTTTCTTCTTAGAGGCTAAGATCAATCAAAAATTTTCCAAAAACGGGAAAACAGAAACAAAAAAATAAGAATGCACTTCCATCAAGCTTCCCATAGAGGAATTTGGAAGTATTATTCGCCCACGGATTGCATGAATATAAATTTTTATTAATCCTAAATAAATCTTTAACGAAGCCTTTGGGATGCAACATGGAGCAAATGTGTTGAACCGGCATAATACTCACCACATACATGCAAGTAAGTTGTCAAATAGACTGTTAGTTGCAGCGAGATTGCATGTCTGTGGAAAAGTTATGATTGGCCAATCAGGTTGCGACAACAGCAATTTATCTATACACATGCAATCTCACGCCAACCAACAACTTGGTAGCACGTGTGTGGCTAGTGCAACGCACTTGCACATGATGACGATGTTGATACACAAAATCAAGGTAAATATTTGTTGAAGGTTCGGAGTTTTCCCGCAAATAGCAAGCGTCTGGACGCACCATCTTACGGCTCATAATGGCAGATTGTGCACTTAGACTTACACTTACATGACGTCCTCACAATATTCAGTTAGTGCCAGAACTAAAACCTGGAGACCATATACATACGCCGATTGGTTATTGGAACTGCTTTAGGTATGTAAACAAGCAAAATTGAAGGATTTGGGGCTCAAAGGACCCTCAAGAGATTGAAAAAAGGCCATTACATTCTCAGAAAGTAACGGTTTGTGTGTATTATGGGCTGATGGAGTGATTTATCTGTAATAATAATAATAATCGTTGGCGCAACAATCCATGTTGGATCAGGGCCTTGAAGTGTGTTAGAGCACTTCATTCAAGACCGTAACGGTACACTATGAGGCAATGTGGTCAGCATTGCGCTCGCCCGAGATTATTACCCTGATTCGACTCAGGTACTCATTCACAGCTGAGTCGACTGGTGTCCGACGTCAAATCACGATGCAAATCTCACTGCCACCAGCGAGATTTGAACGTACGACAGCCTTGCGCTCTAACCACTCAGCTATCCGGACACCTTTATCTGTATTTATCTGTATTTCTCTGAAAATGGAGATGACGACACTCTTATTGTCAATAGCGACCGTTATTAAACCATCATACGTCATTTTCTTGGACAAGAATTGAAGAGCATGTCCTTTGAACGAAATGGCAAAATAGGGCTACATACCACACAATGACTACCACAATCAGGTTATTGCCTAAAAAATTTCCCGTAATTTCACGTTTTGGTGATATCAGTTGGCCACCGAGATCATGTGATTTAATAGCTTTAGATTTTGTCTTTGGGGTTACGCCAAGGGTCGTGTTTACATGGACAATCCCCAAGCTTTAGAGCACCTGAGTAATAACATTCGCCAAATCATAGCTGAGATAGAGTCCGAAATGTGCGGAAAATTCATCGAAACTTAAAGAATCGATGCTTGCAAAAAGTCCAGAAATGGGCATTTAAATGATATGGTGTTCCATTATTAATGCTATAAATCAAATAATATGTTCAAATAAAAACATCCACAAAATTCGTTTTATTTCAAAACCAAATTTTTAAAGTTGAAAATGGATAGCGCATCATTAGCTCTACCGTCTTGCTGCAAAGAAGATGAGCACTGATTCTCTTAGTAGACTAGTTTTTCCTAAACTTCGCTACTCAAATCCACCTTCCCATCTTTCACCTCTTCCCCGACTACATCATTACTCCGAATTTTGTTTAATCTGAATATAATCAATATAACAAATATATTGGTCAGTGCTAAGTTACTTGCAAATGATAATATTCGATTAGGCTAACCGTTCTATTAGTTGCATGGCAGTAGGAAATATTATAATAAACGTTTTGCATTATTTAACATCTTATGAATGAATAAAAAGTGAGTTGTCAACTGGTTTTGAATATAGCATTAAGATATTGTAATCAATCTACAATAACAATGAAAACAACTGTTACAGTTATTGAAGATATCATTGAAATTAAAATAAAGAGATTACCTCCAAACGGCATAAATTATACAACTCTCAGATCAGTTCACTAAACAATGCCGCTGGAACGCACACCTTCAATGTCACCAACGAAATGACTGCAATGTCACATTCAGAGGCAACATGGTATTATATGGAGAATGTTTGTTTCTAATTAGCTGAATGCCGATATTTTCTCTTGTTTTCAGCTGAATGCACCAGAATAAATGATGAAATCTTTTGAGAAAAGAAGACAATCTAGAAACGGTGCGATAACATTCGGCGATAGAGTAGAGAATGCCACCGAGTTTGGTCTAAATCTGCAATCTCTCAAACAATGTATGTATCCGTTTATATATATATATATTACAAAATTTTCGTTTTATTACAAATGGAAAACGTTAAAGTTCTTAACAAATCACACACTAACTATACATTCCTAAAGTTGGTTTGGATTCCGGTAATGATACCCGTCAGCCCCAAAGGAGTGTGCTGGAGCGGGTTCCGGAATTAGATTGACGGTCTGGGGACCCGAAAAAGTTGCGAAAGGAGTGGTCACAGGAGCCGGTGCGGGCGATGAGTAAGATCCCTGCGAAGTGATGGGACCAGTGTAAGTTGGTTGAACATCGATGCTAATAGTTGGTGTTTGGGGAGCAGGCGGGAAATATGTTGGCTGAACAGCGGGTACAAACGGTTGTGGACGAATTGGTTGCGAATATGAGTACGGTTGTCGGTAAGTCTGCTGAACTGGTGGTATATATGTTGGCTGGACGGCAGGGGTGAAGATTTGTTGGCTCACGCTTGAAATGGTTGGTGTTGGAGCTGGTGCCAAGTATTGTGACGAGGAACCGGTCGCAAATCCTGTAGAGGAAAACTGCCCTGTAAATTGGGCTCCTGCGTCTGTTATTCCAATGGCAGGGCCTGAAGTTTGAGCGGGAACTCCATAGGTTGGCACAGGAGCTGGTTCTGGAGTTATTACTTTTGTTGGGGGCTGGTATGAAGGCGGTGGAATACTGTATGTTCCTTGATCTGGCAATGAAGGTGGCAAGTATTGATTTCTTGGTGGCAGGTAACCATTGGAAGCTAATAGGTGTGAAACATCGGCTGATGCGACGGCTAGTAATCCCAAAATTACGAGAAATTTCTGCAAATTACATAATAGAGATTATTTTCAAAATGAACTCAGGACGTTTTCTACTACTTAAACTTACCATCTTGTCCTAGCGTTAGTATTTGATACACCGAAACCAACTCAAGAAATGATGATGAACTCGGCTATGCTGGCTAAATTTATATGAACGCAAAATTTGTTTAAACTCCATTTTTGTTGGAGTTGGCTCTCAGGTTTATTGCACATATCATAACACAAACATAGTTGCCCATTCGAGCCCCCAACTACACGATTTGCCCATATGTTCGTGTGGTGGTAAGAAGAGATGCTCTACAGATGTTAAATTTCCTCGCGGTAAATGGGCTGGTTGCTTTTCCCATTCAATTTGATGCTTTTCACACCGCTAATAAACAGATGAAATATTTGTTTAAGTTGTGGTTGCCTATTATGAGTAAAACAACCCATTCAGCAAGTAGCCAACCAGCCGGACTATAGTGAACTAACACATCCCGTTGAGTCATCTACGATTAAGATTTAGAACATTACATTACGAGTAGTCTCTGATCAAAGATAGTTTGAGGATGAAAGTTCAATCAAAAAGGTAGGAAACAGGTTAAGGATTCCTTTTATTTATTTTTTCTTGAAAACACGAAAATATGTAAATTTGTTTATGAATACGGAACAAATGGAAGTGAAAATATATTTCGAGTTATAATTCACGGAAATTAACAATTATGTTTCATTAATTGTAAATAAAATTCATGGCGCAGAAATAGATGAAAAGTTTATTAACCTCTTATATAATTTTTGTGTTAATAAACATTTATTATTTGATACCCTCAAAATATATACATTTTTGAGTATTATAAACATAGCGCTTCAATTAAATCGATAGCCTTCGTGGGCAGTTTCGGCCAATGTACTTTAGCTTCTTTCTTACATTTCCGGACACCAGGATTTTCTGAGAAGCTTGCACTTTTTTACCACTATTGTACGTCATGTAGCTCTAAGAGCATCCACTGAACGACTTCCTTTTTCTGACATACGAGTTACTATATTATTTTGACATAGAAAGCCTCAATTTGTTTGCCGTGCTAGCTATTTGTGAGGGTTCATTCTAGTTGCGTCCATAAGTCGGAAACGGAAAATTTATGGATTTCATATGTGCGAATACTTCGTTAAATGTCGATTCGATTTGCACGTAACTAGTACATAGTGTATACGAATGAGTATACGAATTTAATATTTGAAATTACTCACTACGTTACTCGCATTCTATGCTCTTATGGAGTACAGTTAATTGATACAAATTTGATTACAGATGATGCCATGAATTGCGCTTACCACTTCTGCAATTTTAAAATGCTATGATGAACTTAAAGGAGTCTTTCAATTCCAAATAATGTCATATACTTAGTTTCTGAAAATGAGCCCTCAGCCTTCTCTGTTTTAGAGTCTCCATAGAGTTATTAATATTACTGCTAGTAGAAACGAGCGGATAAGGGGTTGCCAAATATAACGATATTCTGATAAAACGCAAGGTGTGCTGCCTATAACATGCACGCCACTAAATTAACAAAAAGTCGTCAAACCAGAAGGTATTCAGGTACAAAAGGTTTTCTGTATTGTTCATATAAGCATATTTGAATGGCATTTGTCCCATTTGTACCCAGCTCGTAATGTTTATGCATTTAGTTTTTCAAACCATTCACTTTAGCATGATACTGACACTCAAAACCTTAGAATGCAAGAAATTCGCAAAATTATTATTATTAAATTTCTAAAAATACACTTATGGAGAGTATTTTGAGCCCTAGATTTAATGCAACTCATGGCCCATCATATTTCTTTTCAGATATCTGGGTTGAATAGTTTATAAGAACTGGTCATTGAAGTAACTGATCCTTTTCGGACCCCCACATTCCCCCACATATGGTAATTTTTTTTACCTTTACTAATTTTACTCTATGATAAAACGCACATTTTTGTGAATTTTTTGAGACGACACAGATAAATCTCTTCATTTAAACCAATGGTGTACTAAGGTATTACATCCAGAGAATATTGTGTAAAATTTTCATGGAGAAATATTAAAAAATAAGGCAATGACAGCAATTATTCAGAAGCATCTTGAAAAGGTAAAATTGTGTCCTGCCTAACTCGGTGCTTAGTCATCTGAACTCAAAAAATCAAAGTTCTTTCATTAGATGATCGATTACCCTACGTAGCGCTGCGATGGTTTTCTAAATTTCAGTTTTTTTCATTTTTGGAAACAATTTTTGCGAAAAAATCGTCTAATTTATTGAAGTAATAAAAACTTGTTGTTTCTTTTTCACAACAAGTTTTGAAAACTTCTTTGCACTGATGAAGGGAACAAGTGGTTCCCGAAATATCGGTATTTGCAATAATAAATACCCACACCAACGAAAAAGAAACAACAAGTTCTTATTACTTCAATTAATTAATCGTTGGAAACACCGCATAATTTCACTCTGACCGTCTAATTTATTATTGCAAAATAAAAAATATTAACAAACTTAAAAAAACCCTCTACATCATTACATCGAAAATTATGTACAGAAATAGTGTTCAAATTTTCAAATCGATCACTGTATTAATTTTGGGGGGGCACCGACTTTGAAAACGTGGGTTATGAAAAAAATGCTTTGAAGTTTCGAATAGTAAAAAAATTGTAATAAAGCGTTCATAAGTGAGTTTCATCAACTTAGCTTACACTGAATTATCGACGCTAGGTCCATGAAGGATGTTGCTATCCGCCATGATGTCTAAAGCATCTTTTTACTTCTGTCTACGACGAATCCTGCCTTCTTTAGAATGGTTTTCAGTTCCCGGCTTCGCTCAACTTATCGCGCCAATTCATGCGCGCTTTGTCCACTACTGATTTTCATGCCATGCATGAATGTTAGTAGGAACCTTATCTTTGCTCAGATCCTCATAGGTAGGCTTGGCATCCAAAATATTCTTGGGAAAAGCATTATACGTGTGTTTGAACGCAGCAATTTTTTCCATTGGAACCACGAATCCGCACGGAGTCATGTATTAGGCGTGATTGCTTAAACCGCTGTATCTTTGTTAGTTTGGTCCGATTCATCTCTTATTTTCATATAGGATTTTTCATAGATTCTAGATTGAGAAAATCAAATAAAAAAAGAGCAAAAAGATTTTAAAAAATTCATCTGCTTCACTTGGGACTTTTAATAAGGTTAAAACTATTTATAAGGATTGCCCACTATACGCGTAAAAGTCTTAAACCAAAAGACTTGTAAGCACATATGTAAGTATGAATTTTTCCTTTAAATATATCTTTATTGGAGACTATATAAATCGAGTAAACAATGCATTGAATTTCGTAGTCTGGATACGCCCATCAAATTTGATTTCAATAAGTATATTCGTTTCCGAAAAAAATGCATATGGCAGACAAACAGACAGATAAAGCGATTTTTCTAAAGTTTTTTATGCCAAAGAATAACAAGCCGGTTTTGTCTAGTTCTTATATAAAAAATATTTGAGTGACACTAACCTTCAGTCTTAAAATTTGCACAGAAGTATTAACTTTGACTTAATGTAGCTTTCTTAGTAACAGTGCGATTTTCACCAAACTTAGTAGGATTATCTTTTATTTGT
Organism: Hermetia illucens; assembly: GCF_905115235.1. NCBI lineage: Eukaryota > Metazoa > Arthropoda > Insecta > Diptera > Stratiomyidae > Hermetia > Hermetia illucens. The sequence continues at coordinate 65,308,915 of NC_051850.1, read as the reverse complement.
AACCTTAACATAAGTTTCATGATTCTAGAATGAACTCAAAGGGGATTTTACATTCAATTACTAGAAATTATTTTAATACAGGGTGCGGCAGCATAACTTCCTTTTTTCAAAACTCAATAAAAACTATTGTATGCGTCGGAAAATATTTATTTATTTTTTATAATGTAGGTACATGTCTAAAGTTTTTATTTACATTGTTTTGAAGATCAAATCTGTTAGGTGACGTCCCCCATTCTCAATATATTGCGTAAACCGATTTCTGGCGTTTGTCATGACTCTTGTTAGCATAGCAGGTGTTATGTTGGCAATTTCTTCTTGGATGTTGGTCTTCAAATCTTGTAGGGTTCTTGGACGGTTCACATAAACACGGGATTTCAAAAAACCTCATAGAAAAAAATCACAAGGGGACAGATCGGGAGAGCGTGCCGGCCATCCCAAATCGCCTCTAATTGAGATAAGGCGCTCTGGAAAGTGTTCCCTCAAAACAGCCATCGATGCTCTTGAAGTGTGTGCTATTGCACCATCTTGTTGGAACCAAATCTCCCCCAAATCCAAATTTTCTAGCCGTGGGAAAAAAATTCTGTAGCATGTTTACATACCGGTCCGAATTCACTGTCACTGTAACCTCATTTTCCTGAAAAAACCAGGGACCAATAATTCCAGCTGGAGAAATTACACACCACACTGTGATTTTGGGTGAATGCAAAGGCTTTTGATGCAATTCTCGAGGGTTGATGTCAGTCCAGTAGCGCATGTTTTGTTTGTTAACCGACCCACACAAATGAAAATGAGCTTCATCGCTAAAAAAACAATAGCACCCTCGGGAACGACATCAAGAAGAAGCTCACACGCGTTCATCCGAGAATTGAAGTCACGTTCTGAAAAATCCTGCACTATCGCCATCTTATAACGATGAAAATGAAGATCATCACGAAGAATTCTTCTCACAGAACGATCGGATAGTCCAAGGGCAGGTGCGTGTTTGCGCGCAGAACGCCGTGGCGATCGCAACATTGACGCTCTCACTGCTTCAATGTTCTCAGGTGATCTAACGGACCGAGGGACTCCAGTTCTTCCTTTTGTCGCACTTGTAGTTTGTCTGAATGTAGTGACCCATGTAACAATTGATTTGCGGTCTGGGACGGGAGCCAACGGGGCTAAATTAAAGCGATTCCGAAATGCACGCAGTGTTGCAATAACCGAACATCCGCTTGAAACTCTCGCTCCCTCAACGGCAAAGGCACGCTCCTCACTATTCCAACGCATGATGGCGACTGAACCGTGTCGGGACAAAACTTTACAGTATCCCCTCTTGAACGAGACCACAAGCGCTCTGCTATGACATCAACTAACTGAGTGGCGCGCATTTTAAAAAAGGAAGTTATGCTGCCGCACACTGTATTATTACTTATACTTACTTATACTTTTTAAATTTTTTTTTTTAAATCATTTTTATTTTTGGGAAATAGGTAACAATAGTATATTGATTGGTAAAATGAACAATAAAAAACAATCTTTTAAAATAACAAAAATGACTTAAATCTAATGGCCACTGTAGGCTCTCAAAGTTTTCGAATAACAATTTACAGGCAGAGAAGGGAAACAGTAAGAAATAAAAATCTAATTTTACAATAAGTTGTCGGGAAATGGTCAAAAACTCGACAGAATTCACTTGGCCTTAGTGGCAAATAAAGAAATATAAAAGTAATAATAGTAGTAAATGTTGTATCGCTTCAAAAGATACTTTTAACTTAAATTATTGTGTTTAAAACTATCATAATTATATATTTTATATTATATATATTTTTTTTTATTTTTTGACAATAACAATACAATAGAAAAGGTAATAATAACAGTTGTAATATTTACAAAGAAACAAAGAATAATAACGTATGTATGTATAAGTTATTATACAACTGGAGGCAAAATCAGCACCCGTTCAATATGTACATATTTACAAAGCCCCACCAAGAAACAAATGGCAGAACTGAGCACGACCGCCCCTAACCGGCATCCACCAGTACCAGGATTTCTCTTTTTCCTCCCGCTTAATATCAATTGCTCTCGCTCTGGAGTATCTCCAGTCGAATCCCGGAGCCCCCACTGTCAAATTCGGGGGGTATTCTATCCTTTTGTCCGTGGCCCGTCTATGTATATGAGACATAATTGGATCACCGGCAGAATCAAGAATTAGTACTTTTTAAATTATTACTACTATTTTTAACTTTACTTGATCAAATATCGGTATGGAAAGTAATATGGTGCCTAGGCACCGTACAGTGGTAGCTTCGTGATTTTTTGCAGACTTTTCATTTTGTTAAGTTCTGAGAAGGGTCCGTGAAAGAAATGGGCATTTTCAACTCCACCCTCCCCCTTTGGCATGTCAGAACTGAGGGCAGCACTGAAAAGTACTAATCGAGACCTTTCATTTGGTACCCCTCATGGCTCAGAGTCAACTATTTTCAGTACTTCGAATTTTATGAAAGACAAAATGGAGTTTCTGATTAATCTGACTTTAGTTTTCGTTACCAGTTCAATCACAAGGAAACTTCTTTTGCGTCTACAGGTATGCTTAGAACTGCAGTATCCTCTGTCAATAGCCAATACTCGATAACAGGGAAATCCATCGTAAATACAAAGTACAATATAGACGTTAACACACTTCCATAAGACTCTCCTTACACTCGTGATATGATGTTCAATAAAGGCGTTGTTATATTTCATGTGGAATACGTATGAAATCGAAAGTTTTTGCAAACAACCGGGCAGACATTTAGTCCTATGAAGAAGCACCAAAAGCATACATTTCTGCTTGCAAAAACTCTTAAGCTCTAATGGTGTTTGCAGATTGATTTGTCTAAAGACTTACTAATTATTATTAAAATTTGTTTATTGTCTGTCCTTCTGTTACTGCCGCCCCTTCCAGAAAAAGCTGCTTGAATTGAAACTGAATTTGGTAGGTGGGAGCTAATAACCACCATTCGTGTAGTGCGTAATATCGTTCTAAGTTGAGTTTCAGGGGCCCCTTGCAAAAGGCGAATGTAAAATTTCTTTTCACCGAATCTAGTCCTGTGGGGCATCAAATCAAAGGTCTCGAGTAGTACTTTTACTACTCAGTTCTGACAGCTGATACTAGAGAAGTAATGCTGGGGCTAGAAGGTGATCATTTCTTCCACCGAACCATTCTCAGAAACTACTAAATCAGAATTTCTGAAAAAATCCCGAAGCTGCCCCTGTATGTTTTCTAGGGCTCAAAATACCGCCATGCCATGCCCCATTTTTTGACTGGAAACCCCTAAAAGTTCATCCTAAAAACATAAAGCTTTGCAGTCATATAGATATAGTGTAAGAACTCAGAAGTGAGCAATCTGCGCAAAAATTAGAGAATATCTGGTTTGTAATCTGTCTATCCAATAATAAAAAACTTGTTGCTTCTTTTTCGTTGGCGTGGATATTTATTCTTGCAAATACCGATATTTCGGGAACCACTTGTTCCCTTCATCAGTGCTAACGAAATCAAATAGATGAGGATGCCAAGCTACTAGAAGATGATGGATGTTTTACCTCTAGCAACAGTATTCAACTTTTGTTGCTCCTATCATAGTTACACACCATTATATCTTTTATAACTGGCATTTACCATGTCCCCGTATAATTAATCAACGCGTAACACCGGGTATTCGATGCAGGTCTAGTAAGGAACTCTATATATTCAAATTTTGTGCGAAGGTCCAACAATACGTTATCACTAAAAGTTTTTAGGCGTCCTAGCCTACATCATTGCTTCACCTGAGGTAGGGTCTGTCACGTCTTTTTTAAGGTTTTGTGTGAAACAAAACCTTATTAGAATGGTGACGGTGTCTGTCTGTCCGTCTGTCCGTCTGTCCGTCTGTCTGTCTGTCTGTCTGTCTGTCTGTCTGTCTGTCTGTCTGTCTGTCTGTCTGTCACACCCGATTTATTCGGAAACGGCTAGACCGATTGTCACGAAAATTGGTGAGAGTATGTAATCTGGTGATCCCTTTACATGCAGTAAGTGGCGCCATCTTGCGTTAAGTTTAAGGGGGGGCTCCCCGTACATGTGAATGGAGGGTGCAAATTTTTTTTTCACAGAATGTAGCCAAGTGGGGTATCAAATGAAAGGTCTCAATTAGTACTTTTCGAATCTGGTTCAATATTTGATATTAGATGAAACATAGGGGAGTAAGGGTTGAAAATATGACCCACAAAAAGTGTAACAGGTCTCGTTCTCAGAACCTATCCAACCGAAAAATCTGGAAAAAATCACAGTGGTGCATCTCTACGAAATCTAGGCCTCAAAATATATCCGGTTCCGATATCTGCACAAATAAAGTTAATAATAGTATATTTCCACATTTTAGAAATTTACCCGGCACCCCCCTTTATATTCATCCCAGAAATACAAAATTTAGCATGAGTGTAACGAAGAATATAATGCACAGTTTGGTCAAGTTTGAAGAAAATCCAACTATTATTAACAAAGTTATTGGGGGTGAAACTTTACAATTTTTTGTGAATTTCGTGCACTCTACAACCCGCATGACGTCATCATCACATATCAATTCGTCAATACCACAACGAAATGAATTCTTATGAATTGGGTCGCAGACAATTATTTTGTTTTAGTTTGTTAGTTATTTGTCAACCAGACATGTGTATATGTAGGTATATAATATATGCGTGCTAATGAACTTTGCGGCTAGTGCCTAATTCAGATAGATATAAGACGTAAATCGGAAATATGGGTACGATAAATTTAGATACGTGCATATATGTGTACAGCAGGTAATAGGCAGTTTGTTTGTTTAGGGTGAGCGTGATATCTATGGCTCTAATATGTACGTATGTCTCGTAGTTTGGAAAAATATGAAGGATTATGTTGGATTTGTAGCTATATACGGACAAAGAAATGTGCGCCTCTTACATAAGATGAACACAAAACCTTTATACCCGAAGCGCGAGCTTCCGGTATTCCGACTTGTTTGTCATTGATGTTACCTTTATAGATTTTCCGGGCTGAGTCATCTTCACCCATGGATTTCGTTGTCATAGTTGCTATCTGTTGTGGTTTTCAATCTTAGATGAAAAAAATTATCAGCGGTATCAGAAAATATAATACTTCGTCGTAAACACTTAATTGATGCAGTTGGCGACCATCCAGCGGATCTATGAAACAAGTCGGAATACCGGAAGCTCGTGCTTCGGGTATAAAGGTTTTGTGTTCATCTTATCTAAGAAATTTCAACGCATATTTTTCTACCCGTATACAGCTTCAAAATTAAGAGACATACGTACATATTACAGCCGTAGATGTTACGCTCACCCTAAACAAACAAACTGCCTATTTTCGAATACTGCACACGTATAGGCACGTATATAAATTGATTGTACCCATATTCCCGATTTACTTCTTATATCTATTTGAATTAGGCACTACCCGCAAAGTTCATTAGCACACAGATATTATATACCTACATTCACACATGTCCGGTTGACAGATAACTAAAAAACTAAAACAAAATAATTCTCTGCGACCCAATTCATAACAACTCATTTCATTGTGGTATTGACGAATTGATATGTGATGATGACGTCATCAAGGTTGTAAAGTGCACGACATTCACAAAAAATTGTGAAGTTTCACTTCCTATAACTTTGTTAATAATAGTTCGATTTGCTTCAAACTTAACCAGACTGTGCACTATGTTCTTCTTTACACGTATGCCAAATTTTGTACTTCTGGAATTAACATAAGGGGGGTGCCGGGTAAATTTCTAAAATATGGAAATATACTATTATTAACTTTATTTGTGCAGATATCGGAATCAGATATATTTTGAGGCCTAGATTTCGTAGAGATGCACTACTGAGATTTTTTTCAGATTTTTCGGTTGGATAGGTTCTGAGAACGAGACCTGTTACACTTTTTGGGGGTCATATTTTGAGCCCTCACTCCCCTATGTTTCACCCAATATCAAATATTGAACCAGTTTCGAAAAGTACTAATTGAGACCTTTCATTTGATACTCCACATGGCCACATTTTATGGAAAAAAAATTTGCACCCTCCTTTCACATGTATGGGGAGCCCCCCCTTAAACTTAACACAAAATGGCGTCAGTTGCTGCATGTAAAGGGAACGGCAGATCACATACTCCTACCAATTTTCGTGACAATCGGTTTAGCCGTTTCCGAATAAATCGGCTGTGACAGACAGACAGACAGACAGACAGACAGACGGACAGACAGACAGACAGACAGACAGACAGACAGACAGACGGACAGACAGACATCGAATCGATTCTAATAAGGTTTTGTTTCACACAAAACCTTAAAAAGCAGAAACCAAAAGGTTCAGCTTCAGATATAAAGGGCTTTATGAATTTATTATGCAAGAAAATTTAGGTGCACATCTTAGAATACAATATATTAACGGGGAGACAATTTTGTCCCGGATAGATGTCCAACAAAGCCAAAACCGAGATTTTTGTTGTTGTTCAGAAGTTTCTGAGAATGAGTCCTTGATTTAAGGGTCAGCTTTTAACTCCTCACCCAACCACTTTACTGGTAATGTCAAAATCTAATTTAGACTTTTCGTTTGACATCCCGCGTTGGTACATTGACTAAAAATTCCACGTTCATGTGTGCGAGTTGTGGCAACCCGTTGATTGATAAACAGTTTTTCGTTGCCTTTAGGAATGTTAGGAATGTAACTAGTAAAACCAGAAGCGGTCCTCATCACTAAGCACCGGAAGAGTTTAGCTATAAACAACATGTGGGTATGTTTGCGACAAATCATCAACTGCTAGTATGGCCCTGGCAAGGATGATGCCGAACGTGGGAGGGCCCCGGTTGCTTATATCCAGGGTGATGACCTTGATTATGCTCTATGCAACCCCAGTTTGGAGGGAGGCGTTGCGCATGTCAGGGAACGTTACGAAACTGAGTTCAGTCTACAGGAGGATAGCCCTGAGGGTATGCTCTGCCTTCAGGACTGTCTCAGATGATGCAGCATTCGTCATCTCTGGAATGATGCCGATTGACATCTTGGCGGATGGGATGGCGAACATATACAATGCGAAGCCAGCGTCTTCCTCATCGCGAACAAAGAAGACTGAGAGAGAGAGATCCACAAATAGATGGGAAGAGCGGTGGGAATGCTCGAGAAAGGGTCGGTGGATTCACAGGCTCATTCCTTTAATTAATCTCACCCAGTTTCTCACGGGGCATTGTGGATATATCCAATACCTTCACAGGTTTAAATTGGAGACCTCACCCGATTGTCCAAATTGCGATGGAGTCCCAGAGGACCCAGGGCATGTATTCTTCCACTGTCCGAGGTTTGTGGGAGAAAGGAGGAATCTAGAGGAGACTCTAGGAGAGGTGCTGGTACCAGAAAATCTGGTGCCGAAAATGCTAGCACATCAAGAGAATTGGGATGCGGTCAACTCTATGATCGCATCTATCCAAAATAAACTGCCAAAAACAGAGGAGAGGAGAAAAACGCGGTCACACGCGCCGCGTATAGAAGAAAGGTGACTAAGCTAGAGTGAGCTTACTCCGCCCAGTGATGTAATACCTTATGGTGGTTCCGCGGGGCAGGGAGGGAGTCGGGGGTGGTTTTAGTGGGTAAAAATTCCACACGCTGGTATGTCCAGACCAGTGTCTTTTGAAGATTTCCACCTGCTCAAAAAAAAAAGACGCAGACAGACAGACAGACCTGTGAGGAGTGGCCAGATCTCCCATCAGGGGCGACCCCAGCTGGCGGATTGGGGCATACCTATTGATGTGTAAATATGTGTTCATGCACTTTTCTTTTCTGACTGTGCATGGGCTAGTGTTTGCTCATCTCTGGTGCGTGGACCAAAATGGCTATGGGAAGGATACCCAGAACATAAAACCACCATGGAAGACGAGAGAAGGAGGAAACTTACGGTGCAGGGGCTCGGAACCCCAGTACCGGCGGCTTTTGGGAGTGAGCAAGCGGGCTCCCGGTCGTCGATACTCCTCGACCGCAGTGCCTCGGTGGTGGACAACTTGGACACCTTGGCATATAATGCTACAAGTGATTTGGATCTGGAGAAGGAGGTATTCAAGAAAAGTACGACTTTACCGAAAGCATCAATAACAAGACCAAACAAAGATGAACTAAAAGCAGGTTTTTGGACAACAAAAACCGTGACAACACCCACCGCACATGTTCAAGATGCTCGACAGGAGGAGGTACTCCAGGAACAAGGAAGAGATCCATTCAAAAGAAGCTCATCAACTTTGAGATCTCCACCGATGCCAAAGACGATGAAGGATAAAGTACAGGCCAAAAGTGAAGGACCATGTAGAAGGAGTAGCCCTGCCGGGACTTATAGGGAGCAGAGTCCAGATCCGGAGGAATTACCCTTCACGAAGCTTGGGGCAAAAATAGTTGATCTGTCCGAGTTTATCAAGGACAAGCACAACGTGCACCAAGCCATAAAGAATATGGTGAGGGCTATTAGAGTCCTCTATAATAGATCACAGATGGAGGAAAGGAATACTAAGGATACGCCGAACCCCGCTGCACCAACAGTGTCACAAGCGACCCAAGCGAAGCCCAACCGTACTACCATCGAATCCCAGCGAAATAAGCGAGTACGTGAAAAAGAGGGGGATCCTTTAAATAATCAGCAGGCGTCTAAGAGAAAAAAAGGCGGACAGGACATCCTGAAAATAAACACCAACAGCTCAAAAGGAGGAAAGCATACAGCGAATCTAGGAAACTCGACCAGCGTTGCGAAGCCCAAAATGAACGAAAACGATGGATGGACTAAAGTTACCAACAAAAAAGCGAAACGAAAAGCAAAAGTGCGAACTAGTCCAGATGCGATTGTTATCTCCAGTAAGGGTAATCTGTCCTACGCGGAGATACTCAAAAAGGTCAAAGCTGATCCCGACCTAAAAGATCTGAGCGGAAATGTGAACAGAATCCGCAGAACCCAGAAAGGGGATCTCATGTTCGAGCTGAAAAGATCCAGAGGTGGCAAAACTGATGACTTTCGACCTCAAGTGAAAAACTCACTTGGGGAGAATGCCGCAGTGCGGGCCCAAAAACATGAGATCTATATACAATGTAAGGATCTCGATGAAGTTACATCGAAAGGAGAAATTTGCACTGATCTGAAGGAGCAATTCAAGTTAAAAGAACTTACAGAGGAGTCTGTTGTCGTCCTACGGAAAGCCTATGGTGGCACTCAAACGGCCACCATACGAGTGCCAGCGGAGGCAGCGCAGATGTTGTTAGCTGCCGAAAGGGTTCGGATTGGATGGGTTGTCTGCCGTTTAAGGGAGCAAACTTCACTAAAGAGGTGCTTTAAATGCCTCATGTTTGGGCACTTCGCAAAGGCATGCACCAGCAGCATTGATCGGTCCGACCGTTTCAGAAGGTGTGGGGAGAAAGACCAGAGAATGCAATAGGGACCCCAAATGCCTATTGTGCGAAGCAAAAGAGGGACAGGATAACCGGCATATTGCCGGAAGTGGCAAATGTCCGGAATTTAGGAAGGCGCTCACTGCAATGAGAAAATGAGGTTTATTCAAATAAACCTCAATCATTGCAGGGTCGCTCAGGATTTACTTGAGAAGACCACGTTCGAATCTAAGATGGAAGTTGCCATTATAAGTGAACCGTATAGAAACCGTCACGATGGCATATGAGTCACAGATTCGACTGGTGGAGCGGCGATATGGGCTTGTGGTCGACAGGCCATACAATGTACTACAAGTCAGGCAGCCAGTGGCTTTGTGTGGGCGAAAATAAGTGGTGTATATGTATACAGCTGCTACGCCCCGCCAAGTTTGACACTGGCAGAATTCGAGCAAATGCTTGATAATCTTGTTCTCGACACAAGGGGACGAAATCCAAAGGTGATTGCTGGTGATTTGGGCCCTAGAGTGGGGTAGCAGAGAATCAAATGCTAAGGCATGCAGTCTATTAGAGGCGAGATAGGCATGGTTTTGGCTAACGAAGGTGCTGTAAACACCTTTCAGAAAGGGGGGTCAGGCTCGGTTGTAGACCTGACCTTTATCAGCCCTTCCCTGGCGCATGGTATGTCCTGGTGCGTCAGCGAACGCTACACCCACAGCGATCACCAGGCAATCTTCTTTGAGGCATGTGTCGAGCCACAGGGCAAAGAGCTATCATGCCCGAAACCGAAAAAGGTTTCAGGCTGGTCTGCAAAATCTTTGGATGAGCAGACCTTCATACAGGTGTGGTTAGATCAACCTGATAAAGCAGGCGCCTCTACGGAAAGAGCCGTGCATCTGGCTCAATGCATCGCCAAAGCATGTGGCGCGTCCATGCCTAGGAGGTGCTCATTCCCCCGTAGAAGACCAAACTACTGGTGGAATGATGAACTGACCGGCCTTCGATCAGCCTGCCACCGAGCCAGAAGAGCGGCTCAGAGGGCGGTAGGTAGAGTCGATCAGGGGCAGAAAGAGTGCGCCTATAAAGCAGCCCGCAAAACCCTCAAGCTCGCCATCCAGCGAAGCAAGGCGAAATGCTTTAAGGAGCTCTGCTCAGAAGCGGACATAAACCCGTGGGGGAGAGCTTATTGAATAGTGATGGGACGATTCAGAGGCCGCTCCTCTCCGCAGATCACGTGTCCTACCCACTTGCTGAAAATCATCCAGGGGTTATTCCCCCAGCAAGAGGAGAGCACCGACATATTCCAACCCCCTCTGAATGTGACGGCAATTCCTCCAGTCGCCAGAGATGAACTGCTGGAGATCTGCGGCAGAATAGGAGACAATAAAGCGCCGGGCTTGGACGGAGTACCGAATAAGGCCCTTAAGCTTGCCGTGAAATCCAGGCCGGACATGTTCGCTGAGTTGTTCGAAGCGTGCATGTCCGAAGGAATATTTCCGGCGGCTTGGAAGCGACAGAAGTTGGTACTTCTGCCTAAGCCTGGTAAACCTCCAGGTGAACCATCGTCATACCGACCCATATGTCTTTTGCACACGGTGGGGAAAATGTTGGAGCGGGTAATCTATAATAGATTACTCCCGGTTGTTGAGAGCCAAGGCGGCTTTTCACATCGGCAGTATGGGTTCCGAAAAGCCAGATCAACCTTTGATGCCATCAAATTGGTTACTGGCTTGGCCGAAGCTGCAATTCACGTAAAGGGTAGTACCAGCAAATATTGCGTGGTAGTAACCCTGGACGTGAAAAATGCATTCAATTCGGCCAGTTGGAGTCTAATTTGGAAATCCCTAGCAGAGGTTGGTATTCCCGCCTATCTCGCTGCTATCGTCGATAGTTACTTAACTGAAAGGAGGCTCTGGTATGACACCGATGACGGACCCCAGGAGTATGTTGCTTCCGCGGGTGTCCCACAGGGCTCCGTATTGGGCCCACTACTGTGGAACATCATGTACTACGATGTACTTAATCTTCCCCTTCCGGAGGAAGCGACAGTGGTGGGTTACGCTGACGACATAGCACTGGTTGTTGTCGCAAAGCATCTTGAAGATGCTGAGTTATACTCAAGTGAGGCAATCAGTGCTGTCAAATGCTGGTTGGAGAGCTCTGGTTTGACGCTTGCGGAGGAAAAAACAGAAGCGGTCCTCATTGCGAAGCGCCGGAAGAGAAATTACGCCTGTGTTAGAATCGGGAATCATATCATCACTTCCAAGCCGACCATCAAATACTTGGGGGTGGTGATAGACAGGAAGCTCAGCTATAAGCAACACGTACAGTATGTTTGTGATAAATCATCCACTGCTAGTATGGCTCTGGCGAGGATGATGCCGAATGTGGGAGGGCCACGGCATACATCTAGGTTGCTTATAGCCAGGGTGGTGACCTCGATCATGCTCTATGCGACCCCAGTTTGGAGCGAGGCATTGCGGATGTCAGTTGACATTAGCAAACTGAATGCAGTCTACAGGAGGACAGCTCTGAGGGTATGCTCTGCCTTCAGGACTGTCTCAGATGATGCAGCATTCGTCATCTCTGGAATGATGCCGATTGACATCTTGGCAGATGAGATGGCGAATATATACCAAGCGAAGCCAATCTCTCCCTTATCGCAAACGAAGATCGCTGAGAAAGAGAGATCCATAAATAGATGGCAAGAGCGGTGGGAATGCTCAAGGAGTGGTTGGAGAGACGACACGGTGAGATTAACTATAATCTCACCCAGTTTCTCACGGGACGTGGAGTATATCTCCAATACCTTCACAGGTTTAAATTGGAGACCTCACCCGACTGTCCAAATTGTGATGGAGTCCCAGAGGACCCAGAGCATGTATTCTTCCACTGTCCGAGATTTGTGGAAGAAAGGAGGAATCTAGAGGAAACTCTAGGAGAGGTGCTGGTACCAGAAAATCTGGTGCCGAAAATGCTAGCACATCAAGAGAATTGGGATGCGGTCAACTCCATGATCGCGTCTATTCAAGATAAATTGCGAAAGGCAAGGGAAGGAGAAAAGCGCGATCATGTGCGCCGCGTATAGAAGAAATGGGATTAAGCTAGAGTGAGCTGACTCCGCCCCGTGATGTAATACCTTATGGTGGTTCCGCGGGGCAGGGAGGGAGTCGGGGGTGGTTTTAGTGGGTAAAAATCCCACACGCTGGTGTGTCCAGACCAGTGTCTTTTGAAGATTTCCACCTCCTCCTCAAAAAAAAGACAGACAGACAGACAGACATTGAACCGATTTTAGTAAGGTTTTTTTGCAAACGAAACCTTAACAAGCTTCAAGTCAGGACAATGGGGTCGAAGTTTTGAAAAATTCAGTTTTTTTTGATTTTGTTAAGCAGCATGTTTGAGACAGATGGATTTTGGGATCTTAACGTTTGAATGAAGAGACGGTCAACTTGGGATGTTATATCGGGATGGAAATAATGACACTGAAGTATGAGCAGTAGGTCATGCTCGTAGTGATTCAAAAGCACTGTTCTAGGCACGGAGAATAAATATCATCGAAAGGCAGATAGGGTTGACTGCCTTCATTGATATTGCTATACAATATAAATATAGCCTCTGCCCTGGACGAAACCGGTAGTCATTCTTTCTACTTTTTAAATACTTGGATGCTATGCCCAAAACGAGGGATCCGTGCACTCTCCATCTGGTCCGGTCCAATATCGAGTAGATGTGAACTTACGATTCCTCATATCCCAAACAAAAATTTAGCTTTAGCTTTGCTTAGGCTTAAGGTACTGACGGTTTGAAGTTGGATATACCTTGCACCCTTGTCATGTTTGCGATTATATAAAAAGAATCGATTTTCTTGTGTTGCCACTTTCGGTCACGCTGCTCCCAGGGCAGAGGTGAGGCAGCATCTGATGATACCAGGATATCGAAAGGGCGGAAGCTTCCAATCATTTCCACCAATCAGAAAGGACTTCTGTCCAAATGATGATTATGAGATGAGCAATTATTTCATCATGGCCCGCACAAATATTTGCTGTGATTTCGGTTTCGCTGTTTCGTTGGCAAGATACGAAGAATTTCCGATATTGGGACTGATTGAACCTATTAGGAGGCGCGAACACAACATGCAACCGAAAGTAGTTCGTTGCACCTTTCTAAAATGTTGTGTGAAGCCAAATCTTATTTAATTTCTACCTGTTTGTCACAGGCATTTTACCCATGAAAGGATGCACCTAAGCATGCAGTGAAGGGCATGTGCTAACCCACACAACAGAATGAGGTGTACAAAATGTTGTTCCTCTAAATAACACATGAAATTAAATTTTTATTTATTGTTGTGATATTTAGCTTCTGGAACAGAATAAAGAAGGAGGTCAAAAAGTTGGGCGCAACTCATTCTCAGAAGGTTCAATCAGCCAACTTTACTATAACTTTATAATATATTTTAAAAGCCCAATTTTACTTTAGGCCTCTAAGAATGTTAGAACTCTCAATTTCGAGACGTTATTGGCACAACACTGTGAAGTTTGGTGCAGCTCCTACTATCATCAAGAGAGTTGTAGTAGATGAAAATGCAGAAAATTACTGGTCACTGTTATATCTGCTATGGAGGCCTTGCTGCGTTGTGCATACATTTAAGTTTTTAATATTTTTAAAGTTTGGTTTGGGTTCTATAAAACATATATAAAGCTTTAAAGAAATCAGAATAATTTCCACAGGAATTGGATTATTCTCTATACACGCAGGAAGGAAGGTTTCATTTCCCTCAGTTGCTTTCATTCGAAGAGCCACTTTCTTTAAAATTAAATCCTGCAACCAACTAACCTTTTTCTTGGATATAGGGCAAGTGTGCTATTTTAGTGGTATAAATACCACTTATTCTATATTAGTTAACCTCGATGTCTCCCAAAAGAGGCAAAATCCTGTTGAAGTTTCCTAATATCAAGGAGTTGTTTGTGTCTACCACTTTGAAATTTAATTAATTGTTTGTAGTACTTAACATGTCAAATTCTCAACGTAGAATTTATTTACGAAACATGTGAAGTTGTACATAGGTAAGTAGATGCTCTTAGCGACCTGCATTTAATAAACTTGAAAGAAGCCGATCTCTTCTCAAATTATCTAAACTAGTTTCAAATGCTCAGTCTACCTTAGTAGGCTGGTGTATGCGACTATCTTTTTATTAAGCAGCATAAAGGTCTTCTGTCGACTAAACTGAATGCTCTTGGAAGCTTTCTTCATAGTATATCCTAAGATCGTTTATCTTTAGGGTATGTGACATATGAATTCCATAGGTGTTATTAATAAAGCACATGACGATGTAGATAATTCTTTGTATATTTTTTCATATCTAAATCTAAGGAAGGTTTCGTTTTGCCACGTGAAAACATTAACATTCTATGCGGTACCATTAGAGATCATTTATCTCCTGTCCTTTCAAAAATTGAGTCACCGCGACCGTTTTCAGAAAAGATTTTTTTTCATCGAAACAGATAATCTATTTACCCCTCAAAATAGGAATTGTCCACTGGCTCCATTCACTAGTCTATTGTGTCTGATTCATTATGATAAAAGGCAAATAGCCAGAAAGTGAGATTGAATGTGTAAACAAAACCTTGCTCTGAGGTAAAGAAATCTTCGGAAATTGGAGATGCTCTCAAAACCGGCAGTAACTGAGCAGGGCCATTTCGGTGAATGAAATTTTAGTCAATTTAGGAGTTTGGCCTCGTATCTTTCTTGAATCAGTCGTTATGCGAAAGTAATAGTCTTTTATATTCCTAAACATAAAGCCAGATCATCGCATGTGTAAGTTTGGGAAGCGCGTATGATCATAAGTGTATGATTTGCCAACAAATTAACAAGCTCCTAGCAACTTTCCGGTGCAACACGTTTATTTGTTTGGAGTACATAATCATCGTGGCGTGCAAACACCTCACCTGCACGCAGCAATGATTGTAAGCTTTTCGTAACATAAGAGGTAACAGAGCAAACACATACTGCTGGAGTGCGTACCCAGCATCGACTCTTCGAAGGTTGAGGCATTGAGTTGACAATTTATAGTGCAAACAAGGCGAAGTTTGAAAGTGAAATTCAGGAAATTTCAAACGCATCCAATTTTGATGAACGTGGTGTCTTCAAGAGAATGTTGCTTTTAAACAGTTGGAGGCAGTGTCCAACATCATTCACTAATACACCTAGTTATGGTCAATAGGAGATTCTGAGGAAAAGTGACATATTGTGCCTGGAGTCTGGCTTTCTTCCGCGCCTTAAGCATTCTTTATCAGTTATTATTTTTATTATAAATCAGAGGGATGCATACCGCGTTCGATGGTTACTGCGTTTTCATCTAGACTGCATAGAATGCGGTGAGGTCCTATAACTGGCAGATTTGTTAAATATCACCTACTTTTCAGATATCTTCAGTCTCAATAGTTTCTAGAAAGATCTGTGAGTATTCTAACTTAAAATCCTAAGCAAGTTCTGAGTTAATTTTAATAAACCACCAAGCGCTTAGTTATTGTTTTCGTAGTAGACTCCTCCAATATGATTCTTTTCGCCGTGCTTCCTTCCAGTGAACCTCATAACTATGAGTTTATTTTTATAATAATTTGACAGAAGAGTTCTGGGTGATAGAATGGCTTTCCAGTACTCTGTTTTTTAATTCCTTTGCTGCTTCATTATCGTCTATTGTAATAGTCCGAATACCGGCAATATTTACACTCCAATTAACATAACGATTGAAGTTACTTTATCTAGACACTCCCATATCAATTTCGACCTTACCTAGTTACCTAAATGGATTATAGTGCCCTGATCGTAGCTTATTTGTCGGTTTGAATTGCAATCTTTCGTTTCCTGTTGTTCTTCTGCAGGTTAAAATAAACACAATTGTCTAAAGCATATATTTTTGTCAATGAACGCGTGCACCTTCCTTGCATGTGTTTACATTGCGAGCTTCAGTCACATTCTCTCGATCTTTCCTGTAGTACCTTGGAATCTTAAGTAATTTGATGAAATGAAACTAACATGTCATGTTGCCTCCCAGTGTCAGTATTTTTGGATATTGCCTAGAAAGAATGTCGACCCTCTTTCTTGCTAAGACAGACATTTTAAAGATTTCAATCTTTGGCTGCCTCTGCAGGTGCAGATGATTGGGGATGAATCCAAAGAGCACCTCCAAGTACGAGCATGCGTTGAAAATGGCTCCTGGCCCCGAAAATTTTAACAGTAGCCTGTCCTTGGATTTTACATCCTTGAGTGTTTTGCTAAGAGGCTCCTCAGATTATCCCGCCGTGTATATCCATCGTAGTATTTTGGAATAGAGACTCAATTTCTGTCTACAATAGATTAGCAAGCTTTATAAGTCCGTTGTTAATGTAGACCTTCTGTAGTTGGTTAAACACCAATCATCCCTTATAGCCTGATCGACTGAAAGTTGTTACCATTTAGCCTCTTAGTCTCTGTGGCAGTGTTCATTAAATTACTATCCAGCCTTTATCTTCTGCATCGGCTGGTAATAATTCACAGTTCCAGTTGGACTTTATTACATAGATGTTCTTGTCAGAATTACCGTGAGTTCTGCTGCAGTATTAGTTAGGTCATCCAGAAATCAAGGGGTACCATAGAGAGGCTTTCTAATACAAAATGTGGTGTATCGCATGTTTTCCTTCTAGAATAGGCTTCGACCTTGACAGAAGCAGTGATACCCAGGAACTGCAGGAAAATTATCATTATTATTATTATTATTCAATTGGAAGTCGATGGGCATACAGTCTATCTAGACGTTGACGTAAAGTTGCGCTTTAATGAATTTCAAAAGAAGATTGTTGCTGAATATGTCAAGTCGAAACACAGCAGGACATTGCTCTGGGCTGAATGGATAGGACTCTTACTTCTGCTTGCTTTGCATTTTTGTGTGGCGGCAATTATACTTTCATATATTGTACAATGATGAGTTCAGTTGATTGCGTGATAATCATCAACAGAACTCTATACATCAATATCCCTAACAGTTACCAGAAATTTTGGTCAACGTTACCGTTCAATCTAAATCAGGGTCAGAGGTGAAGACTCTTTTTTTTTTCACCATAGATATTGCACATACAAGCTTTTGGAATTAGATAACTTTCACCTATAGTATATTATTAGGCGAAGATGGCTTTACGGTTTCCTACTAGGGAAGAGGCAAATCGTCAGACGCTGCCTCACTTCTGCCCTGGGAGCAGCGTGACGGAAGCGGCTCGCAGATGTAAAGTGCTCCTTAACATAACTGCGAATTATAATAATCGTTTCCACATATTGGATCCATCGATAGTGGATCAGGGCCTTGAAGTGTGTTAGAGCACTTCATTCAAGATCGTAACGGTACACTACAGGATATCCTATAGGAGGCAATGCGGTCAGCATTGCGCTCGCCCGAGATTATTACTCCGATTTGACTCAGGAACTCATTCACAGCCGAGTCAACTGTTATCCGACGTCAAATCACGATACAAATCACACTGCCACCAATGATATTTCAACCGTAACCTTCCGTACGACAGCCTTGTGCTCTAACCAATCAGCTACCCGGACGCTGCAAATTATATTAAGCGTAAATCCACCCATACTTTGGACCAAAGCTTGGACAGAGCTGAACATATTTTTAAAGGAGTGCAGGGTCCTCATTTCGCATCCACTTAATGTCGCACCCGATCAAATGTTGCAATTCCTCTGATATTTTACTCTAAGACAGCATGTGACACTTTTTTTTCCGCCAACATATTTCGCTCTGATAATAGCTACTGGTTTCTCCGAAATGTTTCTCTTGCGTAGAGCATGCCAAATTTACTCTCTGTTTTCTGCTCGATGTTCTCTGGCAGATCTGCAAAAACTGCCGGTGCAGCGATGAATAACTCCGCAAGGAAACCCTACAGCCGCTTTAATCCATTTGAGTGCAATAATGGCCGAAACGATTTTTCTTCTGTTTGAAGGAACAATCAGTATCCGAATGTTACTGTGACAAGCCATTTCATCCAGAAGAGATACAACTTCACTGGATTTGCAGTTAAAACTCCTTCCAAATCTTTGGCTATTTATCATCGTGAATGAATAGCAAACTGTTAACATTCCTCGCAGGAGCTCTGCACAAGGCACTTAGAAAGCTTCAACGTTGCGCTTCCTACGCGAACTCGTGCAGTACGTCCGTAGAGACGAGGAAGTTCATCAGGCCAGAAGAAAGTTTAACCAAGGTATACGGGTGCATACATATCTATTAAGGCTTTGCTTAGCTTGAGTACGGGAGATTAGAAAAATGGAACCGTGTAGAATAGCAAGTTCGTTTTCAAGAAGAGGGATTGGGTGAAATTGCGTGGAACTTTTCCTATATCGAGACAATCACAGTTGCGAGAACCGAACCAATAAACGAAAAAATCCTGAACAAGTTAAGGAAGATTGGACCGAGTCACGCTTAGATACGCGATATGAAGCCAAACAACCAGGAGCCAATGCTGACCGCATTGCATCCTACAGTGTATGTACTGTAGCGTTGCGATCTTGAATGAAGTGCTCTAACACACTTCAAAGCCTTGATCCAATATGGATTGTTGCGCCAACGATTATTATCAATCAGCCAGGGTTAAAAATGTCCCCCAGCTTCTATCGAAGCCGAACTTATGGTTGAAAGTTACGCCTTGGTCATGGATGAAGGTGTGGTATGATGAAGAGTGCCTGTCAAAAGAATACGAAATCACAGTGGAAGGAGAATTGAAAGAGAAGCACATCGATCGGCACTTGCTAACGTTGGGTGCCAATTTATTTATCGAAAACCAGGAAACTAGGATGTTTCAGTTCGGCTCAAGGCACATACAGCTTAACGTTTTCACTACAGCTGCACCAGAGCGGAGGGGAAGGGAGAAGACGAGAAAGGAACTGGTTATGGGGAAAAGGAATGGGATATGTACCTTCGATAATGTGCATATCAATGTCTCGCCAAATTGATCTGGATGGGGGTAGTTTGTACAATTGGCGGTGCTTCTCTCATTATGCTAGCACAGACCAGCGTCGCTGAATACTTTTAGTCTGGCTTCTTATATTGGTCAGAAAGCATCTAGTTTATCTTATTTCGTCACAATATTAAGTTCTCGTATGGCGCGTTGAGCATTGAGATATATATATGGTTTCACCCTGCTAATTCGTTGATAAAACTTCTGCGAGAAGTGCTGTTGTTCAGTATATTTCTCAAGTACACAGGCTTATTAACTTTCCTAGGCTTTCTCTTTCGCATTTTGAAATCGTTTCTCTAGTTGGTGGAGCCAAGAATGCACAGGTAGTGCCTGTACATTCTTGCAACGAATGATTCTTTAAATTACTCTCGATATGGTAGAATGCTGAAGGACCCAGAATATCTGTTGTTCCATTGCATCTGATTTGAAACTAAATCTCTGAAAATATTATCAGATGCGCATATCGGGGGAGTACTTGTTCGCAGTTATCTTCGCAAGTATGAAAATTCAGTCCAAATTATTAAATGTCGATAGCGGGGAAGAAGCTGAAAGAACATGGAACCTGAGGGTTCAACGGCAAGCTTACTCAAGTAACTAATAATAGGATGATGGCACTGCTAAGCAGTGAGGAATGGTAGGTATGGTTTTTATTAAATGAGAATAGATGCACCTGCTTCAGCTCGGTTAATTTGCATAAATGTGTGTTTATTTCTCTTTGTTTATTGCTTCTTCTATTACACAAAGGAATCACAATAAATGTTTGCATCTGCAAAGTTAGTAATAAACAACGTTTCTTACCAATATGGTTTATGGTTTACTTTCTTCAAAGGACGTAATTTTAACACATCAATTATTAATTTAACATAGATAAAACTTTGTAAATTGTTTTGCATTAAGCACTTACAAATTGGATTTCAGGGTGAGTCAATAAACCTTAAACCCTGGTTTCTCCTGGTGATTTATCAATCTTATTTTATATCTTGCAATTAAATTAATGTACTTTTCATGCATCATGATGCCTCGGTTATCGAACACTTTATTTTTGATTGAGCTCATTGTGGTAGCTTGATGATCCCCAGAATTGGATTCCATAAGTCGAGACAAGCTTGGAAATTGTATTGCAAAATAGAAGTTTACCTTCGAGTTGCTGTTTATACCTTTTGGAATGCCAACCCTCAATCGAGATGCGTGTTGAGGCTTTGACATCGTTAATTTAGGGGACGGCTACTGTTATATAATAATAATAATTTTTGGCGCAACAATCCATATTGGATCAGGGCCTTGAAGTGCACTTCATTCAAGACCGTAACGGTACACTACAGTAGTACACTGTAGGAGGCAATGTGGTCACATTGCGCTCGCCCGAGATTATTACCCTGATTTGACTCAGGTACTCATTCACAGCTGAGTCGACTGGCATCCGACGTCAAATCACAGTACAAATCCCATTGCCACCAGCGAGATTTGAACCGCGACCTTCCGTGCGAAAATCTTAGGCTCTAACCACTCAGCTATCCGGACACTACTATTATGAATGGACTTATTTCTCGCTTGAGTGTCATTTGGCAACTGTTGACTTTTCATTTCCACTCAGCACACTTTAGATGAACACTCAATCTTTCTGGGATGGGCGTTCAGCATTATATTGCAGTTTCTGGATAACAACACAAGCTAAAAATTGCTCCATTGCTAGCCATTGTCGAGACTCGCGGGGTACAGACATACAGTTCCGAAGAGAAAATGAGGAACAGCAGGATTTCTGATCGTACATGGTGAGGTGATCCTGAGAAGTAAATCTTTTGTACTGTACTCAAAACTTGTGCTAGGTAAGTATACTTTAGTACTTTATATGCTTCGTGCCCCTCCTTATGGAATATTCGTATGATATCAAGAAATTTGGCTGCATATACCTTTTCGTGTTCCAAGGTGGAGCTAATTTCACAGCTTTAGTTGACGGGTGTCGTGGTGGAGATGGTTGCACGTCAGTCTTTCTATCTCCTTACCCCGGGTTCAAATCCTGATCGTCTTTGACGTTTGTGTTCACATTCGCAATACTATAGGCTTATCACTTGCACAACATTAACTGTGATGATAACGAAACTGAATCAAAGTCTCATTGAAACTTGAGAATGTGCAAATGACCTTATACACAAAGAACAAGAGAAATGCAAATACAATTGAACCAGATTTTTTAAGAATGGTCTGCAAAAAGAGCGTAGGACAACGCAGGAGTTAGTAATTTAGAAAAGTATTCGGTTCCTCTGGTATCCATCAAGGTGACTCATTAAATAATAAGTGAAACAAAGGGTGCTTTGAGTTTGAATTAGAAACAAGTCTGCATTGATATAAGTGATGGAGTATTTGTTGCAAATTTAGAAGACCAACTGTAAAGGCACAGTTTGATTAAAATAGCTAAATAGCTTCCGCTTGAGTAATGTGCTACTTCAATGGTGCTTGCATGGAGCACGCATGGCAGTATGCCTTCGTGATAGCTATGAGGTCAGTCCTTATTCGTGTCGTTGTTTCGATTGCAATTGAGTTTCGAAACTTGCAGGTTTCTAGTCCATCAATTTCTATTCATTAGGTCGCCTTTTATCACAGACTGCGAGGAATGTAGAAATTGTTGCAAATAGCACCCATTTGTTATAAGCCATTCAATACTCCTGTGAGAGACGTTAACAGTAGGTTTGTCATTCATTATGAAGGGTGGCTGAAGAAGTGGAATTCTCCTTCCCGATAAAGTGATAGTTGTTATCAAAATGACAACATTGACGTAAAATATTACAAACTCGGCGTACAATTTTGGTGAATTAGGAACTCTAAAGCGAAGTTTACAAAAGTTGCATCTTGTTATCGTTATTCATCTTCTTTTTACTGGGGACGTTCTTCATGCTACTTTTGCTTAAGGTGTGAACGGGTTCAATAAACTATGTCATCTTTTCTCAAATCTTTACACGACACTGGATTTGGAGAATGAGATGAAAGGAGATGACAGAAGATAAAAGTCAACAGAATCAAAGTTCTCAGTCTGTCTAGTTATCGAAGTCTGCCTATTTGCAATCAATACACATCAATACGTCACAATATTGACGTCATTGAACGATTTCGACATTCCAGCATCAAGCTAAGACTGCTTCGCGCCAATAGCCTACCTATGCTGGATGAAAAGCAACTATCACTTCGTCGTGTTATTATGGTACTCTGTATTGAGATGATAATAGAGAGAAACCTTGCCATTGAATGGGTCCAATATCCGCGGATATGTTGGCCAGGAGTAGCAGTTGATAAGTCACACATTGAGGAAGAGTGATAAATCTATTGCCGGTTATGTCATGCGGCGATAATTAAATAGTTGTGCCCCATATAGGGGCTTATAGTGTATATAAATATGGGGCATGATTTGATGCGAATACATCAACACAAAAAGTAAAGTACGAGCGTACAGATAATCAGCAGATTAACAGGACGAGACAAACTTGGGAGAAATTTAGAGCTCTTATGTGTAGTTAGAAACCAGAAATGAACGATCATCATCACAAAGTACTTGAAATGTGCGCATAACGAAAACCAACAACAACCAACTCACGACAATTGCGAGCGATAGAGAGAAGGAGTTGACGGGAGCCTCGAAAACTATTAAGGCAGTGGACGGAGAGGTGAATAGCATGACATTTCTGCTGATAACAAAATTATCTAAAGTATAAAATAACTAACTACCACAAAAAAGCAAAGAAAAGGTCGATCCAAATCAAAAAAATATGGCATTTTTTCTACCAGGTTACAAATTTGTCGTTTGTCTTTGTTAGGGTATGAGGCAGCAACCACATCTACGCGTTACGAGCTCTTGGGGCGACCCACTCTTCGACGATCTTGTGAGAGTGAATTTCCTGCATGGTGCAGCCAGCAATGCAATTATCATCATCAACAATAGCCCAACAACGGGTATTCGCTCTAGGCCTGCCTTTGTAAGGAACTAATTATCTCGGTTTTGCGCCGAGGTCTTCCAACTCGGTATCCCTAAAAGCTATCTGGCTTCCCCGCCTACGTTATCGCTCTATCTCAGGCAAGGTCTGCTATCTCTTCTTTTTCTACTATAGATTTTGCCCTTGTAGACTTTTCGGGTGGAATTATCCTCATCTATGCGGATGCCGACCGAGACCTATTCACCCGTTATAGTATAGGTCATAAATTTTGTCGTTATTTAGGCTACGGAATCGTCCATCCTCATGTAGCAAGTCAACAACTCATCAGAGTTCGCAATCTTTCTTGCTAAGAACTCAGGTCTCCGAGGAATACATGAGGAGCGGCCAGATCATTGTCTTGTACAGTAAAAACTTTCTTCCTATGGTGACACGTTTTGAGCGAAACTAATTTGCAATTTTCGCCCTTCATTGTGTAACTTGCCACTTCCGTCTACCGATCACATTGGCTACGGGTGGCAGTCCTGTTCACCGACCAAGTTCTTCGTTTCCAATCACGTCAAGCCAGCGGAGTCCGATGATACGGCGCAGACAGATGCTGACGAAAGCTTGTAGCCTTCTGCTCCTATATAGCAATAAGGAAAGTACAATAGCAATGAACAGTCCAAACTTAACCTTGGTGTTAAGATAACAGTTTTCCCGATTTAAAATAAAGAAGCGAAACTGAATTCAGCGCGTTAATGGATCTACTTTAATGCCACCATCCGCAGAATTTACGCTTCTTAGATAAAAGTATAAATTGATCAATCCTTTCGATACTCTGCAAATAGCGTGAGTGCGATCAGGCCGAGTTCCATGACCCAGTGATAGAGCAAAATGTCATCAGCGTACTCGAGGTGTTCGAGTAAAGATGTGATTGTCCATTGAACTGTTCCAAGTCCTCTGAAAAAGGTACCAGGAAGAATGCCAACAAGGAGAAATGATATGATATGAAGTAGTTATTAATTTTTTCGCAAGGCTCCTCTTGCATACAATACGCCAGATGCACTTCCTGTTCACACTTTCGAAAGCTTTTTTGAAATCGCTGAAAAGCAGATGAACCGAAAATCTAAACTCAGCGTGCTATTCCAAAATGATCCGCAGGGTATTAATGTGGTCAATGCACGATGATCGGGAGCGGAAACCAGTCTGTTATCCGTCGATTAAACCTTCGACATGTTGTCTGATGTGCTCCACGATTATATTACCTAAATTAGCGCATCAATTTCATTCATTCAGGGGGTTTCTTCGGCCTAATGCCATTTGAACTCCAATGATCCATTTTCTACTGAAAAATACCTACAGAATTTTCTTTTGCAAAAAATCCATTCAAATTTTCGGCGTGAGAATTTGTAAAATAGATTTGACATCATTAAAACTTCATTCCTCAACTCTGTCAAAAGCACTTCAATTTCACAACAATTTCAACCTTTTAAAAACTCTTTTTTTACAAAAAAAACAATGTAATCTTTTCAATATTTTTATATTCTATTATGTGGCGTCTTAAATTATGATATATGATGTTTAACGAGTTTGATAATCGTTCGTATTTGTTTTTGCCTTCTTTTACAAAAAGTTGAGTGGATGGTCTAAAATTCCAGGCGTTTCCCTATGTCAGGAGCGATGAGTGCCCTCTATTTCTTAGAAAGCGATTTAAGTAAATCATTTGATGGAAAGCCTTGTATTGATAATAGTCAACCTCATACGCTTCAAACTTTGAGTATAATATTATTAGCAAACGTGAAGAACTTAATCTACAAAATATACAAAAAGGGCTGGGCAGAAGTAGATTCTGCAGGAATGTCAATTATTCTCGTTAAATATTACGTCAGCATCTTATTCGTATGGCTTAAGATGCAGTTAATTCGTAGAAAATTATAAGTTTGACCTGGTATAACTTTGACACTAATAGCCGGATTTTTATGAAACTTGATACTATTGACACTGTTGGTAAGTTTATTTGAGCAGATATCGGAATGGTACAAATTTTGAGGCCTACATTTTATCTAAGCACACCACTCTGATTTTTATCGTATTTTTGGGTTGGGTAGGTTCTGAAAATAAGTCCTGTCTCACTTCGTCATGTGTATATTAACGTCAAAACTAATATGAGTTTCGGAAATACCGAGACCTTTCATATGATACCCCACACGGTTATACCTGATGAAAAATGGGATGTAAATCCCCCTCTTGCATGTACGGGGAGCCCCGCTTTAAACTCCACTTAAATTCATGTCACTCGCTGTAAGCATGGGATTTCATAGTTCCCATCTGTCTACCAAATTTCGTTCGAATCAGTTTAGCCGTTTTGGACAAAAGTGCGTGTGACAGATAGGCAGACAGACAGACATTGAATCGATTTTAATAAGGTTTTGTTTTACACAAAAACTTAATCAAAAGGAGCGGTTCATCCACCAAGGTCATCTATGATCCAAAATAATGTGAAAACAAAAGTGAAGGCAAAAACTTCCAGCAATAAAAAAATATTCTACGATTTTATATCTCCCATTAATTTTGCTTTTATACACGTTCCTCTTAACTGGTGTTAAACGTGTGTATATTTCGAATGGATACCATTTACGATTTACGATACTTTAAGTTAGCTGTGCATCTAATTATGTACATAAATGTTTACATGCGCTCGAAATGCTATACATAAATGAATACTATATGAACCGAGACTGTATGAAACGGAAAATTTGTATTAAAGTGTTAAAGAGAATTTTGTTTATAATATGCATATATAATTTAAAAACGAAAGCTTGACCTTCCCAAAAAAATCACTTTTCCACCACCAATCATTTTAATCCCAGATTTGATACCATTTTCCGAAACTACATAAAATTTCTTATAAATGGATATTTTTTCAATTGCAAAGGTCATCATCTCTGCAAAGATATAACTGTTTAAATTTTAAGGAAATTTCGTATTAAAATTTTAATATGTATTATTGCAACGGTACTTTAAACTTGCAAACTTACAAACTTGATAAAAGTTAGCTCATTTTGTTAGCTTTCAAATGACATGTAAAAGTGATGGGCTTAATTATGGAAAATTTACAAACATTATACGATGATTGGGAGAAAGCCCGGTCTTGATATGGAGCAGGTCACTTCACGTCTGCCCTTCTCGATATGTATGATGTCATTGACAAAGTTATAGAGGCTCAAATTTACAATTTCAGGTAAATTTATTGCAATCTAAGACGTGTGTGACGTCATTTTCATCAAAAATGAGCTTATATGAATGGCGGGGTAGTTTTCGCTTTTAAGGTTTTGTGTAAAACAAGGTGGTGTACATTTTTTTTCATCAAATATAGTAAATATCAAATAAAGAATGTAAATATTTTCACAGTAAACAAACTGCTGACCATGCAGTCCAGTTTCTTGTAATGTGGAAACTTAATATCGACTATTGTTTTCTCGAATTTAATAATTTAGTCACGTCTTTCGCAGAGCGGAGCAGCGACCAGAGGTTGAATTACATTTAATAAAACAATATAATAGTTTACACGTTAGATAACGCAAAGTGTTATAAGTGTATAATACATATTTGTTGCAACTAATATAGTAATAGTAAATACAAGTGTCTGCGTATTTTTTAAGTTGTTGTCTTGTGTTTAACAGAACCCATTCTCAGAAACTACCCAACTGAAATATCTGAGAAAAAATCACGAGACTATATGGTACCTAGCCTTCGAAATATCCCCCATATATACTATATTACTGTAATTTTTAGTAATTTGCTGCAAAACAACCGTTAAGATCATTCTAGCACCACGAAATTTTGCAACAATATAGGATATAACATAAGGCATCCTGCCAAGTTTGGAAGTGTAAAACAAAACCTTATTAAAATCGACTTACTATCTGTCTGTCCGTCACATGCATTTTCCTTGGAGACAGTTACAGCGATTGACACCAAACTTGGTAGAAAGGTGTGAACTGTGAAGGTTCACGCATACAGTGAGTAACATTCTTTTACGTCGAATTTCAGCATGGGGACCCCGCTGCATGCAAAAGGAGGGTGTCATTTTTTCATCAAATGTAGTCATGTGGGGTATCAAATTAAAGGTCTCACTTAGTACTTTTCAAAACCGGTCTTAGTTTTGACATTTGTTGGGTAGGTGGGGGAGTGCGGGGTATTTAAAGTGGTCATTTCTTCAAGGGGGCCATTCTCAGAAACTACTTAACCGAAAAATCTACCTAATCCAAAAAACTGAAAAAAAATAAGTTCAAATAAAATTAATAATAGGATTTTACTATAATTTTTAGTAATTGGCAGGAAAGCCCCCCTTAAGTTGACCGTAGCACCACGCCTTTTTCAGTAATGTAGGCTATAATATAGACCATGATCTTGCCAAGCTTGGTAGAAATCGTACAATTACTAACAAAGTCATAATACGTTAAAGTTGCTGCTTTTTTGCAAATTCAAGACTATGAATGTCAATATCACCCGAAAGTGGATATTCTCACATAATATATGCATATATTACGTGCTATGTATTAAGGAATACACAAAACCTTTCATACCGGAAGCAACCAGCAATTTTTCGTGTTATTCAAGGTAGTAACGGTACGTTGGTAGGGAGGCAATACGGTCTCCGCTCGTCCGGGATTATCACCCAAATTTCACGGCTGAGTCGACTGATATCCGGCATCTCGTCACAATACAAATTCCTCTGCGACTAGTGAGACTTGAACCGCGACCTTCGGCTCCAAAAGCTTTAACGAATTAGCCATTCACACTATCCAAAGGACTTAAAACTGGGCTTTTCAGTCAAGATCGTAGTTGCGTTCTGCGCATCTTCATTGGTATTGGTTTTCATTTCTGTGATAGCGCATTGCATTGCAACCATAGAAAGCGGTGAGTCGAATAATATCGCAATTTCACTTTATCAATGTCCTGTTGGTTCTTTGTAGCTGATTGTTCGGTTACATGGGTTCGCACATACAGAAGTGCTATCGAAACACGATACACAGTACATTAACAGATGTACAGAAAGCACTGTGTTTTTGACTCGGCCTCAAACCGTACGTCTTTTGGCTTTTCTTTCGAGTTTCATCTCCTGCGCGTGACAAAAAATATTCAAATAAAGGAGATCTGTCAAACCAACACTGCCGCGACGTCGCTTAAGGTATGTATTTCTTATGTAAAAATCTTTGAGTGAACATTTGTTCCGTTTGTACTTAGCTCGTAATATTTATGCATTCAACATAGTATGTCAACAATAAAAACCACATTCACCGGTTCTAGCAGTTAAAATCGCAGATTCGACTATAAACCCATTTGCAAGACGGGTGAAGTTACGATGGCCACCTATTGAAAAGTAGAAGAGCCCACTGTCCCAACTGTGAAGGCGATTGATAGTGAAAAAAGAAGTGACACCGTAGAGGGTAAGATTCCTGACTACCAAAAAAGAGGGACGTCATCGAATTCGAGTTCGGAAAGAGGGACACGAGAGAATATGCCAAACTCCAAGCTCCAAGATACCCCTTTGTCTGGAAAAAAAGATGACGAACTCCCCTCCCTGGCTAAAATACAAATCATCTCACTGGAAGAGATAGACCACATCCGAAAGACAAGAGTAGAGGGCGGAAGGTTACTCAAGATGTGCGGGCTGGTCCTGCAGAAAATGAAGGCTGCTACTATCGCCGAGCGAAATATATCCATGTATGTCAGAAATAGCATAATGGAAATGGAAAAACTGCTAGACATTATCGCACACCAGCGAAACTTTTGGAAGAAAGCCGAAGAGGACCTGAGGAAAAAAAGCTAACACAGCATGGATCCGCTGACAAGGACGTAGCAAGAAGAACTCTGCAAGGTGATAACCAAACGGACCAGGAAACGTCAAAAAAGAAGAAAATTCAACAACAACTACCTAGTTTTTCCAGAAATCCGCAACAGCGCCAAACCGAAAGACGCTGGGGTTAAACCTATCTGGCGAACTTGAACAAGAGATATGCTTGTCGAGTTGGGTCCAAGACCGATAAGAAGAGTATGTTCTGCGAGACGGTCCAAAGCATTCTACACGCGAAAGCAGTGATTTTCAGCCCAGAACCTACATTTATTCTTGAAACTATGGCTCCGTATTCTCTCACTAGCACGGAAGCGCTGAAGGAAACGACAAAAAAGGGATTATCCAGATGTGAGCAACCACAAGGTGGGAGTTACGTCCATCAATTCCATGGCGAAAATTCAACGTTGCCAATTTGGGGGTGGGGCGCACATATAGAAGGAATTTGTATAAATTTGGTAATGTTATGGCGCGACAGGATTCGTGGCATTCGAAATTTATTTCGAATGTCGCGAATACCAGCGGACAGATGACGTCACCGGCGCTCTACTCAGTTCAGAACTCGCTACAAGAGCAAAGAACAGAGTAGGTGACGAAAAACGTCAGATAGGAAAAATAATAATGAGAGTAAAACAGTTGGTTAGCAGTCACGGTGAAAGAAAAGATTTTCGTGCAGAAAGGAAACAGTTACATACGGAAATCAGTATTATTTCTGATATCTCGAAGTTATAATAAAAGTAATTTATAATAAGAGTAATTTCTTGAAATTGTGTATTGAACTTTGCAACATACGAAAAATATGTCAAAAACCTATTTCGAATAATAGAAGAATAAAAGGTTAAATACAAGCTCCTAAATTTGACTGAGAACTCTTATATTGTTGCCATCTGGGTGAGAGATACGGTTGACTTGCGAGTGCGAGTTATTGGTTGAAGAGATGGTTTCGTTCGACTTCATTTGTATGGAAGTGACTTTTGCGGCGTTTACCGTGCACGGAACGAACTTATGTACGCTTTTCGGAATACGGAAATGGTACGGTCCTTGGTGTCAGCGGTCCAAGGGCGGAAGTTGCCGGAATATTTCACGGCATCAACACATTTCATCAGGAGTGATGTCCGGTAAACACCTACCGCATGGAACATCTGGAAAATTCGTTGAAACTCTCTTCCGAAGGGTAAAAGACCTAAGCGCAGAAAAAAGAACTGCGGTTGAATCGCTAGTGCATTCAACAATGAGTATTTGCATCGCAGCTTGCAATGGATCGGCTCTCAAAAGCTAACAAGCTTTCGGGAATTTACTTGTGTAGCGGTGGGTAGTTGAAATTGCATGGAACCTGCCTCGGACTTCGGTGGATTGCTCAGTGTGCAAAAGGAAAAGATGTAACCCCTAAATATCCAGAATACAGGAGAGGAAAAAAGGAAGTTTGCCACGAAATTAACTGGTTGAAAGCATGGCAGGGGTTAATCAACGACGTTAATAATGAGCCATGGAGCCTCGCTTATAAGCTGGTCAGCAGAAAGCTCGGTGTCCATCGACCGCCCTGTGCCATGCAAGCAGCGAAGATATGAGAAATCAACTATGCAGGCACTTTTTCCTATCTATCCCACTCGAGCTTCCGCTATCGATGTACGTACTGAGTAACGCCTACTCTTTGCTGCAAAGGAACTAGAGAAGGCAGTCTTGCCTATAAAGGACAAACAAGCAACTAGGACGGGATGGTATTCCCGGCGAAATGTTGAAAGTTGCATATAAATACAAGCCGAACTTACTATTCAGTGCATTCAACACATGTTCACCACCGGGTGTTTTCCTCTGCCGCTGGAAGGTTTCCAAGCTTGTAGTGATAAGCAAGAGAAAATGCATTCCCGAGGTGCCGTCAGCGTATCGTTCTCTCAATATTTTGGGCACAGTGAGGAAGCGAACCAGAATTGAAGCGACTAGCGGCGAGTGGTGAGGCACTAGAAAATCGCTTTCATTCGTTATCTTTAGATTACCTATTGAGCATATTGAGGGACTATTTAAAGATCGTATGCTACTCAACGTGACCCGGGAAGTACTGCCCAAAATTAAGCGCATATCGAGGGCGGCTCAGTGATCTATCCTTGGCCCGGGCCTATATAAACCCTTAAGCAATAATCTTCTACGACTCGAGATGCCTGATAAATCACATATGGTCGAATACGCAGGTTATGAGCAAAGCTTACCTTAGACTGGGAATCGTGATGCGGCTTGTAAGATGGATGGCTTAGCATAGATTCTCCATAACCTTATATAACACCGAAATCGTTGAACTGAACAAGGAGAAGGTTCTCATACCTCTTCCTACTCAGGTTGGTGAAAACATGATCTGGCCGCAACCGGCAATGAAATACCTCATCATAGGCATGAAAATGAGTTTTTGGGGGCAAATTCGCAACGCCGCTAACAAGGCTGCATTTAAAATGTTCGCGATTTGCCGATTGATGTCCACTGGCGGAAGTCCCTCATTCAGTAGACGTCGTTTGCTAATGAGTGCGCTTCACTCCGTCCTTTTTTACGTTTCCGAGATAGGGTCTCTCCCAGTTGTATCCGCCTATTGTACCGTCTTGGAGACAGCAGGAATCGCAATAGCAGGAGTTATTCCATGCTGTCGAGCGAAGGATTACATACGCCAGAAAAGGCGAGGGAAATAAGGAAACCGTCACTTGTCGCTTGTCCCTTTTTTTGCGCTTGGCGGCAATTATGGGAGAGTTAAATGAATCCGTGCGGCCGTCATTCAATTGAAAACCCGGTGAGGTTGACTATTACTTAACCCAGCTGCTCAGCAGGCATGGGTATTTTCAGTCTTACTTTTTACACACGATTGGGAAACCACGTCGCCCGATTGTATTTTTTGTAAGGATATCGTGGATGATGCCCGCTTCCTTCTGTAGAGTGAGAGCGTTACCGCTGTCAAGTGTCTTCAGGCACGATAATTAATGTCATCCTGCAGAGTGAGGACACGTGAGCCGAGTGTAATGCTACACACAAGGCATTTTTAAAGTGAAAAGAGGGAGAAGAATTATACAGATGTCAGGGTAGCTGAGGCTCCGTGAAACACGGAGTTTTGCTCTTACATTGAATTTTTCAGATTTCTTGGTTGGTTTGTTTCTGAGAATAATAATAATAATAACCGAGAGTGATGGGGGCAGAGGGGGCGGCATCAACAACACCACGCCCCACTGCAGGTAACAGTTTCAGTACTCGCCGAAGCACTCTTCTCCACCGTCCAGCTGAGGTTTCCGCTGAGGTTCGGGATGAATTCCAAAGAGCGTGCATAGTATTCTCGGATATGGATCCTTTGCATAGACCAGGTATTCCCAGGCTCTATGCATCTCCAGCAACTCTGGGAATTCTATCTCAAATCAATGATGAGATTGCATCTCGACTGTGTGCTGATATGTCGGTGCTACAACTACAATCACTTGTGTATTGTGGTGCAGTTGAGGCTATCAGATTGCACGGTCAGAAGATTCGTTTTCGTGTTATTGGTTTGAGTGACAAAAGAGATCCACCAGGGAAAATTCGTCTGGAACGTCGGCGGGACTCACTAAGGCAGGACATTGCTAGACTGATTCAGATCAGCACTGGCAATGCCAGCCGACGGGTGAGAAATAAAGTGCAGAGGGTTTACCGGAACTATGCCATCCCCTGTGAGACACCCGTTGTTGAAATTCTGGGCACATTAAAACAGAAACTTTCTGTCATATGCAGTCCGTTACGACGGTATGGCGAAAGTTATTTCATACGTGTCCAGAATGCAACATACCCGAGGAACCAGCGGAGTTTTTTCAGAACTCTCAACGAATCCCATCAGAGCGTCCAGACAATACAGTTCTCGGTGACGGAAGCGAAAGAGTATTGTGGTGGACTTTGAGGGTTACCCGCCCAGCATGCTGAGCATGCTGAGTGGATCACCGCCGAAGGCGGCATGAATTTTGCGGACGTTACCGAAGAGGAAGTTCGACGAGCCATAAACATCTCGAAGAACTGGAGGGGCCCAGGTCTGGATCGGGTGCAGAATTTCTGGTATAAGAAATTTACCAGCGTACATAGTCGGTTGACACGCAGTATAAATGAGGTCATGAGTCAGCGGAGGAATTTCCACCTTTCCTCACTGCGGGGATTACTTACCTTATCCTTAAGAAGGACACGGTGCAGGACCCCGCAGACACAAGATCGATCACTTGCTTACCAACCCTCTACAAATTCATCACGTCCATTATTAGTGGAAGGATCAATGCGCACCTCGAGACCAACAACATTCTGTCCGAGGAGCGGAAGGGCTGCCGAGTTGGGTCAAGGGGTTGCAAAGAGCAACTCATTATCGACTCGGTAGTTATAGGACAAGCAACTAGAGACCAAAGAAACCTCTTCAGTTGCTATATCGATTATGCCAAGGCTTTTAATAGCGTTCCGCATACCTGGCTAATCGACATCCTACATCTGTATCGCATTAATCCGAAACTAATAAAGTTTTTGGCGACAGTCATGGAAGGGTGGCATACCACCTTATCGGTGCGTACATCTGAGGGTGCTAATACCCCAGAGCCAATCCGTATACGGAGGGGCATCTTCCACGGGGATTCGTAGAGTCCCCTTTGGTTTGTATGGCACTGAACCCCCTTTCCATGCTCGATTTGGTGATCTGAAGGAAGCTCTGCTGTTCGAATTCCTGCGACGTGTGAAGCTGGTGCTGAAATCGCATCTCCCGGGGAAGAATAAAATGAGCGCGTTGAATGTATTCGCCATCCCTTCACTGGCTTATGCATTCGGAATATTGCCGTGGACGAAGACCGATCTGGAAAAAGTCCAGCGGCGGATACAGACAACTATGCCCAAATTCCGAATGCATCATCCAAAGTCTGCCGTGGAGCGGATGAATCTGCCTCGTGACATCGGAGGTAGGGGCGTGGTTGACGTGGCGGCACAACATCATCGCCAAGTCGACTCGCTGCGCGCTTATTTTTACAGCAAAGAGCAGGCGACTCCCTTGCATGCGGCTGTCTGTAAGGCAGACTGAGGACTGACTCCACTTAACTTGAAGGATCGATCTTTCAATCCTCTGAGTGGGGTGAAGTCGGACCAAGAGCGGATCGATAAATGGAAGTCGAAGGCAATGCACGGTAAACACGTGAATTGTCTTTGGCAGCCATTTGTCGATTTGCATCTGTCGAACAGATGGCTGTGTGCTGGGGAGCTCTTTGCTGAGACGGAGGGGTTTATGTGTGCCATTCAGAATGGCGTGGTCGCCACCCGAGTTTATAAAAAGCTCATCATGAAAGAACGGGTGGAGAACGACCAGTGCAGAATGTGTGGTTCGGCGTTAGAGACGTTGGACCATCTCATTTCTGGCTGTACTGTTATGGCACTGGTGCAATACATCACCAGGCATAATGCTGTATGTAAGGTTATCCATCAAAACCTTGTATACAAGCATGGGCTGATCACGGGAACATGTCCGGTTTACCGATATGAGCCGGAAGCACTACTTGATAGTTCTGCTTACAGCATGTATTGGGACCGACAAGTTCTGACTGATCGCCATACCGCACACAACAAGCCTGACATACTGTTAGTTGACAAGACGGGTCGCTCTGCGTATATTATTGATGTTGCTATCCCCCATAATAGCACGACTGAACGGAAATACGTAGAGAAGAAGGTGAACTATGAGCCATTGGCTCGTGAAATCAAAGAAATTTGGCGCCTCGAGCGGGTGGTTGTAGTTCCCATAATATTGTCAGCTACAGGTATTGTACCTAAATCACTGACGGCTTCCCTTGATGTCCTGGGACTTTCGCACAGTCTCGTTCAAACCATGCAGAAGTACACCATTCTCCATACGTGCTCGATGTTGCGGGGAGTACTCCACGGATTCTCCCACTGACCTACCACCGGCCATCACCACCAGTGCCCCTTTAGTTTTTAAGTAGGTAGGATCGTGCGAGCCTAAGTGCTTG
Source organism: Hermetia illucens (assembly GCF_905115235.1). Taxonomy (NCBI): domain Eukaryota; kingdom Metazoa; phylum Arthropoda; class Insecta; order Diptera; family Stratiomyidae; genus Hermetia; species Hermetia illucens. Next base: position 65,273,766 of record NC_051850.1, on the reverse strand, counting down.
GCACTTAGTGCTAGTATTAGGTAAAATCCGGCATCTGCCGAGATTGTGATAACTCGGAAATAATAATCGTTGGCGCAACAATCCATGTTGGATCAGGGCCTTGAAGTGTGTTAGAGCACTTTATTCAAGACCGTAACGGTACACTAGGAGGCAATGTGGTCAGCATTGCGCTCGGGCGAGATTATTACCCTGATTTGACTCAGGTACTCATTCACAGCTGAGTCGACTGGTATCTGACGTCAAATCACGATACAAATTCCACTGCCACCAGTGAGATTTGAACCGCGACCTTCCGTGCGACAGCCTTGCGCTCTAACCACTCAGGACACAGTTTCTGAAAATGGGTGCGTAAATGAAATGATCGATTTCCTGCTTCTGCACATCCTCTCATTTGACACCTTATATGAGTATATTCAACGAAAAAATGTCACGTGCATTTAGGGATGCATAGCATAGGGACTCCATGAAGCTCAGCATAGAAAGATGTTGATCGCGGCATGGGTGGGGGTTCACAATTCAAACCCTACCACCCAATTCCATATCAACCGAAGAAACCGTTTCTGAGAAAGAGGCAGACAGACAAGGAATTTGAATGAAGTTACTTTTCACAAAAAAAGGTACTCTGTGAATGCTTTATACTCCACACAAAAGTTAGCATGGATCATCTACATATTTCGTCTACTGAAGGTGGTAACAAGATCAATTCCCCGCGATATGCTGAAGGGCGAGTTGGTGACCTTGGTTGTTTTGCTTGAACTCTGGAAAAGTAGTGTTACTAACAACATCAAGTTGCGGACGTTTTCAACTAGTAATTTGCGTAGTGTGAACTGAAATAATCATGGACGATGAATTACACCTATATGCAGACCACATACCTGTGGATAGTATATTGAAAAGCGGAAGTAGCAGTGAGTAGCTTCAAGTAACATAGAGTACCAACTTTAACTATTAACTTGCAAATTTCGAAGCCTGATTCCACGCCACGTTCTATGGTTTCTGGAATGTAAGCACGTCCCTTGATAATGGTATTGATCGTCCTTAGAATGTCCAGTTTTTCCAACTTGAGTGAGAATTCCAGCAATACAAGCTGGGTATTCTGGGCCTAAACAGAGTAATATGAGAGTTAAGAAGTTAATGAGCAACACAATTGTACAAGGCTATGCACCAACGAAGTACCCGATATAGTGGAGAAAGATGCTTCAAACGAGTAGGAGAGGCATCCTAAAAGTGATATTTTGATGGAGATGGGTGAGCTGAATAAAAAGTTGTGTAAAAGTACGTAGCAAGAGAAGCGTTGAAATCGGCCTTGAAAAGGATTACCATATGATGGTCGTTTGCTTTCCTTGCGTGTTGCCTCCGCCACTTTCACATGGCTCGAGAGCTGCGATCCCCCGAATTCAACATTGACCTCTTGTGTAATACAATTTTGGCTCTATATTGGGTTGGTATATTTGGAGAGCTGGAACTCCCCGAGTTCGATATCGGCAGATTATATGATCGCCCCAAATTGGGAGACTATCTTGCTGGCTGGGCGTGGAATCGTGGAAACGAATCGATGAACGGAAGGAATTGAGGGCTCTATTGACGGCTGCAAGTAATAGCGAGCGTAACATGCTCTAGCCCCAATGGCGCGAAAAATCCCGGAAAGTAGAGCACTGGTTAGGGAAGCAGAAATTGCCGCAGAACGCAATGATTTCAGAACTATGGGCGGAAACACGAAGTAATTTGCGTGTCGTCGCAAACCTTTCGATAGTCCTGCCAAGGATATTAACGCCTCATCCACTCGCCCGAGCAGCTAAAGGTCAGGTTTTATATCTAGGAGGCGCCGTTTCTACTGTGGTGGTACCCAACTGCATTAACAGCGTTAGATCCTCCTTTGTTTCCGTGTCTAAAATCTGGAAATGTGGTTATCCCAACACTGAGATTAAGTTAAGACTGCCTGCGGGGTTCTGATACTGATTTTAACTAAGAAACTAGACGCAAAGGCTTATCATCCGCGGACGACTGGATCAAAAAACGGAACTGGCAGTAGAGAGCGCACTTATTAACGATGAGCAACAATCTCATTGCTGGCTACCCCATTTAGTAGGACTCACTCTCGCAAGATCGCAGACGAGTGGGACACCCCAAGACCACCTGGTGCCAAAGAGCAGAGGGGGAGTGTAGGAAGGAAAAAGTTGAAGCGCATGTCAGCGAACGGTGTATGCCTGTAGGTAGTCGTGGTTGACGGACGATGCCTACCAGAGGCTCGATAGGAACCATATATTCACTGAGGCCCAGTGTATAAGCAATTGTGCCACCATAGACGTCTCGAATAGAATAACGTAAAATAAGTGCAGATTTCGCGAGAGAAAAGAGTCAAACTCCATTGAAGGGTCGTTGGTTTAGCGGTAGGTCCCGTGGAGAACCGAATATATTGTTATAAGCGAATTGAGACGGGCGAAATACCTCGATTATGTAAACGAAATTTAACTGATCTCTCATTGGGTCGTGGATATCGGCAGTAAGTATTTGAGCTTCGAATAAAAGTAAAGCAGTAATGGGCGTAGATCAGGATGGCAGACAGCTTTTAGGGATATCGAATCGGTGGACCTCGGCGCAAAACCGGGATATCTGGAGTTCCTTATTAAGGCAGACCTAGCCCAGATACCGGTTGTTGCGCCGTTGATGATGATGAGTAATGGAGAAGAAGGTGTTGGGTTGGATCAATATTGTAACACACTATGATCACATACGATATAAGATATACAAAACATCATATAACCAACTCGGCATTTGTAACATATGCAACGAATAGAAGGTTGCACCCATGTGAAGGAAATGCGTGAAAGGAGTCTTCGATAGTACGATCATGTAATCAACCCTGATGAAAATTCGCTAGCAAAAATAGGTCTAATCATCGAAGTCGAAGAAAAAAGGGCAATCGAAACAGAAATGACTCAATATTCGTACTATGTATGGGGATTTTAAAACTTGTCAACCCCACTTGGAACAAAGTTATGACTTACAAAAGATACGAACTCGATCTAGACGATCCCCGCTACCAAATAGGAAAGAGGCTTAAGGGGGTCATCCCGTGTGTGGGACCCGCAATTGTATCTGTGTGAGTGTAGAATATATGGGCAAAGTGATTTTTTGATATTCGGAGTCGTTCGGAAATTATAGTGTTAAATACGTGATAAGTCACATGTCAGATTTATGTCGATCGCTGCAATAAACCACATATTTATCGGTCCGAATGACGTTCGAATGACTTCGCTAAAATCATAAGAATTGAAGCCAATGCTGTACATGTGTTTCTTGAAGAAACCTAAAGTTCATGGATTAGGTATAGTAGATTAATGGTCAGTTAGGATTTTATGACTAAAAATCTCATTCTTCTTCTTTTTCTTCAGCTTTTGTCCCGTTCACAAGCGGGGTCGGTTCGTCGTGATCGGTTTCGCCATTTGGCTCTATCTAATGCCTGATCTGGGTGCAATCTCGAGGCTTTCAAATCCCCATCTAGCGTATCAAGCCACCGTTGTTTAGGTCTGCCTTATGGTCATTTACCATTGACTTCGATGTTCAGACCAATCTTGGCAAGTGAATTCTCGTTTGTATGTAATGGCTAAAAATCTCATTCCTCTATTTAAATGCGTTCTTCTCGAAACTGCATGTTGAAAATCGGCTGCCACCATAGCCCAAAATCTATCCAAGGAAATTCTTTGAAATTTTCACGACTTATTCAAACCATATTTCTACGGTCCGCAAACTAGGATAATTGGGATTCATTGGGTAGTTTTTTTTTATTCATTGAAAAAGCCGTGAAAAACACCAAAATTCACACAAAAAGAAAGTTTAACATGGCATCAAAAATTTAGCTTTTAATATTTTTTAATAATCCTAGTTTGCGGACTGTAGTTAAGTCTGTGCATTAAAGTTCCGTTAACTTTTTTTCTTTAAGATGATCACAGCGCCCGCTAGCGTGGCAGCAGAAAAACACCTTTTTTTGGAGATGGGTGTATGAATTGTTCTGTATTTCGATAATGAACTATATGATGGGGCTGGAGAAATTACTATGAACGCTCAAAATGCTAATAGACCTATGTTGGAAAATTCGTATTTGCATCTTTATCCAGTTCTTCACAAAAAATGTCTAAAAAAGCGAAAAAAAAACCGGCCTTCACACGGGATGACCCCCTAAAGAAAAAGAAGAGAAAGCAATGTTATAATTATACTGTACTAACGATAGATAATAGAGACATCAGCTTCTTTCCACTTTGCTTAGTTTCGAATGCATTAACTTTTAACTGTTTATATGTGGTGGCGCTCCTTTGCTGGTTTTCGTTTTGCACTTGGCTTCCTTTTATTTGGAATGCATACCGAAGGAAGTGGCTCAACGTATATAATCGGATCTTCTTTGTTAAGTTTTACTATTTTGAATTTTCGAGTAAACATCTCAGAATTCTCCTTGAGGCCTGATTTACTTTGGAATGCACATTCTTGTATTTCGCTTTCAACATCAGAGGATTTTACACAACAAGGCAACAAATTGAACAGAAACTTTAACAGGCCGATGACGAGTTGCACGAATTTCTGAAAGAAATAAATTTTTAAATAAACCTAGATAATGACATAATGGACTTGGTCGGAAATTATCTGTCGGTTTCTATTACATTTTAATAAAAATTAAACGACTCTCTACTGGTCTACTTACCAATAAAAGACGGTAGAAAACGATAAGGACCTTGATCAAAATGCAGAGTAGCGTACACAATACATACAAAATTTTATGAATCACGGATCGGGCAGATTTTTTTTCACATTTTGGCATAATTAGAAAAGGTATGACACGAACTTTGATTTAGATCTAATGTTTTACGTTATCATTTCCGAAAATATTAAATTTGATTTATTGATTACGCTGGATCGCAATGATCTGTCAATATTTCTTTTGACTAACAGAGAATGAAAACGTTGGCTTTGGAATTTTATACTAATCTGTGCTAACTGTCAAACAAATTCATTACAGTTGATTATTATGAAATGTTCTCACAAAGTACCATATCGTGAATTTCTATTCATATATTGATAAGCATCAACGGTTTGTCAAGTTTCGTGTAAGACAAAACCTTACTAAAATCAATTCAGTGTCACCGAAATTGGTGACCGTGTGATCCGTGATTCCCTTTGGTTGCAATGCCCTGAAAGTTTAAGGAGAACTCTCCATGCGTGTGAAAGGTGGTATGATTAAGAAGGGTGGGCTCAAAAGCACTACCAACTTTTCATATCAGTTGGGAGATTAGGAACTTAGGAACCAAAATTTAGACAAAATAAAGCCTAGCAAGTCTCATTCTCAGAACTATCCTATTGAAATGTCTGAAAAAATCACATAAAGAACCCATATAAAATTAAGTCTCAAAACACATCGCAATATGAGATCTGCTTAACGTGGTCAGGTGACGGATTTCATCTTTCTATATATATTTCGAAAATAGAATACAGTAATCTTATTTTAGCCTTTGTCCCGGTCACAAGTTTCGTATCGTCCTGATCGGTTGCATCATTTTATTTTATCAAAGGCCTGATCTGGATGTAGTGGCGAGGCCTTCAAATCGTGATCTAACGTTTAAAACCACCGATGTATCAGCCGGCCATTTGGTTGATTACCATCGACTTCGATGTTTAGACCCATCTTGGTAAGTAAGTTCTCCTTAGTGCGAATTACGGGATCATACCATCGAAGACGCTTCTCGCCCAATTTTTCTACGATCGATGCGTATCCTCATTTCCGATATGGTCAAGGCACGTCACGCCACTAGTCGAACGCAACATCTTCGTCCGCTAATTGTCTTTTATATCTTATTAACATTCAGAAGCATAGATGGCATAGATGGATATTTAAATCGCTCATCACTAATAGCGCTAGTGCTTGTTCCACGGGAATTGTTCGTCAAAAATTCAGTTTTATTTCGATTTGATCTGAGACCGTGAAGCGATCATTCCATTTTTGGAGAGCGAGACAGCGCTTCCTAAATGAACATCAACAGTGACACGAAGTGCTTTTTTTATCCCCACCACACTATGAAATTTACTTATCGGATCTTGATAGAGCAATTGAACCTAGCTCACGAGTTCCTCTAAGTGCACTAGGTGTTGCCGTAGAGCACACCAGATAAATTCATGTGGTGCATGGCCAAACGCTTTCTCCAGATTCAGAAATATAATGTAGGGCGATGCTCTTCACGGTGTTTCTCCATGAGTAAAAGCAGTTCTTCATAAACACGACTTAATTCACGGTTATTTCAACGATTTCGCGATTACCGATGTGAAGAATGCGTTCTTCATGGCATTGGAAAACAGGAACAGAATCATTCAAAAATCTTCATGGTATCGACAGCAACCGGATCGGGCGATAATTTGGTCATTCTGATGCTCTACCTTTCTTTTTCCCTATTGGAACTGTGGTACTTTCTTGCCAGTCAAATGGTGTTCTACCTTCCTCAATAACCCCATTAAAGAATTCAATTCAGATTTTTGCTTTCCAGAGCTCAGATGCGATGCCGTCAGGTCCTGTTCCTTCTCCCAATTCCATTCGTTTTGTTGCTTCTCGACTTCAGTTGAGTTGAAAAATCACTCCAAATGTCGAAAGTGCTTGTGAAAGTGGAGGATGAACAAATTCTTCCGTAGAAATCTGCTCGAAATATTCTCGTCTGTTATCCGTCGCGGCTCGTGGGTTGATAAGCAACGGGTGACAGCGACAGCTTTCTTGCTATCCGATTGGCATTTTGCCGATTTGCCAATTGGGAAGCTTTTTATCGCCCAGAAACTTGTTTTAGAGGCGTTTCCTTTCAAGAACGTTAATTTCAACATAGTCATTTCAAAGCCAAGCCTAGATCGAGCCTTTAACTTTTTCCACGGTTTTCTCACATTCGTAACGATTTATAATTACATAAGTAAGATCATTTCTTCTTTCTTCTCACGAAATTGCCACCATTTAATTTGGCCAGCGCGTCCCTCGCGCTGCTTGATCAGTGGCTTGATTCGCAAAGCAGCAATCGACAGTCGATATTAAGGTGCGAAATAACGGCTTAGCATTTAATGACGGTGGCCAAATGGAGGCGTCGTATAGGAATATAGTCAATTTGCGTTTTACTGTTCCCACTACAAAATGTAGGAAGATGAGACAATCGTTTTATGAACCATATATTAATTGTTAAAAGGGCATGGATGTCTGCTATACGCTCGCCACTCTCATTGCACGCTCCAAACCCCTTTCCCCATGGCACCTGTTGCTATCTGCGTTTTCACCCACATGACCATTAAGGTCGCCCGCAATGATAATGAGGTCGTCAGCAGGCCAATTTAACGAGAAGTTGTCAGAAAGCATCTTTCTCGGCATCAGGTCGACTTGTATGTGATGCGTGCGCGATGAAGAAGTCAATAGTGCGTTTAGCTGATATAATGGTGGACTTCTTTAATGGCGTCACGAGAACACTCTGAGATGACAATACCAACATCATATTGAGTGTGCCAAAGTAAAGAAGTTTATTGCCATTTTTACCGCGTTCGCGATCTATGCCACAGGCTTTGGCACCCATCGGATTTCTTATGGAGCACAGATATCAACGCGCCCTTTCCGAAGGGGTGTTTCGAGTGAGGTTGCCAATATCCAGCGCGCAGACAGGTATTTAATTTACTCGGGCCAATGCGCTTACGACTTAGGCAGTCCATGCGTCAAGACTAGGTAGACTGGGGTCAATGCCCTAGTATTTTTCCGAAGCTTATGATTCAACACTATCATTTTACTTTAACTTCGAATCGCTATAATTTTGTTACTAGTAGCTGGATTCCTACGGATCCAGTTATATGAGGATACTATTACCCAGTCTAGGCTTGCCGTCGTGAGGAACGACAGACATTCCATTCTCCAGACAATTCCATATCCCTAGAAGCTATCTGGCGTCTTGCCCTACGACATTGCTCCATCTGAGGCGTGGTTTACCACATCTTCTTTATCTACCATAGATTGGGAATATCTATATTAATAATAGTAACCGTTGGCGCAACAATCCTATTGGATCCGGGCCTTCTGGTGTGTTAGATCACTTCATTCAAGATCGTAACGGTACACTGCAAAATTACAGTACTCTATAGGAGGCAATGTGGCCAACATTGCCCTCGCCCGAGATTATTATCCTGATTTGACTCAGGTGTGCTATTTGCACTAGACTGCTTAACGATTTCCAAGAAAAAACACGATGAGACCAGAGCACGGAGTAATCACAAATTTCAAATGACGTCGTTATGAATTGAACTTTTATTTAAACAATCAACTTAATTTACGAAAGGCAAGAAATAATAGAGACACTTTTTAACAGCGTGAGAGATCCGTCGTTCTTTCAGGCTGGAGGCAGAAGAGAACGATCTGTCTTCATGTGTTTCTTTCTGCCCCCAACTCATGGCACACTATCTCCGCTAGTCCTCCACTCCCGTATCGAGCTCTACAAAGTAGAAAGTTCCGCGCCATCTATTTGTTCGCATTCGCCACATCACTCCGCCCCCAGATGAAACCTAGGGGTTTCGGCGACTGATCCCAGAACGTCGTTCACCGTCAATCCACAAAGCGGACACGACGCTGCCTCGGGGCGCACACGGGTTTCAGCCTGGACAGAGAGACCGCCTTTTTGTGTCCACCGATCTCGAGCTGGAAGAAATGTTCTCCCCGCTCGAGAATGCGGTACGGGCCCTCATATGGAGGCTGCAGCGGCTTCCGGACGGCATCCGTCCTGACCAGAACGTGCGTGCACGTGTCCAGTTCCTTGAGCGAACAGGCAGGTGTGGATGAGTGTCAGGTGGGTGGTGTGGCTTTTATGCGCCGGAGATTGTCCCTCAGGAGACTACCAACACCGACTCTGTGAGGCTCGATGTCTTGTCGAAGACCGAATAACTTGGGAGTCTCGGGTTTTCCCCGTATACCAGCTCCGCGGCGCTGGCAGCAAATTCCTCTCGGTGTGTTGTATGTAAGGCAAGTAGGACGAGAGGCAAGACTTGGGACTAGGACGGATCATCGCGTGCCATAATCGCGGCTTTCAGCGTCCGGTGCCAACGTGGCGGGTGGTATGCAGTAGTCCGCTGGCGTTTAAAACCCAGGATTTTGCCTAACTCCGAGAAAAGGGTGGACTCAGATTGCATTCCCTGGTCAGTGATGACCACTGCAGGGACGCCAAAGCGAGGTATCCACTCTCGACAGAGGGCTTCGGCACAAGATTGCGCCGGAATGTCCTTCAGAGGTATTGCCTCAGGCCACCGCGTAAACCTGTCGATGATTGTGAGGCAATACCTGTAACCGTGCAAGTCTCGCAAAGGCCCTACTATGTCGAGGTGTATTGTGTGGAACCGCTTGGTAGTGCGGGGGAATGAGCCCACTTCTTCCCTTACATGCTTGGTGACTTTACACTTTTGGCATGCGATGCACTCTCTGGCCCAGGAATTGACATCCTTGTTCATGGATATTTATCGGTGACTAACCGATTTGTTGTCCTGATGCCTGGATAAGTCGTGAACTGCGTGGAACACTTCCTTGCGAAATGTGGCCCGAATGTATGGCCGAGGTCCCTTTTCCGAGTCTTCACAGGAGAGAAAGAGGTTCGAACCGAAGATGGGCAACTCCCGAAATTTGTATTTGGGGTTGGATTTGAGGCTCTGCAGTGCTGGGTCATCCTCCTGCGCCTTGGCAATAGCCGAGAATTCGAGTGAGGCGGGGATGTTAACCTCGGAGATACGAGACAAAGCGTCAGCAACAATGTTGTGCTTGCCGGGCACGTGCTGGATGTCTGACGTAAACTGGCTTATAAAGCTCAGATGTCGAAGCTGCCGAGGGGACGCTTTGTCGGGCCTTTGTTTCAAAGCATATGTAAGAGGCTTATGGTCCGTGAACACTGTCAACAGCCTGCCTTCTAGGGAGTAACGGAAGTATTTGATGCTCAAGTACGCGGCGAGCAGTTCGCGATCGTAAGTACTGTAGTTCCGTTGAGCGGGGCTCAACTGCTTCGAGAAGAAGCTCAACGGCTGCCAAACTTGATCCACGTTATGGTGAAGGGCAGCACCTACTGTGATGTCAGAGGCATCAACAAAAACGGCTAGGGGTGCATTTTGCAGAGGGAATGCCAAGAGTGTAGCGTCGGCCAGTTGTTGACGGGATTTGTCAAACGCGCGGATAGCCTCTTCAGACCACACGATCTCTCGTGTGTCCTTAGTTTTGGGACAGACAAGTACGCGTTCAAAATGGACTGGTGATGGGCGGCCTTGGGCAGGAAACGACGGTAGAAGTTTAGCATGCCCAAGAACCCCCTCAACTCCTTCACTGTCTCTGGACGCGGGAAGCTTGTTATCGCTTGCACCTTGTCTGGGTATCACCTGCTTTGAAGAAATTTGCATTTCTCAACGTTTAGGACTAAACCGGCCTGAAGGAGACGTTGATAAATGCACTCGAGATGGGGTAAGTGCTCAGACTCAGTGGAAGAAGCGACCAAAACATCATCCAAGTATACGAAACAGAAGTCGAGGTTTCGCAGGACCGAGTGGATGAACCTTTGAAAGGTTTGCGCCGCATTATAATTATATATTATAATTCTTGGTTAAGTCCAAGGTCGAACAGATGCGGCAATTCGCGAGGTGATGCGCAAAGCCGTGGATGAGTGGAATTGGATATCGGTCAGGAACAGTCTGTACATTTAGCCTTCTATAATCCCCACATGGACGCCATTCGCCGTTTGGCTTAGGGACCATATGCAGTGGGGAAGACCAACAACTGTTTGAAGGCCTGCAGATACCCTGTTGAACGAGTTGTTCAAACACTTTCCGTGCAATAGCCAGCTTCTGGGATGGTAGAGGACGCACTTTCGAGAAAACCGGGGAATCAGTAGTGTTAATGTGGTGCTGCACATTGTGCTTCACTGGTATTGAGAGACTACACTCGGTAGTAGTCTGGCTGTACTTTTGGGGGAGTGTCCGAACACGAGAGTCGGTGATGTCCTCCAAAAGAACGGAAAGGTTATTGTCAGCGTGAGATACCATTTGGCCCGACGAATTAAGGTTGGTCGTGGGATCTATAAGGGACATATTTTGCAAGTCCACCAGCAATCCATAGTGACACAAGAAGTCTGCGCCTAATATGAGGAAGCTGACATCCGTCAAGATGAAATGCCACGAAAACGTCCTACGCAAGCCAAGACTCATGTCCTATACCCGTATGTATTTATGCGGGAGGAATTTGCTGCCGCAAGTTTGAGCGGTTGTGGAAAAAGTTGATGTTGCCGGGGTACGGGAAGAACCGAAACCTCCGCACTAGTATCGATGAGGTAGTTGCGCCTGCTGAGAGAGTCGTAAATTGTTAGGCGACGTGACGCTGCGCTCTGGTCGCCAGGACCCCCCCCCCCCCCGGACCTAGTTTTTTGCCATAACCGCGAATTTACACGGTACTGTATATTTTATCGACGGCTTTATCGCCGAATCTGCGGTGGTACCAGCAAATCCCTCGGTCCGTGGACTGTCCTGACGACCTGCTACCCGAACGCCCTTTTCGAGTGGCAGACCTTGAGCGAGCTCGCGATCTGGCGCCCGAACGCTGAGCGTCCAACGTCGCCCGCATCTCGGCCACACTGGCTGTTAAAGCGGCTATCCCGCGCCTCAAGTTGCTCACCTCATCCGACGGTGGTTGAACGGCCACCATGGTCGGGCGTACTTACACCTCCTGCACCTGGTCGGCCGTCGCTGCCAGTTCCTCCAAGGAACCGGAGACGCAAGCGAGGATTGCCTGGGTGCCCTCCGGGAGTCGTCGCAGCCAGAGCGACTTGATCAGGTCATCGCCAATCTTGCTCCCATTCAATTACATCATTTCGCTAAGCAATTGGCTGGGAGTTCGATCATCCAACGTTAAACCCGCCAGCAAGTGGTCTAATTTTGCCGACTCGCTTGCCAACAGGCGCCTGATCAACTCGCTCTTGAGCTGCGTGTATGATTTCGACTTCACTACATCGGACACCAGAAGAATCGACTCTTCATCCAGGCCGACTACCGCATAGTTGAAGCGGGTCGCGTCCGATGTGATTCCGGACATTTGGAACTGCGCTTCCAAATGTATGAACCACGGCGCAGGGCGGTCACTTGTCTTTGTTGTCGTTTGAGATCTTGACTAACCAAAAAGAAATTACTTTGCGACGCGAGTATTTAAACGAAGATGCGGTAAAACTGTGCTAACTACACGGCAGGCCGAACCCACAAATGCACCCACGCACAAAGAAATCACCACCGAAGCGGACCCTTTTAAGCGCAGACCGAAACCACTTTCCAGAACTTCGCCCAGAGAGCGGACAACCAACGTTGGTGAGCACTTTAAAGACCTCCGCGCCGTCTCCTGCAGCGTCATTGCTGCTTTAGCTATTTTTTACTAATTTACGCTCGGTTGAGTTCCGGCTCGGGCTGACGTGAATGTGAGTGGCCGTCGCGGGTAATTCGAAGCTGTTACGACGATGGTGACGACGGCTGCTGCGTCGCTGGTGGAAGCGGCGGCGGCGTCGACGCTGGAGACGGCAAGCGTGGCTGCGGCGGCGTCTCTGATGGCTGCGGCTGCTTCTCTGGTGACTGCGGCGGCGTCTCTGGTGGCTGCGGCTGCGGCGGCAGCGATAATGGCTGCGGCAATGATAGTGGCTGCGGCAGCGGCTACGGCGTCTGCGATGGTGGCGACGTTTGGCGCTGCGGTGCTGGCGTCTGGAGCTGCGGTGCTGACGTCTGGTGCTGCAATGGTGGTGTCTGGCGCTGCGGTGCTGATGTCTGGCGCTGCGGTGATGGTGTCTGGCGCTGCGGTGCTGACGTCTGGCGCTGCGGTGCTCTTCGGGGTTACCACTTTGTGCTATTTGCACTAGACTCCTTAACGATTTCCAAGTGTAATTCCAATTTATTTGAAAGGAAAAAACACGATGAGACCAGAGCACGGAGTAATCACAAATTTCAAATGACGTCGTTACGAATTGAACTTTTATTTAAACAATCAAACCTGATTTACGAAAGGCAAGAAATAATAGAGACACTTTTTAACAGCGTGAGAGATCCGTCGTTCTTTCAGGCTGGAGGCAGAAGAGAACGTCTTCATGTGTTTCTTTCTGTCCCGTGGCGAGCTCTACAAAGTGGAAAGTTCCGCGCCATCTATGCTGCGAATCCTGCTGCGCCACACAGGTACTCATTCACAGCTGAATCGACTGGTATCCGAACCGCGACCTCCTGCATGGCAGTTTTGTGCTCTAACCACTTAGCTATCCGGACACCCCTATTCCCCTCTATGCTCTTGAAAAATCTGGTACTCCTAGGATAAATTTAAGGAGATTTTGCTGTTAATTCCAAAAAGGTGGTAAATAACTCTTGTTGGGCTTATTTTAGTAGGTAGCGAAATTTCATATAAGTTTGAACATTTTGACCCTATATTTACCCATTTTGCAATTTACGTCGAAACTAAAATCTGCTTGTGGAAATACTGACAAAAGACCATCCTGTTCGGCCGGACTCAACCAAGAGGGGAGAGATAAAAAAAGTTAGAGAAATTGACCGCGAAATTCCGACAGCACTCTCTGAACTGAACACATCCTCAATTATTGCTTCTTTGTCCTCGGATTTCCCCTTTGGGGTTCCTATCCTTCCTTGTAATTCTCAAGTTATAATATTGGAGGATTCCCCATATTCTTAATGTGAGTTTCGCGAGTTATGGAGGAGTCTTCAAAACAAAAAATTTAAGTCCTATCCACATCTATAATTCTACAAAAAATAAAAACAAGTCGGGAAACCGGAAGCTAGACGCTTCAGTACGAAAGGTTTTGTGTATTTCTTAGTACGTAGCACGTAATATATGCATATGTCCACTTTCGGGTGATATTGACATTGATAGTCTTCAATTTTCAAAGAAGCAACAAATTCGACGTATTATAAATTTGTTAGTAATAGTGCGATTTCCATCAAACTTGGTATGATCATGCTGTACATTATAGCCTACATCACTGCAGAATTTCGTGCCACTAGGATGAATTTAAGGGGGATTTCCAGCCAACTACAAAAAATTATAGTAATATACTATTATATTATTAACTTTCTTTGAACAGATATCGGTATGAAAGGTATTTCGGAGGCAAGGCACCATATAGCGCCAGCCTCCTGATTCTTTTCAGATTTTTCGGTTTGGTAGTTTCTGAGAATGGCCTCCTTAAAGAAATGATCACTTTCAACCCCCCGCACTCCCCACGTTTCCAAGAAATGTCAAAACTAAGACCGGCTTCGAAAAGTACTAATCGAGACCTTTAATTTGATACCCAACATGACTATATTTGATGAAAAAAAATTTTACACCCCTCTTTTGCATATATGGGGACCCCCTTAAATTCAACGTAAAAGGATGTAACTCACTGTATGTGTGAGCGTTCACAGTTCCCATCTTTCTACCAAATTTGGTGTTAATCGCTATCACCGTCTCCGAGAAAAATGCGTGTGACGGACAGACAGACAGACAGACAGACAGACGGACAGACAGACAGACAGACGGACAGACAGACAGACAGACCTGTGAGGAGTTGCCAGATCTCCCATCAGGCGCGACCCCAGGTGGTGGATAGGGGCATACCTATTGATGTGTAAATATGTGTTCATGCACTTTTCTTTTCTGACTGTGTATGGGCTAGTGTTTGCTCATCTCTGGTGCGTGGACCAAAATGGCTATGGGAAGGATACCCAGAACATAAAACCACCATGGAAGACGAGAGAAGGAGTAAACTTACGGTGCAGGGGCTCGGAACCCCAGTACCGGCGGCTTTTGGGAGTGAGCAAGCGGGCTCCCGGTCGTCGATATCCCTCGACCGCAGTGCCTCGGTGGTGGACAACTTGGCCACCTTGGCATATAATGTTACAAGTGATTTGGATTTGGATCTGGAGAAGGAAGTGTTCAAGCGAAGTACGACCTTACCGAGAACACCAGTAGCAAGAACAACCAAGGATGAACTGAAGATGCTCCAGGAACAAGATAAGGATCCATTCAAAAGAAGCTCATCAACTTTGAGATCTCCACCAATGCTAAAGGCGATGAAGGAAAAAGTACAGGCAAGATCAATAACTGGCAAAAGTGAAACAGCGTATAAAAGGAGTAACCCTGTCGGGGCTTATAAGGAGCGGAGTCCCGATCCGGAGGAATTACCCTTCACCCAGCTTGGGGCAAAGATAGTTGAGCTGTCCGAGTTTATCAAGGACAAGCACAACGTGCACCAAGCCATAAAGAATATGGTGAGGGCCATTAGAGTCCTCTACAATAGATCACAGATGGAGCAGAAGAATAATAACAACACGCCGAACCCCGCTGTGCCAACAGTATCACAAGCGACCCAAGTGACGCCTAACCGTACTACCATCGAATTCCAGCGAAATAAGCGAGTACGAGAAAAAGAGGGGGATCCTGTAAATAATCAGCAGGCGCCTAAGAAAAAAAAAGGCGGACAGGACATCCTGAAAATAAACACCAACAGCTCAAAAGGAGGAAACCGTACAGCGAATCTAGGAAACTCGACCAGCGTTGCGAAGCCCAAGACCAGCGAAAACGATGGGTAGACTAAAGTTACCAACAAAAAAGCGGAACGAAAAGCAAAAGTGCGAACTCGTCCAGATATAATTGTTATCTCCAGTAAGGGCAATCTGTCCTACGCGGAGATACTCAAAAAGGTCAAAGCTGATCCCGACCTAAAAGATCTGAGCGGAAATGTAAACCGAATCCGAAGAACCCAGAAAGGGGATCTCATGTTCGAGCTGAAAAGATCCGGCGTGGGCAAAACTGATGACTTTCGCACTCAAGTGAAAAACTCACTTGGGGAGAATGCCGCAGTGCGTGCCCAAAAACATGAGATCTATATACAATGTAAGGATCTCGATGAAGTAACATCGAAAGAAGAAATTTTTACTGCTCTGAAGGAGCAATTCAAGTTGAAAGAACTCACCGAGGAGTCAGTTGTGGGCTTGCGAAAAGCCTATGGTGGTACTCAAACGGCCACAATACGAGCACCAGCGGAGGCAGCACAGATGTTATTGGCTGCCGGAAGGGTTCGGATTGGATGGGTTGTCTGCCGTTTAAAGGAACAAATTTCACTGAAGAGGTGCTTTAAATGCCTTATGTTTGGGCACTTCGCGAAGGCATGCACCAGCAGCATTGATCGATCCGATCGATGGAGAAGGTGTGCGGAGAAAGGTCATATTGCCAGAGAGTGCAATAGGGACCCCAAATGCCTATTGTGCGAAGTAAAAGAGGGACAGGATAACCGGCATATTGCCGGAAGTGGTAAATGTCCGGAGTTTAGGAAGGCGCTCACTGCAATGAGAAAATGAGGTTTATCCAAATAAACCTCAATCATTGCAGGGTCGCTCAGGATTTACTTGAACAGGCCACGTTCGAATCTGAGATGGAAATTGCCATCATAAGCGAACCGTATAGACATCGTCACGGTGGCATATGGGTCAAAGATTCGACTGGTGGAGCGGCGATATGGGCTTGCGGTCGACAGGCCATACAATGTTCTGCAAGTCAAGCAGGCAGTGGCTTCGTGTGGGCGAAAATAAGTGGTGTATATGTATACAGCTGCTACGCCCCACCAAGTTTGACACTGTCTGAATTCGAGCAAATGCTTGATAATCTTGTTCTCGACGCGAGGGGACGTAGTCCAAAGGTGATTGCTGGTGATTTCAATGCTTGGGCCCTAGAGTGGGGTAGTAGGGAATCAAATGCTAGGGGGCGCAGTTTATTAGAAGCTTTTGCGCAGATGGACATAGTTTTGGCCAACGAAGGTGCTGTAAACACCTTCCAGAAAGGGGAGTCAGGCTCGGTTGTAGACCTGACCTTTGTCAGCCCTTCGCTGGCGCGTGGTATGTCCTGGTGCGTCAGTGAACGCTACACCCACAGCGATCACCAGGCAATCTTCTTTGAGACATGTGTCGAGCCACAGGCCAAAGAGCTATCATGCCTGAAACCGAGAAAGATTTCAGGCTGGTCTGCAAAATCTTTGGATGA
The DNA here is from genome assembly GCF_905115235.1 of Hermetia illucens. Classification (NCBI taxonomy): domain Eukaryota; kingdom Metazoa; phylum Arthropoda; class Insecta; order Diptera; family Stratiomyidae; genus Hermetia; species Hermetia illucens. Next base: position 65,256,701 of record NC_051850.1, on the reverse strand, counting down.
GGAGACCTTCATAGAGGTGTGGTTAGATCAGCCTGATAAAGAAGGCACCTCTACGGAAAGAGCCGTCCATCTGGCTCACTGCATTGCCAAAGCATGTGACGCGTCCATGCCTAGAAGGTGTTCATTCCCCAGTAGATGACCAAACTACTGGTGGAATGATGAACTGGCCAGCCTTCGATCAGCCTGCCACCGAGCCAGAAGAGTGGCTCAGAGGGCGATAGATAGAGTCGAACAGGGACAAAAAGAGCGCGCCTATAAGGTAGCCCGCAAAAACCTCAAGCTCGCCATCCAGCGAAGCAAGAGGGAGTGCTTTAAGGAGCTCTGCTCAGAAGCGAACATAAACCCGTGGGGGAATGCCTACAGAATCGTGATGGGACGATTCAGAGGCCGTTCATCTCCGCAGATCACGTGCCCCACCCTCTTGCTGAAAATCATCCAGGGGTTATTCCCCCAGCAAGAGGAGAGCACCGACACATTCCAACCACCTCTGAATGTGGCGGCAATTCCGCCAGTCACCAGAGACGAGCTGTTGGATATCTGCAGTAGAATAGGAGACAACAAAGCGCCGGGCCTGGACGGAGTACCGAATAAGGCCCTTAAGCTTGCCGTGAAATCCAGACCGGACATGTTCGCTGAGTTGTTCGAAGCGTGCATGTCCGAGGGAATATTTCCAGTGGCATGGAAGCGGCAAAAGTTGGTACTTCTGCCTAAACCAGGTAAACCTCCAGGTGAACCATCGTCATATCGACCCATATGTCTCCTGGACACGGTGGGGAAAATGCTAGAGCGGGTAATCTATAATAGATTACTCCCGGTTGTTGAGAGCCAGGGTGGCCTTTCGGATCGGCAGTATGGGTTCCGTAAAGCCAGATCAACCATTGATGCCATCAAATTGGTTACTGGCTTGGCCGAAGATGCAATTCACGGAAAGGGTAGTACCAGCAAATATTGTGTGGTAGTAACCTTGGATGTGAAAAATGCATTCAATTCGGCCAATTGGAATCTAATACGGAAATCTTTAGCGAAGGTTGGTATTCCCGCCTATCTCGCTGCTATCGTCGATAGTTATTTAACTGAACGGAGGCTCTGGTATGACACCGATGACCGGACCGCAGGAGTACGTTGTTTCCGCGGGTGTCCCGCAGGGCTCCGTATTGGGCCCACTACTGTGGAACATCATGTACAACGATGTATTTAATCTTCCCCTTCCGGGGGAAGCCACAGTGGTGGGTTACGCTGACGACATAGCGCTGGTTCTTGTCGCAAAGTATCTCGAAGATGCTGAGTTATACTCAAGTGAGGCAATCGGTGCTGTTAAAAGTTGGCTAAAGAGCTCTGGTCTGACACTTGCGGAGGAAAAAACGGAAGCGGTCCTCATCACTAAGCGCCGGAAGCGAAATTACGCCTGTATTAGAATCGGGAATCATATCGTCACTTCCAAGCCGACCATCAAATACTTGGGAGTGGTGATAGACAGGAAGCTTAGCTATAAGCAGCATGTGCGGTATGTTTGCGATAAATCATCCACTGCAAGTATGGCCCTGGCAAGGATGATGCCGAACATTGGAGGGCCACGGCATACCTCTCGGTTGCTTATAGCCAGGGTGGTGACCTTGATCATGCTCTATGCAACCCCAGTTTGGAGGGAGGCGTTGTGGATGTCAGGGAACGCTACCAAACTGAGTTCAGTCTACAGGAGGACAGCCCTGAGGGTATGCTCTGCCTTCAGGACTGTCTCAGATGATGCAGCATTCGTCATCTCTGGAATGATGCCGATTGACATCTTGGCAGATGAGATGACGAACATATACAATGCAAAGCCAACCTCTTCCTCATCGCGGACGAGGAAGACGGAGAGGGAGAGATCCATAAATAGATGGCAAGAGCGGTGGGAACGCTCGGGAAAGGGCCGGTGGACGCACAGGCTCTTTCCTGCCATCAAGGAGTGGTTGGAGAGACGACACGGTGAGATTAATTATAATCTCACCCAGTTTCTCACGGGGCACGGAGGATATCTCCAATACCTTCACAGGTAGTACAGGTAGGACCCAGAGCATGTATTCTTCCACTGTCCGAGATTTGTGGAAGAAAGGAGGAATCTAGAGGAGACTCTAGGGGAGGTGCTGGTACCAGAAAATCTGGTGCCGAAAATGCTAGCACATCAAGAGAATTGGGATGCCGTAAACTCCATGATCGCATCTATCCAAAATAAACTGCGAAAAGCAGAGGAGAGGAGAAAAACGCGGTCACGTGCGCCGCGTATAGAAGAAAGGTGACAAAGCTAGAGTGAGCTGACTCCGCCCCGTGATGTAATACCTTATGGTGGTTCCGCGGGGCAGGGAGGGAGTCGGGGGTGGTTTTAGTGGGTAAAAATCCCACACGCTGGTGTGTCCAGACCAGTGTCTTTTTGAAGATTTCCCTCTCCTCAACAAAAAAAAAAAAAAAAAAAGACAGACAGTAAACCGATTTTAATAAGGTTTTGTGTTTACACAAAACCTTAAAAATGAAGAATAAAGTTTCATTAAAATGAAATAAAAGAAATGAGAAAAACTAATAAAAGAAATGAGAAAAAAGTAGGAGAAATAAAGGAAAAATTTGAATAAATTCGGTTCGTGTAACAACAGGAAAGTAGAGAACTCAATTACCTATAGTAGTTGTTGGCACACCTCTCTACCAGAGCTCTAGGATAGGTTTGCATACATAATAAAACTTGTTCTTATTTTATTTTGTGGTTTCTACGTAAGGTCACGCTTTTCATTAACGATTATAAATAATGGACTGACCGATTACTTTACCGTCGAAGTGGAAATTCGACACAGTTAGATCTAACTTTTGATGTTGGCAAATCTCACAGCAACTGTTTATAGCAAGTTTAGAACTTTAGAGATTTCCAAATACCCCAACGGAAATGCTTTACAATAAAAACTCGAGTGAAGCCTCTTTGGTATGGACCAATGTTGTTAGGGACGTATGGGGCTATCCGGTGTGGGAAGATAGCGGGGAAATGTTATAGATGGTGCTTAGCAACCTGATACTTCTATAATTGCTAGACTGCGTGGTATCTCCCTTTTTATGTAAGGGACAGATTTGCTGCCCCTACACCTTGAGTATAAGTTGATAAATGGCTTTGTGTAGTTGGTCGTGATATCTCCCTTTTTATGTAAGGGATAAATTCGCTGTCCAACACCTTGAGTAGAAATTGATGAACCACTCTGCATAGTTGGTCGCCTCCATGAATAACCAGTTTGTACGTTTATTGTTATTCAAGCTCGGAACATGGCTCACGTTAGGTTGTGGATGGCTTTCTGCCCTAATCAGGTATTCCCAGAGACCATTTCGTGCGACACTGCCAGTTGAAAACTGGCTATGGAGTGTGAGCTATGGAAACCAACGTAGCGCCAGATCACGGGCCGCGTCCCTACTTGACTGCTAAAATCTCTAAGCACGATTTTGAAATCATACCTGGGGCAGCCTTCAACGGTTCGCAGAAGGCCTCCTTCTCCGACTCTGCAATCTTCTCTGTAGGGGCATGAACATTAATGAAACTTACATTTCAAAATTTGCCTCTCAACTGCAGAATACAGAGCCGATTACAGCGGATTTCGCTTTTTTGCTGACTAGGAAACCTATTTTAAGCACATAGTTTGCCAGATTCCCACTATAGTGTATGGCTCTTCTCCAGGAAACCGGTCCGGGTACAGCGCAATCCTTGCAACGCTGTTGCATTAGCCCTATGTTGGGGTAGGATATCGGCTAGTTGCTTGGCAGCTCTTTTTCTATGCGGTGAACATACGCTCCGTGAGAAAATGCGCAAATCGTTGATCAATTTTCGTTCCCGGGTTGCCAATCCAGTCCGAGGTTCGTCTGGTGGCTCCGAGGTTAGTTACCAAACCCTCAACCTAGTGGACCAGTTAGTATAATTTCTCCTATTTTTTTGCACAGGAGACTCGCCTTCATCCTTCTCGGTCTGCAATTTTTCATTAAGAAAGAACTTCCAAAGATTACCACGTGAGGGTGGAGATTAGGGTTTGGTAGTAGAGCTGTTGGTGTTGGTTCAGCAGGTTTCCCAGATTTTATGTTCCATCGTGGGTACCAATCCACGTTTCGCCCTGGGACCTATACTATCTTTTGGCCGCCAAGGTGATTAAAGCCAGCCACAAAATATTCATCTTAGTCGTTTGCTATTGTCAGAATGGTTGGCATCTCTCAGGAGCAGTTTACTCTTAAATCCTAACTCGGACTAGCACAATAAAAAGTTCCCTTTTTTACGGCGTACGCTAAGCTGAGTTTTACGCTTGGAACCACTTGCAGAGAGCCTTCAAGTCCTTCCGTTCATCGTTTCGCTTTCACGATTCCGCAGTCAGCCCCATCTTGGGATGCCCCCTTGGAACGTCGCCGACGACCTGTATAGCACTCGCTTAAAACGTTTCTAATCAATATTCTCGGACGAATTATTTAAGATATTTGTTTTTTGATTAGCAAGGGAGGTATCTCACTGCCGGGCAAAAACTGGATCATATAAGCGGTCGATGTTGGACTTGGAGTCGTTGAACCTGCGAGAAGCGGCGTAAGCCAACACACGAACGAAGGCAAGCTACCAGCTGCCTCTCTTATTACGCACTTCCAATAGACAATCTCTAGACCTACTTATGATCGCATAATACGGGATAGTTACAATCCAACTCACAATATTGTGAGTTCAGTACTTGCATAATGCACCACAAATGACGAGACCGTGAAGGTCGCAGAAATCCACAATCTTCACACAATTTTTAACACAGTAGTAAAACCGTGTTTCCCCATCATATGTTTGACGAAAGTATCGCCAAAGCTCACCTTTGCATTCACATTACCCACTACGATAACAATATCACCTTTATGAGCAGTAATAATCTGCCTTTAGATTTCGCGTTTTTTGTTTCCGTCCTTCGAGAGTACGGCTCCTAGAAAGACGAATTGAAGCTCCTGTTTGAAATTATACTTGCCCATTGCGATATTTTGCATACTACCAGGCCCCTTTCGGTTTTTTACCATGTATTTCTTTTTGGATTTATTAACCCTGAGCCCCACTCCACCCGCTGCTGATTCGAACTGTTCAAACACTTGCTTCTCACGAAGCGTCAATCGGACAAGAATATCCACATCGTCTACAAATCCAACCAGTTGCGCAGATTTTACTAGTAACGTACCTCTGGTATCAACTGAGACCACCTTCCTAATGACGTATCCGAGCATCAAGTTAAAGAAGGTGGGGCGAGGCCCTTGCTTAAGCCCTGACACTATAGGAAAGTTTTGTGTTAATTCATTTTGGATTTTCATGTGGCGCTCGTTGTTAACCATTATGGCTTCCACGGTATCTAGGACTAGCTTCGGTGAAATTTTTAGCTCGATCATTATTCTGTACAGAACATTACAAGTTGTAGTATCGTACCCTTGACAGAAATCAACGAACAGTTGGTGTATATCGATGTCATATTCCCAGCATTTTTCAAGCACCTGCTCAACTGCGACTATCTGATCCGTTGTCGATCATCCAGATTTGAAGCCACCTTGGTATTTCCCGATGATGTTGTCTATATATTCTCTCAGTCGTCGTTCGATTCGTCAGCAACGTGTAGCAATTGTACAGCAATGAGATCCCCTGTAGTTTTCGTTACGCGGATTATGTTATTACCCTTTTCGTACACTGGACAAATAAAATTTTTTCCTCCAGTCGTTAGATATTTGTTCGGTTATCCAGATTTTGTTGATTACTATGTACACCTGGAGAGCTTGGGTGCGATGCCATCGATTCTGAACAAAGTTGCCTCTACTTCGTACAAAGTCGAGGTGTGGACACTTGCTCTGTTTCGGTCCAAAGGCAATGACAAATGGGCAAAAATGCGCCGTCGTTTGGTTCAAGAAGTCTTGGAAATCTGAACCCATCATGCTTTCATGCGTCGCTGTTAATATTGTCATTTGGACCTCTATAAAGTGTGCTTCGCGTTTTAAAAGCTGTCCTCTGGCGCGTCAAATGTTAGAATTTTATTGGTGTTGAACTTTCATTGTTCTCGTATGCTTATCGCCTTAGTTGGTGATACTTTTCTTTTCGGGTTCGTCTTTCGATTAGTAATCGGTAAGCTTCGTTTTTCTCGAGGCAGGCATCATTGAACAATTCTTTACAGTTCCCCCGTTTTACATGCTCAAGGGTGTCTTTAGCAGCACTCTGGATACCATCACCATTTTTTTGTCTCATTTCTCCACCCCCTTCCTCAGGACCAGAATCAGATTGTGCGTCAAAATGTGTCTTCATTGTGGACATGTAAGCCACTGTGACCGCGTCGTCATTCAATTGACTTTAGGAGTCCAACACCTGCGGTTGTGACTATTTTTGGCTATTCGAGAACGGTATTTCTCTCTAACCAGGAAATGGCCCGAGTCACACATACACACTTATGTCAAATATATTTGAGGCGGTTCTTTTTTCGGCGAGAACGTGTGATTGATTCGCCCATTGAATGTCTGGTGATGTGGTGTGTGAAACAAAACTTATCTGAATCGTGTCGATGTCTGTCTGTTTGTCCGGCTATCAGTCTGTCTTTTTTTCCGGAGGTGGGAATCTTCCAAAGACACTGGTACAGCGTGTCGGATTTTTAACCATTAAAACTACCCCTAAATCGTGTCCTCTTCCCCGCGGAACCACTACAAAGTGTTTCTTCGCGGGGTGCACATGGTTCTTGCCTCTCCCTTCACCCATTGACTGCTCCCCCATCAGACTTCTCGCGCTCCCTCTGCCTCTCTTAATCTGTACTGAATCCGCCCTACCATGTCGTTCACTGCATTCCACCTCCCCTGGCATGCTGGCATTTTTCCAATTATATTTTCCGGTGCTAGTGTTCCTCCTCCCTCCTAATAGTTTATATCACCATGCGTTCTCTGCATCCACACTTTGATGCTGGGAATCAATCTGTGGGTCCATCGACTTTTTTTGTCTGTTCTCACCGTTACTGCCACCTGCGTCAGGATTCCTCTCTTTCGGCGTTTTTCATTTGGCGATCAGAAGAAGAATCGGGTACATCATAGATACGTGCCATCTGATCGGCCAAAATGTCGATCGGCATCATTCCGGCTACTTCACAGGCCGCTTCGTCCGAGAGGGTTCTATAACCACAACACACTCTTAGGACGGTCTTTCTATATACTGCGCTCATCTTTTGAGTATTGCATACGGTATGCAATGCAGTCGACCAAATTGGCCCTGCGTAAAGCAGTATAGTACTCACCACTCTTGCTATAAGCAGCCTGCTGGCTGCTGGCTTTGAAGTGATGATATGCTTCTCCATTCTGATACGGGCAGTGGTTTCCTTACGTCGCTTCTTGATAAGCACCTGCTGTATTTTATCCTCCGCGAGTGCAAGCCCTGTATCTTTCAGCCACTTCTTTATAGCGGTGATTGCTTTGAATGAATATATTTCCACATCCACCAGATCTTTTGTAGCAACAATCACCGCTGTGTCATCGGTATAACCCACTATTGTGGCCTCGCTGGCAACTGGGATATTGAGGACATCATTATATATCATGTTCCACAATATCGGTCCCAGAACGGAGCCCTGTAGCACACCCGCGAAAACAATGTATTCTTTGGTTCCATTGTCTGTGTCGAACCAGAACCTTCTATCTGTTAAGTAGCTGTCGGCCAACGCAGTCAAGTAACTGGGTATACCAATCGCCGCCAATGACCTCCTTATAAGGTTCCAACTGAAAGTTGAAAGCACTTTGCACGTCAAGGGTAATCACAGCACAATATTTGCTAGTGCCACCCGTTCCGTGCATCACATTTTCAGCTAAACCAGTTTGATAGCGTCGACCGTTGATCTGGCCGTACGAAAGCCAAATTGTCGGTCTGATAAGCCTCCCAGACTTTCTACAGCCCGGAGCAATCCGCTGTAGATTATTCTCTCCAACATGTTCCCCATAGTGTCTAATAAATGTTCACCAGGGAGCTTAACAGGTTTAGGCAACAACACCAACCATTGTTTTTCCCATGTCTCAAGAAAGATCCTATCCACCAAGCGTGCTTCAAACAACTCTACGAACATGTCCCCCCTCGACTTAATGGTCAACTTAAGGGCTTTGTTTAGTATGCCGTCGAGGCCCTGACGCTTTGCTGTCTCCCAGCCTACTGCAAATCTCTAGTACTTCTTCCTTCATTATTGGGGGTGTTACAGCCTCATCTAGAGATGTCTGCAGACTGGAACCCCGTGTGTTCTCTGAAGGGAACAAACCTTCAACGATTTTCAATAGAAGATCGGGGTATCCTCATGACAACCCTATAGGCGCTTCTTCGGACTTCCTTGTAAGCCCGCTGATTCACCTCCTAGTTAATCCTACCCATTGCTCTCTGAGCTGATCGTCTGGTCCGATGGCACGCCGACCGAAGATCTGACAATTCACTATTCCACCAGCAGCTGGGTTTTCTACTGGGGAAAGAATAACGTCTCGACATAGATGAGTCACACGCCTTCGCGATACACTCCGTAATATGGAGGGCTCTTTTCGATGGCAAACCTTGTATAGTGTCCTGGTCCAACCAGACATCTATGAATGTTTGCTCGTCAATTGCTTTCATAGACCAACTTGACGTTCTTTTCATTTATGGATGAGCAGATTTCCAACCGGTTGACTTGCTCTTCAGGTCAAAGACTATTGATCGCTATGGGTGTACTGTTCACTAACGCTGCAGAACATATCGCGAGCTAGTGAAGGACTAACAAAAGTCAGATCCACAACCGAACCAGACCCCCCTTTCCTGTAAGTATTAACCTGACCATCGTTAGCCAATAGCTAGGTCCTCGAATTCGGCCAACATCAGGCTTGGCTCCTATACGGCTTGGTCTCCGCATGCCCACAAGGCCGGCTGACCTATTGGATCGGCTACCCATACATTATTGTTAAGCTTTCTATAGGGTTCGCTTATTATAGCCATTTGCACCTCTAATTCGTGTGTGGTCTGCGAGAGATGGTCTTGCGCGACCTTACAGTGATTGAGGTTGATTTAGACCAACCTCATTTTCTTGCTGCACTTAGTGCCTTTTTGAGCTCGGGACCCTTGCGCTTCCGGCAATATGCCCGCTGTCCAGGTGCTCATTTCCATCACACAACATTTGCGATCCTTCGGAAATGAGGATATCCGCGATCGTTATGGGGTTGCACCGATGGAAAAGTTGCGAGAGAGGCGTCTTCTATGATACGGTCACGTAATTGGTGCTAACGAGGATTCATTTGCCAGGATTGGTCGCTGGATGCTCCGCTAAGGCAGCGCAGATTTCCGCTTTAAACCTCATCTAGATCCTTGCACTGTACACCGATCTTATGCTTTTGAGTACAGACGGCAGCGCTTTCTCCAAGTAAATTTTAAACTTAACTGCGGAACCTTTGGCTTTGCTCTCTTCGGATCTTTTCAGTTCCAAAATAAGATCTCCCCTCTGGTTCCTCCGGATCCCGCTTACATTACACTTTGATGTCATTAGAATGCAGCCCGTAAAAAATTCTGTTCAGTGGGGTGTAGAATTCGTCTTTAATGATTCATTCATTAATCGGTTTGAAATCAATTACAAGTTGCCTAAATGTGTTGTTTATGACAAAGGCCACACCGAACTCTTTGCTTACTCGCTCTTTATCGCTGGTAAATAGTGTGTAAGGTCCGCAACCATTTACTTACTTCCCGAACTATTTTAATTCTTGGAACGCGAGGATGCAAATGCTGTTACGACATACTTCCTGGAGAAGTTTTCGCCGTACATCCGTTAGGAAAACGGATCGAACATTGCAAAACCCAAAAGATTAGTCCATTTTATGTTGCTGAAATCGTTACCGTTTGATCCGCCCAATCCAAGATTGTATCGAGGGCTTCTGGACACGGTGGTATTTTCCAAGAAAGCGGTGTCTGCGCTTTGCTCACTCTCCTACCAGGGAGGCTGGTCTGGATAGTATTTTTTTCGTTTTTAGGTGCGGAAAACCCCCCTTGGTCCTCCTCTGGCTTATGTTTTGATGGCAAAACACCCAGTGGTCACCACGTGGAAATGGAGGTTGAACTTGATGTCGATGTTAAAACACACTAGACGTTTCACAGTATTTGTGCCAGCCGTGTACTAGGTCACGATGTCGCCCCATGATCCTTATTATCATTTGACCACCCATGGGCAATCCGGATATCCGCTTCTATGTATGATTGTGGAGTATGAAAATGTTGTCGACCAAACAGAATGTAAAGACTTTGAAGAGCGATGTGGAATAGTTTTGCAAGTAATATTCGTGAACTGGCTTCTACGTTGAATACCACCATTTTCTCCTCTTTCTTAATCAAAACATTACATACTTTCTTCTGGAAATCCATGGAATTCGTGGCACTGAAATTCGAGATGTCCAATGACTTATTTTTTTCTCTAATATCCTTTTACTATGTACAACATTGGATCATTTTCCAGTGCTCCACCAAAATGGGAACATTGAAAGTAGCTGAACAGATTTTTTCAACTTTACGAAATTCGGTTTTTCTCTTCACAAAGGGTACACTCCACAGGGGAGCATACAAAAAAAATGTCAAATCAATTTAATGTTGTCTTATTTTAACGAAGGCCCAGTTGAGTTGTTTCAGGATTCAATAGTTTGAAAATGGATGGTTGTATAGTTCTGTAGGTTGTCCGAATCGCCGCCATTTCACTCAGAAAAAATGCATCTTGCTTGGATCTAATCCAAATTAGGATTGAAAGTGTGGAGCTCTTCATCTTATAAGATTGCCGACAAATGTATAAGTAATCAATCAGTCACAGTTTTAGCAGGAGCATTGAGAAGCGGATAGTGAACAGCATAGTGGATTTGGACTTAGGATCCCTCACTATCCTAAGCAATAATAGTGAAAACCAGTTTTCTTTGATTTTCAGACAAACGCTTACCGTGAAATAAAACAGGTACAATGTGAAAGCCATCTCTTTCAAGGCCGCTGCCAGCAACCTCCTAACATACTTGTGTTCATTCATGTGATAACTCATAATCTACTGCTAATCACAGTGTGAGCAGCGTAATTTGATGAACGTGATCAAATATGCAAATCTATTTACTAATCCTGCAATAAGGTCTGGCCCTAAACATTGTAACACCATTGCAGGGGCGGCGGAAGCTGTGTAAGTCTATTTACATATAAAATTTTTGAAGATTCTTTAGACTGACCTTAAGAAATTAATGAAAACTTCACCTAGTTTCACCAATAGCTTGATTGCTTAGATACCGTTCCGAAGTTCTGCCCTTCAACTTTGAAATTTGTTTGGCAGTAGCGATGAAGTCTGGAGAAATTGCTTGTTACCTTCCTGAAATTGCAAGAAAAGCGCTGTTTGTCAACAGTCACTTTTACGGGGGTCATAGGTGGAGGTGGTAGTTATAGCATTGATACTTTTATCACCTTGCGAACTGAGGGAATTAAGTAGCTCTCAATTAGCAGAAGTTTACATTATAATAGGAGATCATTTCCACATTGGTCTTGAGAAAGCTTCTTACAAAAACTGCGCTGTCATTCGAATTACATCATTTATTCATATAAGCTGCATAATTTTCCAATTTTTCACGGATTCAGATATCGGTAAAGCTCAGTCGGCGTCTATGCACTTATTAATCATATTCTAACACAGTACATATTTACATATTAAAGTTTATTTACATTTATCTCTAAGTTTAATGACATTGTCATTATACGGGATTCAGCGTTCACAGTGTGCTGTTAAGAATATTATTCTCGTAAGTTGACAAGCATTGAAGCCACCATTCTTTGCTATTATACTTTATGATATCTGATTAAAATGGATTTGAAATATTAACTTTTCTGGTCTTGTGTTTGCGGAATCGATTTAGTTGTGAAGTTTTCAAGCTAAGAGTGTTAGGTTTGAGCTTATAATATTTCCAAGTTTGAAAGCGGATGATTCAGGTCAATGGCATATTTGCGTTTGTTGGCTATTTGAATAGCGCCCTGATATGATGTAAACTATTATATATTCAATTTTGTTTTTGGCATGAAAATATATGAGAGGAAGGTTTTCGTATTTATTTATATCTGCTTTCGTATAGTATTCAATCTTGGAACAACCTGTAAAAGCGTTTCATTTCGCACCATAGGAGGCAAATACATAATGTTAAAATTTCATGTTTTCATGTTATACGATAATTTACATACATCTATGGGAATATTGATTGGGTTATAAATAGAATGAGCTTGTTGTGATTCAGTCCTTTGGTTAATATAACCGGAGTTTGCAAGAGGTTTTGATAATGACTAAACATTACACTACAAATGGTAGGCTCATATATGTATGACCGAAGAATATGAAAGCAAAAGTAGAGTTCCGTAGGAAATCGCAATATAGCAAAAAGGAATGATTCATCTCTGTTGGATTCTTACAAAGTTTCGTTAGCTAATAAATTCTTGAAAGATAAAACCACTTGATTTAGAGGGAACAGTTGAAACACAAATGAAGGCAAATAGCTTCATATTTGTCATTTCATTCAAATGACTTATACTTGATTCAATTACAATGTTCGGTTATTATAATTGTCTACCGTCCTCAGCGATTGGCAACAGACCCAAACACAAAATCTACAGTGCCGTCCAGTCTAGTGTACTGTATGATTCCATGTGCTGGTCGATTATCACAGATTCATTATCTGCATTATCGCTGCAAAAGAGACGAAGATGTGGCATTGAACCAGGGACATAAAACGTTGAGATCGAGTCCAATATAAGGATATCCCCATTCCATATGGGGACGCATCCAATATACATATTGTGGGGAAAAATAACTTTTGGATAAACCTGGCTGACTGCGAAATCGGTGAAGCGGACCTATAGACGAAATAGATTGAAAGCTCTATTGTCCGCTGCGAGTGATGATGGGCATAACACGTTAGTGTTCTGTGCTTTCGAAGACAGAAGGCAAGCAGTATTTCTAAATGTAGCTCAAGCATCCGACAAGATTTGTCACGCAGACAAAATCAAACGACTACTCCCTAGTTGTTTCCATAATCTGTTAACTGCGTATTGAAAAACAAAGATATTCTCAGTGAACAACATAAGATGTGAGCAGGGGAGTGTACTCGGTCCTGTACTGTATCTGTATCTGTATTAACCTTAAGTTGACATGCAGGTCCAAAAATAGCTTTTTTGCACCTGGAATGACATCTGAGGGAAGTAGAAAGCTGGCTTCAAATGTGGTGGATGAAAGTTAATGAGGTCAAGTGTGTGCAAGTAACACTTTGCGGAAAATAAATTGTCCTCAAGTGAAGATTTTTTTTACTAAGAACCCAAGTTTTCGAGAAATATGTAAGGACTGGCAAGATTATTGTCTTGTACAGTAAGAGCTTTGACCCTACGTTGACGTTTCGAGCGAAACAGTTTTTGTAGGTGAAAACGGCTCATAGAGGGGAAAAATGAACAACTTAAACTTAAGTTCAAGCATTTTTTGTAGATGCTTCACAGAAAATCACCAATTGTTGCTCTACAAACCAGTGTTCAACCCTGTGTGGACTTATGGCATTCGCTACGGAGCTCTGCTGAACCACTCAATATTAATCTGCTTCGGCGGTTTCAGTTCAAAATTCTGAAATATGTATCCGATGCTCCATGGTATTTCCGCAACGTCGATCTCAATAAAGACTTAGAGACCAGGACAACAGTGGAAGAAATTGCGTACTCCGCTAATAAACACTTAGCCAGACTGAAGAGTCACAAATTTGACCCCCTGGACCTCGGAAAGGTGTCTGCACTAGTATCAATTTATTCTGTTTTCAGAATATTTTGCTCTTTTTTAAGGTTCTTTTTTTTCACCTTTCTTCTCTACGCGGCACACATGACCGCGTTTTTCTCCTCTCCTCTGCTTTTCGCAGTTTATTTTGGATAGATGCATTTTCGGCCAGCACCTCTCCTAGAGTTTCCGCTAGATTCCTTCTTTCTTCCACAAATCTCGGACAGTGGAATAATACACGCTGTGGGTCTTCTGAGACTCCATCGTAATTTGGACAATCAGGTGAGGTCTCCAATTTAAACCTGTGAAGGTATTGAAGATATCCTCCATGCCCCATGAAAAACTCTCTCAGTCTTCTTCGTCCGCGATGAGGAAGAGGTTGGTTGCGCATTCTGCATGTTCGCCATCTCATCTGCCAAGATGTCAATCGGCATCATTCTAGAGATGGCGAATGCTGCATCATCTGAGACACTCCTGAAGGCAGAGCATACCCTCAGGGCTGTCCTCCTGTAGACTGCATTCAGTTTGCTAGTGTTAATTGACATCCGCAACGCCTCCCTCCAAACTGGGGTTGCATTAAGCATGATCGAGGTCACCACCCTGGCTATAAGCAACCTAGAGGTTTGCCGTGGCCCTCCAACGTTCGGCATTATCCTCGCCAGGGCTATACTAGCAGTATTGCACGTATTGCTTATAGCTGAGCTTCCTATCTATCATCACCCCCAAGTATTTGATGGTCGGCTTGGAAGTGATAATATGATTCCCGATTCTAATACAGGCGTAATTTCTCTTCCGGCGCTTCGTGATGAGGACCGCTTCTGTTTCTTCCTCCGCCAGTGTCAAACCAGAGCTCTTAACCCAACTTTTGACAGCACCGGTTGCCTCCCTTGAGTATAACTCAGCATCTTCGAGATGCTTTGCGACAACAACCAGCACTATGTCGTCAGCGTAACCCACCACTGTGGCTTCCTCGGGAAGGGGATAGTTATGTACATCATTGTACATGATGTTCCACAGTAGTGAGCCCAATACGGAGCCCTGCGGGACACCCGCGGAAACAACGTACTCCTAGGGTCCGTCATTGGTGTCATATCAGAGCCTCCTTTTAGGTAAATAACTGTCGACGATTCGCTATTAGATTCCAGTTGGCCGAATTGAAAGCATTTTTCACGTCCAGGGCTACTACCACGCAATATTTGCTGGTACTCCCCTTTACGTGAATTGCATCCTCGGCCAAACCAGTAACCAATTTGATGGCATCAATGATTGATCTGGCTTTACGGAACCCGTACTGCCGATCAAAAAGGCCGCCTTGGCTCTCATCAACCGGGAGTAATCTATTATAGATTACCCGCTCTAACATTTTCCCCACAATGTAAAAAAAACATATGGGTCGGTATGAGAATGGTTCACCTGGAGGTTTACCAGGCTTAAGCAGCAGCACCAACTTCTGCCGCTTCCATGCCGCTGGAAATATCCCCTTGGACATGTACGCAGTATATGCGTGCTAATGAACTTTGCGGATAGTGACGAATTCAGTTAGATATAAGAAGTAAATCGGAAATATGAGTGTGTGTGTGTGGGGAAGAAGCTACAGCTTCTGAGCACTCAGGGCGTCTTGGCCCATTGTACTCGCCACGCCCGTCTAACGGAATATTCCAGATTCGTTAACGTATTGCAGGATTTCCGTTAGTGGATGTGATGCTACCCGTCGCAATTGGAGGACTTCGGCACCAAAGATCTGATACCTGATGCGTCCATAGGCGGGGCATTCACATAGGAAATATGGGTACGATCAATTTGTATATGTGTACAGTATTCGGAAATAGGCAGCTTGTTTCTTTAGGGTGAGCGTAGTATCTATGGCTGTAATATGTACGTATGTCTCGTAGTTTGGAAAAATACGTAGAAATATGTTGGATTTGTAGTTACATGCGGATAGAAAAATATGCGTTGAAATTTCTTAGATAACATGAATTCAAAACCTTCATATCCGAAGCGCGGGCTTCCGGTATTCCCACTTGTTAAATAATTCATATTGATCACAATTCTAAAAATTTGCGCTTTAGTTTAATTTAAATTAAGGAAAAAAATGTAAAAAAAATAATAATTATCTATAAAATTTCCAGCATTGGCATAGAATTAAGTAAATAATTTACTAGTTTTAGAAATTGAAATGTATTTGAAGCTTCCAGTGTATATTTGGAATCAAATAATAAAAATTTATTAAAAAAAAGTTTGAATGGATGACTCAAATGTCAGTGAGGCAATCTTCCAGAGGAGTAAAATAATTTCTAGCAAAGCCTTCGCATGCCTTTACGGAATACACTACATTTCACTTGAATAGCAGACCCTCTACATTAAAATTATCTTAACCATATATTTAAACAAGTCGGGAAACCGGAAGCTAGACGCTTAAGGTATGAACGGTTTTGTGTATTCCTTTTATAAAGACATTTAAGTGTGCAGTTCCTCTACAAGTACCTAGAAAGTAATATATGCATATATCACGTGATAATATCCAGTTTCGGGTGATATTGACATTCATAGTCTTGAATTTGCAAAGAAGTGATAACATTGACCTATTATAACTTTGTGTGATTTCTACCAAACTGGAATTAAGCTCTATGTTATACCCTATAATCTTGCAAAATTTCGTGGTGCTATAGTGCTATAATGGTTATTCGCCAATTACTAAAAATTATAGTAGTATACTATTATTAACTTTATTTGGACAGATATCGGTATGGAGGGTATTTCGGAGCCTAGGCACCATATAGTGGCATCTTCTTGATTTTGTACAGATTTTTTGGTTGGGTAGTTTCTGAGAATCGATCCATTAAAGAAATGATCACTTTCGACCCCTTGCACTCTCTACTTCTCCAACGATTATCAACACTAAGACCGAATTCAGAAAGTACTAATCGAGACTTTTATTTGATACTACAAGTCATCGCATATTTGATAAAAAAAAAGTTGACACCCCCGTTTTGCATGTATGGGATCCCTCCCCCCCCCTCACCTTAAAAGCGATGTGGAATTATGTAACTCAGTGTACGCGTTAGCGTTCACAGTTCCCACCTTTTCACACAATTTGGTGTGAATCGTTGAAACCGTCTCCGAGAAGAGACAGTAAAACCATTTTAATAAGGACACAAAATCTTAAAAAAATGGCCGCAGTAGATATTTTGTTTTTCATTTGAAGTATGATCAAAAATTTCTAATTTGAAACTTGATTGAGCTTTGACTTTGATTCCGTCCACTAATTTTTTAATAAAAACCTCAAAAAGTAAAACAGTAAAACATGAAATCTGTTTCACTTAAATAGTACACTTTTTAAGGTTTTGTGTAAAATAAAACTTATTAATATCGGTTTACTGTCAGTCTGTCCATCACACGCATTTTTCTCGGAGACTGTAGCAGTGATTGACACCAAATTTGATGATAAGGTGGGAACTGTGACCTCTCACGCATACGCAGTTACACGTTTTTAGGTCGAATTTAAGGGGAGGTCCCCATACATGCAAAAGGGGGTCATGTGGGGTATCAAATGAAAGGTCTTGTTTGGTACTTTCCAAAGCTAATTTTGACATTTGTTTGAAAGGCGGGAATTCGGGGGGCCGAAAGTGATCATTTATTTAACGGGGCCATTCTCAGAAACTGCCCAACCGCAAAATCTGGAAAATCAGGAGGCTGTCACTATATGGTGGCTAGGCTCGGAAATACCTTCCATACCGATATTCTTCAAATAAAGATAATAACAGTATATTATAATATAATATTAGTATATTTATCCTAACAATACAACATTTTGCAGCAATGTAGACTATACTATAGAACTTGATCCTGCCAAGTTTGGTGGAAATCGTACTATTACTAACAAAGTGATAATAGATCCAAACTGTCACTTTTTTGGAGATTCAAGATTTTGAGTGTCAACATCACCCGAAAGTGAATATTCTCGCATAACATGTGCGCATATTATGTGTTACCTACTAATGGGACAAATTCACACTCAAATTTCTTTATAAAGGAAATACACAAAACCTTTCATACCTGAAGCGTCCAGGTTCCAGTTTCCCGACTGAAATGAAATTCAATGAGAATTTGAATTGAAGTCAGCAAGGATAATAATAGTCGGATCGTTCCTAGTTTGAAACAACTTCTTAGTTCCTACTAGGCCGCGATTCGTACAAACTCCCGTTGTAATCAATGGACGTTCGCTGAATGGCATTCATTTTTTCAGTTTTTGTTGGCAGCTGTTGACCAAATTCTTAAAATTTTCTGGCCACCCACTTCCAAATATTTCTAATCATGTTTAGGTCCGGCGGGTATGCTGGCCAGTTCAAAAGAGTAACATTTTTGGACTCAAGAAACGACTTTACAACCCGTGGGGTATGTGTTGATGGATTGGCAATGGCAATGGTCCAAAGAGGCTTTGCAGTGTCAGAAAGGCCATTTCCAAAAAAGCACCTTGATGCAATTTAGCATTCATAGTTGTCTTCAAGAATTGGAGTTCCCAAGCGCCAAAGTAGAATATGGCTTCCCGATCCATTACGCTGCCGGGCCGACTGTGCAGAAGATGCAACTGTCCCCTTCGTAAAATAATGAAATTAATAGTTAATTTTTTTCTCAACATTGAAGATAACCCGATGCCACTCTTTGGTACATTAGAAAACATATGAGTTTCATATTTTTTCCATAATTTAAATTATTTTTAATAGAATTATAAATGACTTTTCTGCTTCTTCCAATTCTTTTCGATATTTCAGGCAAAAAAAGGTCACAATTTCTGCAGCTTTCATTTTCACATGTCCTTCGTTGGTTAAAACTTTACCCGGACCTATTATTATAACAAATCCACAAAACGTTTTGTTTTAAAGATTGCTGCGTTCTAAGTCCTCATCCGCTTGATGTCGGACCGGATCAAATGGAGAGCAACTTACTCCCTCTTTTTTTAGTCCAGGGACCCCTTGTTTAGCGCTTAGCAAACTTTAAAAATATTAAGCGAAGACGCTCTTGAAGTAAATTAAAAAGAAATTGACCAAAAAATGTAACGGTGAATTTCCGGAGCATAACTTTTTCCGAAGATTTCACCTAACAAGGCTCACATAAATCCAGAATAACAAATACGGCATAAGAATACTGATACAAAAGCAAAAAGCAATAAGAAAACTAACTGTGCGATTTAAGTGAAACGAAGGGCCGAAGGGCCCTTATAATCATAGTTGTTGATTAAGAAGAGAACGTGTCGATTACAAATACCCGTCGAATGGTACAAGTTCTTCTATAATTGATTGTCCATAATGTTGTGTAATTAAGTATGAAATAAACGTCTCCGTTAAAATTATAGAACCGGTTCTGCCTAGTGCTACGCAATCCAGTAATACGGATCCATGGGAACAGTGTCTGTAATGGGTGTTGTGAATTACGAATGCGGATTTTGACAACGTAAGTCTCGGTGTTTTAAGTAAAGCGGGCTAGTGTGATTTTCGACCCTAGATTGGAGAAATTTTCAACGGTCTTAAAGTTGTAGTTTCCTATATTTATTGTTTTCGTTTGACCAATGCGATTCGATATTGTTCGATCTTTCGTTTTTGGTGCTCACGACGCCACCATGTCCTTCGTCTTAATAATAATAATCGTCGTCAGGGCCTTGAAGTGTGTTATAGCACTTCATTCAAGACCGTAACGGTACACTACAGTAGACTGTAGGAGCCAATGTGGTCAGCATTGCGCTCGCCCGAGATTATTACCCTGATTTGACTCAGATACTCATTCACAGCTGAGTCGACTGGTATCCGATATCCAGTCACGATAACAAATCCCACTGCCGCCAGTGAGATTTGAACCGCAGCCTTCCGCTACGACAGCCCAGCGCTCTAACCACTTGAGCAATCCGGACACTTGTCCTTCGTCTTGCCTTCATTAATGTGCAGCCCAAGATCTCGGATGACGGCAGACTATTCATCTCAGGTTGCCCTTCCCATAACGTCAATATCGTCAACATAGGTCAGTAGTTGGGTGAAGTTGAAGAAGATGGTGCCAACAGGCACCAAAGGCAGGTCAATGCAAAAGCATCGACATATGCATTGCGAATCACTTTTTCAGGGGCAGGTTAAAGAGGACGCATGATAGGGCATCCCCTTATCTTGAACCATTGTTGATGTTGAATTGCCTCGAGAGTGATCCTGCTGTTCTTATCTGACCTCGCATCCTATCTAGCAAGATAGCGGAGAATATCTTATAGATGGTACTCAGTAACGTGATACCTCTATAATTACTGCACTGTGTGATATCTCCCTTTTTATGTATGAGATCGTCAATCATCAGGCATTGATTCTCTGTCTCACACCTTGAGTACAAGTTGATGAACCACTTGGTGTAATTGGTCGGTCCATATTGACTAATTCGGCTGTAATTCCATCAGCTGCTGGCGACTCATGGTTACGGAGGTCTTTGTTGTGGATGGCTTCAGTATTTATTCTTACCTGATTGTCGGAGGGGATTGTTTTATGCTTCATCGTGTGTACGAATCCACGTTTCGCTCTGGGACCTATACTACCCTTTTACCACTCCGACCCTGCTAGTAATAGGAGACAAGCAAGATTCGATAGTTTACTGCATAAGAAGAAAAAACACTAAAGTCTAAGTTGAAGAAGCCTTTCGAGAAATCAAGGATATTCATTAAACGAAGTGGGCTAAACCGTACGAATTAAACTTGGTGGACCTGGAGAAACGATCACAATTCAGAACACCAGATAGAACGCAGCTGTTCTTGTTCAGAACAAACAAGTTAAGGCGATGGGCAGCGTGACAAAAATCACTTCGGGAAGAATCTGTAAGACGTTAATTTAAATCGTAGTAATGGCAATTAGCCAAGATATCAAAATTACTTAAAATTAGAGCGAATATTTAGTCAGAATGATTGATAGTAGATGACTCTAATGTCCTGTAAAAGAAGCAAAGTAGTATTCTGGCAAACTTTCCGCATACCTTCCTGGAATTTGCGGCTGGCTATAAAGCGGCCAGATGGCATCACTTATAAATACGCTTCGAATTGTAATAATCTTTCTATAATTAACTGCCCATAATATTATATAACTAGGTGCAAAATGAACGTGTTTATTATAGTTATGATTGATACATTATGCGCGGCTCTGTAAGGCTCTGTCCTTATGAATAATCTTTAGCTCTATAGATGCAAGCAGATGTTCAAGGGATAGCTGCAAGACTTTGTAGGTCAATTCAGAAGCTTTGTCTGCCCTAAACTTATTCTAATTCGTAGAGATGAAACATTTCGTAGTCCAAGGTCCATCTCCATAGTATCATAGTATTCCCTAATTTAATTGGTTACTGCATGGGCCCAAGAAGGATGCCATCAGATTTTGCGGATTAAATGCGATAAAATATCACCATATTATGGAAAAAATTAGGGAAAATTTAAGTCCATGTTAATTAGCTGGTGGCTATCGGCGCGTGGCTATTTGCGAGAAAAAAGTATGGCCTATTTTTAAGGTTTTGTGTAAACACAAGGTTTAAGGTTTAAGGTTTTGTGTAAACACAAAACCTTATTAAAATCGATTTACTGTCTGGCTGTCTGTCCGTCTGTTTGTCTGTCTGTCTGTCTGTCTGTCCGTCACACGCATTTTTCTCGGAGACCGTTATAGCGATTGGCACAAAATTTGGTAGAAAGGTGGGAACTGTGAACGCTCACGCATATAGTGAGGTACATCCTTTTATGACGAATTTAAGGGGGGGGGGTCCCCATACATGCAAAAGGGGGGTGTAAAATTTTTTTTATCAGATATAGTCATGTGGGGTATCAAATTAAAGGTCTCGATTAGTATTTTTCGAAGCCGGTCTTAGTTTTGACTTTCGCTGAAAAGGTGAGGAGTGCGGGGGGTTGAAAGTGGTCATTTTTTTAACGAACCCATTCTCAGAAATTACCTAACCGAAAAATCTGAAAAAAATCAGAAGGCTGCCACTATATAGTGCCTAGGCTCCAAAATACTTTCCATACCAATAACTGTCCAAATAACGTTAATAATAGTACATTACTATAATTTTTAGTAATTGACAGGAAAACCCCCCTTCAGTTCACCCTAGAATCACAAAATTTTGCACCAATATAGGCCACAGTATAGGTCATGATCCTGCTAAATTTGGTGAAAATCGCACTATTACTAACAAAGTTATACTAGGTCAAAACCGTCGCTCCTCTGCAAATTCAAGACTATGAATGTCAATATCACTTGAAAGCGGCTATTTTCACGTGATATATGCATATTTTACGTGCTACATGCTAATGGGACAAATGCACACTCAAATCTCTTTATAAAAAAAATACACAAAACCTTTCAGCTTCCGGTTTCATGACTTGTTCAGGTTTAACAATTTAATTTCTAGCGAATTATTACATAGCAGCAATGCATATAAGTTGAAGCAAATACAATGACTTATCCTCGGTGAATGTAAATAATGATATGAACTGGCCCTTCGAGCTCTGAGTGAGAGAGACCTGTTTTTTTTCGCTTACTTCCTAAATCATATGATTCTTATTCATACCTTAATTACTCGCTTTTCTAAAGAAGCTCGGATGGTCTTTTGGTTATAGTACAATGACTTAGTCGTTGCAGTTCTTCCATATGTGGTGTTTTGGTGTAACGATATCATATTGCATGATGTTGCTGTTAATAGCAGTCAGGAAATGTGAGAATTAGGTCTTACCACTCCTACTATAAAATGTGAAAAGATGCGAAAACCGTTTAATAAACCATAGTTTGGCGACAAAAACGATACCCTCGCCGCTCTATGTAATAAAAATAAAAGTAATGGAAATGCTGGAACTGGTAACCTAGGCTACGGCAGTAAAGAGGAGAAAGTGCCTCCCATAAATCCACATGGCATAGGTGGTCGCGATTTAGTTACCTTCCTAGCTATGAATGGGCGCGTTCCGCCATTCACAGTAAAAGGATTGCGGTAGAGAAGACCCAAATCAAGTGCAAGCTAATTACTTAACATACACCCCAAAAAGGGAAAAAGTGCAATTTTTTCCACTGAAAGGACTGGACGTACCATCGGCAATGATGTTGGATTTTCTGAAGTTCACAAGATTCACCAGGAAAAAATCAGTGGTCGAAAAAAAGTACTGCCGCATTTCAAGGTGCAAATTAGCCCAGATTGTAGGGCCGGTGGCCAAAGCGGTATCAGGTCTCTTAATTATCAGTGAGTGCACTTTGAACGCTTAATAATAATAATCGTTGGCACAACAATCCATATTGGATCAGGGCCTTGAAGTGTGTTAGAGCACTTCATTCAAGACCGTAACGGTACACTACAGTAGACTGTAGGAGACAATGTGGTCAGCATTGCGCTCGCCCGAGATTATTACCCTGATTTGACTCAGGTACTCATTCACAGCTGAGTCGACTGGTATCCGACGTCAAATCACGATACAAATCCCTCTGCCACCAGCGAGATTTGAACCGCGACCTTCCGTACGACAGCCTTGTGCTCTAACCACTCAGCTATCCGGACACTTTGAACGCTTAGCGCTTGCAAAATAGTGACTGCGCTGACGCTGTCAGCGCTAAGGCCACTCGGCGATACACTGCTAAATGACTTTACGTTACATTAGGTGAAGAAGCGGTCACGCCGTGGCCGAATGCCCACTTAATGAAGCAGATGGGAATGAGAAAACCATTCGACGAGCAGGGTATATCGCAACGCAAAAATCCGAAGGAAGCGGACACCGAATGAACCTTAAAAGTCGCCGACGGCCGTGTAGAGATGTGCAAAAATAAATACACTCGCTTGCGACTCAAACTGGCAGAATTTCAAAATTTCTGAGTACATAGCCTGGCCGGGACTAACTCAGCGACCACAACCGTACCGCAAAATGGTCTTCGCATCATTTTGATCAACTTCAATTCCATTGCAGGGATCCATCGCATTTCATTGAAAAAAGCTTGACATTGACATTACTGTATAATTGCTGTTGATCTTCATTCCAGGCATATGTCATGGTTAAACACCGCAAATAATCCCAGGGGAGTTTCCCTTAATTTTTGGGTAGAGTAAAACCAGATAGAGTATCAATGTAAACTCTATTGGTCAAATTGTCCCACATTACCTAGGGCAGATTTCTATCTGGATTTGTGTCAAGTCGACTACAGAGCCTTGCTTATTATAGCGAAGACAACGCTATCTTAATGAAGGTTCTGAATCATAGAAGATAAGTTCGATTGGACGCCTTACAACATGAAGGCTGTAGCCTGAAATTCAAGAGGACAAATTGAAAGACATTACAATAGAATCTTGTTCTGGAACATCGGGGACAATGTCGTCCTGATGAAGGAAACGATGATTTGGTGGCGCCCAGTGAAAGGAACCTGACAATTGAGGAGGTAACTCACAAAGATACTGATGCTGGACACCATTGAATTAATCGTCCCCAAGATCAAACCTCGCAACAATATGGAAGGATATGCTACTCAAGCCATAAGACGGTTGAAAAAATTAGAAAGCTTTCTTCTCAGGCACGTCAATACTATTTACCAGGGATTCGACTCAATGGAGGAATAAATTCAAGAGTATTCCGCAGGGCTACTAAGTCACCATACTCCCTGAAGTGAATACGTTGTTTGGGAAAAAGTCGCGAGCATCTGTGCCAGAGAGCAAAAGCTATACATGAACTACGACTCTTCATTCACCCAGGTATGAATAATAGTAATGCGGTTTTCGATGCGCAGTGCAACTGCATTGTAATGGATGCTTAAAAAGCATTTTGTGTGCAACAAAACCTTATTAGAATCGAGACGGTGTCTGTCTGTCCGTCTGTCTGTCTGTCTGTCACACCCGATTTATTCGGAAACGGCTTGACCGATTGTCACGAAAATTGGTGAGAGTATATAATCTATTGTGTCCGGATAGCTGAGTGGTTAGAGCGCAAGGCTGTCGTACGGAAGGTCGCGGTTCAAATCTCACTGGTGGCAGTGGAATTTGTATCGTGATTTGACGTCGGATACCAGTCGACTCAGCTGTGAATGAGTACCTGAGTCAAATCAGGGTAATAATCTCGGGCGAGCGCAATGCTGACCACATTGCCTCCTAGTGTACCGTTACGGTCTTGAATGAAGTGCTCTAACACACTTCAAGGCCCTGATCCAACTGATTGTTGATTGTTGCGCCAACGATTATTATTATTATATATAATCTGGTGTTCCCTTTACATGCAGTAAGTGGCGCCATCTTGTGTTATGTTTAAGAGGGGGCTCCCCATACATTGAATGGAGGGTGAACATTTTTTTTTTCACAGAATGTAGCCATGTGGGATATTAAATGAAAGGTCTCAATCAGTACTCTTCAAAACTGGTTCAATTTTTGATATTGGGTGAAACATAGGGGAGTGAGGGCTCAAAATATGACCCCCGAAAAAGTGTAACAGGTCTCGTTCTCAGAACCTATCCAACCGAAAAATCTGAAAAAATCAGAGTGGTGCATCTCAACGAAATGTAGGCCTCAAAATATATCCGGTTCCGATATCTTCACAAATAAAGTTAAAAATAGTATATTTCCACATTTTAGAAATTCACCCGGGACTCCCCCCTTATGTTCATCACAGAAGTACAAAATTTGGCATGTATAATGAAGAACATAATGCACAGTTTGGCCAGGTTTGAAAACAATCCATTTATTATTAACAGAGTTGTAGGGGGTGAAACTTTACAACTTTTTGTGAATTTCGTGCACTCTACAACCTGCATGACGTCATCATCACATATCAGTTCGCCAATACCACAACGAAATGAGTTCTTATGAATTGGGTCGCAGAGAATTATTTTGTTCTAGTTTTATAGTTATCTGTCAACCAGATATGTGTGTATGAAAGTATATAATATATGCGTGCTAATGAACTTTGCGGGTAGTGCCTAATTCAAATAGATATAAAAAGTAAATCGGAAATATGGGTATACGTGTTTACATATATGTGTACAGCATTCGGAAATAGGCAGGATAGAAAAATGTGCGTTGAAATTTATTACATAAGATGAACGCAAAACCTTTATACCCGAAGCGCGAGCTTCCGGTATTCCGACTTGTTTGAAACTAAAGCTGATAGGAAAGCACTTTGAATTAATGTTTCGGCCCAGAATGGATATAGAAGTGACAGGACTTTCTAAAATAGTGGAAAGGAACGTCCAGAGATTCAAAAACAGCCTGAACGGCACACCGGTCATTTCGGTGCTGCGATGCAGGCTGCAGGCGAAAAGGGTGCCATGAGTTGGAGGCAGAATGAGAGGAGAAAAATAATTGCCGATTCTGCCTCTAACTTTTCCGCGGTGACAGGTGTCTTTGTACTCTAGATAATAAAAGCTTGAATTACGAATTGTTAGACTTGTTGTTCGTGTTCAGTCATTAAAATAGTTTTAAATTACTAGCTGTAAAACTTATGGTTAAGTAAAAAACGTATTAATAAAATTTAGTATGAAACTAAACCGTCATCACCTAATATATTGAATAGATTGTAATAAGATTTAGTTACACACAAAACCTTTAAAGAACGGTTTGGACGCAGCCGGGAGGCGCTCAAATCACTATCCAACATGTCAAGCTACTGTTATTTCTGAGTACTTACACACATACGAGTATATTGTGGGGCTGCCGACTGCTCTGCTTTTTTTCGTTCTAAGTTTATAATGAATTGTACTTCTCTTATATGCTGCTCTTTTCATTTACCTTTCCTGAGTCCTCTGATGGCGTCCATTACCTTTTGCAGCAGAAAAAAGTGTGGCAGACATCATTCACCGCATTTGTGCAATAAATGCAATCGTGATTTACCGATTGTATGTAGGCAAGACTAAGAATTTGCATGTCGGCCGAACAGCTGGATTAGGTAATAGTCAACTTCAAGATGTTTTCGATTGAACCATAGCTGCATTTTTTTGATAAGATCCGTGTCCATCTACCCCTTAATTCTCTTTTCCACGATTGCTGCTGTGCGCAGACAATGCAACTCTATTTTGACCAAAGACAGTTGGCTTATTTCCCTTGCCTTTTTAAGGTATATATAACTCGGCTCAGCAGCATGGAGAGTGATCGAAATGACTTCTGCCACCATTACTGCTAGCTCCGGTACAGAACGATAGGCAAAATTCGCAAAGTTCCTCATCTTGTGATTACGTTAGACGCTCGCAGTATATCTGCCATCAGCTCATACTTTGGAACCGGAGGGAAGGACGGACTTAACCGCAATTATCAGCAAAAGATGCATACTGGAAGGTCCTGGTAAGCCGCCAAATCGCACTGCCGCGCTTATCAGTACAAGCTTCTGGACCCTCAAGTAGGAATGAAAATTACTCCTCACCCAACAGAGTTTATCTTTCCTTCTTTTAAAATCTTCGAATTTAAAGGTTACCTCGTCTTAGCCTGCTGCACGCTGAGCAATCTGTCAAAATCTTAGGCAGCTCCTTGGTTGACTTGCAATTTTAGCCGACCACCAGTACACAGGTAACTTCCCGCAACGGAGTTTCCTTTTTGGAAATCGTAGGTCTAGCACTTAAAACAGTGGTTTTGAACTGGCCAAATGATCCACCCGTTCTTTATTTCTCCTAAAGCGGAGGGACGATTACCAATTTTTGTCTTCTGAAGTTAACCATATAACTTTTGCCACGAGCTTGTTCACATCTAGGTAATCCCTTTTTATCACTTCGAAAGGTGCAGATGGCTAGTTGGCTGGAAACCAGAACTTTCGTGCCTAGAATGCTCTGGACTGTCTCGCAGAACGTATACTTCTTGTCGATCTCCAACCCATGCTCGGTAAGTATATTACCGTGATCCGTCGTGGACGGTGATCCTTAGTTTTCGAGTCTTCGGGATAGATTGAAAGTCTACCCAAGCGTCTTTCGTTTCGGGGTGCTGCGAATTTTTTGAGGAACTTTCGCACAAAATCTTCTTCAATTCGGCTTGATGAGAACAGCTTGTCACTGTGTTTGGAATAATAAAAATAATAAAAACTTGCTTTTTCCATTCGCTAGTGTTATTTATTGGTCTTGGGGAACCACTTGTTCCCTTTATCAGTGCTAGTGAATAGAAAAAGCAAGTTTTTATTATTTCAAATAATATTCAAAAATTCAAAAAATAATTGAATCGCTAGAAATACTGCGTAATTCCACTCAGATTCTCATTGTGGTTTGTCCCTTCTCTTTGTCTTTGCGCTGATATTTTCATCGTAGTTCGTCGCTATTCAACTTACGTTGTGAGTGATGAATGTTCTCCTCTCTTCGTTTGCGCAATTCTTCTTTCTACGTCCTTGTCCTGATCCATGCTGTGATCGCCTCGCTTCATTTTGTGGACAGTTTATTCCCCTTCTGGCAGGCTGAGGGCACTACGTTTCCACGTACTGGTAGTTAATTGTAATCCAATTTAGTACAATTTCATATTCGCTCTAAAAAGCCTAGTTAGTCAATATCACTTTTACAATAAATAAAACAAAAAAGAAATCCTATCATCCAGAAATGGAAAAGCGGAAAGATTGCCAAAAACATGGTATAAGTAAGAGTTAACGCAATTGATTACTCCTTTATTTTCGTTTGACCCTTATTCAATGTGCTATGAATGCTGAAAATAACAAGTATGTATTTCAATTTAGGTAGATGACCGTCCTTCAGGCAGAAAAAATCGTTGAACTCCTAATTTTTAATGTATGCCCAGTCATCTTCACGTTTTTGCGTCCCGTAATTGCCGAAAAATATATGGAAATGACTTCGGTGTTGTCTAATTATCTGAGTATTAAACAAAATTTTAGTATGGATATCATCTTACATCTAGCTCTGAATTCTAGGAGTTCTTAGCCTTTTAAAATTTGTTTTACGAATTAGATCTTTGTTCCTAGTTTTTGCCCCTAGTTAACCTGTATTAGCTTTATGGTTTATGCATGTCCACTTCTTTTATTCAATTTGTACTGTTGATGCCACAAAAAATTCTCGGATTTCTATGAGCATATTTCCTAAATGATATAATAGGCTCTGGTTCAAACATGGTTTAAGAATTCCAAAAGTTGATAAAATGGAATATATTGTAGTTCACTAGTCAGACATAGTCGACATTTAATACAAATATTATCGCCTGCAAAAATGGATGTGTTGCCAGGTGCAACCACATATCAACATCTGCGGGATTCATTGGTTTTTGCTTGAATATTAATGAATGTCTAATTATTGAAAAATTGAATTAGAATATTTCCAAACCTAATGATGGAAGTATTGTTGAAATAAAATGTTCTCCGTGGGCCTGGTAAAATTTGGTAAGTAAGTAACTATGATAAAATATACAATGACATTTGTAATCATAATTAATAGTTGCAATGTTTAAAATAATATTAAACAAATAAACGAAAATCTGTAATAATATTTAAAATTAATTATTTATGTATGTAAAACCTATGTATATA
Organism: Hermetia illucens; assembly: GCF_905115235.1. Lineage (NCBI taxonomy): Eukaryota > Metazoa > Arthropoda > Insecta > Diptera > Stratiomyidae > Hermetia > Hermetia illucens. The sequence goes on along the minus strand of NC_051850.1, from coordinate 65,227,478 downwards.
CGCATTATGTGCATCTTAACGGTGCAGACCAGAAATAACACCTTAATATGCGGTAGCCCCAGCAACAAATAATTATTTTGTATCTGATATTGTATAGTATGTTTCCGATCTGCTAGTTGACGAAAATTTACTTTCGTGGACGGTGTTCCTTAGTTTTCATAAGAACCCTTAGGATACCTTGACATCCTTGAAATTGTATCTTAAGAAACTTGAGCGCGAATAAGAGGTCTGAATCGGAAAAGGTGCCCGCCCAATTCGTAAAATGGAATCAATATTCCAGAAAGTGAAAATTTCATACATTTTGGCTTGCACTTCGATCGACGTCTTGAATAAAGTTCAACGAGGGTTTGTTCTAGATGGGAACATACAGAATACAAAATATTCCTTCATATTTTGTGCAACTCCCAGATACACATATATGCATACATATCAAGACATCAAGGTGTCCGCATATTTGGATGGTTAGAGCGCAAGGCTGTCGTACGGAAGGTCGCGGTTCAAATCTCTCTGGCGGCAGTGGGATTTGTATCGTGGTTTGACGTCGGATACTAGTTGACTCAGCTGTGAATGAGTACCTGAGTCAAATCAGGGTAATAATCTCGGGCGATGCTGACCACATTGCCTCCTACAGGGTACTGTAATCCTGTATTGTACCCTCACAGGCTTGAATGAGGTGCTCTAATACACTTTAAGGCCCTGATCCAATATGGATTGTTGCGCCAACGATTATTATTATTTGGGCGCAAACCAGGTGCTTTTAACAACCATTTCGTGTGACACTGCTAATTGAATAATCTGCAGTCCGTTATCATTGTCCGCCAGTCACACCCGATTTATTCAAAAACGGCGTAACCGATTGTCACGAAAATTTGTGACAGCGTGTGGTCTGATGTTTCCTTTACATATAGCAAGTAACGTCATTGTGTTTGTTGCTAAGTTTAAGGGGAGGCTCCCCATACATGTGAATGGAGGGTGCATTTTTTTTCACTGAAGGTAGCCATGGGATATTAAATGAAAGGGCTCAATTAGTACTTTTCGAAACTGGCCCCACGTTTAATATCGGGTAAAACGTTGGGGAGTAAGGGCTCAAAATATGACCCACAAAAAGTGCAGCAGGTCTCATTCTCAGAACCTATCCAAACAAAAATCTGAAATAAATCACAGTATTGTATCCAAACGAAATCTAGGCCTCAAAATACATTCCGATATCTGTATGGATGAAGTTTGTAATAGTATATTAGCATATTTTAAAAATTTAGTCGGAAAGCCTCTTTAATTTCATGCTAGAACTACACTTTATTCATTTGCATTTGTCCGAAGCGCGAGCTTCCGGTATTCCGACTTGTTTTATATTTTATTGATTTTTTAGAAAAGGTGGTGAATTGTCATGTAAGAAAGCTTCTTTTTTAACATGCTGCTTGATTTCTTTGTTTCATATGTATCATTTCTGAGATTAATCATTTTTGGAAGACCCTTCTAATATAGAATAATCGAAGTATAGAATAAACATGCAAATAGAACCAGGAAGGGGAAAAATTACAAAAATGATTTCAAATCATACAAAAAACCAAAATTATTATATTATATTTTCCTCTGGGCTCAAGGGGAATCGTAGCCCGAATCTATCAAAAGGGTCGATCGAGCGTTGAAAGAAGCTAGTGTAGTCTCCCCGAATATTGAATGACTCCGAATGCCTAATCCGGCGCTTCCAGGAATCCGGTATCAACCGAAAATCCACAAGGAAGAGGACAAGATGCGAAAAATCATTGCAGACTCCAATCCAACGACGTACAACAACGCCAAGTGGTTGATCAATGAGTGTCAGACCCTTGGGACAACGAATAGTAAGTATTCAGTTCCTAACTCTCATGAACTAATACAGAAGCTGCAACGCATTGAGAGGATGGGTCAGGTGATGGTGACGTTCGATGTGAAGGCATTGTTTTCCAACACGCCATGAAAGAGTCAATTTTCGAACTCGAGAGATGACTGAGCCAGTTTGAATCTGGCCCGGAATGGAGAGGAAAAGTTCGTATCTATGCAAACCTTGCCACGCTCTGCATGTTTCGCGATAGATTCTACAAAACAATTTCAAGAGTAGCAATGGGGAACTCCCTCTCGCCGTTACTCACTGAAAGGTTCATGTCATCAATCGAAGAAGAAATTTAATCAAAGGGAATAATGCCTAAAGTATGATTTAGGTATGTAGACGACGTATGTGCGATTGTTAGAAGAGATATCGATATGGTCACCTCCTCTATAAACAAGATTCATCATAAAATCGAGTTTACACTAGAGGTAGAAAAGGATGGGGCTCTACGCTTCCTAGATCTAAATATCGTCAACTCTAGCGGGAAGTTATCATCATCATCATCATCAACAGCGCAACAACCAGTATCCGGTCTAGGCCTGCATTAATAAGGAACTCCAGACTCCCGGTTTTGCGCTGAAGTCCACCAATTCGATATGCCTAAAAGCTGTCTGGCGTCCTCACCTACGCCATCGCTCCATCTTAGGCAGGGTCTGCCTCGTCTTCTTTTTCTACCATAGATATTGCCCTTATAGACTTTCCGGGTGGGATCACCCTCATCCATACGGATTAAGTGACCCGCCCACCGTAACCTATTGAGCCGAATTTTATCCACAACCTGATGGTCATGGTATCGCTCATAGATTTCGTCGTTATGTAGGCTACAGAAGTTAAGCTCTAGATATACCGTAAGCCTACAGCAACGCAGAGAACGATACCAGCAACTTCACACCATACATTCTCCCAAAAAATGGCTGCCTACAATTGCATGATTCACCGACTGATCACATATCCTCTTCCGGAATATGGTTTCAATAAGGAACAACAGTACATTATTGACCCCACTATTAAGAATGAGTATAATCCTCAGACTATTGAGAAACTGATCAGTAATTAGGTAAATATCTTAATAATTTTCTTTTAAAGTAATTTAAGTAATTAGTGAATAAGTACTGATGAGGAGGGTAAGTTGCTACCGAAATGAATATCTACATTGACAAATAAAAGTTGTAGTTTGAAGGAAGCTACTGGTCTATCAATTTCAATCGACATTTACTTTTACTTTTAAACCTCCAATTTTCAGTTTAGTTGCGTTAGTTTCCACCCTTACCCTTAACTCCTTTATAGGGTCGTGAACATTCGTTAGGTTTACATTTCGAAATACGTATAGCAAGCGCAGATTGCTTAGTCATTTGCTAATGATTTCTTTTGCTTTCTTTTTCAAGAAAACCGCTCCGTCTCCATTACATCTCTTGGGATAGGGTATCGACTTGCTACTGATCTGTCCAAGTAGCATATGTCCCATGAGCAAATACCCAAACCGTTTGTCCATATTTGTTGCCGGGCCCGTCGTTGTGTGGTCAATCGTGTGGGAAACTACCTTTTATGGCTTTGTAATCGCCAAACTCAAATTGGAGGAACAGTTAGTATAATTTACTCAGTTTTTAGTTAAGTTTAGTCTTCAACCTTCTTTGTCTGCAGTTTTTCGTTTAGTAACAGAGCTATTGGTGTTAGTTTAGTTTAGGAGGCGTTTTCCAAGTTTCTTGTCCTGGAACCTATACCTAGATTCAATACTGTGGAAAAAGGATAATGACATTTCAGATGCCTTAGTAAGAGAGGGTTACTCTCATTCTGGGACTGTCAGCATCAGTGGAAAATACCTAGTAGCAGGCTGTCCATAAGAACAAGCCTCTCTAAGTACATCATAGTGCCGCCGGTACAAAGCTTAGTCGAAACATCTAGTCAGCTTTAATTTGAATTTCTAATTCAAAAATATTTAGTGTGCTTTAGCATGTATGCATTATTTATTATTCTAAAAATGTGCGGTGTCCGAATAGCTGAGTGGTTAGAGCACAAGGCTGTCGTACGGAAGGTCGCGGTTCAAATCTCACTGGTGGCAGTGGAATTTGTATCGTGATTTGACGTCGGATACCAGTCGACTCAGTTGTGAAAGAGTACCTGAGTCAAATCAGGGTAATAATCTCGGGCAAGCGCAATACTGACCACATTGCCTCCTAGTATACCGTTAGGGTCTTGAATGAAGTGCTCTAACACACTTCAAGGCCCTGATCCAACATGGATTGTTGCGCCAACGATTATTATTAAAAATGTAATAATTCAGTGACTGTGGTTAATAATTTGAAATTTAAAAGTTTCCTTAACTTAACGTGTTCCTTTCCATTCTAAAGCCATGCACAGCTCCTCTCTAGTGCTTTATCGGGTGACAGCGTTTTCTCCCGTTTCCTTCTCCATGTTCTGTCCCAGCGAAAGTTAGGGCTAACACTAGCGCTATACCGAAGTCACCACTCGCTCCACACATTCCGATGAGACTCAAATGCTAGTTTCAATCCAACTGACTCTCCAAATCAAGCTCGGTCCAACATCTGCGCTCATTAACAGAGCACAACCTCCACCATTGTAGCGCCACCCAGCACCCCTGTTGATGGCGAAATGATTCTAGTGCGCTCCTTTTCCAAAGTCCCGTTGGCGATAGCCAGTGCAGTATTGCACGCTCCAACTGCCGTCACTCTGAACCTTTCTTCTTTTGCATACTCCACCCGCTGCTGCGAACTGCCACACCACCTAAGCAATTTTCCCTAAGCAGGTTGACTTATTCTACCTCCTCGGCTAACATTCTAAATTACAATAGAAACAGAATTATAATAGTTTCCATCCGTACAATAGCTTCCTTTAAGATTTCGTATCCCCACAACCTTGATGAGGGCGACAAACCATCTTTTGGCTATAGGAGTTTTCATTAAACATTACCAGACAGACAAATTACCATCTACCTCGTGCTTTAACATAAGCGAATTATTCATAAGTTTTAAACTTTTTTAACGTAAATATGCAAGTTGCATAAGAAATAACCTACTTTGTTTCAGTCTATCTGCCTTGGGTTACTAGCACCATACTATCTGTATTTCTGGAAATTGGCTGGATAACAAGATTTTGTATTATGAGGTCTTTCGCTGTGTTAGAGATCGCACGGCTTTGCGTAAGGCCACAGGTGAGGTTGTCCTAATTGCCTTTCCTTGCCGAACACATCTTGTGTTTCTATTCTTTTGCTTACAACTTTATTGTTACTCTGTGCGTTTCTTAGCCTTTCTTGGTATAAATTTCGCACAAGTCTGCTAAGTTTAATTTTACTAAGGCCAACTTGGTCTCACATCAATAACATTCGCATTCCCTTGGATTTTGCTCCCACTTTCGTCAAATTTGCATCGTCGCAATTATAGTGTAACTTACTTTTTAATTATTTTTCCTTTTCTCCTTCTTACCCCCCCATCGGCTAGATGCAACCCATATATACTTTTGCAATACCCTCGTTACTTTTAGTATAATTACTTAGTCGAGTGATTCATTGATAATCTCGACGCCAATGATAGTCTCAATCCTTGTCAACCGTCCTGACCTGTTTTTGCCAAAAACAATTTATTTCCATCCCTCTCCATAAGATTTTTCAATAAAAACTTCCAAGGTTGTTATTCCCTAACAATCTCTTGATCCCTACACACAAAAGTAGTAAGCATACACTCGCCGGGAATTATGGTCTTATTTCCTTCCTCTCCTCTTGTTATTTATTGAGAGTTGAGCCAATGATTGTTTACCTGCGAACTTTGGCCACCTTATAGCTGAAGAATAACGGACCTATGAACTTACCACAGTAGACTTCACCAATTTCACAACCAAATGTCTGAAGTATTGACGGGAAGTATACGTACCCTACATGGATTTTTCTGAGGCCTTTGATTATGTTAAGCACACGGTATTTCTGTTGAACCTCGCCTTTCTTAACATTCCTCTGTCATTCATTATATGCTCGCCTCTCACCTCACTAACCGTTTATGCCACGTTTCTTTTGATGGTTGCATATTCCGTTCTGTTTGTCCCTCTTTGGTGTACCACAAGGCTCCATTCTGATTTCATGGTCCCTTGCTTAGTTTATACTTCTTCTGCGTGCCCCTTTTGTCAAACTTACATACCATGGTATGCTGATATATAAAATGTCTCACCATATAAAAAGTCCAACACAATTTCACCCCACCTCTCGTCTTTAAAAAGACGTTCCCTCTTGTAAACTATCCTACCCGATTCCATTCTCTTAATCTCCCTTAATTTCTCGTGAAATAACACAGAACCTTTCTCGATATGCATGCTCGATATTCTAGTAGTCCCCTTGTCAGAGCATATAGCGCTCACAACGTTGAAACTATCGAGGTACCTTCGGGGAACTCGATCTTCATTTTCACCCTCCGATACCGAGGCTACCTCTGTGCTATAACGCATTACCGCTAGACTATTGCAAGTTCTGTAATTTTAAACATATGTTGTGGTTTTCTCTGTTTCATTTTTTTTGGGATAATATCGTATTGGGATTTCTGAGTTTATCGTCTCTAAATAAATTAATAAATGAATAAATCAGCAAAATACAGGCTTACTTCAATATTCCAAATTTATAGCTTTCCGAGCCTGAGCAACACTACTCTCTCATCTTTCGTCGCCCATTACCGCTGTATAACCGCTATTACATTATATTTTTCTGTCATCAACTGGAACAGTTTTTTACGGTTTACTTTGTAAAAACGGCTATACCGATTGACAAGAAATTTGGTGAGATGGTGGAAACTGTGAACGTCCGCACATGTATTAAGTTACATCTTATCATCGTAATCCGCCCTGCTTGCTAGCCGGAAATTACCAAAACTGAGTTTCCATAAAATTATTCTCTCTTTCAAACCGCGTTATTGAATGTTCTATAATATTAGTTATTCATAACAAGCTATTAGAGGCGAATACCCTCAAAAAAATAAAATCTGAATATCCTGTTGAGACGGAGACCTAATTTTCCACCCATGAAAGAAAAAGTGAGTCAATTGGGCACGTATTTCATCTTATCTTAGCATTTTACTTGGTCATAAACACAATATAAACAACTTAATTATCAACTTTAAGCTAGGTCTAATATACTTTCTCAAAGCAGAAGAAAATCGTTCTTCTAACTTTTGAATGAATGTAGTGGAAATGTGTGAAATATAAATTTGTGCCCATTTCTCTTCATTGGAAACTCACTTTAGTTTTCCATGGCAGTTTAGAGCCGAGTGATGAAGTTGTTCTAATAAATTATCACTTCATTTCACAATGGCAAAAGACTACAGTTTATTTCACGAAGGCTCTTTTGCTTAGTTTTTTGTTAACGAACGTTAAACAAAACGAGGCTGTCCCGAAAATAGCGGAAAGGTAACGCATCTCTTCCATAAAAAATTGTTTTTAATGCACAACAAGGAAAAGCCGTTTTATGGAAGATGGAATCTTGTTGCATTACCGATGACGATTACGCCAAAGATACATTTGTTTGTGGGCCTACAGCGCGGATGATTGTAAGTCATTGACTCTAATTGGGGAGATAAAAGTGTTACGGAAGACGTAATTGTGACGTAAATCGCAAGGTATGATAAATACCGGAGATACCTTGGGCATGAATTGATTTGGCCTCATTTGAGTGCTACTACCATATTAGACATAGATGAGTTAGGGCAAGCAAACTTCGTATTCATAAAAATGAATCCTCGTTTTGATTTATATATTTATATGCAAAATACATGATTTTATTCTAGACGTCTTAATAAAACGCATTAAAGATTCCACATAATGCGAAAAGCGTGGAATCATTTCGAGAAGATCCTCTACTTAATATGGAGCCAAGCCTCTCGTCTCCAGTTTGGAGCAGTAACCCTGTTAAGCTTCGGTCGAAGGGTGAAGCGACACTTATCTAGACAAAATATCGCCAATTCCAGGGCATCAGTTGGAATGGAAATTTCTTCTTTCGCGAGTCGGTCATTGATAGCCATTTGGTCAATAAAACGCGATTTGTAATCGGAGGAGAAAGAAGAACCGGTTCCCGAGATTTTCTCCCAAGATCAAAGAAATGAGACTCTAAGTGATTCTGAAAGGTGGAAGATTCTTTTTCGACTGCTGGTATCAAAATCTTATTTATATATTTAGCATCGACATATAAATATGGCAACCTGTTCTTTTCGCCTATCATTCTGCATATTATCCATCGACTGAATACATCGTAAGGAAGATGGTTAGTTTTAAAAAAGTGGTTTTTGCTATTTTTGTTTTCTAATAAAATAAACTTGTTGTCGTTTCGGTACCTCTTTGAAAACAACACATCCGAATATTTAGAAACAGGATATTTACTTTGAAATTTAATTTGTTGCAGAGGAACTTCGTTGTGATATTATTGGCCAGTGCAGTATTTGCCGACGTTTCACATTTACAACAGCCACCGAGCAAGGAATATTTGCCGCCATTCAAACCAGATGAATCCCCAGGATACAAATACCCGGAACCTACAACCGAAACATCTGTTAGTTACCCAGGTTTTGCTCCCACCAAGGACATCTATATTCCACCTGTTCGGCTTCCACTTGCAAATGAAGTCTACGAACCTCTAGCTGGTTCTAACGCTGCCCTTCGCCCAATCAACCAGTCACCAATCGTGAATTCAGCAAATTTCCCACCATACTTCCAAACCACTTCACAGGATCTCATCTACCCATCGGACCCGAAGCATCCGGCGTACTCAGCGAACCTAGCCGGCACAAGTTACTACACCCAGCAAACACAGGCCCTGTACCACCCAGCCATACCCAACCCGAACCCATCGCGATACCCACCAGTTCAATATCCCCCTTCAGGATCCATCTTCGCGCCGACTAAGCAAAATGCCCAACCACCTATCCACAATCGAATCGCTCAATCGGACAAACCTTCACCCGCGGTTGGCCCAACTCCGATCCCTGATTTCGCCACTCCACCGGTTGCTACCACGTTTCCAGCCCCCACATATAAGCCGTTAATATTCCGCGATCCTACCTTTGGTGTTCCAACCCGAGCGCCCCTGGTCACACCCCGATATCCGTGATCATAAAATGCCACATAAGTTAAGAATACTGAGATAAACATTGATTGAATGTGTGAACGTGTGAGATAAAAAAATTTCAATTTTGTGGAAATTTTAAAATAAAATGCTAATCCAAAAAAATGCTTTTGTTGTTGTTTGGCGAGTTCCAATATTATAAATTCATATTTCCCTCAACGGATGTAGAATGTGCCGGATTGGACAGAAGTTGCCGAAAGGATTTGGGACAACTAAACTTTGTGAATTGTTTTTCGTGATTTTCAGGGGAGGAGAAGATTATATAATTTCGGAATGATTTGAATATATCCTGAGTTAAAGTAATCAGAAACCGGCTGAAGATTCGAAAGTTCAAGTGCGAAGTGTTCAATCTGAAGAAATGCAAGCGTAATTAATACGTTTCGATAAAAGTTCCAAATGTAAATCAGCACAATTAATTGAAGAGTGCAACAATGGTGGTGAAAGCCATGAAATTAAAAAAATTAGAAAACGAATCTAATAATAACTCCGAATGACGAAATGTTATACCAATTCTTGAATGATTTAACGATGTGATTGTATTAGAACCAGCCTTGTTTTCTGATCCTGTCAGCAAATACAAAAATACTCAAGTTTTTACCAGTTGCCATAGAATTACGTGCTAGATACAAAGATTCTCAGTACACCCCGATGACATTGTAATTTACAATGAAGAAAAAATTACTTTTAATTAACAATAACAACTACACCACTCATACTTCATAATCGCTTAGAAAAAAATAATGAAATTACCATCGAAGTTAAGAGTTCAGTACATTAATCAATATGTTGCGAAACAAATCCCTCTACCACGAGTGATATATGAACCAGGACTTTTGGTATTGGGTGTTCGATTCAAGTCAACAAATTGCGCCTAATGTGGTGCCCAAGGATCGTAAGGTTCCCAAATAAATGAACAATTGGAAGATAGCCTTTTCCGGCTTTCAGCTACATATTGGTGTGTTGGATAGGGAGAGATCAGTTTCTTAGTTTTGCTTTTGGCTAGGCTCCGTACACACCAGACTTTGGCCTTCAAACTTTGACTTATCTCCGAGTGCTTAATCTTCATTTTCCTATCCACTTTGTGTACACTCTCTCACTCTGCCCTGCCGTTTCCTTGTCTTTGGTAGCATATTTTAACAGCTTCAGGGCCTTGAATATTAGCGCATTTTATTTCAAATCATAGCGGTACACCACAGGATTACAATACCCTGTAGGTGGTAATGTAGTCAGCATTGCGCTCGTTCATGAAATAACTACAGGTGACCGCAATGCAAATTTGCCTCAGGTACTCATTGACAGTTGGGCCGACTGGTATCCGACGTCATGTCACGATACACATCCTGCAGTCACCGCTGTACCTAACGTACGACGGACTAGCTCTTTAAATACTGAACTATCCGGACACCTCGTAGACGATTACCCCCCAGAAGTCCATGGGTCTAGAAGCCTTTGCAACTATACACGAAAAGGTTTTGCCATTCAAACTTCTGAAGAGTGTCCTTCCTCACCTTGTTGTGATATCTTCGTTCAGTTGTTTGAAGAGTATCATATTCTTTTTCTTCGTCGGGTGGAAGCGATGGGTGAGAAGAAGCTTTGATCGAATACGAAGACAGTTGACACATAATGGCACAATATTTCATGTTCACTATTGCTGCTCTTTTTTCGTTGTTGTCTTCCTTACCAGTTCAGCAGCACGTTCTCGAGGCACCTTATTCTCTAACGCATATTTTGAAATTTTCGCCATTTGCTGACAAGAATCTTTTCAGAGTCCAAACCTTGATAAATACGACTCTGCCAGTAAACTTTTCTCGCTTGCTTGAACGTGCGTTCATAATCTTCACCGATGAAACGGCGAACTGAAATTGTGCGCTTCGTCATACCGCTTAAATAAAATCAATAATGGAATTTTATCATATTTTAGGAATTTACACGAAACCCCCCTTAAGTTTATCCTAGAAGTACACCATTTGGTGCAATACACCACCAGGCACAATGGGGTATGCAAGGTGATTCATCAAAACAGGTATAGGTATTGTACCTAAATCCCTCATGGCTTCCCTTGATGTCCGGGGACTCTCACACAGTCTGGTTCAAACCATGCAGAAGTACACCATTCTGCATACGTGCTTGATGCCGCGGGGAGGTCTCGGCGGATTCTCCCATTGACCTACCACTGGCCGCCGCCACCAGCGCCCCTTTAGTTTTTGAGTAGGTAGGATAGTCCAAGCCTAAATGCTTGAAACTTCGTGCTAAAAATAGGGACTAACGGTTTCGTCTAGGGCAGAAGCAACCCATCAGACGCTGCCTCACCTCTGCCTGGGGAGGTCTGGTTCAACATCGTGTGGATATGGACTTAGGATCCCTCACAATTCTAAACAATAATTTAGATTTAACCTAGCTTAGGCTGAAACTATTCCCGGTTTCACTTGTATATAATTCGCACCCTTGGCGTGTGTTTGCAGAATATATAAAGGAGCGTTTTCCATCTGTTGCGTCTGATGAGTTACCTCTATCTTAGACAAATCCGTTAGTCCCTATTTTTAAATGCTTGGGTACCATGCCCCAAACGAGGGATCCGTGGACCAAAAAACGTGAGAGTAAGTTGCTCTCTATTTGGTTCGGTCCAAAATCAAGTGGATATGGAGTTGGAATCCCTCACTATTCTAAACCAGTCGGGAAACCGGAAGCTGGACGCTTCAGGTACGAAAGGTTTTGTGTATTTCTTAGTACGTAGCACGTAGTATATCCATATATTATGTGAGAGTATCCACTTTCGGGTGATATTGACATTCATAGTCTTCAATTTTCAAAGAAGCACCAAATTTGAGGTATTATAACTTTGTTAGTAATAGTGCGATTTCCACCAAACTTGGTAAGATTATGCTCTCTATTATAGCCTATATCATTGCAAAATTTCATTGTTCTAGGATAAACTTAAGGGGGGTTTCAAACCAATTGAAAAAAATTGTAGTAATATACTATTATTCACTTTATTTAAACAGATATCGGCATGGAGGGTATTTCGGAGTCCAGACACCATATAGTGGCAGCCTTCTGATTTTTTTCAGATTTTTCGGTTTGGTAGTTTCTGAGAATGGCCCCCTTAAGGAAGTGATCACTTTCAACCCCCCGCGCTCCCCACCCTTCCAACGAATGACAAAACTAAGATCGGCTTTGAAAAGTACTAATCGAGACCTTTAATTTGATATCCCACATGACTATATTTGATGAAAAAAAATTTTACACCCCCCTTTTGCATGTATGAGGAACCCCCTTAAATTCGACGTAAAAGGATGTAATTCACTGTATGCGTGAGCGTTCACAGGTCCCACCTTTCTACCAAATTTGGTGTCAATCGCTATAGCAGTCTCCGAGAAAAATGCGTGTGACGGACAGACAGACAGACAGACAGACAGATAGACAGACAGACGGACAGACAGACAGACAGACAGACAGACAGTAAACCGATTTTAATAAGGTTTTGTGTTTACACAAAACCTTAAAAATGACTTCGTGCTAGTATTAGGTAAAATCCGGCATCTGCCGAGATTGCGACAACTCGGACATAATAATAATAATAATCATCGTTGTCCCAACAATCCAATTGGATCAGAGCCTTGAAGTGTGTTAGAGCACTTCATTCAAGACCATAACGGCACACTACAGGATTACAGCAGCCTGTAGGAGGCAATGTGGTTAGCATTGCGCTCGCTCGAGATAATTACTCTGAATTGACTCAGGTACTAATTCACAGCTGATTGGACTGGTATCCGACGTCAAATCACGATACAAATTCCACTGCCACAAATGAAATTTGAACCGCGACCTTCCTTACGACAGCCTTTGCTCTAACCACTCAGCTATCCGGACACTTTTAATAAGGTATAGTGTTATATGAGGCCTTAAAAAGTCTGCACGGCATTATGAACCCCTTTATGCAATAAATTGAAGATGGCAATTTCCTTCTGGTGATGGGTAAGTAACAAATAGTTAGGAACTTAAGGTTCCATTGTTGCCGTTAAAGGCATAAAAACAAAAGTAGACCCACTGAAATCACGTAGGCTCTATGAACGGAAATAAGTTCCATTATAAAGTCAATTTGGAATAGCACAAGCCTTCACAAGGCTTCTAAAAGTTCCTTCAAAATAGAATTAAACCAGAATTAAGCACTTTAGCTCCTCAATAATCATATACAAAGCGTTGTCCTAAATCCGGTGCGTCCAGGCGGTATCTGAATCTGAACATCCAAATGTATAATACAAGTTTGGACACAGGAAAGGTTTTGTTTTCATCTAATGTGAGGAACTCTCTATGCACGCTTTTCCACTCGTTCGTAGCTAAAAATGTAAAACGTTCCTTCATTAATTGCTAAACTCTAGATACACATATGTATAATACATACATATCAAAGACATAAATATTATAATAACCCTAAATAAACAAACGTTTTAGATACAAATGGATCTAATCCATCTTCACACATTTCCACAGCGCTCTCAATGCAAAAACACACATATATGTACTTCAAGTAAATCTTACTGGTAGTAACGTACACACATGTCTCCCCAAGTTCAAGCACCGGTAAGCCCCGCTTTGTATATTTAAAGGGACTTCTTCCTATGTTGACACAAACTAGGGAACAATGCATAGCATCAATACAGACCACGTTCCAAGAGATGCCGCATAACAAATCACAAATCCTACAATTCTAAGTCGGTAACAAATGAGGGAGCTGAAAATTTGTCATTGGAATGCAACCGCATTAGTTAACACAAAACTTAAAAAAAGTCAAGCGACGACGGCTTTACGGTTTCTTACTAGGGCAGAGGCACGTCTATCCTATTGAACACTATGCCAGTATATATATGGTTGCCACTGGCCCCTTGGTGGAGTATAACGAATCAATCACACCTACGCGTCATCGTTCGCGGTTACCTCAACTCCACGACTTCCCGAGACGCTCGCACTAATCTTCTACTCTTTTGCACCAAGTGCCCTTGGGGCGACCCACTCGGCCATCTTGGGACATTGGATTCTACTGCATAGCCCACCCCGCAATGTAATTGTCATCCCTCTTTAAAGTATGATCCATCCAATACCATTTCCGTCTTCTAATCCCAATGCCTAAGAGTCGCAGGGCTCTGCCCCGACCGAGTTCTCCGACGATATGAAGCAGACAGCTATTGCTTCCTTTTCAAATCCAGAGCCATTTGGCCAAGTTCTATGAACTGAATAGTGAACAAACAAATGTCAACAGTGTAGTGAAGGTTTTTGGAGAAAGATGTTATAGTCCATTGCGATTAGTTTCTCCGGAGTACGCCTCTTGTATAGAGCGTTCCAGATACACTCCCTGTGCACGCTCGATTAATAGCAAGCGCAGATGCCCCTCCAATCCTCACATTCCAAACAGGCCCCTTTCTTTGGGATCTTGACGATCATCCCTTCTTATATTCTATGGGAAACGTGTCGTATTCCCAAGATTTCTCTACGAGTGGAAGCAGTAGATCTGCGGTAACTACAGGTGCATTGATAAATAATTCTGCGGAGAGACCCTAAAGCCGCGATTGCAAAGCGGTCGATTTGATTGGTCGTACAGCGTCAGTCACTTGAAACACAACTGACCTTATAGCAGGCTCTCTGTTCGAACAATGTGCCACGAGACGGAAAAAGTTTCAGAAATTCACGAACCTCCCAGAATTACCGTTGCAGTCGGCCAGAGCATGTTTCCCCATCACATGTCCGAGCAAGTTGTTATCGCACCTTAGCATTCAGATTACCCGTCACGATAGCAATGTCTCCTCTAAGAAGCCTCCCTTGAGCTACGCTTAATAGTAGGTAGAAAACATCCTTCTACACTATATCGGAAGTCTCAGTTGGTGTGTAGTATTGTACAATTAAGATTTCCTTTACTTGGACCGGAATAAAGTATTGTTGGAATTACTCCACTATGCTAAATTCTATCCTCCTATTTCTTGGAAAAATGCTTGACGTTCGCCTCAATCGACGGGGTAGGACGGTTCCCGGTCTATCGAGAAATAGGCAAGGGTTCTTGATGAGTGGATAGTGTTAGAACGTAAGTAAATTAATCCGAGAAAATCAAATACGTGTCTACAGGATAAATATTGGCACTTCACTGGAAAAAGTGAGGAGGAAGTCGCATATGCACCACAGATAAGTCGACCCGATGCCGAAAAAGATGATTTCTGGGAACTTCCCGATGCAAAGACCTGCAACGTGCCTACTGATGACCATATCAGTGCAGGCGGCCCTAATGGTCACGTGGGTAAAAAGACAGACGGTAACAGGTGCCATGGGGAAAAAGGGTTTAGAGCGGCCATTGACGGTGGCGAACATATAGTCGATTTTGCGGACACCCATGACCTTATAATTATGAATAGATAGTTCATCAAACGATTGTCTCATCTTACTACATTTAATAGTGGGAATAGTTTAATGGAAATCGATAATATTCTTATAAGACGCCGACATTTTATCACCGTCACTGACTGCAATGCCGTTCTCTATGAGACCATCGCATATGAACATCGACCGTTGATTCCCGTCTTGTGAATCTACCCACCGTTAAAACAGCGGGAGGAACGTACTGGTCTGTCGCGCATTAAATCGGGGCGACTTCGTGATAAGAAACAAGAAATGATCTCACTTATGCGATTACCAACCATTTCAAATGTGGAAGAATCGTGGCACTAACTTAAAAGCACCATCCACAAAATGGCCTATGCAACTTGGCTTTGGATTCACGATATTGAAATAAAGGTTTCTCAACGATAAAGCCCTGGCCTCTACAAGAATGCCAACCGGGAAGCAAAGAAAGCGACCGTTGTCACTCAAACGGTCCATTACAAAGATCTTTACGATAAACTGGACACGCGAGAGATCTTTATCGACTTGTCAAAAGCCGACACCAAAGCCCACAGGATTTCGAACATCTCTATGCGTTAATGAAGAACGGTATTTTTCTTACCGTGTCCCGACGGATAGATGACGAAAATATTTCGAGCAGATTTCATCATAAGAATTTGTGCATCTTCCACTTCCACACGACATTTGGAGCAATTGCACCTGTCAGCGCCACTGATGTCAAGGGAGTAATAAAACGAATAAAATCGGGGAAAGCAACAGGACCTGAAGACATCGCATCTAAAATTTAGAAAGCGTTCGCGAAATCGTTCAAATAACCGTAAATCGAGCAGGGTTTGTCAAGAACTGTGGAAGTGTGGCGCAATACATGCTGCCCGATTAGTCATGGGAAAATACCATAAGAAACATGGGCATTTTTCTGGATCTAGAGAAAGCTTTTGACCATGTTCCACATGAATTCATCCGGTAGGGGTCATGATTGAGCTCTGGAATAACGAACTTACAACTTCAGTGGAGGTTCGACGATCCGCATGGTGATGGAGAAACATGTTTTAGGGACGTAAAGTAAAGTCAATTTTGAGATATTTGTGATTGTTTTAACTTCAAATTTCATTAATACCTCATTAATAACTGTCGGCGCTCTTTTCATAAGTATACTCTGCCTAGCTCATTTCGTCAAACGGGAAACGATGGCGAGTTGGCGTGGTAAACTCGTTAGGCTCCGTTTGGCAGTTTTTTTTTTATTTTTTTTATACTCCTCATCGTCAGAGAGCTAGCCTGGAACCGATTATCACATTACTTCGGGCTAGTCCTCGAGCTCTCCCGCCTTAGGAAGGCTTCTTATCAGGGAATTCCTTTCACCAATAGGAGGGGAGAGTAGAAGTGGCTTTCAGTTCAAGTAACCCTCTTCCATTCGGCTCCTTCACCGGTCGAGTTCCTTCTTGTTTACTTTACTTCTTGTACTTTACATAGCCAGTCTCACAATGCTTCTGATGCTACTAATTTGTCAAGAAACCGCGCAGTTCATCTCCCTATTGTTTTATTTTACCAAGGGAGTTGTAACTCATTTAGTGCACGTAGCCGTTCTTCACCAGCAACCAACTGCTTTGGCTTTTCTCCCTTGTGCTTGTATGAGACTTTCGCTCCTTAGCAAGGAAGGTAACGGAAATCAAACCCGCGATCACAATGACGGCCGGTCCAGAGACAGTGCGATACGCAGACGACACCTGCAAAGCTCCTGGTCTCTGCACTTGCGCAAGGCGCTTACAATATACATCCTTGCGAGCATGTCATCTCATATCTCTGCGCCCTAGCGTAGAACAGACTGTTTTGAACTCATCAGAAGACATGGCCTGCTACATGCAAGACTCCCAATGCCATTAACCGATTTAAGGTCGAAAATCCAGCGGCAGTCGTGTTCGCTGCTGCTTTAATTTGCTCGAAAAAACTCATTTGAGTGAAGAGTGAGTCCAAGCTACTTTACCGTTGGTTTTGGCTTGATTATCGATTCGGCGATCGATGGGATGTAGGTTCGGAATTCTCTTTCTAGTCGGTTTTTCCCAGTGCAAAATTGAAACCATGAGCAGTAATTCATCCACTTTCACATCGCTTTAATATGCCAAGTCTTCTATGCGCCTATTCGAATGTATGTCAGGCAATAACCGTTGTAACATCATCTGCATAACTGACCAAGAGTGGCTGTTCTGACATGTCGAGTCTTAGCAGCCTATTGTAGGAAACGTTCCAGAGGTGCGGCACTAGGATGGATCCATCGAGAAGGAAAAATGCCCTCTTTCAGATAAGTGCTGAATGTGCCGAGTAGTATGTAGGCCTGGCTGATGTCAAAACACCAACTGGTGTATCTCTGCCGGGTTACCTTTGGGTACTGGTGCCTTCTTGATTTTCATTGAGAGGACTGCGTCTTTTAAACTTTTTTACAGAGAAACGTAGGTAGTCCGCTGCCATAAACCCATACAAGATGAGCAGGGAATAGTGCCCGTACAATGCGGTATATCTACTCGGTTTAGAGTGAGCAGGATTTCCGCGGAGCCACGATTTTTCTGGTTACAAGTATGGTTAGGTGAAATTGGCCATCATATATATATATAAACATTAATGTTGCATGTACTTCTAGGGATAAAATATGGCAAAGACTTGATAAACCTGACCTGACAAAATATTTAAGAATTTCTCAGCCGAAATCATATTAAAAAATATATATACCCAAAAATAACGCTGAAGTCTACAATATTATAATCCTTTGGGAGCTCTGAAGAGCTTTTCAAGTGGAATATCACCGGCATCAGATTGTTTGAGTTGTTACGAATAAAAAGATGAAATGAATTTTCCTCTGAATCCAAACTTGCACTCAATGACTAAAGCCGGTCATTTTATTATGCTTGACCTCATTAAGAGATTTTATGCTGTTGTTATTTCTTTTGATTCGTTTGTTTTAGTTTTTATCAAAAAGTAGTTGCTCCGTTAGCAATCTTATATATTATCTAATAAAATCTTACTAAGAATGAGACAAGCCTTTTTTTTCAAATTAATAGACAAAAGAATAATAAAATAATTTTAATATCTTTGTCGTGTATCTTAAAATATATGCAATCTGAAGATCGAAAAGTGTAAATTCAAATGTAAATTGATCATTTATTTATCTCATTCATAATTTGAGAAAATTGATTAGCTGCTTAGCTGCCTCATTTAGATGGACTTGAATTTGAAATATTTTTTTTAAAACTTGCTGAATTAATTAACAGTTTGCAAAAGTAGATGCAATTCACGCCCCAGAAATAGTTTACATTTCAATTCGGGAGCCAGATATTTCCTTCTTCAGTGTTAAATACAATCAACATCTCACTCCCCAAATATTGATGTATGTATCTCAGAAAATATACCTGATCTTTCCTTAATTGAAAAACAATCTTTGGCATTGCATTTCAATAATAAGAACTGCTAGCAGGAAATATGTTTCTCGCCAAGTTTGAAACTAAGTCTGCTTATCATACCTGCAAACTGCGAAAACGCTGATTGCAATAAGTGCGTTTAAAGAAGTATCTTCTGTTGTAAATAGATGCGAATGATCTCCTTAATCTGTTGGTAAAATTCTTGTTGCATTTCGCGCTGTGTTCGACTTTCAATGAAGGCAATTGATTTTAAAGGTGACAGGTGAGAGTGCCAGCAAGTGGTCAATTTGAATATTCGCATAATTTATCTGGTTTTGCTCTCAGGCTGGGACCATGGGGCTTGAGACATTTCATTTTGTTAGAACTTAATGGATATCTTTTCGGAATGGATTGATATTATTATTTTATCAATATGCGCAGAATTCACCGGAAAGATCCGGGAGGATCATTGGCAAGGTCATGTGCCGCTTTATGGTGCCTGGTGAACAATTTCCCACATTTCTTTGTGGTAAATGTAAAATTTTTATTGGAGAAATTGTTAATGCTTATGGCATCTCTCGCTATGACTGTATCCAAAATAACTGCGGACTTGTTTTGCCTAGGATAACAAACTTAAAAATAGTTTTCTGAAGATAACGTCAACGAGAGGAGTAACTCGTTTATTTATAATAATCGCCCGAGGGCATCAGCATTTTTTTTTCTGATTGGTTCTCTTTTGCTATTTGACTCCCCAAGTTTCATTTTGTGAATCAAACAAAAATAAATTTCCATTCTGTTCCCTACCGTGCTCAAATTAATTTTTTACTAGAAAACAAGCTGGAAAACCGGAAGTTGAGTCCTTCGGATATCAAAGTTTCTTTTTATGTAAGAACCTTTCAATGTACGTTCAACTATTTTAAGCAGCAGGAAATTCTAAATATTACTACATGTACCTCGTAATGTACAGGACACCACAAAGTATAATCATTCTGTTCTTCCAAATAAACAAGCATTTCCCTAGTTTACTGCGTACATACATATATGCGCATTTGGATCTGAATTAGATACTACCGCGTACTTTGTATGCATGTATGTATGGTCCATGTATTACATACACATGTCTCGAGTGGCTGCCAACTGGTTTACAAAAACTAAACGAGTAAAAATAAGGGGGAGTTTAGCATATAAGACTGTTCCATTCATTGTGTATTGATGTCTAGCCTGCCTGTGCGGAGTTGGCAAATCTTCCATTAAGCGTGGATAAAAATTGGCTGTGGAAAAGATACTCAGAAATAAAACTTTTTAGGAAGATTAGAGAAGACAAAATTACGTTGAGGGCTCTGGTAAGCCAATGCAGGGGTTTTTTTGGGAGTGAGAAAGCCGGCTACTGGTCGTCGATATTCATCGAACACTGTGCTTCGGTAGTGGAAAACTTCGCTACTGTGGATTGGAAATGTTTCTATCTCCTCTAGTGGTGAAAGTATAGCGGGAGGAAATGGAAAGGCGAGGAGGGAGTCCTCTCTGTTATGAAAAAGCCGTAGGTGTTTCAAATTCCTTGTTTAAATGAAACCTTGTTGTCATGCTATCCCTTGTTATCTGTAATTCGGGATGACGCCTAGAAAGAATACCAATCTCCCTTCGATTTAAGCAGCTCCCCGCCTCATTGATACTTATTCGGAAGATTACCCTCCTTGCCTGCAACTCCATGCAAAGATGGACAGGAGTTACACCCAGAAGGATATCGTTAGGCATGTCGTCATTACCCCACTGTTATCCACGGAAATCAGTCTTTGCAGTTTGTGCAACTTCTTGGATGTTGTGTTTAGTTACGTTCTGTCAGCCTAGATTTTCGCGCCATCCCCATTTCTGTCTTGGTATAGACCTACAAGTTATCAGAGCCCTCGAAGCTTTCCGCCATAGCCATTTTTAACACGTTCGCTTTCAATGTCGTAGCTTTTGGCACCAGACCTGGTAGAGCGCAGATATCAGTGCGCCTTTTCTGAAGGCCTTTTGCGAGTTCCTCGGTCTTTCCAGTCAAGGTGCCAATATTTTGCGTGCTGATACGTACTTGTTTGCCAGCCAGAAAGGAGAGTATTAAAGAAGGAAAGGAGAGGAAAGCTCAGCAGAAGGAAATTTCAACCACAATGGAGAGGAGACTACATGCTGAATCTCACCACTTAGAATCTTCTCTTCAACTTCCTCCAGGAAAACGGAAGAAAATATGCTGGTAATGTGAACGCAAGAGGTCTTATAACGGTATGTGGAAACGAAGCCATGCAGGGCAGAGACAGTGGGCTCCCAGTGGACGATAGCGAAAGATAGTATAAAGAAAGCAACGCTTTTTTGGAATGAGTACATGGGCGTTGTTGCTCCACTAAGTGTGGTAATATTTAAAAGAGTTGGGCGCAAGAAAGTGTAACTTTCGGTCAAAGGAGAGGACAAGGTTGTGATTTTAGTGAGATGTACACCAGAAGCAGCAGATTCATCAGTTAGCAGGCCCTGGGTTCATTTTAACAAATTTGTGATATTGGATCAGTAAAAGGGGCTGTGATCTGTGTGTAAAACAATTTTGTTCACAAGACTTAGTTCCGGACAATATCAGGTTTATAGCAAGAGGACAAACGTCATATTTGCTGGTTGCTTGCCTTATGATTCTATGTATCCTCCGCGGATGCAACAACTAACGAATTGAATAGTGTATGCAGCATCAAGTGGCCTTGAATGGCCTTGAACTCTCAATAGGATGTGATGAAAAAGATAAGCATATTTGCTGGGACAGTAACAAATACAATCCTAGATTAGTGAAGCAATTTGATTTTATCATTTCAGCTGGTCTGACTTCTTCACTACTACGTTCGTTGGGCCAAGAAAAGGTGGAACTTCATAGTTGTTAGAGTTGATTAAAAACTGGCGGATGCTAGAAGAAATCTCACCACTAGATCACCGCTTATTATAATTACTCTGACTATTGCAAGCAAACAGTCTGTAATGCAAAGACGGAATCCTAGGAATCCCTTGGGACAATACACAACCAATCTTTCAGGCTGGAGTATATACGATCCTAAGCCCGGCATCCTGGGTGGTTTCCAAACATTTGGAGACTAGATTACAGACTAAATTTCACCTGTGTAATAAGGACCCAGAATCCACGAAATATTTTTAAATATGAAGGGTCTGCCTACTAACAGAAATACCGTTATACATAAATGAAACGGTTTGAGTGCTTAGAGGCTTTGCCACTCCACCACCTCATATACTCAGCACACTATGTTCATGAAAATAGAATTTGTACCTGACAGCACTATTTGACTACTCTCAATCATTCTGCTCATCAAGAAAGCCAGCATGATTCCCACTACCTTGCGTGTCAAGTCATTTTGTATTTCTGCGTACAATGGAAAAATGCCATTTATTCTGGACAATTTCAATGATTAAAAGGTTCCTACTGCACATCTTACCCCAGCTTCCAAGCATACCTCTAGCAATTTGCAGAGTTTCCACTTCTCCGTTTTTTCCTTTGTCAGTTGGGACCCTGAGAAGCAAATACACCCTGTCCCTTCATTTTCAGGAAATGTTTCATCTCTGTTCTTCAGACAGACACAAGATATTGCCCTGTATCTGGCTGTAGCTTTTATAGCATAGATGAACTTTGGTCAATTCCTTTACCGAATTCCTTGAAGCTGCTCCATTTTGCTTCCATGATCGTATTGCGATTCGCCTTCATTACGTTTTTGTACCTCAGCCAGTCAGCTGGTTTGTTTTGTCAGGTGGGCGGATTTTCACATTTCCGATCTCATTCTGGTTAGGGCTAATCCGATGGTTCATCAGATTATTCCCTAGAGTTATGTCTTGTACCACATGTCTAGTGCTGGTCATGAATGTTGTAGTGCTCCCTGTATTTTACACTTCTAACTTATTGCTAAGAATAAATTCAAGGAGGATCATCACAGTTGAAGAGAAGCGGTAGCGCTTCTTCCTGCGGAACTTCACTAGTCGAGCAAGTGAGATCTGGATATTGTCTTCTAGGAAGTTGCTCGATGCCAGGACTGCCTCTCAAGTTCTTGCCCCGGCTAGAAGGTCCAGCTCTAGATCGTCCAGCCTCTCTTCCTCACTAGGCAGCAAGTCTACTTCCTTGTTTGGTCTTGCCCATCCAGCCTCTCCTTTTCTCCTTCGAGATATCCTTTTCCGATCTTTTCTTGTGAACATACATAGGTATGTGGGCACCAACCAGATCTAGCGGTTCATCAACTAATGCTCTAGGTTTGAGACAGCGAGTGAATGCCTGACCATTGGCAACGAAACATTATCTGTCTCATACAAAAAAGGGGGAGTATCACGCAGTGCAACAATTATAGAGATATCACGTTGCTAAGTATCATCTATAAAATATTCTACGCTGTCCTGCTAGGGCAGGTAGCTCCATATGCCCAGAACATCATCAACCCATATCAAAGAAGTTTCGCGCCAGGTAAATCAGGAACAGATCAGATTTTCTCTATGCGATGGAAAAACTGTTGGAATATAGCCATTATTTGCATCATTTCTTCATCGACTTTCGTCGACTTCAAAGCCAACTATGATCACATAGCCAGGGTACTAGCTTATGCTGATGGTATTGACATTATGGGAAGAGCAACCCGAGATTTATTGCCGACGTTCATACAGAACAAGCAGGCGGCGCAATATCTTAGGCGTCACAGTAATGAAGGCAAAACGAAGTAAATAGTGGCAACGTCAGCGGCAAAAGCGAAAAAACCAACAACATCGAATCGCACTGGTCAAACGAGAACAATAAGGATAGGAGACGATGGATAGGAAGCCGCGCGCTTCAGATATAAAGGTTTTATGTTCAGATATAAATGGTTTTATTTCATCGTATTGAGTCGATCAGCATACTCCACAGAATTGGCGATAACACACCTCCTTAAGAACAGCCTTTCGTCGCTTGCGTTGTTAAGTAGCGATCAACACCCACTTCAGCACACAGCAACATCTGCGTTACCTTAGTCTAGATCCACTTAATTAAAGTTTATCGACACCTCTTTGGTCTCGCTGGCACATCACAGAGCTTTCAGAGGGGTTTTTGAAGTTATAAAAACAACGATGTGCACTTTTTTACTTTTGCAACACTTCTTTATTATTTCCTTAAAACAATGGAAATGACAACTTCAAAATAACTTTTTACATAACCCTCTCACTATTTCTACCACAACTGTCGCTCGTTATTTTTTATCTATCTCGTCTTGTTTCTTTTTTGTTGCCATCCATTTTTTACTGTGACATCTGACATTTCTTTTTGTCACCTACTCTGCTCTTCACCCTTGTAGCGAGGTCTGAACTGAGTGGAGAGCGCCGGTGACGTCATCTGTCCGCTGGTATTCGCAATGTTCGAAATAAATTTCGAATTCCGCGAATCCTGTCGCGCCACATCACTCCGCGCCCAGATGAAACCGAGGGGTTTCAGTGACCGAATCCGGAACTGTGTTCCCCAGCAGCCCTTGAAGCGAACGTGCTGTTGTTTAGAGGTGCACACGGGCTTCAGCCTGGACAGGAAGACCGCCTTTTTGTGTCCACCGATCTCGAGCTGGAAGAAATGTTCTCCCCGCTCGAGAACGCGGTACGAGCGTTCATAAGGAGGTGCAGCGACTTCTGGACGCATCCGTCCTGACCAGGACGTGCGTACACTCGTCCAGTTCCTTGGGCGCACTGACAGGTGCGGACGACTGTTGGGTGGCACCAACCGCGACTCTGTGAGACCCGATCTCTTGTCGAAGATCGGATCGCTTGGGAGTCTCGGGTTCTCCCCGTATACCAACTCCGCGGGGCTGGCAGCAAATTCCTCTCGGCGTGTTGTACGTAGGCCGAGTAGGATGACAGGTAAGACTTGGGTCCAGGACGGATCGTCGCGTGCCATAATAGCGGCTTTCAGCGTCCGGTGCCAATGTTCTAGCATTCCATTGGATTGCGGGTGGTATGCAGTAGTCCGCTGGCTTTTAAACCCTAGGAGTTTGCCTAACTCCGAGAAAAGGGTGGACTCACATTGCATTCCCTGGTCAGTGATGACTACTGCAGGGACGCCAAAGCGAGGTATCCACTCTCGACAGAGGGCTTCGGCACAAGATAGCGCCTTAATGTCTTTCAGAGGTATTGCCTCAGGCCACCGCGTAAACCTGTCGGTGATTGTGAAACAATACCTATAACCGTGCGAGTCTCGCAAAGGCCCTACTATGTCGAGGTGTATTGTGTGGAACCGCTTGGTAGCGCGGGGGAATGACCCCACTTCTTTCCTTACATGCCTGGTAACTTTACACTTTTGGCATGCCATGCACTCTCTGGTCCAGGAATTGACATTCTTCTTCATGGAGGGCCACAAGTATTTATCGGTGACTAACCGATTTGTTGATCTGATGCCTGGATGCGCTAAATCGTGAACCGCGTGGAACACTTCCTTGCGGAAGGTGGCCGGAATCTAAGGCCGAGGTCACTTTTCCTAGTCTTCGAAGATGGGCAACTCCCGAAATTTGTATTTGGGGTTGGATTTGAGGCTCTGAAGTACTGCGTCATCCTCCTGCGCCTTGGCAATAGCCGAGAAGTAAAGTGAGGCGGGGATGTTAACCTCGGAGACACGAGACAAAGCGTCAGCAACAATGTTGTGCTTGCCGGGCACGTGCTGAATGTCTGACGTAAACTGGCTTATAAAGCTGAGATGTCGGGCTTTTTTTTCAAAGCATATGTACGAGGCTTATGGTCCGTGAACACTGTCAACGGCCTGCCTTCAAGGGAGAAGCGGAAGTATTTGATGCTCAAGTACGCGGCGAGCAGTTCACGATCGTAGGTACTGTAGTTCCGTTGAGCGGGGTTCAACTGCCTAGAGAAGAAGCTCAACGGTTGCCAAACGTGATTCACCTTTTGGTGGCTCCTACCGCGGTGTCAGAGGCATGAATAAAAACGGCTAGAGGTGCATCTTGCAGAGGAAATGCCTCGGAAGCCCACACGATCTCTCGTGTGTCCTTAGTTTTGGGGCAAGACAAGTACGCGTTCGAAACGGATTGGTGTTGGGCGGCCTTGGGCAGGAAACGACGACAGAATTTTAGCATGCCGAAGAACCTCCGCAAATCCTTTACAGTTTTCGGACGCGGAAAACTTGTAATCGCTTGCACCTTGTCTAAGTTGGGCTGTATTTCTTCAGGGGAAATGGAGTGGCCGAGGAATCTCACCTGCGTTTGAAGGAACTTACATTTGTCAACGTTTAGGACTAACCCGGCCTCAAGGAGACGTTGAAAAATGCATTCGAGATGGGCTAAGTGCTCAGACTCTGAGGAAGAAGCGACCAAAACATCATCCAAATATACGAAACAGAAGTCGAGGTTTCGCAGGACCGAGTGGATCAACCTTTGAAAGGTTTGCGCCGCATTGCACAATCCGAAAGTCATCCGGGTGAACTCGAAGGGTCCAAAGGGTGTGCGTCTTTGACATGTTTTCTGGAACTACAGGGATTTGATGATAAGCCTTGGTTAAGTCCAAGGTCGAAAAGATCTGGCAGTTCGCGAGGTTATGCGCAAAGTCGTGGATGAGTGGAATTGGATATCGGTCTGGAACAGTCTGTGCATTTACCCTTCTGTAATCCCCACGTGGGCACCATTCGCCGTTTGGCTTAGGGACCATATGCAATGGGGAAGACCAACAACTGTTTGAGGGCCCGCAGATACCCTGTTGATCGAGTTGTTCAAACTCTTTCCGTGCAATAGCCAGTTTCTGGGATGGTTGAGGACGCACCTTCGAGAAGATCGGGGAACCAGTAGTGATAATGTGGTGCGGCACATTGTGCTTCACTGGCTTGGAGAGACTACACTCGGTAGTAATCTGGCTAAACTTTTGGAGAAGTGCCCGAACACGAGAGTTGTAATGTCTTATAAAAGAAAGATTATTGCCTGGGTGAGATACCATTCGTCCCGACGAATTAAGGTTGGTCGTGGAATCAATAAGAGACTTGTTTTGCAAGTCGCGCGGCTCATCGGCAACTTAGGTGCGTGGCTGAATCGAAAGCATGGTGAGACTGACTATTTCCTTACCCAATTTTAAGTGGGCATGGAGGTTTTCAGTCTTACCTGCACACGATTGGAAAGGCGCGTTCTCCGGATTGTGTGTTTTGCAATGGAGTTGTGGACGACGATCACCACACTTTTTTTTCTTGTGGAAGGTGGGATGGGGTTCGTCAGCAGACAACATTGTGGAAGAGATGCTGAGGACTGCTGACAGGTGGAACCGTGTTGCCCATTACGTTCCGGCCCTTCTCATTGCTAAGAAGATAGAACTCGACCGGTGGAGGAGCCGGATGGCAGGGGGTTCCTTGAACTGACAGTTCCCTTTCTCCTCTCCCCTCCCGTTGGTGAAAGGAATTCCCTGATTTGAAGGCTCCGCAAGACGGGAGAGTTCGGGGACTAGCCCGAAGTAATGTGACAAACGGTTCCAGGCTAGCTCTCTGACGATGGGGGGGTGTTTATTTGGTAGTCCGACGAAGTACTGAATCGGGAGTCCAACACTGTGTGCGTAAATGCATTCACCTACCCCACTCCAAAACAAAAATTTCACTACGTCAGACACCAGCACGATGGACTCCTCGTCCAGGCCGACCACCGCGTGATTAAAACGGGTCACACCCGCTGTGATCCCGGACATCTGGAACTGTGCTTCCAAATGCACGAACCACAGTTCGGGGTTCCGCCGCCAAAACGGAGGGACGCGCACGGCGAGGGCGGTCACTTGCGGGTCCGATGGACCTGCCGCGTCTTTGCCGTCAACCGACATTTCAAAAGACTAACTATGATGCGAACTTGTGGGAAGGTAATACCGACTTAGCCAAATCCCTAAACGACACGGCAGGCCGCACCTTCAAATAACCGCATGAGCAAAAAAAAAAAAAGGAACACCAACGACGCACCCCAAAGTGAAAAGCTCGCTAAAGGAGCGGAGAGCAAGCGAAAAGAGATCTACCTACTCAAACACCTCAGCGCCGTCTCTTGCGGCGATTTAGTTTTTATTCTTACCATCTTTAGAAAAATTTCAATTAAATTATAAAAGCAAATGGCGGCGTCGCCGAGGAGGCAGCTGATGGCAGAGTATCCTGCTCCTGCGACGATAGTGGTAGTGTTGACTGCGACGGTAGCGGCTACGGCGGTGAAGTCGGCGTCTGGGATGGTGACAGTGGGGCTGCGGTGACGGCGGCGGCTTCGACCTCTCCGGCGATGGTGGAGACGATTACGGCGGCGAAAGTGGCTGCGGAAATGATGGTGGCTGAGGACGCGTTGGTGGCGTCTGGAGCTGCGGTGATGGCGTCTGGGGCTGCGGTGTCTGCGACGACAGCGGTGGCAGCTGCTGCGTCCGTAACAACAGACGTGGCGGCGACGGCGACAGCGGGGCTGCAGTGACGAGTCTATTTTAAAACGGCAGCGATAAAATGCACATCACACACTCAGGATTTGCATCACGGAATCTTGCTGGAACCGCGAAGGCTTCTCAATTGTTGTTGTTCACCGATTATTTTGTGGTACGGTGGCTGGGGCTGGTGCTTTGACTCCTGCGGCGATGTTCGCTCCGGGGTCACCAATTTTGAAGTTATAAAAACAACGATGTGCACTTTTTTACTTTTGCAACACTTCTTTATTATTTCCTTAAAACAATGGAAATGACAACTTCAAAATAACTTTTTACATAACCCTCTCACTATTTCTACCACAACCGTCGCTCGTTATTTTTTATCTATCTCGTCTTGTTTCTTTTTTGTTGTCATCCATTTTTTACTGTGACATCTGACATTTCTCTTTGTCACTTACTCTGCTCTTCACCCTTGTAGCGAGGTCTGAACTGAGTGGAGAGCGCCGGTGACGTCATCTGTCCGCTGGTATTCGCAACATTCGAAATAAATTTCGAATTCCGCGAATCCTGCCGCGCCACAGGGTCAAACGCCCCTTCAATGTTCACGATGTTAGTAAATTAGTAAGCATGTTTGTTTTCATTTCGTGGATGAAAAGTTAGCGCCTTCACGGAAATGTGATGCTAACCAGTCTCTCCAGACATTTCTGTGAAAATGATGTTAAATTGATCTGCCTGAAGTTTTTTGGATTTGAATGGCCATCTTACTCCCTCCAACTACCTTCACGTTCTGCTAAGAGGAAGGCACGTAGGCCAGAGCAAAACATCCTCCTTTATACCCTCCCTTAGCATGGCTGGGTAGATGCCGTCCATACCAGTTGCTTTAAAGTGTTCAAACAACTGCTATTGCAGTGTTCCGGTTCCGTTGAAAGGTTTGCAGAAACCGTAAATTCTCTTCCTCCCACTTCTGAGACGTGTTCTCCCAGGTGATTTACTTCCATGAGAGTCTATATAGACTCAACTCCAGTTTTCTAAGGGAGTCCAACTTCGCCCACTCATCCTTATTAAGGACTCTGCATAGCCTGGAAGTCTCCTTTTCACCTTTCAGTTCCTCACAGTATGTCTAAAAGCGCCTCGTTTCGAACGTTTTACGAGCCACTTATATTCGCGCGGAAGTTGAACCATCATTCATTATTACTGTTTTTGCAAGCACGATTTAGAAGTCGTCTGGTTAATCTCGTGAGTTTTCGCAGTCCTCGGTTCCACTACCTAACCTTTCCGCGCATAAGATAAGTCTTTTCAAAATACTTTCAAAGTGTGCGATTCAATGTTTCCAATTGATCATCTATCGCCAAAGAAGTCCTTAGTCGCCCAAGGAGTTCCACTTTGTCACCAAGAAGTTCATTGAGCTTTTCAAGTTCACTTAACTTTGTGTAATCCATTTTCCTAGGATTCCGTCTTTGTATTATAGGCTGTTTTCTTGCAATAGTCAGACTAAATTCTAAGTAACGGTGATCTGAGAGTGAAACCTCATTTAACACTCACCAGTCCCTAATCAGCTATACCAAAGCACAGATTGTTAGGTCAACTACTTCACTTCTTCTTGGCCCCCCGAACATAGGGGCGCACTCTACGTTCGCGGTAACCTGATCAGCTGAAGTGATAAAATACAACAGTTTCTCTCCTCTAGGGTTCAATTTGCTATTGCCTCAACAAACATGTTCCGTGTTCGCAGCACAACCCATTAAGAGTTCAAGGCCGTATGATTCTGCATATACTACCAGATATCTTAGTTGTTGGGTCGGCGGAGGGCCCAGGAAACCATAGGATAAGTAAGCAGAGGCAACTTGTCGTTGGCTGAGAGCTCTCCTAGGTTAAAGGTGTCCAGGCTGCATGGAGCTGTTTCCACATACTGCCGTTAAGCTAGTTGTATCCCCTTCATCATCTCCTTCATCGTCTTTCCCTTCGCGGCTGAAGTTTCCTTCTGCCAAGCCTCCCTCTCTTATTTTTCGGAAGAGTAAGGCAATAGTGTTACTGACAGGTCAGCCCTAGTCAGGTTTCCAGTTCCTCTCATTAAGGGAGTTGTTGTACTATCCTTTCTGGCTGCACCGGGTGCAGGCTATCCACTGAAACAGAGAGTGTGTCTACCACAGATTTCTCCGTGTGGAGGGGGTGGGGGGAATCTGGTGAAGCCTCTAAAATCCGTAAACTACCACAGGCTCCTCCACCACGACAAGGGGGTGTTCGGGGGGGAGTAGCTTTCCCTTAGTTTTCACGTAATCATGGTTACCTGTCAGCAGGCACACTCACTTTAAAACCTAGACCTTAGCTGTGTTTTGCTAGCTGAAGTGAGTTTAGATTTCATAGTTGTAGAAATAAGCCAAAGATTCTATTCATTTCTGATTACTTCTGACATTGTGCACCTTTACTAAATACGTATACATATGTACATAAATATTTTGAAAATCTTTGGAAATCCGACTCTATGGGCGATAAACCCTTTTCCGCTTTTCTTATCTTTATTCAGCAAATTGAACAAACTGCTACCGATTTGATAAATTTCTACGACTGCCATGAATATGGACCTAGCTGGAGGATAGTTGATATTTGCACGCTGCATTTTACTTTCTAGGATACACCGGTCATATGGTGCATATATTACTAAGTTATGGAACGTAAAAACCGGACGACCAATATTAGCAGCAACAATGTCACTGGACCGATATAAACAAATTGCTCGATGTTTGCACTTTGATAATTGTGAAGAAAGAGAAATTCCACGTGGATGGAGGTTACCAAAGGGGCTGTCTGGGTAAAATCGGGATATATACCAGGTACAAATGCGGGTATTGATTATGAATGGCTACGTTATCGTGACCGCTGTCTATTCATCCACTATATGCAGTCTATCAAAGCCATGTAAACATGGCATCAAAAATTAGATGCTTTCTGATACTCCTACTTACTATGTTTATGCTTTTAAGGTCTATATTGGCCTTAATTGTGCTCCCGAGGTAAAACGGGTTGAACGGGTTGTCTTACAGCTCAGTGCAGTTATCATTACAAAATGTTACATTTTTTCGTATTGGTTATAAGGGTGGGCTCCCCATATAAGCGAAAGGGAGGGCAAGAGTTCGCAATTTCTCTTGCTAAGAACTCAAGTCTCCTAGAAATACATGAGGACCGGCAAGATCGTAGTCTTATACAATAAGAGCTTTGACCCTATGGTGAAATAGTTTTCGTAAGCTGAAATAGGCTCTGTTGGCTGACAACAACCTTGTGCGAATTTCATCATCGTAGCTCTTATCGGTTGTGATTTTCGAGCCTAGATAGGAGAGATTCTCAACGGTCTCAAAGTTGTATTCTTCTATCCTAATTCTTCCTGTTTGATCAGTGCGGTTTGATGTTGTTGGTTGGTTGGTTTTCGGTGCTGACATTGCCACCATATGCTTTCTCTTGCCTTCATTGATGTGCAGCCCAAGATCTCGCGCCCACCGTCACCTGCTCGATCTGGATGAAGGCAGTTTGTACGTCTCGGGTGGTTCTTCCCATGATGTCGATATCGTCAGCATAGGCCAAGATTTTGGTGGACTTAAAGAGGATCATACCTTTTGCTTTTACATCAGCATCACGGATCACCTTCTCGAGGGCCAGGTTAAAGAGGACGCATGATAGCGCATCCCCTTGTCGTAGACCGTTGTTGATGTCGAATGGTCTTGCGAGTGATCCTGCTGCTTTTATCTGGCCTCGCACATTGGTCAGGGTCAGCCTAGTCAGTCTTATTAATTTCGTCGGGATACCGAATTCTCTCATGGCCGTGTACAGTTTTACCCTGGCTATGCTATCATAGGCGGCTTTAAAGTCGATGAACAGATGGTGCAACTGTTGTCCATATTCCAACAGTTTTTCCATCGCCTGCCGCAGAGAGAAAATCTGATCTGTTGCTGATTTGCCTGGAGTGAAGCCTCTTTGGTATGGGCCAATGATGTTCTGGGCGTATGGGGCTATCCGGCTTAGGAAGATAGCGCAGGATGTCGTACAGATGGTACTCAACAACGTGATACCTCTATAATTGCTGCACTGTGTGATATCTTCCTTTTTATGTATGAGACATAATGCTGTAAACAGATAATGCTGCGTACAATGGAACAGAGGTGGATAGAGAGTTTCTTATAGAAGGTGAACACAAAACCTTTATTCCGGAAGCGTTCAGCTTTCACGTCGAAACGTGTTATGTATCAATAAAAGTAAAACAAAACAAAGAATAAAGAGAAAGGAAACCTGATTTTTTTTCAACGTTGAATTGACATTTTCTGGTGCTGTTAACGGTGCACATAGGTCGATTTGTCTGGTTTCAGAATTATTTCAGCATATATTTTGACTTTGGATGCTGACCACATTGCCTCCTAGTGTACCGTTACGGTCTTGAATGAAGTGCTCTAACACACTTCAAGGCCCTGATCCAACATGGATTGTTGCGCCAACGATTATTATTATTGGATCATCTATTTATATGGACTCCATCACTCTTTGTAAAATTACCATGTATTTCCTGTCCAAAAATTATTAAGAAATTAACAAATAAATAATAAAAATGTACATGTATTTGATGAAGCTTTATTATTTCTTTATAAATCTGAGTCCAGGTTTTGATTTTTTGAGGGCAAAATTGTCTTAATTTGATCGTTTTCACTGTTTGATTCAGGTTTGAGGATCTGAGTTTCTTCATAATGTATTGTCATACCAAAATTGCCTTCCCCGTGGAGAACTGTCTGGCGTAGTTTTCGCGGCATCAACGAAAATGCTTATTTCTAGCTTCTGTTGCCTGTTCCGACGATTGCCTAATGGGTAATAAGATACTTCCAAGTTTTCCAAGTTGTGGTAAAATTTATAATTATGTCACTATGGCATATTCATCAGATTGTTGAACGTCTATTCTATAAATAATTTGGGATATTTTAAAGTAGGACATTAAATCTCTATATTAAATTAAAGTGTAGTTTTGTTATGTAGATAAATAATTTAGGATTTTCAAGAAACGTTCGGCTGCCATTACCATCATTTGTGCCACCAAAGTTTTCGCCATATTGGTTAACAATTCAGTTTCTCTTCGAAATGTTTCCTAGAAATCTATTTCTTAAGAACTTATAATTCCTTTGCTTAATCAGTTCTATTTTCTCCGCACCTTTTTACTAATAACTTATACGCCAGATGCAAAACCCTGAAGTACAGATAGTTTAAATTCAATAGCCGTAGTCGTTGGCACAACATTCCATTTGGAGTCGGGCCGTCAAGTGGGTTAGAGCACTTCATTCAGGACAGTAACGGTACACTACAGGATTACTCTATAGGAGACAATGTTGTCAGCATTGCGCTCGCTCAGATTATTACCCTGATTTGACTCAGGTACTCATTCACAGTTGAGTCGACTAGTATCTGACGTCAAATCACGATACAAATTCTACTGCCACCAGTGAGATTTGAACCGTGACCTTCCGTTCGACAGCCTTGTGCTCTCCGGACATTGGTCAGCATATAAAACACCGGGTTGTTGATTTCGTAGCGGTTGCCGCGTTACTCACTTTTCCATTGATCTACGTCATTTTAGAAATAAGTTCAAAAATGAATATAACAGTATGTAAAACTAGTTCAATAGGCCTTTACTCCTTGGCAGACTTTTCAACGTAACTAATTTGGTCGCTTATAGTGAAGTAATTGATGTGAAAACTTAAGAGAACAAAGTGTTTCTTCTCAAACCATCGGAAAGTGACTAACCGTATTGTCAACCAAACTTTGTACATTGTTTTCTGGGCAAGTGCCTGGGACCTTCATACAATCTTTGAGTGGATGAAAGGATTTATTGGTATTTTATATTGTTGGTTATTAAATCGTCTTCTACGAACATTGTTAGTGCGGTGGAAGTAATACCATCTTGATCAGATTTTCTGTAAATTCTTTTGTGTTTCCCTGCAATAGTTGGTGAGTTACTAATCTCTTTTAGTTTATGTTTTTTTAAGCTCCTTTTCCTGTTTTTTCTGATGTAGCTTTTTTCCGTTATGTCCCTTTGTTTGGTGTGTCAATTCCCCAAAACTACCAAAGTTATTACCACTAATCCGTCTGAAGTCTCTGTATTTTCCCCTAGTCTGAACACTGACAACGTTTCCTGCCAGGGAATTGTCCCTCCACCTTTGGAACCTGTTCCGGCTGAAGCTCCAAACTTGACTTCCCAAAAAATGCCTATTGTGTTGGGAGGTCGCTAACAGCGCTAGAGATAGAAGCTGCCCGGAAATCAAGAAGTTATTGCAGCCCACTGCAAGATTCGGATATCTAAAGGATATCTAGGAGGGATCTAAAGGGAGCTCTAGTACGAAAAGCACCACTTTGGACTCTAACAGGATTGTCAAAGACTCAGTTGTAACGAAGAAAAGTCCGGGCTTAACCCAGCAGATGACCCCTGCAACAACACTTCCCAATGCTTTCAAACCAACGCCCGCTGTCTATGAGAATTCTTTGTAAGTTGTAATAACGAACTTCCAGAGAGAAATTAGCAAAATATTGCCAATGCTCAATGAATCTATTATAATATCAGATAATCAGGCACTTAAGAGTAAGATCTTTGACATCGTGAAGACACTTAATCAAATCTGTTTTTAATGTGATCACCTAATTTTTCTTGGTAGAAATAATGAAAATACTCAAAAATATTCAGAGCCTAAGGGCAAATAAATCAAACATAATATTATGCTAATTTGGAACAACTTCGATATTCCTTCCATGCAAGAAACTTATACTATTAACCATTCTCCTCTCTCAAAGTTTATTTTGGGTTTTAATCTAATAGCAAAGTTTAGGGAAAACAGCTATGGTGGCGTCATTTTGGCGTTCCGCAAATCCATTCGTTTTCATCAAGTCAACTATGTTTCAGATTACAATGTTGTCATAGCTGAAACACTCACTCCTTACTCCGCCCTTTTTCAACCCATCGTCTATGCCTAATTAATTGGGCTCGGTTCTAGACATAGCTCTTGCTAATTCTGCTAGTCAATTTTGGCAGTGGAATCCAATTATAGATAAAATATCTAATAGTCACCACACTCCCATTGACTTCTCTACGCAGGTGCTAAATGTTTCTCCTAAATACAAGATTGATTCAAATAGGTTAAAGGCGCAGATCAGCAACTTAGAGCCTCCAGACAGATATTACTACTCTTACTAACACTTTGAAAAGGGAAATTGCTAATGCAACTACCCTTGCACTAATGACAAGGGCCAGTCGAAAGCGTGGTGGGCCCCGGAGCTTGCATTGTACTTTAAAAGGAAGGAAATCGCATATAGGCGATTCAGGTCTAGATCCAGCACCGCATATTTTTTTCTATGACAAAAGATACCAGGTCCTTTTGGGAATCCATGAAAATTTTTCGTAGTTCGTTCAACGATAAATCCCCTTGTTGGGATCCTAAGATAATCCTTAAATATCTTGACTTTCTGGCTGGGCAGTACAGCCCCCTTCCCCCTTTCTTCCGTATATCGTTAGGTATCCCAATGTTTCTCAGTGCCTCTCCAAGAAGAGTTGACTGCTGCATTGCTAAGGCACAAGCATGCCTCCGCTCCTGGTGTGAATAATATCACTTATTAACATGTAGGTTAGTTTGCCCCGGAAACATTCTCTGCACTGTTGCAAAGGCTTACCCTCATCTGGTGTAGGTTGAGTTGTTGGTTAATATCTACACAACATCCTTGTATAATAAATGCTCTGATAGCATTGAAATCTCCCAATATGCGGACGATTTCCTCATTTTGGCCACTCGTGTGTTGATGAAACCCAAAGATTGGGCCTACCAATCAATATAAATATATTCCAATCTACATCTTTCGAGAGAAGCAGGGTAGCGTCCTCATTAAAATTAGCATGCTCATTAAAATTAATAATCTTAACCTTGCCCATGTCAAATCCATTACCTTTTTAGGCAGGGAGATAACGAATCGTAAAGCCAGGCAGGTTGATTAATTTTTCAACGGGTTTCCCTTGGGGTCTCACACTTCGTAAGGCCAACAATCTTTATAGATCTATCTTAAGGCCCATTGTAAAGTATGCCGTTTGTAAAACAAAACCTTATTAAAATCGGTTTACTGTCTGTCTGTCTGTCCGTCTGTCTGTCTGTCTGTCTGTCTGTCTGTCCGTCACATGCATTTTTCTCGGGGACGGTTGTAGCGATTAGCACCAAATTTGGTAGAAAGGTGGGAACTGTGAACGCTCACGCATATAGTGAGTTACATCATTTTACGTCGAAATTAAGCGGGGGTCCCCATATATGCAAAGGGAGGGTGTAAATTTTTTTTTCATCAAATATAGTCATGTGGGGTATCAAATTAAAGGTCTCGGTTAGTACTTTTCGAAGCCAGTCTTAGTTTTGACATTTGTTGAAAAGGTGGGGGGTGCGGGGGGTTGAAAGTGGTCATTTTTTTAACGAACCCATTCTCAGACACTACCCAACCGAAAAATCTGAAAAAAATCAGGGGGCTGTCACTATATGGTGCCTAGGCTCCGAAATACCCTCCATACCGATACCTGTTCAAATAAAGTTAATAATAGTACATTACTATAATTTTTAGTAATTGACAGGAAACCCCCCCTTAAGTTCAGCCTAGAATCACAAAACTTGGCAACAATATAGGCTACAGCATAGAGCATGATCCTGCCAAATCGCACTATTACTAACAAAGTAATACTAAGTCAAAGCTGTCGCTTCTCTGCAAATTCGAGACTATGAATGTCAATATCACTTGAAAGTGGCTATTTTGGCAGGATCAGTTATGAACTGCGACTTCTGTCGTTATTTGTCACTTTCCTCCGAAGCTCATCCCTCCTCAGCAGATTGTGGATCGCCTTCATTAATTTTTCCACCGCCCTCCAAGATGTTTTAGAGGCTAGTATGTAGTCCACTATATTCTCGGGTGTCAACCGTGCCTCGCCGTCAATTTCCGCCTCCGCTCTGTATGCAGCGAACCGCGGGCAGTTAAAAACAGCATGCTCCACATCTTCCGGAATCATCACGCATGTTGGGCAATACGGGGGGTTATTATGCCCGAAGCGATAAAGGTATGCACGGTACCCTCCGTATCCGCTTAGGAATTGAGTTAGGTGGTAACTAACTTCACCGTGTCTTCGCTTGATCCATTTAGAGACATCTGGAATAATCCTGTGTGTCCAGCGTCCTTTAGCTGAATCATCCCACCTTTTCTGCCATTCCAAAATAGAATCACTTCGTGCCAAATGCCGACGATTGGTATAAGACTCACCGATTGCATATGATGGGTCATACATGCGTCGACCCTCATTCGCCAAGATGTCGATGGGGATCATGCCGGCTATCACACAAGCTGCTTCATCTGAAGTTGTACGGTAAGCGGATGACGTACGTAATGCGCTCAATCGGTATGCGGCTGCGATTTTTCTTCTGTTTGCTTCTACCTTCAAAGACGATGTCCAGACTGGAGCCGCATAAAGCAAGATGGAGCTAACAACTCTCGAGATCAGGAGCCGATGGCTTTGCCTAGGACCACCTACATTTGGCAATATTCTTGCCAACAATGTAGCCACGCCGGAAGCCTTGGTTGCTAAATTTTCAAGATGAGACTTCAATTTTAGTCTTTGGTCAACCATAACTTTTAGGCATTTAAGCGTTGGCTGCGACTGTATTATGTATTCTCCAATCCTGATCTTTATCGAGGTCTGCTTCCTTCGCTTTGTAATCAAAACTACCTCGGCTTTATGCTCCGCGAGTGTCAGACCAGCTTCCTCTAGCCAAGACCTGATTTAAAAAATTGCCTCGTTTGTGAGTACCTCGATCTCATCAATGTCTTGTGCGACGATAGTTACTCCGATATCGTCTGCGAAGCCAATGATTGTCACTCCTTTGGGTAGTTGCAACTTTAGAATTCCGTCATACATTATTATCCACAGGAGAGGACCGAAGACTGATCCTTGTGGAATCCCGCAGGTTGCTGTATATGTTTTAGGTCCATCGTCCGAATCGTAACACAATATCCTCTCCCGGAGAAATTCCATGACTATGTGCACCAGATATTTAGGAGCGCCCAATTTGGTTAAATCCGCGATTATTTTGTTCCATTTAGCCGTATTAAAGGCATTCTTCACATCAAGAGTAACTACCGCACAATATTTATTGGCCTCCATTGCTTTTTCCGCAATTTCCGTCACCGTGCTGATGGCATTCACAGTAGATCTTGCCTTTCGGAATCCGAACTGCCTATCTGAGAGACCACCCTCCCTTTTTGTAATTGGTACAAGCCTATTGAAGATGACCCGTTCGAAAAGTTTGCCGATGCCGTTTAGCAGGCATATAGGCCTATAAGACGAAGGATCACCCAAAGGTTTATTTCGCTTCGGGATTAGCACAAGCTTCTGTTTCCGCCACTCTTCCGGGAAAATCCCATCTTTGAGGCACATGGTAGATGTTTCAGAGAACCACCTTGTCTGTCTGTCTGTCCGTCTGTCTGTCACAGCCGATTTATTCGGAAACGGCTGGACCGATTGTCACGAAAATTGGTAGGAGTATGTGACCTGCCGTTCCCTTTACATGCAATAACTGACGCTATTTTATGTTAAGTTTAAGGGGGGGTCTCCATACATGTGAAAGGAGGGTGCAAAATTTGTTTTCACAGAATGTAGCCATGTGGGGTCAAATGAAAGGTCTCAATTAGCACTTTTCGAAACTGATTCAATATTTGATATTGGATGAAACATAAGGGAGTGAGGGCTCAAAATATGACAATCAAAAAGTGTAAAAGGTCTCATTCTCTGAACCTATCCAACCGAAAAATCTGAAAAAAATCGCAGTAGTGCATCTCTACAAAATCTAGGCCTCAAAATATATCCGGTTCCGATATCTGCACAAATAAAGTTAATAATAGTATATTTCCACATTTTAGAAATTTACCCGGCACCCCTCTTATGTTCATCCCAGACGTACAAAATTTGCATGCGTATAATGAAGGACATAATGCACAATTCGGTCAAGTTTGAAGAAAATCAAACTATTATTAACGAAGTTATAGGGGGTAAAACTTTACAATTTTTTGTGAATTTCGTGCACTCTACAACCTGCATGACGTCATCATCACATATCAATTCGTCAATCCCACAACGAAGTAAGTTCGTATGAATTGGGTGGAAAAGAATTATTTTGTTTTAGTTTTTTAGTCATTTGTATATAAATATCAATTATTCCAACGAGACATGTATGTATGTAGGTATATGGCATATGCGTGCTAATGGACTTTGCGGGTAGTGTCTAATTCAGATAAATATAAGAAGTAAATCGGAAATATGGGTACTATCAATTTATATACGTGTATGTATGTGTACAGTTTTCGAAAATAGGCAGTTTGTTTGTTTAGGGTGAGCGTAACATCTACGGCTGTAATATGTACGTATGGCTTGTAGTTTTGTAGCTGTATACGGATAGAAAAATGTGCGTTGAAATTTCTTAGATAAGATGAACACAAAACCTTTATACCCGAAGCGCGAGCTTAGGGTTTTTCAACTTGTTTAAAGTTTTGTGTAAAACAAAATCTTATCAAAATCGGTCTGTCTGTCTTACACAACTCAGAAACCGTTGTAGCGATTGACACCAAATTTAGTGCAAAAGTGGGAACTGTGAATGCTCACGCATACAATAAACTTCATCATTCTAGGCCGAACTTACTGGAGGAGAGGGGGGGGGGGTTTTCCGTATATGCAAAGGGGGAGGGGATGCCAATTTTTTTCATCAAATATAGTTATGTGGGGTATCAAATGAAAGGTCTCGATTAGTACTTTCCGACGCTGGTCCTAATTGGAAAAGTCGGGAGTGCGGAAGCCGAAAGTGATCATTTCTTTCGCGGACCCATTCTCAGAAACTACCAAACCGAAAAATCTGAAAAAAAAACAGGAAGCTGTCACTATATTATGTCTGGGATCCGGAATTACCCTCCATACCGGTATCTATTCAAATAAGGTTAATAATAGGATATTATTATAATTTTTAGTATTTGGCTACTAAACCCTCCCTTAAGTTCATCCTAGCACCAAAAAAATTTGTAGCAATATAGGCTATGACAAATAGCATGATCCAAGTTTGGTGGAAATCGCGCTATTACTAGCAAATTTATAATAGGTCGAAGTGCTTCTGTACAAAGCCAAGATTTTGAATGTATCACGTGAAAGTGAGTATTCTCACATAATATATGCATATATTACATGTTATGTTCTAATGGGATAAATGTCCATTCAAATATTTTTATATAAACCATACTCAAAACCTTTCATACCTGAAGCGTCCAGCTTCCGGTTTCCCGGCTTATTAAGTCTTCAAAAGTTCTTTGATGGCCGCTGCACGGGACACCCATTATATGGACTTGCACGCGTAGAGGCCCGTAGAGATCTGGGCTCTAGCGCCGTAAGTTGATCGAACCCTCCCCTGTAGATGTTCTGAAGACAATTGTGGAGCACTCCTATAGAGAATGTGAGGATGAATTTTTGGCGATATCACGTGTGAAAGGATCATTTTTCCCTAACGATACGATAACTACCGGGCAGACTCTTGGGTTCGTGCGTCAAGCTACCTTCTTTCTGGTCTGGCTGGGGGCTTTTCGATGGAGGATACAGACAACCTTTTATTTTACCCGAATGAATACTGAATCTTGGTTTCCCGGATGTCAACCACCCTCAATTCTACAATGCATTCTGTTTTTCCCACAACTCATCTTTTTGTACACTAAAACTTATAATGCATCCTAGTCATCATCACCAATTACGATAACAACTAAAAAACACAAAAATGCCTCATCGCGTGGATTAATTTTTTCAATTTAAATGTTACCAGCTCAATAACAACTTTGGCCCTTATGATTTCTATTTGACAATTTTTAGCCCTGATAGAGTGTTTCTGGCAACATCGGTCAAGTGCCTTTCATCAGTCCTGTTTGTGTACTTCGTATTAGGTCCTGTTTGGACTGTTAACCTGACGGATCCCAGAGGACAAAAAATCACTACAATCTTTTTCTCGCCCCTGCAGTATTGGTTAAGCAGCGGTTAACTCTCACTAACTAAAAACCGATTTTTTTCTCTTTTTAGGGATTTAGTGTCGGACCGGACCGAAAGGAGAGCAACTTCCTCCCAGTCTTTGTTTGGGTTAATACCCAAAGTTCAGAAATGAAAAGAACAAATTTCTTCTGTTGTCCTTCTTTTTATCCTCTCGCAAGAATCTTTATGTGATTGGAAACGCTGGCCTGGTCCCGTTCGTTTATTTACTGGTAGTCCAAAAGTTATCTACGAGAATACTTAAAACAAAGAAAATCCCTCTTTAGTGTGTTTCAAATTAAATTCGATTATTTTTTCTTTTGTGACCTTATCCACAAAAAGCCTATAACTTTATCAACCGCAGGCAATTTCTACTTAACAATAACGAACACTCCATAAACGGAGGCGGTAATACAACAAAATATCTCCTGAATATAAAAATTAAATGATTTTTTTTTATAAAGCGGCCATGAAGTTCTTGGAATAGTATGAAAAAACGCTAAACATTATTTAAATATGTCAAGAGACATTGATTCTTCTCACTTTAAAATATCAGGTGGACAACTCAAAATTTCACTTTGTTTTAATATTCACATTGAGAGCGCTGACAGCAAAACGTGTACTTTCTAAGAGGGTCAATTTTCAACTACTTCAACTAACTATGGGGAATTATTGTTACTCAGATTGTTCTTTATCTCTGCAATTTTTATTAAAATTTTTCTGAAACGACGATATTCTACGGGCTTATGCTGATTTCCAGATAGTTTTCCAGCCTCTTCCTCTCTGAGCAAAATCGTGGACAGTCTCCTCTGGGTCCTCAGGTGTGCAATGACATTCAGGGCGAAAGGGAGAATCATCCAAGCTGAACTGGTGCAGATATTTCCTGTAACCATTATGCCCTAGCAGGACAGGGGGGGTCAGGTATTGGTTAATCTCGCTGTGTCGTCGCTGAGTGTACTCCTCAATACGGGTAATCAAACTGTGGGTCCAGCGACCCCTCTGCGAGTCATCCCACGGTTGTTGCCACTTTTCCAGCGACTCTCGCCTTGCCGCTTATCGGTATTCTGTATCCTTTTCAAGTGTATTCATTCCCCTTTTCTCGTACAGACAGCGTGCCTCACTTGCCAGAATATTCATCGGGATTTTTCCCAGAATAACACAGGCTACAAGAAATCTGCGACTGTATCTTTGGCCTCCAATGTAAGGCATCAAACGCGCACTGATATTTGCCGCTTTCTCTCAGTCGTAGTCGAGGTGTCCCTTTAAAATTGATTTTAGTGTCAATCATCACCCCTAGATATTTGATAAGCGGCCTCGAAGAAATGATGTGGCCGCCAACACGAATACTAATCGTAATCTTTTTCCCATTGGTTCGTAATCAGGACCGCCCCCGTATTTTGTTCCGCAAAGTTAAGCTGAACCATCTCCAACCACGCTTTTATGGCGATAACCGTTGTGTTAGCGTTCACTTCAACATCTTTACAGCTGGTACCACGCCGAACGTTGATTGGATTGCCGAAATCTAAGCTGTCGCTCCGATAGTCCATCTATATATTCTATGATAGGGAGATGACCCTTTCGAGCATCTTTCGTACCGGGTCGATAAGGCAAATCGAGCAGAATGATGATGGGAGCCCAGGTTACTTATTTGGCTTCGTGAGCAAAACTAGTCTCTCTCTAGTTTCCCACCGAGTGGGAAAAACTCTTTCTGCCTTGTAAGTTTCAAATATGCTCGGGTCTGGTCTTCCCTTCGAGTTTAAAAACTCTGTTGGAAACAGCATCCAAACCGGGAGCTTTAATATCACCGATTCTCTGACAAATCTCTGTAAATTCCTCCTCAGGTACCATGTAGACACCCAATGCGTGTTTACGTTTTCTGGTGGTAAGACAGCCATCACCATATCGAGCAGAAGATGCGCCCAGGTCAGTTGTGGTGTTTGCACTCTCATCTTTTTCATAACCGCCAAGTACGCTGTTCCCAAGAGGTTTGGGTCTGCCTACGAGCAAAGCGCCTTGAAGCTTTCCCGCGTAAGTTCGCGATCTCTTCATTCCACCGATAGTTCCAACACCTTTTTGCGATAACTCACGCTTCGGCATGGTAGTGTTGCATACTCTTATTGTGCGTCAAATCATTTCCGCCGAATGGTCCACATTTGATCTGAGGGAACATTTTCTGGTAGTTGCTATCAGTATAATGTTCCTCACCAATGTGGTACTCACGTATGTCAGACCGACCCTGTCCAAGGAAATGTAAACACATTTCTCGTATTTGCAAACACCAAGTCTAGCTTTGCGGAAGCCTCGAGCAGGATACAGGCTTCGGTATTCACAGTTCGACTGCCCCAATCCATAGCCCACGCTTTGAAATCACCCGCTGTATTCCTGAATCGGATTCAACCTTCCTGAGGATATCGGCGTATGTCACATTACTTTGTTTTTGTGATGATAATCAATTCAGGCCGTAACCTTAGTCTATGCTTTCCTGATTGTTTTATCGGGGCCGCTGTTTCCACGATTTTGGTCACTTTGTTTGTCTTCTCCTTTGTCGGTGGGAGGCCTTTTTGCCCGTTTGCATCCTGCGGGTATCCAACAGAATCGTTCGCACCCTCTTACCACCTTTGGATTTAAAGGGGAGTCACTTGCGTTGCTGAGTGACGCTTGCTTTCTTCGAGGCATTTTTTTGTCCTTGGCATTATTGAACAGTAGACAGGCTCTGCCTATGTTTTTAATGGCCCGGTGCACGTTGTGTTTGTCCTTTAAGAATTCGGGCAACTCTATTATTTTTATGATTGTTCCATATTTTGCTAGCAGTACTTGCTTTTCCCACT
The DNA here is from genome assembly GCF_905115235.1 of Hermetia illucens. NCBI lineage: Eukaryota > Metazoa > Arthropoda > Insecta > Diptera > Stratiomyidae > Hermetia > Hermetia illucens. Next base: position 65,183,446 of record NC_051850.1, on the reverse strand, counting down.
GGTCACTTTCATATTTATTAGCCTTCCGGGAGCTTCCTTGATTTACTTCCTTCACCAGCGTTGACTTCGGGGAAAGTAGCGGGATCATCGAGCTTTCCCTAAATGGGTCAAGCACTAGGTGCTCCGACATCTCCGGTACTTATCCGCGGAGCATTATTTTATCCCCACCAAGGGATGCACCTGATGGGAGATCTTGCCTTCCGCACAGGTCTATCTGTCCGTGCATCTGCCACACGCATTTTTCTCAGCAACAACTGTACCGACTAACAGGAAAACGCATTAACAAGAACACATTAATACTGATTACAAAGGCCAGTCTGTTGGGGTCCGAAAGGATCAATTACTTGAATGAGCCATGCTAAAAAACCATGCTATCCAACCGAAAAATCTGGAAAAGTTCAGTTCATCCTAGATCCGCAAAATTTTGGAGCAAAATAGACTGTATTAGGGATCATCAAAGAGGCCTACGGTTATTAATAAAATTATAGTAGGTGAAAGTTGTCCCTTCCACGTCAAATTACTATCCCCCAGGAGACAAATTGTTAGTACCACATCAAATTGAATATCGGGTTCTAGCTCAGCAACACCATGCCATCTGTATGCCATATTAAACTCCGAGCTCCCCGAAGGGTACTCCACTTTCCGCCGTGTCAAGAACCGGGATGCATCTCGTAAGTCCATCGGCAGTGGGGACCTAATTGTAATAAACGATACACTACCCGCTGAACTCGTCTTCTCTCCTCTGCCTCTCCTATTGATTGTGTTGCTCTTCTTGTCTCCTCGCCCAACTTTTCCCCGTTCATTGTATCTTGTGTATATGTCCCCTGTGCTTGCCCTTCTCACCTTTATGAAGAATTATTTGACAGTTTGTCTGAACTCCTTAATGTCAGATTCCCTTCCCTCCCTTTCTTCCTTTCCGGAGATTTTAACCTCCCCATGGCCTAATCCTAGCCTTCCAATTCCTTCAAACAACCTCTCCCATTCTTCCCTTCTACCTTTTTCCTTTATGAACACTTACTGTTCCCTGAATTTCAAAACGACTAAAAACTTCTTGGGTCGCAATCTCTATCTCTTCCTTTCTAACCTCCCCGCGCGTCACCTCTCCTTATTTCCTTGCACATCCCCATATGTCAAAACTGACGCTCACCACCCCGCGGTTGAATTTGAAGCGGAGCTCCCTCGTTCAAAACTCAAAACCAAGCGTAAATGTACTAAGTTCAACTTCCGCAAAGCAAATTTTGACGGTCTGAACCCATCTTTAGCATCTTTCAACTGGGTACATATATTAAGCAACTCATCGTGTGATCAAGCTCTAAACACCTTTTATAATATCCTGTCTGGTCTCCTCTCCTGTAATGTCCCTTCTTCTCCTCCTTGCTTACGTTCGCACCCAACTTGGTTCTCAACGGAAATTCTGATCAACATTCGCCTGAAACATACACTGCAGAAGAACTTTCGGGCTTCTAAGAATGACGCGGACCTAGCTCACTTTAGGGCTATACGCTCTACTGTGAAGTAAATGGTTAGAAAAGCGCCTAAAAGGTACTTATTGAGCGTCGAAGCCGAGCTAGGCCGCGGTAACGCTAAACCCTTTTGGTCCCACGCGCGTAATTCTCATAAACCCACTCAATCTCTCCCTTCTTCTACCAGATTCGCTGACTCCACTGCCAACTCCCCACAACAATCTTGCGACCTTCTCTGCACCTAATTCTCTTCAGTGTTTTCCCCTCGAGCCCTCCACCTCCTACACTTATCAAAACTGCAGATTGCTCCGAATCTCTGGCCATTCCTCTCCTTATGCCTTCCTTGGGTGAGTTCCTCATTGGTAATTTTGACCCCAACGTCGGACCTGGCCTCAATGCGCTCCCTAACCCCTTCTTTCTTAATTGTAGAAAACACATTTCCCTCCTCCTGATTATATCTACAACAAAAGTCTAGATGAATGCAACTTTCCCCATCTCTGGAAAGAAGACCTTATCATCCTTATCCTCAAGAGCGGAGACCCTTCTCTTGCTGTGAACTACCGCCCCATTTCTCTTCTTTTCTCTTGCACCAAAATCCTGGAAAGATACATCAACGGCTGGTTGACCGCGCATTTCGTTCACCTCATTGTCAAAGAGCAGCATGGTTTCGTGAAACATAGATCTGCGGCTTCAAATCTTCTGGTCTTTACCGACTTTGTTGCTAAATGCTTTAATTCACGACAGGAGGTACATGCTACTTGTACCGATTTCTCCAAAGGCTTTGATATCATTGGCCATAACATTCTCCTCTCTAAACTTTCATTACTAGACTTCCTTCTCTCAGTCATCCTCTGGCTTTCCTCCTACCTGTCATAACGTTCCTGCAAAAGTTTTTTTTCAAGCTTACTCATCTCGTTCCTTCTCTCCTTCCTCTGGTGTTCCCCAAGGCTCTCTACCTGGGCCGCTACTCTTCCTGTTTTTTATCAATGGCCTCGCCTCCATCCTCACCTGCCCATATTCGCTTTCCGCAGATGACCTTAAATTGTTTGCCTGTGCTTCGTCTCGTCTGGACTGTGCTCCCTTATAGTCCAGTTTTGATAATTTAGTCCATTGGTGTTCGGTGAACAAGCTAACACTGAATGTCAACAAATGCCACTGGATGTGCTATTCGCTTAAACCCTTCCCCACATTCTTTTGATATTTTCTCAATGGACAAGCCCTTTCGCTACTGGCCTCCTTCAAAGACCTGGGTGTAATATTCGACGACAAACCTCGTTTCAATTCCCACTTCGTTGACATCATCAATAGAGCTTCCAAATGTCTGGTTTTATATTACGTTATAATAATAATAATAATCGTTGGCGCAACAATCCATATTGGATCTAGGCCTTGAAGTGTGTTAGAGCACTTCATTCAAGACCGTAACGGTACACTACAGTAGACTGTAGGAGGCAATGTGGTCAGCATTGCGCTCGCCCGAGATTATTACCCTGATTTTACTCAGGTACTCATTCACAGCTGAGTCGACTGGTATCCGACGTCAAATCACGATACAAATTCCACTGTCACCAGTGAGATTTGAACCGCGACCTTCCGTACGGTAGCCTAGTGCTCTAACCACTCAGCTACCCGGACACTATATTACGTTCCTCCTCCGATTTTACCTCAATTCAGCCCTCCTTAACACTCTTCTATTCCCTTATCAGAAACATCCTTGAATATTGCTGTGTAGTCTGGTCCCCCTTCCGCATTCGTGACTGCCGCGCTGTTGAAGTTGTACAACGCGGATTCACCCGGACCCTCTTTTACAAAAAGAACCTTCCACGGGTTAATTATCCGTTACGACTCCGCACCCTCAATCTCCCCTCCGTACGGCAATGCCGGATCTTCCTTGATATGTGTACTCTTTTTAAACTCTGTAATTGTCTGATGGACTGCTCCACCGACTCGGATATTACTTTCCGCATCACCACGTCTCATAACACACGTAGTGCGGATATTTTTTATGTACCCTTCGCGGAGCTCAAGATTTACTTCCACTCTCCGATCCCGAGGCTATTCCGGTCCTACAACGCCCTACAGCTTGGATCCGTGGACTCTTTTCCTTTCTCTAGTTTTAAGCGTAAAGTAGGTCATCCGACTTGTTGCATATCTACGACCGCTTTTGAAATTTGACTTTTGGCAGGCTAAGTCCTTCCTATAGGAAGCGGATACAGGTTAAAGGTAGTAATCACCCTAAAGTTAAGAGAGCAACCCCATTGTGCTTAAATTATCATTTCTAAATGTTGTTAGCGTAGGAACAGGATTAAGGAGTCTTCGGAATTCCTAAAGAATAATTTGAAAATAGTTTCATCCACCTTAATAAATATTCAATGGAAAATGTGACGCTCAATCAATGTTACAGAATAATTTGTAATTTGTTTGATTTCGGGTCCAGTATAAAACTATTTTGTTCAGGTTAATTCACGCTATATGCCTGTGAAATTATTCACGGAATTCATTCATTTTAATTATGCAAATGGCAGATGGCTTTTGCTAAGCATGTGGTTTATAGCAAGTCTGCCTAAGCATAGGTATCCAGCTGCGATACGTCTTATAATTCTTACAAAAGGTAACCTCCGGTGTGGTTGTGTGACCGTTGCTATTCTTCTTCACTCCCATTCAAGATTCAAAAGCATAAATAACGTGCAAAACCTACAAAGGTTGTAAAATATTTTCTGGGCTTTGTCTATTGCAAACATTTTTTCGTGGAGACTTGGGGTCAGAGTACTTTTTTGCACCTTACTATACTTTAGGTTTGTCTGAATTCATTAGATGGTGTCCGTTCCTTGGATTTCTTTCGAAAATTCGTCCGGCAACGATGCAGTTACCAACAGTAGACAGTTAAGTCTGTGGGTGTTCTTTGAAATCTGATATCTGCTGCTCTGACCCTCTTCGTCGCTTGATCATTTTTGAGCATGCATTCTCATTTTACGGAAAGATTCACGTAGTCCCAATGGTTGTAAATTAGATAATTTGGCTATGTAGAATGTCATTCTGGGATAGTTTCATACCTTAAAGCTGAGTGCTGGTAAATTAATAGTTCGACCTCCGACGAAGCAGGGAGTATTTATAGACGCAAGAATTTTCGACTGGAATGTGGAACACCCGCTGGCCCGTTGAAGCGCTGGGGAAGAGTCAGTCCCGGATGAACAATGGCTGATGGCTTATCTATAATCTCAATCGGCCATTAAAAAAACGGACCTTGACTACATTAAAACTTTTTAGCTAACATTCTGAAATAATTGCTTCAGTTACGCCTTTTGTCTAGTCTAATAAAAGACGAGGAAATTAATTTAATAACTGCTCTCGTGCCGGCAAGTTCCATCTGCAATCGCTGGATTGTTTACAACAATAATTGAAGAATTATTTGCAAAAGCATTGTAATCCGCAAATTACATTACTCGGTGAGTGAGTAGCAGTGGGCGCTTGGCGCTCATTAAGGTGTCCGGCCTTGGCCATCAAGTCGAACTTTTAATGAAACTATCATCGCATGCGAAAATGGATTTGCTACCATTATTTTTGCCTCACTTCTGATTTGCTTTTGTATGTGAAGTATTCAGGGGTTCTGATGGGATGATAGTATCGTCTTTCAATTTTTACATTTGCCAGGTAATATTCGATTTTATCTAGCAACTATTGGTTAAGAGTACATGACCAACGTGGCTTTTGTTTTATGATAACGTTGCCAAGTCGATATCATAGATAAAGATACTAAAATTATTGAGAAAATGTGCTTTCATGGTAATATTGACAGGGAGTATCAGGTCGGTTTTCGATCCTAACGGACTTATTTCAGCCCTGCACGCAACGCTCTAAAAGAATATAAAGTTCAAGCCAATTGTTCATAAAATGTGAAGATAACTTTGGGCATCAGCATCCATGAACAAATACGGATTTTTTAAGTAGGCATCTAACAATTAGGCTAATGTTTAAATTCTGGGGGAAGCAGCATTGTCTGAAGGGTCATAGTGAACGTTGATGATGCATATTGAAGGTGCATGATAGTGGAGGAGAGCTATCTGCTAACTTCACTCGAATTGCATAAATACCGTCAAATTTTCTTAGCAATCATCATTCGGTCAACTACCCGACTTCTACTAACAATTTCAGCTATCTTGAAGCATTCAGCTAAAATGGTAAGTGAATAACTTTTACACCCTATGTAAATGAATTTGAGCCTTCTTGTCTTTTACAGAAAGCATTCGTAATTGCACTTTTGGCTACTGCCGTTGCTGCCGATGTCTCCCACTTGACAGGACCAAAGAAGGAATATCTTCCTCCATTCCAAGGTGGTGCTCAAGGAGGCCCATTGGGTCCATCCAGAGGGCCTAGCCGCGAATATCTTGCGCCTCATCAAGGGCATGGCGGCGCATCTCATTCGGGCTCAGGACAATTTGGTGGCCATGGCCACGCCGGAGCCGGACAATTTGGGGGACATGGAGCAGGAGCAGGAGCGGGTTCTCAATCATTCGGACATCAACGTCCTTCAAATCAATACCTAGCCCCACAGGCAGGCGGTCAGTTTGGCGGTTCAGGTAGCGGACATTTTGGAGGTGCTTCTGGAGCTGGCCAATTTGGAGGATCTGCAGGTAGCTTTGGACAAAAGCCTTCAAACCAATATTTGGCCCCACATCAGGGAAAATTCGGAGGTAGCCAACAATCGCACTTTGGTGGACAACATAGTTCCCAATTCGGAGGCGCTGGTGGTGCCTCCAGACCATCCAATCAATACCTCGCTCCTTTTGCCGGGCAAGGCAGCGGTGCCTTTGGCGATGCTTCTCCAGCTCATTCTTTTGGGGCTGATGGCTACAAATATAAATCACCAAATTTCTAATCCAAAGTAAATGAAGAACTAAATTTCTTGTGAATGTATTCATTTTTTTACCTTAAAAATTAAAAAATAAATTATATAAAAAAATACAAAATTTCTCTACATTCCATAAGGCATTAATCAATTCTCTTCAGCAGCTTAGAACCGACTTTATCATTAGATCGGAATCCTAAGTAATGACGTAGAATTAAGGTCCGCTACCATCAAGATTTGTCCAGATAGTAAGTGGGTTGATAATGAACATACATATTTTTTTTATGTTTGGAATGAAGGTTTCTGAGATCTTTGCACCATTCAAGTTGAACGAAGAGGAAATGTTTAGATTGCTTGGACAATAATCGAGAGTTCCAAATTCCCTGTTCATTATTTCCAACAAATAATTGGCGGCAATTATCTTTTAGATATTCTCAAGCCATGTGGAATAAGTAATCCTCTGCCGCAGCCTACCCGAGAGGTGAAGTTTCAAATTCTAGGAAACACTCCTGTTACTCAGGCAGTGGGTTTTTTAAAAATCCTATGAAAATTCGTCATAATTCTTTCACATTTACGAGTGTGTACAAATATAGCTGATGTGAATCAAATTTCTGGTAACGTTTGAAAAAAATCTAGTACGTGTAGAGGCCAATCGGAAACGGAATTGCTGAGAACCGTCTATACTTTCCAAGTAAGCTACTGACACCTGAAGCCTCGAGAATTCATTCCACTGCCTCGTAGAATGTACCCTTCTCTGACCCTGCAGTCTCGAAATGTGCCTTATTACCGCAGAGGGCATAGCCGTTCGTTTGTCGTTCGTTTATGTGCCGATAACAATAGGTTTCATTTTTCCACTGACTGGAGAACTTACTCCAAACATGTGGTTTTCTGGATGCAAGATCTGCAAGAAATCGGTTCCAGTCTAGTGCATTTCGTGCACCGCGGTAGTGGCAGCTTTATATTGAAACAGGATACAGACAGCTTTAGTTTGGCACACGTGATCCATTTTAAGCGCGTTCATCCTTCTCTGTTTGCAATTTTTGATTATAAAAGAACTTCGAGTTAGAAATAGGGTTTGGTAGCTTTTGTAGTCGGTTCAATAGGAATTTCCAAGATTTTGTGTTCCGTGCTTTTTACAAGGGTTTACCGATGTACTAGAGTGAATAATTTGGATTCTCAACATCCCTACCATTGCTTATTTCAATTTTTCTAGGACAAAAGATAAGTATTAGGGTTTTACCTTTGACAAATAGGTAAATTGACAACCCTAAAAATTTGTGAAAAAAGAAAGTAACCTATACCCAGTAGTAAATTAAAGTTAGGCATATTTCCCGAAAATTCGCTTAAAATTACTAGATGTAATTTTAGAAATTATGGTTTGTTCCTTTGAGAAGAAATGGCTGCTTTCTTCTATTTATATACTATTCATGCAGACTATTAAATTCTGATCCATTTCTATTACATTTTATTTGCAATCAGGCCTTGAAGAAGTTTTCATCCATAATTATTCCATTAGATAGTGCCAACTCTGTTGTACCCTCATTGTGGCGATATATCTTGTGGTCGTCCCGCCTAACGTATACGAGAGGTCCTCTTGAAAAAAAACTCGCGGCTAAAGTTTTTGAATACTAGTAAAACACATTTCAGACAGTACCCCTTTAATTTGACTGCACTTGGTAGAATTAAATGCTTTTTTGACATCCAATGACAAAATGTCACAGAAGTCGTCATAATTCAATTTGACTGAGTTCATTAACATGCTTATCGCATGCATATTAGAGTGGGCGCAGAGAAACCCATAATTGCAATCCGACAGGCCACTACTATTTTTGGTGGTGGGTGGAAGTCTATCTGTGACTAAATGACGCGCTGCATCATCTTCGCCATTGAATTCAACAGCGGCTTGAACGATGATACTAAGTCTGGAGTAGCTTATCGAGTTTAGGACCAACACCAACTTCAGTTTTTTCAACCAGAAGACAAGTATCTCTTCTTTTAGATACGTTTTGAAACATTCACGAATAGGTAGGTGCTGTTTCGAACTACAGATTGTTTTGCTATTCTGTTGGGGAGGGCACCAAGTTTTAACAGTTTCTTTGAGGAGAAGTGGGCAAGTCATTTGCAACTTTCTCATTAATACCCCTTATGTTCTACCCAATGATTTATATTGGTATCCTCGCATAGTTATTTCAAAAAGCTTCTTTTACTTCTATTGTCTCTTTCAAGTTGTTTAGTAATTTGTTGTATGCTTCCTATTAACCTTTGCAGTCGGATTTTCCTTTGACTCTCTGCAAAAATCTCCCCATCTCCTTTCCTATTGACAACTCCAAACACGAAACTGTCATTCCACTGTGGAATACATAGCAGCTGCACAGTTTCTCCATTTTTATTACAATTTTTTGTTTCATTTTGTTTTGAATGAAACTGCTTCAGTACACTTAATGATATACAAGATATACGTCGATGGGAGAGAGACAAGAAGAAAGATTAACACGACGGACTATCAATTTAGCCATCGCATCGTCATGGAATAGCCACGGTACAATATTACAAGCCCATAAGAAGAGTCAATATAAGACGACTAACGGCTTACGGTGACGTACAAACTGCCTTCATCCAGATCGAGCAGGCGGCGCGAGATCTTGGGCTGCACATCAATGAAGGCAAGACAAAATATATGGTGGCAACGTCAGATTCGAAGACGAACCAACCAACAACATCAAACCGCATTGGTCAAACAGGAAGAATTAGGATAGGAGAATACAACTTTGAGACCGTTGACAACTTCTCCTATCTAGGGTCGAAAATCACAACCGATAACAACTACGATGATGAAATCCCCGCACGGTTGTTGTCAGCCAACAGAGCCTATTTCAGCTTACAAAGACTGTTCCGCTCGAAACGTCTCACCATAGGGTCAAAGCTCTTACTGTACAAGACTATGATCTTGCCAGTCCTCATGTATTCCTCGGAAACTTGGGTTCTTAGCAAGAAAAATTGCGAACTCTTGGCCGCGTTCGAGAGAAGAATCCTCCGAAGAATTTTTGGCCCCCTACATGAGGATGGACGATTCCGTAGCCTACACAATGACGAAATCTATGAGCGATACCATGACCGTCAGGTTGTGGATAAAATCCGGCTCAATAGGTTACGGTGGGCGGGTCACTTAATCCGTATGGATGAAGATGATCCCACCCGGAAAGTCTATAAGGGCAATATCTATGGTAGAAAAAGGAGACGAGGCAGACCCTGCCTAAGAAGGAGCGATGGCGTAGGTCAGGACGCCAGACAGCTTTTAGGGATATCGAATTGGTGGACCTCGGCGCAAAACCGGGATGTCTGGAGTTCCTTATTAAGGCAGGCCTAGACCGGATACCGGTTGTTGCGCCGTTGATGATTATGATGATGAACGGAAGTCCAGAGCAGAGGCAACTCATCAGACGCTGCCTAAACTCTTCCCTGAGCGCAGCACCAAAGGAAATTTTTTTGTTTTGGGATATCAGGATCTCTCAGTTCTTCTCTAAGTCCATATATACTTGAAGTAGGAGTAAGTTGCTCTCCATTTCATTCGACATCAACTAAATGTGGAATCAAGATCCTCCCCTAAAGAACCATTCCAACTCCTGTAGTAACAGATAATCTCCGGTGGGGCTTCGTGGCAATAGCTGCTCCAAATAAGTCTCTTGCAGATTCGAGTCTAATCGTCGAGGGTACGTTACATCGTTACATCACAGTTTAACTCTAGAAAGCGCGAAGCTGGATTCCAGTGAGTTCTGCATTGGAATTATTGAAGAGGATAAATACCGTCTGATTGGAAAGAAAACGCCCTGAGATGGCAAGAAATGGAAAAGAAGAAAAAAAGGAATGCCTTCAAGCAGATTATTCAAATTACCGCCCGATTCCGTTGTTATCCTGTTAGATGAAGATTTCAGCGCATTCGAGACACCGTTCTAACAACCGTGAACCCAGTCGGTTGATGTTTGATATGTTTCCGGCTTATGGGAACCGGTTCTTTTTTATCACAGCGAACGACAGTGGACCTCATTCTCATTTTTGGATTCAGCAATTAATTAAGACATGCCTTTTAAAAACTTACCTTCTCCAAAACCTAACCAGTGTAATTCAGCAGCTGAACGAATTATATGAACTGTTAACAAACTATTATCGCGGTTCATTCCACCCCAATTTGGCGAACATTTTGGGAATGAGAGATATTGTGCCTTGCGCCATGCAACTGCATGAAATGCACTTAACTTAATAGTTTGAAAAAGACCATTGTTTAAGCGATTTGGCCAAGTTTTCTCCAGCAGCCGCATCTTTGGAGCCAGCCCAATGAAAACAAATCTGCTTGCGCATTTAACCTCTTCCGTCGTTACATCACATGCTATACAAACAGCCTATTTGGACATAGCGAGATTCTTTTCCGTTGTTGCATCAGCAGATTACCTACCAAATGGTGTATTTGGCCTCGACATGATTCTTCTCCGTGTCATCACTTCAGATTTGTGTACACAGCAGCAGTTGTCGATTTGTCACAAACAACAAAATAAATAATAATAAGCAAGTGTTCTTGTGTTGTGTACAAAAACACTTTCGAATATGTAAACACGGAAAGGGCCAAAGATAGGTGAATTGAAAAATGACATTAGTTTTGATTTTTAGTATTAGTAGTAGTCTCTGGAAAGAGCTAAAGTGTTTAAGAGTTAAGCAACGACGTAAGTAATAGTAACAAATCTTTAGCTTTTCTTTTTCAGGAGTTCGCATACCCTATCGTTCCGCAGCTAAGTTTCGCCAGCCCGGAACGAGAGCGATCACGGCCATCAAACTTAAATAAAGCCCCTGGACGAGGCCGTCTAGGATATCGCCGAATCAGCTATCTGCTCGCTTGCGTTCATTGTACATTGGCCATTATTTCGTAAGTAAACGCGAACTGCGCACTGAGAACATACATGCATAGACATTCATCTGAACGGGATTTTCCCCGAAAGCTATACACATGAACATACGTATGTATGTACATATATATCTCGAGAAGATGGTTCACCTAGTACTGATACACATCAGTACATTCAAGGTTAACCTGGATCTGAGTTCCAAATGCAGAGCTGCATGTAACCAGCATGTCGTGCGTTGCTAATAACGACATGACCCACCAGGTCAGTTAGAAATATCGCAAGTCAATCCTGAAAGTTGTAATCACATGTGATGTGATTGGCCAAGCGACTGTCCTGAGTTGTCAGAGACGGCCACGAGGAGAGGGCTATCCGTAAAAATGAAGCTTTTTGTGGTGGGCGATCTAAATACCAAGGTGGAATCTTACATCGTGGTTCTCGGAGATGCGATGGGGAAACATCGTAACGATGTAATGGTGGAAGGTTTGTGGATTTCTAGCATTTCCACCGCCTCGTCATTGGCGGCAGGTTATTCGAGCACAGAGCTGGCCATAAGGCAAGTTGAGTTTCAACAGACTGACACCACGCCCAATCAGATCGACCCCTTTGCGATCAGCAGTAGATTTGGGCGTCATCTCCTGGATGTGCTAATAAGGAGAATGAAGACATCGACCTCGAAAAGAAACACCCTTTGATGGTCGCTTCGCTTGGGTGTTGCGGCAATATCAATTTGTATTTGGCTTCCAACAAGGATCTCCTTTCTCCGATGCTACGCAGGTCGTCGACCATCCCGAATGGGCATTATAAGATCCGGCTGACTGCGGAATCTACTGACCGCTACGAGTCATAGCAGGCGTGACGCGCTTGTACTCCGATAACGAGTGAAATCCCGGAAAATTAAGCGTAGTGTGCCCCGTGACAAAAGGGAATTTGTAATTGCGTCGGTCAGGAAGGCGGAAAATTCGGGGAAATGGGATAATTTCAGAAATGTATACCATATCCCAAAGGAGTTTTCATGTTGTTGAATCCTTCGATGGCCCAGTGAAAGTCGTTGACGATCCACTTCCCATCCACGATGATGAGCAACTGAAGAGGGGGAGGAGACACTACACAACACCTCTAAACCTCTAAACCGTTCCTCCTCGATTCTGAGTTCGAAAGCGAAGTCCGCTAGGGTTACATCTTGTCATCGATATTATTTGTTCCTGTTTTCGGTCACGTTCTCCATGTTGCCCAAATCAGAAGCGTGAACTAGTTCAATGAACTATGATATCTTCGCTGAAATAACTCGACTACCCTGACGACATCTATTAGTTCTCCCTCGAGGTCATCGACCATGGACAAATGGCTCTGCATTTGGGGAGAGAGAGACAAGCAGAGTTGGACTGAAGATAAACACGAACAAAATTAAAGGTGTCAGTCTAGTGGGTCACCATACCCCCTCTATCTGCATTAATAAGCAGAGCATTGAAGACGTTGATCAATTTATATAGGAAGCATAGTTTCTGCTGACAGTGATACCATACTGGATATTGCCCGACACATTAAAAGCACTAGATCTGCTTTTGCTGCTTAGTTTAAAATCTGGGAATACAGTTGTCTTAAAACCAAAGCCAAATTGAAACAGTTGTGTGCTAGTGTTCTTTCTGTTTTGGTATATGGAACTAGTACACGAAAAGTGATCCCTCACTATTACTTAAAATCTCAAAACTTTCGTCAACACCTTTCTGCGTCTTATCATCCTAATACACTGACATGGAACTATCCAAAAAAAGAACTTGACCGACGTATAGACTTGGTCAGCGAATAATCCACTCTCCCAAGGTGCCCCATGTTAGGTCGCCCCAAGGGCACCTAGCACAGGATAGTAGAGAAGAGTTGCAAGCGTCTCGGGAAGTCATCGGGGGAGTTGAAGTAACCACGAACGTTGGTCCGTTTAGGTTCCAAGTCAGTATTTTATGAGTTAACTATTTTTTACCTCGCCATTAGTTTTATCCGATTATTACTTCCATTCGAATTACTAAAAAATCACAACAGGACGACACAGTAATCGATAGATCCTGATCTAGCCTATGCGCACTTCTCCGCATTGCTTACTCTCGTTTCAAGTATGTTCTTTTTACTTGTGATTAACTCTAAAAATCGTCACTTGAGTGATGAGAAGGATCGTGATTCAATTTGAGCTGCTTTACCAACCGGTTGAGCGATTGAATATCGTTATCTTGAATTTCTAAGAATTCACGACGATGCAGCTTGAAATGTGGTTAGTCATTCATATAAACTCCTTTCAACTTTCGCGCAAGAAACCGAAATGTACTTAAATAAATTCAATTACCTTAAGTTTAATAGTTTCAACTTTTGCCTCACGGACAAAGTGCTAATCTAATCCATACTAATCTCCAAAAACCCCTTTCATCGTCCCAAGCTCGACTCAAGAACGTAAATTACATAATCTGTATTATGCCGGCAACAGCTCCTCACAAACTTCCCGAGTCAAGCTGTTCACCAATCCACTTACTTCTGAACAATCTGAACCCCGCTAATTTACGCTCCGACCTTGAAATTCACATTCAATCTCGTCGATGGCAAAAGCAAAAATTATTTCTAATTTTCAGCGACCAAATTATAGCAACAACAGCATCACATTCGCCCTAGCTTGTAACAAAAACGTCAGGTTTGCATCCAATAATATGCAAGCCAATCTGGGAGCACAAAAGTCAACATTCATTTTTCAATGTTAAGGAATTATTATATTCAAATTGAAATATTTAAATGGAAATTGGTTTGTGAAAAAAATAGGAAATGCGTCATATTACCAATGCATTGCACCATAAGATTATGACTGGGCAAGGCGAATGAAATGTGGCAAAGTCACGGGAACTGTAAAATAAGTAACAGCGAACAAGCAGAAGGTTCCATTTAAGTTCGTCTTCTAAACCCATTCATCTTCTTCGAGCGAGTAATCCTCCTTAAAAAAATCTGTAATCTGAGGCGAAAGAATTGACACGCCTATCAGATGAATGTGGCGAAGTTACACTGTATTTCAGTGCCCTGCCCCCGCAAAGCCATCCCTACCCTTTGAGGTAACCATGGAGCATAGCATCCAGGCTTTGTTACAGGGATGACTGTTTCCGTATTACTCTTTAGAATAAAATCAGGAACATTTCACAATTTTTTTCGTGGGATCCCAGGGACACGAATACAGTATCCAATACGATTGAGAGTCGCTCAATAAATTCAGAGCGGCTCTTCACCTCTGTATATTTTGGCGATAATGCCGTCTACCACCAGGGAAGGAAGACCCAGGTGCCATATGTTTAGACGAACGAAATCAACGAATTTATCATCCGCGGTGAATACTATGTCACATTTTTAGATCGGAATCTATCAGAATAAAGACATCGAGTCCTTGACGCTTTTCGAATCCGTTTCTCGGAACTATGCCATGTTCTGCAACAAAACCCCGTCACTCAACGTCAGCTCATAGTGAATAATAATTGAGTTGCCGTACCAACAGGGCAACAAATTCTACAAGAACTTTCACTTGAAATCGGTGTGGAGTCGTCAGTTTACCGGATTGATTAAAGAAACGACTAAAATACTCCACTTGCAAGACACTCCATAAGCCCAACAGTGAAGAGAAGCTCGGTAACGGGGGATGTCGGCCATTTTAATGTGGCCTTCACCGCATTTCAGGTTGCACCCACAGAATGTGCTGTGGATCGCCTAGACGGTAGGCCAAAGTTTCCAAAACTACAATTTGCTGCTACAACTAATAACATAATTACTGCCGTTGACAGCATCTAGCTGATCATTTAGTATCCGAGATAAGGTTATTTGTCTCAATAATCAACATCGTGAAGCGAATAACAGAAGTATACGCAAAAAGATTTTATCGTTCTGGGTGTTTCGACTCAACAAAAGAAACGAAAAGTTGAGAAAGGAGATTGGCCATGTCACGCAAGCACTTCTTGGAAATCTATCACCAAGAGTGCACGGATGTGTTGCGGACATCATTGGAAACTATCATCTCTCCAATGATATGCCAATCAAAGAAATCTTCGAATTGCTAAAACGGAAACTCGCAGTATGCTCCAATCGCATCCTAAAGTATCAAAAGAGCTATCAGCGAAGGACAGACAACGCCTCGTTTTCCCAACACCAAAGAGGATTTTATAAAAATCTCACTAACACAGGTTGGATAAAGTAGGCTCGATCTGGATCAGGCAGCCAATTTACAAGTATCATGGCTCCCACACCTAATGCGTTCATACGAATCCCACCCAAAATGACCACGACTGACATCAATGAATATCAATATTGCCCGATGAAAAGGCAGGTAATTGGAAGCCGCTACGAGTTGGTAGGATTTACAACTTCTGGCTGAAGTAGTTGAGGAACACTCACAAGGTATTGGCAAATCATTTTAATCAGATGATTGCCGATCCGAAATTAGTTTCACCAAGTTCACCAAGAGTATACCTTTCCTCATCCCCAAGAGACAGGGTGCCCCTTGCCCTTCAAAATGTCGACCAATTACTTGTCTCTTAATCATGTATCTTTTCTTCACCTCAATTCTCAGCGCGAGCATCTCATAACATCTTGATATTCACAAACTGATAGCTGAAGAGCAAAACGGATGCGCAAAAGGCTTCCGATGCTGTAAAGACTGGTTATAATCGATACGGTAGCTGTAAGGCATGACGTCCGCCAAAAACGAAATATCTTGACCCCCTACATTAAATATAAATCCCAGGAATGAAAGCTATCGGCATCCTCACAAACATCAAAATTGATTTCAATTTCAACTCGGCTGCCTAAGTCACCTGTGTTTCTGTTTCATTTTCAATCGGTTATTGCATCTTTTGCATGATATCAAATATGGGTTCCAAGTTAAACATGCAGTTGGGTTTGGAGAAATGTCGCATGAAAACAATTGTTCAGAGAAAACACACCGACAATGACGGAGATGATATCCAAATTGTGGGTATGGATTGGAACGATGTCTACAAATGCCTCGGTATATTGCAAGCAGCAACACCTGTTGTGGGAATTGTTAAATTTAAATTACTGAGGGAGTAAAACGTTGGCTCCAGCCTGTCCTGAAAACTCAGCTGTTCGGGAGAAAGAAAATCATGCCCATCAACACCTTCGCCATTCTCGTTCTGCAATATTCATTTGTTGTAATATAGTGGAGTAACACTAGAATATGTCAATAGACGCCAGACAGCTTTTAATAGATATCGAATTGGTGGACCTTGCCGCAATACCAGGATGTCTGGAGTTCCTTATTAAGGCAGGCCTAAACGGGATACCGGTTGTTGTGCCATTGATGATGATGATCAATAGAATAGTACAAACAAAAACATGCACAATTGAGCTGCCGAAAAATTAAGTATCACTATCCGACGTGATCAACCTATATTTTTTGCAGCCTGTACATATCTCTTTTTAAGAACCCAAATTACCCTTCGATTTTATTTAGTTGCAATCTAGGAAAATCTATAAAAAATCTAGTCTCCGACAGTAGCTAAATAGTTACTCAGATGGGAGACTATAGAATTGCTAGTCTTTGGCAAACCCTTCCATACGTGAGGCGTCTAACCTTCGGTTTTGATTTATCCGTTGTTCCATTTTAAGGTTTTGTGTAAAACAAAACCTTATTAAAATCGATTCAATGTCTGTCTGTCTATTTATCTGTCTGTCACACGAATTTTTCTCCAAAACGGCTAAACCGATCCGAACAGATGGTGGACAGATGGGAGCTTTGAAATCCCACGTATACAGCGAGTGGCATAAATTTAGGTGGAGCAGAGGGGGCTCCATACATGCAAAGGAGGGATTCAAAAATTTTTTTCACCGGATATAGTTGCGTAGGGTATCAAATGAAAGGTCTCGATTTGTACTTTCCGAAACTGACATTAGTTTTGGCATAAATTGCAAAGTGCGTGAGTAAGGAGTGAAAATGTACGCATTTGAAGTGAGACAGGACTCATTTTCGGAAACTGCTCAACCTTAAAATCCGAAAAAAATCAGGGTGGTGCGCCTAGATAAAATCTAGGCCTCAGAATATGTTCCATCCCAATATCTGCTCAAATAAACTTACTAATAGTATATTACTACTTTTTAGAAATTTACTGAAAAACCCCCTTCAATTCATCCTAGGACTTTCGAATTTTGTACCAGCATAGAGGACAATATTTCGTATATACGTGCTAAATTTCGTGGAAATCTGGCCATTAACGCCAAAGTTATAGCAGTTCAAACTTAGCAATTTCGCGCGACTTTACCGCTTCTAAAGCCATGCAAATCAGATACTGACGTGACAATTACCCGGAATAATTGACATTCACGAGAAATATTAAAGTCGCATTTATGAAGAATCTATTTATCTGCAGTCCTTTCTAAGGTTTTGTGTAAAATACTTATGTGAAATCTAATCTTCGTGAGATGTCTCATTCCGGTATTTGCTCAAATAAATTTACTAACAGTCTCGTGCTTACACATGCCACGTTTCATGAAAATCCAACTATTAGTTTGAAAGTTGTAGAAGTTCAAACTTATCAATTTCGTGCTAATTAACAGCATCTTAAGCCATACACATAAGATGCTTAGGTCATAATTAACGAGAATAATTGAAATTCGAGTGAAATATTAAAATTCCATTCAAGAAGAATCTAATTCTCCCTAGCCCTTTTTAAGGTAAGGGTAGGGTAGGTAAAACAAAACCTTATTAAAATCGGTTCAATGTCTGTCTGTCTGTCTGTTTGTCTGTCTGTCACAGGCACTTTTCTCAGAAACGGCTATACCGATTGACACGAAATTTGGTGAGAAGGTGGGACCTGTGGACCCCCAGACATGCAGTGAGTGATATCCTCCTACGTTGAGACTTAGAGGGGTCCCTATACATGTAAAAAGAGGGTGTAAATATTTTTTCACCAAATATAGTCATGTGGGGTATCAAACGAAAGGTCTCGATTAGTACTTAGTTTTGAGATTTGTTAAAAAGGCGTGGGAGTGGGAGGGGTGCAAAGTCATGACTTTTTTAACGGACCCATTCTCAGAAACTACCCAACCGAAAAATCTTTAAAAAATCATGAAGCTGCTTCTATACAGTGCCCAGTCCTCAAAATACTCTCCATATCGATATCTGTTCAAATTAAGTAAATAATAGTATACTATCATATTTTTGGGAAAATTGAGTAAAACCCCTCTTTAGTTTATCTCAGAGTTTTGAAAGTTGGTGGTAGTATAAAATATAATATGAAGCATATTATCTCCAAGTTTAATCAAAATCATACTATTAGTAACAAAGTTGCAGTAGCTCAAAGTTGTCTTTACCGTGTAAATTTACAACCCGAAGTACTAAATCTGATGTGCTAAATGCATATACATGACGGACTACGTACAAATGGGATAGTTCTACAGTCAAATATTCACAAAAGAAGCAAAGAAAACGTTTTATACGTGAAGCGCCCAGCTTCCGGTTTCCCGACTTGTTTATATTTGATGTTGGTTAAATTGTTGGCATTTGCTAATAATATTAGACTCAGAGGGTGAAGTGCATGAGGTTGACCATTATCAACACAGGGCTTTCCATCAAATGATTTATTTAAATCAATTTCTAGAAAATAGAGGGCAATGGAATTTTTAGCTACAGCTCCGTGTAATAGCTGTCGTGCACTCGTCGCTCCCCACATCTTTTTCTTTTTCTTCAGCCTTCAGTTCACAAGCGGGGTCGGCTCGAGGTGATCGGTTTCGTCATTTTATTTTATCAAATATCTGATCAGGATGTAATTGCATGACCTTTAAATCCCCATCAAGCCACCATTGTTTTGGTCGGCTTTTTGGTTGCTTACCATTGCTTTCGATGTTCTGACTAATACCGGTTGTTGAATCCTCGTTAGCGTGAATTACGGAATGCCACTTCATCCAAGTTGCATTAATGCGTGAAACAATTTCATTACGCAGTTATCCATTGGCTGATAGCATTGACTCGAGATATTTAAATCGCTGAGTTCTGGTAATGGCAGTAACCTGCCTAGAACTGAGCGATTCAAAATCTCTCGTGTCAATGCTATAAGCCAATGGAGAACTACGTTACGCTCCTCACATAGGGAAACACAAAACCTTTTATACCTGAAGCGTCAAGCTTTCGGTTTCACGACTTGCTTATTTTGTTTTTTGTGTTACTAATCTTTATTTTCATTATTATTACACGCAATGCTGTGCGAATAAAAGTTACCAGCAGCTAGCGCAAATACAAACACAACCACCGATAACTAAAAGCAAAATTTAAATCTGTGGGATGTTGGTTGAGAGTCTGATAAACTAGAACCTCTATTATCGCACCATCAAATTAAAAGGGAGGGCTCTGTCAACAATTAGCCCCTCCCAGCTAGCCAAATGCTAATTTCGGCAATGCAATTGCAGAAATGGTTGCTCCATAGCTGAAAGTTGATCTGTTTGCAAAATATTCATATTCATAGCTTCACCCTCCGTTAATTAGTTTAGTATAGGTAACCAGTATTAGTGTTAACTAGTGCATAGATTCTTGCCGATTTGTGTAGTCAGCCAAACTTTCGATTCGTTTTACAGCTTAGTGCGTTGTATGGCAAGAAGCAGCTGCGACTCTTCCACAGACGGTTCAATTCGGTTGCGAATATTAAAGGTCGATGTATGAAGAGTTGAAGCGCGTGCCCTTCTGAAAACAAAAACTCTTAAAATTGACGAAAAGAAAATATGAAGGTATATATTTAAGACCACTTTTGCTATCACGAACCATTAACAGACTCGAAAATACAATGTTCAAAATGATTTATTATCCCTCGACTGGGAGCTTAGTAAAATCGCATTAGGTGAATGTGCTTAAAAAATGAATGCATTGAACTATTGACAGGCGTTAGGTCCACCAAGCTGCAAAAATGAAAGACGTTCACGTGCTGTTAGCATTATTCGGCCTTCCGTCTTGGAAATGCTCGCATCTACCAATATTTCATTGGCACAAACATGCATACATACATGTAGAATCAACATCTTTTTGTCATTGATCATTGAAAACAAAAACTGCGGGTCTTTCAATATTTTTATCATTTCCGTCAAATTAATGCTAATTTATTCACTACAAGATGAAGTATTAACCGTTCAACGCTTTTTGAATGAAAGAAGATAATTATAATTTATGGATTTGGTAGCAAAATGTATGCGAATTTTGACCAATAGATAAAAAATATTCATCCACAGTGGTACTCTTAATATTATAGGTTCAGCTCGACATGATTCCAAATATGTGCCAAATACGCGTGCATAACTCATAAATGGATAGAAATGTAATTAGTTTCTAATATGACTCTCACAAAACAGAGTATCGTATTTCCTTGGACTCAATGATAAAATTACTTCGATCAGCTGAAATGCTGATATCTTAAACACTTTCGTTTTTGCTCAGTCTTTGTAACTGTTACTATCTCAACAAGCCTGGAAATCTGGAATCTTTTGAATTTAAATCTTAAATTCTCCCCACATATACTATGGCAGATATTCAGGTGAAGCATACATGCAAGGGTGGCGGGGGTCAGCATACATGCAAGGGGGGTGTAAATTTTCTTTTCTTCGAATATAGTGTGGGGTATCAAATGAAAGGTCTCGGTTAGTACTTTTCGAAGCCAGTCTTAGTTTTGAGATTTGTTGGAAATGAAAGTGTCCATTTATTTAACGGGGCCATTCTTAGAAACTAATAAACCGAAAATCACTGCCACTATATGGTAACTAGGCTCCGAAATACCTTCCATACCAATATATCTTCAAATAAAGTTAATGATAGTATATTACTATAATTTTCAGTAATTGGCTGCAGAACCCCCCTTAGGTTCATCTGAGCACCAAGTTTGGTAGAAATCATACGATTACTAACAAAGTTATAATAAGTCAAGTCAAGTCTTCGGAAATTCAAGAATTTGAATGTCAATATCACCCGAAAGTGTTACATAATATATGCGTATATTACGTGTTATGCACTAATGGGACAAATTCACACTCAAATGTCATCATAAAAGAAATACACAAAACCTTTCATACCTAAAGCGTCCAGCTTCCCGTTTTCCCACTTGTTTTCTTTGGTCGCTCATTTAAATTGATTATTACACAGTCTGCCTCACAGTAAACAGGACTTTTTTAAAATAAGAACAATAAATGGGTTTTTCGGCAAATTTATTTTATTTTATTCAAAATAGTCTCCTTCCGCTTCGATACACTGATTTGCGCGACTTAACAACGTTTCGAATGACGATTTTAGGTCATTGACCTACATGGCTCCGAGAATGTCGGTACATGCCTTTTCAATGGACGGAATCTCAACATGTGCATGCCTTTCATCGGCAAATGAAGTTTTCCGAATAGATGAAAATTGCAGGGTGCCAGATCAGGCGAATACGGGGAATAATTGACCCATAAAATGCGATTTTTGCTCAAAAAATCGGTGATGATCGTTGATCGATGTGACGGCACATTATAGTGCAACAAACGCCAACTCCCTTCCTCGCGATATTCTGGCCGAATACGAATATGGCGCAGTAACCATTTGGCCCAGTGGAACGAACTCATAATAAACAATATTCTTTAAATCGTAAAAACAAATGAACATTAAAAACGAGATTTTTAGTTGCTAGTTCGTTTTGTCGCCTCGATTCAGCACTTTGACCATGTTTCGACACCAGTAACAATGTCGCAAAGGAGGTTTTCGTCCTTTTTCGACTCTTTAACGATATCCTTACAATGTTGGATTCTGAGCAATTTTTGGTCGTCTGTGAGTTTATGCGGCACAAAGTGAGAACAAACCATGCGATTGCCCAATTTTCCAGTCACAATGCGATGATCTTTGGACATTCCCAATTCCGTTTCCATAAAACGCAATGACAATTTAGGCTGAATTTTGAGAAAATCACTCTCTTTTTACAAATTTCGCCTGGCCAACATGAAGGTCGATTTTAAAACGCGTATACCACTCATGAACTCTTTCACGGGGTAGACAATAACCACAATAAACTTGTTGCATCAACTGAACGTTTCGGCAAACGTTTCACTGCGTTTAAAAAAAAAACTTAATATTGACTCTGTGCTCAATGTGCATTCTGATACCACCGACAACGCAAACATACTGTCACTTTAGGCGCAATAACTTTGCTTCCAGTGAACCAAATGTCATGAAATTTTTACTCGGGAAAAGATGTGCCTTTAGAATGCCTATAGCCTCATCAAAATGGCATCACCATGAATATCCCTATTTAAGTCCGGTTTACTTTGAGGTAGACTGTAGACTATGCTGCGCATTAACAGTAACAGATAGATTGCATATGAATTTGGTCCTCATTTAGTGACGGTGCCTTGTACTGAGTTTATCAAAAATAGGTTTCTGAAGTTAATGGAATGCCCCACTTTGCTTACTTGATTGTTGGAATGTCGGTTTCGTATTGCACTTTATTGGATACGACGAAGGTACCAATATGGAAATCTATCTCTTTTAGAAGCAAAATATCACTATATGGTGAAGGATCGAATGACTTCTTTTGTAGGTGTCCTGGTGAAGTTCCGAATAGATATAGAGAATGTCCGTCTTAACCCTTGTGTTACCATAATTTTAAATTACTTTATCTATAACCCCTTTTCGAATTTTCACGTTGAGCACAATTTTCTATAGAATTATGCATAAAGATATTTTTTTTCACTTTTTTAACTAAGAAAATTTTGAAGTAGAAAAAAAAAGTAAATGTATAATCTAATCGGGGTACCCGGGCACCCCTATACAAATGTGTTTCTGGACAAAAAAAAATGTAAATAGATATTAGATAAATAAATTATGATAGATTATATTCATTTTTATTTGTTTATAAAATACGTATGTGAATGTAATGCGATTTCATCGTTATGAAAAAATATAGAATTTTCGACGTTAACGCAGTAATATAAAAGAAAAACAATGAGATTATTGCATTGTTGTAAGAAGATAACTTTATTTTATTTTCGTAATAAACAATGTAAGCACCAAGGAAAATAATATCAAGGGTATTGAGGGAAAACGTAACTTTCACCGTTGAACATACCACACGAACATTTGGCCCATGGTATTGACGCTGGTTTTAGTTTTACTATAAAACATAATAGTTAGTGGGTATGCCTTCTAGCTGCAGGGTGGGAGAGCTGCTTTCCCTCGTGAATGCTACGGGCTGGCTCGGAAGATCTAAGCCGGCTGGACTCTGCTTCCCTCTTCCCATAACAACAGTCACGGTCTTAGGAGTTTGTGGCATCAAAACGGCGCACCAAAGCGCTAATTGGGCTCCTCGGAGCGGCCACTGATACCTACCTACCTAGTGGGAATGCCATCATCTCAAACATGCATAAATATATGTCTTATAAAAGCTTTATTCCCATATTAGTACATGAAATATTTTGTTTCGTATATGTTACCTTAAAAGTTCAACTCTTGTATAATGTATAAATTTGCTCCAAAACTGCTCCAAAATGTTTCTCATTTATAAAAGAATATAGTTTAGTTATAGTTACTTATCTTTTCAATTCAAGATCCGGGCTTTACCTGATTTAGAATTACAATCTATTTTAATTACTATTTCGCACCCCCTCAATTATGTAATCCCAGAATTGATACCACTTTCGGAAACTACATAAAATTTATTATAAATAGATATTTTTTCAATTGCAGATCATCATCACTCGGAAGATGTAACTGTTTAATTAAAATTTCAAAGTCGATTTTTATCTGAATTTCAATATGAATTATTATAGCTGTACTTTAAACTTACAAACCTGTGTCGTGTCTGGGAGTATTAATTTTCCATTCTTCGCAATTAAAGCTACCATATTTATGTAAATTAGCTTCATATCAGTACTACGTTTTCTCGCACTTAATGGGTAATATTCCTGAATTTTCCATTTCCATTAACAAATTTGCAGGTTTTCAAGTTTAATGGTACTTTATTGTGTGATTGCAATTTTTTGGAAAGGGGAAGCTTTTTGCCACTATTCACAAAAAAACCGTAATAATTCTGTAACGGTAAAAGATAGGGTACCCATTCCAATGACCAATTTTCCTCAAGCAAGTTTAAATTAAAATAAAAAATAAAAAAAACTAAAATATTAAAACTTGTACCATCATAAACTGGACAAATTAATCTAACGCATCCTAATTGATTACTACCCGGACGCTTTATTACACATGCATATATATACACATGTCCCCCTCAAGTAGTTAACACCGATATGCAAATAACTAAACAAGTCGGGAACCGGAAACTTGGCGCTCAGGTATGAAAGGTTTTGTTTCCTTCTTCTGTGAGTATATTTAAGTGTAGAACTATCCCATTTGTACGTAGCCCGTGTTGTATATGCATTTGATATGTCTGACTACCCACTTTAGTGTGATATTGATATTCGGTTGCAGTAAATTTATACGGTAGAGTCAACTTTGAGCTATTGCAACTGCAACAATATGGTAATATACTACTATTAACTTAATTTGAACGCTTCATGTTTTTTTCAGATCTTTCATTTTGGTAGTTGCTAAGAATGGGTCCGTTAAGGAAATCATCACTTTCGACCCGTCCCACTCCCCGCCTTTCTAATAAATCTCAAAACTAAGACTGGCTTCGAAAAGTACTAATACTAGTACTTTCATTTGATACTCCACTTGACTATATTCGGTGAAAAAAAATTTTAACCCTCCTTTTACATGTATGGGGACCCCCGGTTCTCAGAGGTGGCGGCGAGGAAGATGAGGCGGCAACTCTATCGGCCAAACCAAAACCAAGTGGCCGAGGAGAACCTCCATAGTGGTGGCACCGGGAGACGCTGTAATCACTTTGGCTTGCCGGCCGTGATTCAGTAGGCGAATGCTCCAGAGGCCTAATCAGGGCGATCAGACCCGAGTCTGCACGGGGACTCATCTGAAGTGGCAAATTGGTCACGAAACCTTACCAGGGGTATACTGGTACCATGGGAACCGGGAAAGCCCCTGGACTCACATACTTCGGGTGAACTCCTGTTGTATGTTAGGACAGCTCGGTTATTTGCGGTTGGCCCCCCTAGTGGGAGTTTCATGGTGGTTGTGGTTATGCTCAAGCGAGAAGAAACCTTGGGGCCTCGTCGTGGTGTTGCGTATCAACACGGGTATCGTACCCCATAGTTCGGTAGAGATTTAGGTAATTCTTGCATCCACCAGTATGAATGCTAAGCCATGCACTTGGTATAGACTGGTACCGTTGTTGCTTGTCTCAGCGGGGCCCTGATTGTGGTCACAAAATCAATCCGTGTCTGAAGAGGACCGTAGGATTAAGTCTCACGACAGGTGCCTACGTAAAACACCATGGGCTTCACTGTATGGGGACCCCCCTAAATCTCACTCACTGCATATCTGGGCGTCCCCAGTTCCCACCTTCTCACCAAATTTTGTGCTAATCGGTATAGCCGTTTCTGAGAAAGATGCGTGCGACAGGCAGACAGATGGAGAAAGGGGAGCGCAAACAACACAAGCTAGCATTGGACGTCTACACCATACCTGCGGTAACTGAGGAGGAACTTACGCAAATTTGCCTGAGAATTGGTGATAATAAAGCACCCGGTCTGGATACAGTTCCCAATAGAGCTCTTAAACTCGCTGTTAAGGCTAGACCCGATTGGTTTATCAGCGGGTTTGAAACATGCATGGTAGAAAAAGTTTTCCCTGACCGGTGGAAAAGGCAAAAGCTAGTTTTGCTCCTGAAGCCGAATAAGCACCCAAGACACCTATCATCATACCGACCGATTTGCCTTATCGACACGGCAGGAAAGATGCTCAAAAGGGTAATCTACAACAGACTGCTCCCTATCATCGAATATAAGGATGGACTATCGGAGCGACAATTTGGATTTCGTCAAACCCACTCAACGATAGGTCCCAGCGCAAAAATTCGTACCCACGATGGAGCATAAAACCTGGGAAACGCCTGCTGAACCAACGCCAACAGCTTTACTACCAAACCCTGTACCAACTGGTCCTCCAGGTTGGGGGTTGGGTAGGGCTGACAACCCTACACGGAAAACAACTTGTTACGAAGCCACAACAGGAGCCTCGGACGGCCTTTAAAACTACGGACCCGGCAACGACAACGGATCAACGATTTGCGTATTTTCTCATGGAAAGTGCGCTCCCTGTATAGAGATGAAGCTGATGAGCAGCTAGCCGATAGCCTGCCCCAATATAGGGCTGATATAACAGCGTTACAAGAGATGCGATGGACAGGGACCGGTTTCCTGGAGAAGAGCCACTACACCATATATTATAGAGGTCATCCAGTAAACCATGTGCTCGGAGTAGGTTTCTTAGTCAGCCAAAAAATGAAACCTGCTGTTACCGGCTTTGAAAACATAAGCAAACGGCTATGCACTCTGCGCTTGCGAGGCAAGTTTAGAAATATAAGCCTCACAAACGTTCACGCCCCTACAGAGGAGACTGCAGAGTCAGAGAAGGATACTTTCTACGAGGCAGTAGAATGAACCCTCGAAGCCTGTCTCAGATATGATATCAAAATCATACTTGGGGATTTTAACAGCCAAGTAGGGAAGGAGCCCTTATTCAGCCGATACGTTGGCTCACATAGCTTACACGAAAAAACAAATGATAACGGACTGCGGACTATTCAATTAGCAGTGTCACACGAAATGGTTGTTGAAAGTACCTGGTTTGCGCGAAAAGCGGTCCACAAACATACATGGGCCTCTCCAGACGGGGCCACTTTCAACCACATTGACTACGTGTTTATCGAACGCCGCCACCTCTCAGCCTTGATGAATATCAGAACATATGGGGGGGGGGACAATATAGACTCAGATCACTATCGCGTTGGCATGGTGCTCCGAGCTCGAATAACAATACCACCTAGAATCCCCTCTGACAATCAGGTGAGAGTGAACACTGAAGCCATCCACAACACAACCCTCCGTGACACCTATAAGAGGGAAATGGATGCCGAATAACCGCAGTCAACAGATGACCTGGAGATGAAGCATCAACAAATGGTCTTCACAATCACCTGAAGAACGTTATCATGGAGACGGCCACAAACATACTTGCCCCAGCCGCAAGAAAAGTCGGAACAGCTGATTTGACAATGAATGTAAGCTAGCAACGGAACGGAAGAATACCGCATACCGAGTAATGTTGCATTCTCAAAGAACGCGGGCACGCGCAGAGACTTATCACGAACTCCGTCGAGCGGAGAAACGACTTCACAGACGGAAAAAGGAAGGCTGGGAGAACCAACAAATCTGTGAAGTAGAAAAGTACAGGGAGCAACCGCACCAGGCGCGCAAATTTTACCAACAAGTCAGCAGGATGAAGCCTTATACACCTCGATGCTCATCCTGCCGAGACAAAGAGGGAAATCTGATTTCCGACAGAATGGGCATATTAGAGCGGTGGGTTGAGTACTTTGATGAGCTACTGAACAGCTAGAACATCGGCGAGTTGGAGGTCCCGCCAACTGAAGACGACGGACAAATACTGCCACCACCAAGTTTAGGAGAAACAGTCCGTGCAATTCATCGGCTAAAAAATCAGTCGCCAAGAGCCGATGGAATTACAGCCGAATTGGTTAAATATGGAGGCGACCAGTTACACCAAATGGTTCATCAACTTGTGCTCAAGGTATGGGGCAGTGAATCAATGCCTGACGATTGGCAATGAGGCATTATCTGTCTCATACATAAAAAGGGAGAAATCACACAATGCAGCCATTAACGAGGTATCACGTTGCTGAGTACCATCTATAAGATATTCTCCACTATCTTGCTAGGCCAGATAGCCCCATACGCCCAGAACATCATTGGCCCATACCAAAGAGGCTTCACTCCAGGCAAATCAGCAACAGATCAGATTTTCTCTGTGCGGCAATCGATGGAAAAACTGTTGGAATATGGACAACAGTTGCACCATCTGTTCATCGACTTTAAAGCCGCCTATGAAGCGAGGGTAAAACTGTACACGGCCATGAGAAAATTCGGTATCCCGACGAAATTAATAAGACTGACTAGGCTGACCCTGACCAATGTGCGAAGCCAGATAAAAGCAGGAGGATCATTCTGAAGACCATTCGACATTAACAACGGCCTGCGAGAAGGGTATGCGCTATCATGCGTCCTCTTTAACCTGGCCCTCACGAAGTGATCCGTGATGCCGAGATAAATGCGAGGGATACCATCCTCTTTAAATCCACCCAACTACTGGTCTACGCTACGCTATCGACATCATGGGAAGAACGACCCGAGACGTACAAATTGCCTTCATTCATATCGAGCAGCCGGCAATTGGCGCGAGGTCTTAGGGTGCACATCAATGAAGGCAAGACCAAATATATGGTCGCAACGCCAACACCAAAAACCAACCAACCAACAACATTAAACCGCACTGGTCAAACGGGAAGAATAAAACTAGGAGACTACAACTTCGGGACCGTTGATAATTTCTCGTATCTAGGGTAGAAAATTACAACCGATAACGGCTACTATGATGAAATCCACGCACGGTTGTTGACTGCCAACAGACTCTATTTTAGCTTACAAAAACTGTTCCGCTCGAAACGTCTCACCATAGGGTCAAAGCTCTTACTGTACAAGACTATGATCTTGCCAGTCCTCATGTATTCCTCGGAAACTTGGGTTCTTAGCAAGAAGAATTGGAACTCTTGGCCGCGTTTGAGAGAAGAATCCTCTGAAGAAGTTTTGGCCCCCTACATGAGGATGGACGATTCCGTAGCTTACATAACCACGAAATCTATGAGCGATACTATGACCGTCCGGTTGTGGATAAAATCCGGCTCAATAGGTTGCGGAGGGCCGGTCAATTAATCGGTATGGATGAGGATGAGCCAGCCTAGAGTCTATAAGGGCAATAGCTATGGCAGAAAAAAAAGATCAGGCAGAATCTGCCTGAGATGGAGCGATGGCATGGGTCGAATTGGTGGACCTCGGCGCAAAACCGGGATGTGTGGAGTTCCTTATTAAGGCAGGTCTAGACCGAATATCGGTTGTTGCGCCGTTGATGATGAGGATGATTTACCGTGGGCCTTAAGAAACTATGTTATTATTCATTTCTCCGTGTTTTTGCTTGGTCCATCTCTTAATATACGGAATCAGTGTATGGGTCCGGTTACCTTCTCCGGAATTATCCCACCGTTACTGCCATTTGCCGTACAGCTCCTCCTTAGTGGCTATTCCCTTTGCCCTTCTCCTCTGGTAAAGATAGTGTGCCACATTCACTATAAAATTTGTGAGAATTTTTCTCTTAATGTCACAAACTGCCTCATCTGATGTCGATATGCCGAACTTACCATTCTCCAGTTCACCGTGTAGTCCAGTGCCCCGCCCACACAGGAGGCGCGTATAGCAGGATCGACTTCACCATTTGGCGATAAGGAGCCGACTACTATATTTTGGTCCTCCAATATTAGGCATCATCTGTGCTATACATTCGTTCTTGAACTTTACTACGTACTGAGGACATACAATTTAACCCATTCCTCATCCAGTCCTAGAAGCCAAATTCACATATTCCTCATTCACATTATTCAAACAATTGGCAAATTTACATATTTTAGAAATTTAAGACTTATTGCGTTCCATTTGATACTGGAAATATTTACAAACCCCGCTTCTATGCACTTTAGGGTCACGTTGTATTCCCAAGTAATAAATATCAGGTAATTACTTGTAAGTGGACCATTTGTGAATTGTCGCTCGACAAGTACGTTGGAATAAAATCATTAACCCGGAAAAATGGTCGTTTTAATTAAAACAAATGATAAGGCTCATAGCCTGCATATGTATACTCGTATTGTTAAAAAAACCCACGACCCTTTTCCCAGCCAACTGGACAGAGGGGTGATCAACATTAGGGTGGACTTAGGGCAACATCCAAAGGCCCGCATTACACCGATGATCCGTTTCAACGCAAAGTGTGTGCGACCACGCGAAAATGTATTGCTACCTCAACGATTGTCGCAAACACTTCAAGCAATGACACGGGGTTCTAGCCTGCAGAAACATAGATTTTAAATGGAAGACAGTACGAATCAAGACTGGAGTCCACTAGGCCAGATTACTGCCTGACAGGGCTCTTCAGATTATAGAATAGGTCCCAAGGATGACCGCTTTTTGCATCTCTGTGTCCGACCCTTAGATCGAGCGTTTTCAGCACTCTATGTATTTTTTTCGGGGCTAATCCCTTCGCTGAAGTTACTACTGTTCGATCTTTTGTGATCTTCAAGTTGGCTTCAGATCATTCGACAAGGGGCCCTAATTCCGGATTTCTTCTCGCTGTTTTCCGACAGTATTCAGTATATAGTCTTGATTGAGAATCTTGCAGACGAAGTTAGAATGACTGCTGTACTCGGTACTATTCGACTTCCTGTATGCAGATGTTATGTGAAGGATGGTCTCCTTTTCACAATTGCATAACCTACAACTGGAGTTGGTGGTTATGAAGGATGTATTTTTTAAAATTTTTTATCGGGAGCGAAGCATCCTGAATTGAAGTTAGGAATGCTTCAGTCTCACAGAATAGTACACCGTTAGTCAACCACTTATTGGAGGCTTCGATGTTAATGCCTGGCAAACAACAAATTTTGGATATGACTTCTGTGAATGGGTTTCTCTTTCCACATGTCAATTTTCTGTTGGTCAAAAGTAACACTCGGCATGGTATCCCATTCTCTGCTTCGCAAGCTCAAAGGAGACAATTTATATTCTACCTTGAGGACAGCAGGATGTATTTTCTAGAGGATTATTTAAAAAAAAAAACTCAGGGAGGGAATGCATTTGATTTTAATGCAATGTTTTTAAATCAAGTACCCCCTTTCTCCCTGATGACGTGGGATCCGATCCGTTATTCCATATTTTGCATGAAACAAAATGGGTTCAAACTCAAACATGGCATATTGTCGAAATGTGTATTAAGTCATTTAATGTATATTGATGACATCACCCCCTGCTGGACATCACCATCCAGTTCAGAAAGAAATATCGGTGGACAATTGGGTTTTGACAAATGTCGCGGAAAACAATTGTTCGGGGAAATTACACCGGTAACGAAGGATACAGCCGAAATAACATACAAATTGAGGGTATGAATTCGGACAACGTCTACAAATACCTCGGATTAGTCCTGCATAATTTACAAAACGAAGAAAGGGAAAGAAGCAAAACTATAAGGGCACGGGGTTTCTGGCCGTAGATATCCTTCGAACGATAAAGCCCAGGGAAGCGTAATAAATGCTAAGGGAAAAGGAGCAATCCAACGAAGGCCAAGCCAAAGTCCTAACACGGAGGCGGCACTATTCGCGCAGGCGGGTGCAAAAATAGCTGAGCTATGTAAGTTTATCAGGCAAGCAAGACGTACCACAAGCCCTAAAAAGTATGGTGGCATTAAGAAGGAAACGATAAGGATGAAAACCGAATATCTACTATCCTAACAGTGTCATAGTCGACCCAACCATATTTTCGTCGAACGTAAAAGAGGGGGAAAGAAGAGTCCTCTAGGTAATCGATAGTCGAAAGTAATTATTCTATATGTGTTTGCATGCTGTACCGCACCAACTCTAAAATAGACAATTTTGTTCTCAATACCAGCTAACGCAGTCCTAAAGCTGGGAACACGAACCGAACAGCTGAGAACAAATACAGGAAGGCTCAGTATCCTAAAAGCTTTTGCATATCTATGGATATACAAATGCAGTTCTGACCAGTGAAGAAACAGCATCTGGATCGTTATTCTGCCAGACCTTTGTCAGACCTGCACTGGCGCTTAACGAGGGCTCCACCAGGCGACCTGCTAGCTACAGGCCAGGTCTCAGTAGAAAACTCACTTGCTCCCGAGCTAAACGAACGATTTCGAGGCTCATGGTTTCAGAGGCAAAAAGAGCACACCTATAAGGAAGTTGCAAAAATATCAAGTTGGCCTTTTGGATCTATAGGGAATGCTTTAAGCAGCTCTGCTTGGAGGTGAACGTTAGCCTATAGGGAAGTGCGTATAGAATCGTGATGCTCCAATTCAAATCATTTTTCTTTTTTTTTTATAGTACACGTGTCCTACTCTTTTGTTGCAAATAAATCATCCTGGGATTATTACAGAAACAATTCGGGAAAGCTGAAAGCTGGGCGCTTCGAGTATAAAAGTTTTGTGTCCATCTTAATGCGAAAAACTCCCTACGAACCATTTTCCATTCGCACATAGCTAAGAATACAAAATATTGCGTCGTAACTCCAAGATACACATATTTACATACATATTACATACATAGATACTGAGTTCATCCTAATTGAACAAACATTGTCTATTACGGCAAGACGATGCGTACATATATATGTGTGTATCTAACTTGATCTACCACATTTTTACGCACTTTACTCCGTACACAAAAGCATACAATGTCATGTACGTAAATTGAAAACCGTTGGTAACCAGGTACACACATGTCTATTATATAAGTTAATACCCGTAAGATTTATTAGTAAATACATATACATACACATTTCTACCTCGAATAATTGACACTGATATGCAAATCACTAAAAAAATCCAAAAAAGGGAAACTGAAACGCCCCCGTGGACCCCGCCGTTCACATAAGTTCACTGTATATGATAATGCCGTCATACACGTCTTAGGGTGCCATTTTTAAGGTTTTGTGTGAAACAAAACCTTATTAGAATGGTGACGGTGTCTGTCTGTCCGTCTGTCCGTCTGTCTGTCTGTCTGTCTGTCTGTCTGTCTGTCTGTCTGTCTGTCTGTCTGTCTGTCTGTCTGTCTGTCACACCCGATTTATTCGGAAACGGCTAGACCGATTGTCACGAAAATTGGTGAGAGTATGTAATCTGGTGATCCCTTTACATGCAGCAAGTGGCGCCATCTAGCGTTAAGTTTAAGGGGGGGTCTCCCCGTACATGTGAATGGAGGGTGCAAATTTTTTTTTCACAGAATGTAGCCAAGTAGGGTATCAAATGAAAGGTCTCAATTAGTACTTTTCGAATCTGGTTCAATATTTGATATTAGATGAAACATAGGGGAGTCAGGGTTGAAAATATGACCCACAAAAAGTGTAACAGGTCTCGTTCTCAGAACCTATCCATCCGAAAAATCTGGAAAAAATCACAGTGGTGCATCTCTACGAAATCTAGGCCTCAAAATATATCCGGTTCCGATATCTGCACAAATAAAGTTAATAATAGTATATTTCCACACTTTAGAAATTTACCCGGCACCCCCCCTTATGTTCATCTCAGAAATACAAAATTTGGCATGAGTGTAACGAAGAATATAATGCACAGTTTGATCAAGTTTGAAGAAAATCCAACTATTATTAACAAAGTTATTGGGGGTGAAACTTTACAATTTTTTGTGAATTTCGTGCACTCTACAACCCGCATGACGTCATCATCACATATCAATTCGTCAATACCACAACGAAATGAATTTTTATGAATTGGGTCGCAGACAATTATTTTGTTTTAGTTTTTTAGTTATTTGTCAACGAGACATGTGTATATGTAGGTATATAATATATGCGTGCTAATGAACTTTGCGGCTAGTGCCTAATTCAGATAGATATAAGACGTAAATCGGAAATATGGGTACGATAAATTTAGATATGTGCATATATGTGTACAGCAGGTAATAGGCAGTTTGTTTGTTTAGGGTGAGCATGATATCTATGGCTCTAATATGTACGTATGTCTCGTAGTTTGGAAAAATATGAAGGATTATGTTGGATTTGTAGCTATATACGGACAGAGAAATGTGCGTCTCTTACATAACACAAAACCTTTATACCCGAAGCGCGAGCTTCCGGTATTCCGACTTGTTTTTTAAATGCGGAACTTTGACCGTTTATAACTTCGTTAATATTATCGGCTATGCTGATGTCAAATTTTGCACTTCTGGAATGTATTTAAAGGAGGTTTCCCGGTAAAATTATAAAACAAGGTAATATACTATTATTAACTTTATGTATGCAGATGTCGGAATGGGATGTATTTTGAGGTCTAGATTTCATATTTAATTGCATCTTTGGATTTTTTTTCAGATTTTTCAGTTGGATTGGTTCTGACTTTTTGGAGCACATATTTTTAGCCCTAACTCCCCTATGTTCCACCCAATATCAAAAATAAGATCAGTTTCGGAAAGTACTAGTCGAGCCTGTTCATTTGATATCCCACATGACCATATTCGGTGAAAAAAAATGTACACCCCCTATTCGCTTGGGGAGGACCCCTTCCAAGTCAACACAAAATGGCGCCACTGACTGCATGTAAAGAAAGACACAGATAACATATTTTTACCAAATTTCGTGACAATCTTTTCAGCCGTCTCCCAGTAAATCTGGTGTAACAGACAGACAGACAGATATTGAACCGATTTTAATAAGGTTTTGTTTCACGCAAAACCTTAAAAACAGTAGCTCTCGTATTTCAATTAGCTTATTTTTTCATGGATTCATGCATTTCGAGAGCTACTTATTCCCTTCCTTATCCATTGTCTATTCCCTCGGAACCGAAGGTCACTAAAGGTTTCCAGATGACAATTCCAACGGTAACCACGCCTGGATACTTTGGTATGGGTTTGCGAAATAAATGCTCAATATTCTACAATACATTAAATTACATTTAACTGTAAGGTAGGCCCCAACCGCATACGACTGGCCTCCAACGCCTATTTTGCAAACACTAGGCAGTCTTATGAGCAGTTTGTCACTGCCACACTTAGTATCCACTATGGCACTAATTAAAAAGTTTTCTTTTTCTTTTAAATTCAGAAACAATGTGTCTAATTTAGATATGGAACAATAAAACAATGTGTTTAATTTAAATATGGCACCGACTGTGTGCCTTCTCACCGACGGCTGTAGCTGAAGAGAACGGTTAGGTTTTCCACGCGGTACCTCTGTCTCCAACCAATGGAACTTTTTCACCGCTGGTTCTCCACTCTCGTGGCGAGTTCTAAAAAACCACGGAGAGCGCCGGCGGCGCATTCCATCCGCTCGCATTAATAACATTCGAAAAAAATTTCGAATGTTGTTAATTCTGCTGCGTTACATCACTCCGCCCCCAGATGAAACCGAGGGGTTTCAGCGACCGAACCCGGAACTGCGTTCTCCATCATTCCGCGAAGCGCGACGTTGCTTTGGGGCGCGCACGGGCTTTAGCCTGGATAGGGAGACCGCCTTTTTGTGTCCTCCAATTTCGAGCTGGAAGAAATGCTCTCCCCGCTCGAGAACACGGTAAGGGCCTTCATATGGAGGCTGCAGCGGCTTCCGGACGTCATCCGTCCTGACCAGGCTCCTTAGGAGTGTCGGATGGGCGGTGTGACTTTGATGTGTCGAAGATTGTCCCTCAGCAGACGCAGTAATCCCGACTCTGTGAGGCCCGATCTCTTGTCGAAGACTGGGTCACTTGGGAGTCTTGAGTTCTCCCCGTATACCAGCTCCGCGGGGCTGGCGGCAAATTCCTCTCGGCGGGTTGTTCGTTGGCCGAGTAGGACGAGATACAAGACTTTAGTCCAGGACGGATCGTCGCGGGCCATAATGGCGGCTGTCAGCGTCCGGTGCCAACGTTCTAGCATCCCTTTGGATTGCGGTTGGTATGCAGTAGTCCGCTGGCGTTTGAAACCCAGGAGTTTGCCTAACTCCGAGAAGAGGGTGGACTCAAATTGCATTCCCTGGATAGTGATGACCACTGCGGCGATGCCAAAGCGAGGGATCCACTCTCGACAGAGGGCTTCACCATAAGATTGCGCCGTAATGTCCTTCAGAGGTATTGCCTCAGGCCACCGCATAAACCTGTCGATGATTGTGAGGCAATACTTGTAACCGTGCGAGTCTCGTAAAGGGCCTACTATGTCAAGGTGGGTGAAACCGCTTGGTAGTGCGAGGAAATGAGCCCACTTCTTTCTACATGCCTGGTAACTTTACACTTCTAGCATGCGATGCACCCTCTGGCCTCGGAGTTGACATCCTTGTTCATGGAAGGTCAGAAGTATTTCTCGGTGACTAGCCGATTTGTCGTCCTAATGCCTGGATGCGCTAAGTCGTGAAACGCATGAAACATTTCCTTGCGAAAGGTGGCCGGAACACATGGCCGGGGTCCCTTTTCCGAGTCTTCACAGGAGAGAAAGAGGTTCGAGCCGAAGTTGGGCAACTCCCGAAATTTATATTTGGGGTTGGATTTGAGGCTGCGTCTGCGCGTACTGCCTTCCTGCGCCTTGGATAGCCGAGAAGTCGAGTGCGGCGTGGATTTTAACCTCGGAGACACGTAAAAAAGCCTCAGCAACTATGTTGTTCTTGCCAGACACGTGCTGGATGTCTGACGTAAACTGGCTTATAAAGTTCAGGTGTCGAAGCTAACGAAGGAATGCTTTGTCGGGCTTTTGCTTCAAAGCGCACGTGAGAGGCTTATGGTCCGTGAACACTGTAAACGGCCTGCCTTCTAGGGAGAAGCGGGAGTATTTGATGCTCAAGTACGTGGCGAGCAGTTCTCGATCGTAGGTACTGTAGTTCCGTTGAGCGGGGTTGGGTTTTCTACGCCGTCCCTGTGTCTCCAACCAACGGAACTTTTTCATTGCTGGCTCTCTACTCTCGAGGCGAGTTAAAAAAAAAAACTACGGAGAGCGCCGGTGGCGCCATCCATCTGCTCGCATTAACCGTTAATGCCAAAATACCATACCGAATAAGGACCTAAGCTCGCCATGAAATCCAAAACGGATATATTGGGTGAGTTGTTTATAGTGTGCATATTTCTTTCAACATGGAAGTGGCAGTTGATACTACTCTTTGAGGCTGGTAAACCTCCTATCAAATCGCGAGTATGAGTGCTGCTAAGCCAGATCAACCTCTGATGCCTTTAAATTGGTTACTGGCTCGGCTGAAGATGCATTCGACGGGCGGATAGCGACTAATATGGATATGGATTCCGGATTATAGGAGAACATTTTCCGCACTTGTACCCTACATGGCCCCTAATAGGCCGACTGCTGTAGAATATCATCATCATCATCATCAACGGCGCAACAACCGGTATCCGGTCTAGGCCTGCCTTAATAAGGAACTCCAGACATCCCGGTTTTGCGCCGAGGTCCACCAATTCGATATCCCTAAAAGCTGTCTGGCGTCCTGGCCCACGCCATCGCTCCATCTTAGGCAGGGTCTGCCTCGTCTTCTTTTCCTACCATAGATATTGCCCTTATAGACTTTCCGGGTGGGATCATCTTCATCCATACGGATTAAGTGACCCGCCCACCGTAACCTATTGAGCCGGATTTTATCCACAACCGGACGGTCATGGTATCGCTCATAGATTTCGTCATTGTGTAGGCTACGGAATCGTCCATCCTCATGTAGGGGGCCAAAAATTCTTCGGAGGATTCTTCTCTCGAACGCGGCCAAGAGTTCGCAATTTTTCTTGCTAAGAACCCAAGTTTCCGAGGAATACATGAGGACTGGCAAGATCATAGTCTTGTACAGTAAGAGCTTTGACCCTATGGTGAGACGTTTCGAGCGGAACAGTCTTTGTAAGCTGAAGTAGGCTCTGTTGGCTGACAATAACCGTGCGCGGATTTCCTCATCGTAGTTGTTATCGGTTGTGATTTTCGACCCTAGATAGGAGAAATTGTCAACGGTCTCAAAGTTGTATTCCCCTATCCTTATTCTTGTTCGTGCTTGTGTTTGACCAGTGCGGTTTGATGTTGTTGGTTGATTCGTCTTCGGTGCTGACGTTGCCACCATGTATTTTGTCTTGCCTTCATTGATGTGCAGCCCAAGATCTCGCGCCGCCTGCTCGATCTGGATGAAGGCAGTTTGTACGTCTCGGGTGGTTCTTCCCATGATGTCGATATCGTCAGCATAGGCCAGTAGTTGGGTGGACTTGAAGAGGATCGTACCTCTTGCATTCACCTCAGCATCACGGATCACCTTCTCGAGGGCCAGGTTAAAGAGGACGCATGATAGCGCATCCCCTTGTCGTAGACCGTTGTTGATGTCGAATGGTCTTGAGAGTGATCCTGCTGCTTTTATCTGGCCTCGCACATTGGTCAGGGTCAGCCTAGTCAGTCTTATTAATTTCGTCGGGATACCGAATTCTCTCATGGCCGTGTACAGTTTTACCCTGGCTATGCTATCATAGGCGGCTTTAAAGTCGATGAACAGATGGTGCAACTGTTGTCCATATTCCAACAGTTTTTCCATCGCCTGCCGCAGAGAGAAAATCTGATCTGTTGCTGATTTGCCTGGAGTGAAGCCTCTTTGGTATGGGCCAATGATGTTCTGGGCGTATGGGGCTATCCGGCCTAGCAAGATAGTGGAGAATATCTTATAGATGGTACTCAGCAACGTGATACCTCTATAATTGCTGCACTGTGTGATATCTCCCTTTTTATGTATGAGACAGATTATGCCTCGCTGCCAATCGTCAGGCATTGATTCGCTGTCCCATACCTTGAGCACAAGTTGATGAACCACTTGGTGTAACTGGTCGCCTCCATATTTAACCAATTCGGCTGTAATTCCATCGGCTCCTGGCGACTTATGATTTTTTAGCCGATGAATTGCACGGACTGTTTCTCCTAAACTTGGTGGTGGCAGTATTTGTCCGTCGTCTTCAGTTGGCGGGACCTCCAACTCGCCGATGTTCTGGTTGTTCAGTAGCTCATCAAAGTACTCAACCCATCGCTCTAATATGCCCATTCTGTCGGAAATCAGATTTCCCTCTTTGTCTCGGCAGGATGAGCATCGAGGTGTATAAGGCTTCATCCTGCTGACTTGTTGGTAAAACTTCCGCGCCTGGTGCGGTTGCTCCCTGTACTTTTCTAGTTCACAGACTTGTTGGTTCTCCCAGGCTTCCTTTTTCCGTCTGTGAAGTCGCTTCTCCGCTCGACGGAGTTCGTGATAAGTCTCTGCGCGTGCCCGCGTTCTTTGAGAATGCAACATTACTCGGTATGCGGCATTCTTCCGTTCCGTTGCTAGCTTACATTCATCGTCAAACCAGCCGTTCCGACTCCTTTTGCGGCTGGGGCCAAGTATATTTGTGGCCGTATCCATGATAACGTTCTTCAGGTGGTTGTGAAGATCATTAGTTGATGCTTCATCTCCAGGTCCTCTATTGACTGCGGTTATTGCGGCATCCATTTCCCTCTTATAGGTGTCGCGGAGGGTTGTGTTGTGGATGGCTTCAGTGTTCACTCTCACCTGATTGTCAGAGGGGATTCTAGGTGGTATTGTTATTCGAGCTCGGAGCACCATGCCAACGAGATAGTGATCCGAGTCTATATTGGCCCCCCTATATGTTCTGACATTCATCAAGGCTGAGAGGTGGCGGCGTTCGATCAACACGTGGTCAATTTGGTTGAAAGTGGTCCCGTCTGGAGAGGCCCACGTATGTTTGTGGACCGCTTTTCGCGCAAACCAGGTACTTCCAACAACCATTTCGTGTGACCCTGCTAATTGAATAGTCCGCAGTCCGTTATCATTTGTTTTTTCGTGTAAGCTATGGGAGCCAACGTAACGCCTGAATACGGGCTCCTTCCCTACTTGGCTGTTGAAATCCCCAAGTATGATTTTGATATCATATCTGGGACAGGCTTCGAGGGCTCTTTCTACTGCCTCGTAGAAGGTATCCTTCTCCGACTCTGCAGTCTCCTCTGTAGGGGCGTGAACGTTTATGAGGCTTATATTTCTAAACTTGCCTCGCAAGCGCAGAGTGCATAGCCGTTCGCTTATACTTTCAAAGCCGATAACAGCAGGTTTCATTTTTTGGCTGACTAAGAAACCTACTCCGAGCACATGGTTTACTGGATGGCCGCTATAATATATGGTGTAGTGGCTCTTCTCCAGGAAACCGGTCCCTGTCCATCGCATCTCTTGCAACGCTGTTACATCAGCCCTATATTGGGACAGGGTATCGGCTAGCTGCTTATCAGCTTCATCTCTGTACAGGGAGCGCACGTTCCATGAGAAAATGCGCAAATCGTTGTTCCTTTGTCGTTGCCGGGTCCGTCGTTTTAATATCCGTCCTATCCGAGGCTCCTGTTGTGGCTTCGTAACGGTTGTTTTCCGTGTAGGGTTGTCAGCCCTACCCAACCCCCAACCTGGAGGACCAGTTGGTACAATTTGTCCCGTTTTTAGGCGCGGGAGACTCGCCTTCATCCTTCTCCGTCTGCAGCTTTTCGTTAA
Organism: Hermetia illucens; assembly: GCF_905115235.1. NCBI lineage: Eukaryota > Metazoa > Arthropoda > Insecta > Diptera > Stratiomyidae > Hermetia > Hermetia illucens. The sequence continues at coordinate 65,142,989 of NC_051850.1, read as the reverse complement.
GAAAGAGCTCCCAGCGGTCACCACGTGGAGGTGGAGATAGGGTTTGGTAGTAGAGCTGTTGGTGTTGGTTCAGCAGGCATTTCCCAGGTTTTATGCTCCATCGTGGGTACCAATCCACGTTTCGCCCCGGGACCTATACTACCCTTTGACCACCAATGTGTAGAATATCACCTGCGACAATGTGTTTGACCTTCCGAATCCGGAGGAGATCACGATGATGGGTTTCCCCGACCACATTGCACTGGTTGTCGTAGCAGAGCATCGCAGATGCTGAGTTATACTCATACAAAGCAATCAATACTTTGTGGCTGGGAGGAAACTGAAACTGCCCTCATCACTAAAAGCAATAACATCCACACTCAACTTGGGAATCTTACCATCGCTTGCAAGCCGGCCATACTTTCGAGTGATAATAGGCACGAAGCTCGGCTAGAAGCAGCACCGGTAGTATGTTTGCAAACAATCGAACACATAAGTATGATTCTGGTAATTCTTTTTAAAACTAGGATCTTCCAAATTTTGCAGAATCCGAATCTTATTGATTAAATAAAAATAAACTCCAGCCTAGCGTTTGGAATTTCTGATTATTAAGAGGTTAACTGTATCAATATTCTATGTAAGGTATGTAAGCGAAACATGTTCGAGTGATCTTTCAGTTTTTCTCGATATTTATTGGCTTAAGCAAGTATTTTGTTATCTACGAGAGGAGTATTTAGATTTCCATGTAAACTACTATCCTTGATGAGCTGAGATGTATTCATTATTATTTGAAGGATGTTCGACTAGGTTTGCTCATCTCTGACTTTTCACCTCATAACTGAATTCCGTAGGTTCAGATGGGTTAGTTCTTGTCTCACTTGCTTTCTAATTTAGTACAATTGCGTTTTATGCCAGACTCTGTCGAAAGCCTGGCCAATATCGAGGAAATCCACGGAACAATATCCTTTCTGGTTAAAAGCTTGTCTTATTGAGGAAACAATACGGTGAACCTGTTGTGTTGAGCGATGCTTTTCTCAGAAGTCGAATCGATAGTCGAGGATTTTATTGCGCCTTACTAGGAAGGACAGAATCTTTGATGCTAGCAATTTTCCGAATACTTTTGATAACGATTTGATAAAAAGGTTTATCGGCCGGTATGATGCTACTTGCGTGGGACCTTTTCCCGATTTTGTGACCGTAATTATAATCATCATCATCATCAACGGCGCAACAACCGGTATCCGGTCTAGGCCTGCCTTAATAAGGAACTCCAGACATCCCGGTTTTGCGCCGAGGTCCACCAATTCGATATCCCTAAAAGCTGTCTGGCGTCCTGGCCCACGCCATCGCTCCATCTTAGGCAGGGTCTGCCTCGTCTTCTTTTCCTACCATAGATATTGCCCTTATAGACTTTCCGGGTGGGATCATCTTCATCCATACGGATTAAGTGACCCGCCCACCGTAACCTATTGAGCCGGATTTTATCCACAACCGGACGGTCATGGTATCGCTCATAGATTTCGTCATTGTGTAGGCTACGGAATCGTCCATCCTCATGTAGGGGGCCAAAAATTCTTCGGAGGATTCTTCTCTCGAACGCGGCCAAGAGTTCGCAATTTTTCTTGCTAAGAACCCAAGTTTCCGAGGAATACATGAGGACTGGCAAGATCATAGTCTTGTACAGTAAGAGCTTTGACCCTATGGTGAGACGTTTCGAGCAGAACAGTCTTCGTAAGCTGAAGTAGGCTCTGTTGGCTGACAACAACCGTGCGCGGATTTCATCATCGTAGTTGTTATCGGTTGTGATTTTCGACCCTAGATAGGAGAAATTATCAACGGTCTCAAAGTTGTATTCCCCTATCCTTATTCTTGTTCGTGCTTGTGTTTGACCAGTGCGGTTTGATGTTGTTGGTTGATTCGTCTTCGGTGCTGACGTTGCCACCATGTATTTTGTCTTGCCTTCATTGATGTGCAGCCCAAGATCTCGCGCCGCCTGCTCGATCTGGATGAAGGCAGTTTGAACGTCTCGGGTGGTTCTTCCCATGATGTCGATATCGTCAGCATAGGCCAGTAGTTGGGTGGACTTGAAGAGGATCGTACCTCTTGCATTCACCTCAGCATCACGGATTACCTTCTCGAGGGCCAGGTTAAAGAGGACGCATGATAGCGCATCCCCTTGTCGTAGACCGTTGTTGATGTCGAATGGTCTTCAGAGTGATCCTGCTGCTTTTATCTGGCCTCGCACATTGGTCAGGGTCAGCCTAGTCAGTCTTATTAATTTCGTCGGGATACCGAATTCCCTCATGGCCGTGTACAGTTTTACCCTGGCTATGCTATCATGGGCGGCTTTAAAGTCGATGAACAGATGGTGCAACTGTTGTCCATATTCCAACAGTTTTTCCATCGCCTGCCGCAGAGAGAAAATCTGATCTGTTGCTGATTTGCCTGGAGTGAAGCCTCTTTGGTATGGGCCAATGATGTTCTGGGCGTATGGGGCTATCCGGCCTAGCAAGATAGTGGAGAATATCTTATAGATGGTACTCAGCAACGTGATACCTCTATAATTGCTGCACTGTGTGATATCTCCCTTTTTATGTATGACACAGATTATGCCTCGCTGCCAATCGTCAGGCATTGATTCGCTGTCCCATACCTTGAGCACAAGTTGATGAACCACTTGGTGTAACTGGTCGCCTCCATATTTAACCAATTCGGCTGTAATTCCATCGGCTCCTGGCGACTTATGATTTTTTAGCCGATTAATGGCACGGACTGTTTCTCCTAAACTTGGTGGTGGCAGTATTTGTCCGTCGTCTTCAGTTGGCGGGACCTCCAACTCGCCGATGTTCTGGTTGTTCAGTAGCTCATCAAAGTACTCAACCCATCGCTCTAATATGCCCATTCTGTCGGAAATCAGATTTCCCTCTTTGTCTCGGCAGGATGAGCATCGAGGTGTATAAGGCTACATCCTGCTGACTTGTTGGTAAAACTTCCGCGCCTGGTGCGGTTGCTCCCTGTACTTTTCTAGTTCACAGACTTGTTGGTTCTCCCAGGCTTCCTTTTTCCGTCTGTGAAGTCGCTTCTCCGCTCGACGGAGTTCGTGATAAGTCTCTGCGCGTGCCCGCGTTCTTTGAGAATGCAACATTACTCGGTATGCGGCATTCTTCCGTTCCGTTGCTAGCTTACATTCATCGTCAAACCAGCCGTTCCGACTCCTTTTGCGGCTGGGGCCAAGTATATTTGTGGCCGTATCCATGATAACGTTCTTCAGGTGGTTGTGAAGATCATTAGTTGATGCTTCATCATATAATAGCAGTTATAAAAGTTTTCCATATGTTCAAGAAGTGACCAATACGTGCCATCGGGTTAAAAATCTTAATCAGCATCCCGAAAGTTGAACATTGTTTTCCACTGGGTTGGGTGTAAAAACATAAATCGCCAGTACAGTACCTTTTTCAGCATCACCTCGGGCCCAGTCACCATCTCCTAAGCACAACGGTGGTGAATGTCGTTTCCGATTCCTAAAAGCTTTCCGAAGAAAATAGCCCATGTCCGATGCATACTCTGCTGATTTTTATCATTCATAGCTTTTCATATATTATATTCATATATAATATTGTATTGGGTTGGGGAAAAAGAAATGTCGTATTTCGTCCATAGATGGCGACACTTAAACACTTATGTGTACTTATCGCATCGGGTCATACTATACGGCGATTTGGAGACGACAATCTGTGCTACAAATGTCTCTTTGACAGTATTGTGATCGTAAGTTTCAGTCTCAAGTTAAAGAGCGTCAAAGATGGAGTCCACCAAGGAAGAAATTCATCATATTTTACATTTTTACTACCTGAGAGGTAAAAATGCAACGAAGGTGGCCGAAAAAATTTGTGAAGTTTATGGGCCCGATACTGTAACGACTCGCATGGCACAGCGTTGGTTCGATCGATTTCGTTCTGGTGTAGTGGATGTCCAAGATACACCCCGTACTGGTAGGCCAATCGTCGTAGAAACCGATGAAATCGTCGAAATCATCTGAGTAGACCGGATTTGAGCATTCGCTCGATTGGCCAGAAACTGGGTATAGACCACAAAACCCTTTGGAACCATTTGCAGAAGACTGGATTCCGAAAAAAAGCTGAATGTTTGGGTGCCACACGAGTTGAGGCAGAAAAATCTCTTTGGCCGAAATCAACGCATGCGATGCATTGCTGAAACGGAGGGAATTCAACCCATTTTTAAAGCGAATGGTGACTGGTGATGAAAAGTGGATCACGTACGATAACCTCAAGCGAAAAAGATTGTGGTCGACGATCGCCGAGCCGGCCCAAACCATCGCCAAACCCGGATTAACGGCCAGGAAGGTTTTGCTGTGTGTTTGGTGGGATTGGAAGGGAATCATCCACTATGACCTGTTCAACTATGGCCAGATCCTCAATTCGGTCCTCTACTGTGAGCAACTCGACTGTTTGAAACAGGCGATTGGCCAGAAGCGATCAGAATTGATCGATAGGAATGGTGTTGTGTTCCACCAAGACAATGCACGGCCTCACATCATTTTAGATGACCCGCCAGAAACTACGGGAGCTCGGACGGGATGTCCTAGCGCACCCACCGTATAGTCCGGACCTGGTACCAAGTGATTACCATCTCTTCCGGTCCTTGCTACTAAGTTGGCCTCAAAAGAGGCTTGTGAAAACTGGCTATCTGAGCTTTTTGCAGATTAGGAAGGGAGCCTTTTAAATGACAATAAGTTTGCGAACAAAATGGCGCATATTTGACTGAGATCGGGTAATTCTAAGTATGTTAAATAAAGCGTCAAATATCGATCACAAATACGACATTTCTTTTTCCCCAACCAAATATTTTGTGCTCTCTGACAGTTCGGCTCTTAGCAGTAGAGAACGACGTGCTTGTTATGCACGTCGCAGAATTCCTTTTTTTTTAGATCATTTCTCCGATACGGGCTGAGGGCTTATATCGGCTGGCTACATTTTGGTTTTGTTTCATGGATAGTAGTGCAGTCAGGCACAGTGTGTTGGTGAAACTTTGGATGGCTAGGTAACTGCCATGCTTTGTTTTCAGAAAAATTCTATTAGTTAAGTAAGAACTTATATATTTACGGCATTTAGCCAGTTTTCTGTTTTTAAATCCATTTAGATCCAAGGTGAAGCATCTGTGAATTTCACTTTGCAAAGTTTATAGGTCTTTTCGTCAGTTCATTCATCAATGCGGACCATGTTACAGAACATGATGCGTAACCAATCACAAATGACCGATCTGACAATGGAATGCAAACGGCATCAGTCAACACAAACTTGAGATGTACAACTGTACAGACATTTTGCTGACCTCCGATTTGTATCTTACACAAAAGAACAACTACGAAATGAAAAGATACAAATTCTACGATAGCAAACATCCAGATGACAAGGTCCACGGTGGAACTGGTATTCTAATCAAATCCCGGCTTAGACACTTTGTTCTGAACAGTACTGTTGATGCTGCATCTATCCACCTAACCGAATTTCACGATAAAATCACCTTTTCAGCAATACATTGCCTAAGGTTTAAAATTATGACACAACAGTTTACTGGTTTCTTTAGCACTCTTGGAAAGAAATTTTTAAGGGCATACCAAGCACATCGACTGGGGTGTCAAGAATAATCTCTCCGAAAGGCAGACAATTGTTCGACACCATAAGCAAGTCCGAAGGGCTTGATCTTCCTTCTTGAGATCAGGACAACGTATTGGCCCATGGACCTGTGTAAAATTCCTGATCTTATCAGTTTTGGAGTTACAAAAAACATCCGTTGAAACCAGATTTGCGCCACAGGCAACTTTCCTTTCCTCTGGTATGATCACTATTACCAACCAAGCAATAAATTTAAACAGGCCCGACAAATTAGCGCCATTCACTGAGTAGAATTTGAAGCATTGCGATTGGTTACGAATTAGTTCCTCCATCATTGCTTGCATGGAGTTTATAAACTGAATGATAGAAACTACATAGCTCCATTTTACTCTATGCAGCCCAAAGTTGTAGGAAGGCATGATGTTCACAAATTGGATTCATTCTAAAGAAAAACAACCCTAAAAATGTATTCTGTTTTCAGAATTTTGTGTTATCTGTCTTCAGGACGATGCAGGGTTCGTTATCTCGAGAATGGTAGATAAGATGACGAGAATACATAATATGAAGTTAATATTTCGTTTATCGCAGACGAAAAATGACGAAAGGGAGAGTTCTACGTATAATTAGAGGAAAATGCCGTTACAGGTACTGCGTGCAGAAGAAAGGAAAATAAATTAGTGGTATAATACCTTATGTTTGTTGCAAAAGCAACGCAGGCGAGCCGGCGGTGATTTTAGTGGGTATAAATCCTATACGCTGGTATATCAAGGCAGGTGCCTTTCGATGATTTCCACCTCCTCAAAAGGAAACAAGGACAGATAGGCAGGCAGATAGACAGAGACTCAATTAAAAAAATTCGATTTAAATAAAATCTTGTTTTCTACAAAATTTTCAAAAATACTTCTAATACAAACTTAATCGTTTTAGCGGTAATGGGTGCGAGATCAAATAAAAATTATAAAAACAAACAAAACTTGTTAATGATGAATGAGAGCGATATCAATGTCCAAATAGATAACACATACATACACACACGTGGTATAACCACACTAAAATTTCAAAAAAAGTAATTCAAGCAAGAAACAATCCGGGAAACCGGAAGTTTTGTTTACTTCTTCTGTGAGTATGTTTGAGTGCAGCCCGTATTGTACATGCATTAGCATGTCAGACTACTCACTTTAGTGTGATATTGGTATTAAGTTGCAGTAAATTTACATGGTGAAGTCAATTTTGAGCTACTGTAACTTTGTTAGTAATAGCACGATTTTGATCAAACCTAGCGATACCATTCTTCATATTATATTCTATAATATTATAAACTTTAATAACTCTAGGAGAAACTAAGGGGGGTTTTCACTAAATTTCCCCAAAAATATGGTAACATACTATTGTTAACTTAATTTGAACATATATCGATATGGAGAGCATTTTGAGGCCTGGACACCATGTTGGGGCAGCTTCATGAATTTTTTTCAGATTTTTTGGTTGGGTGGTTTCTGAGAATGGGTCCGTTAAAGAAATCATCCCACTCCCTGCGTTTCTAACAAATGTCAAAACGAAAAGTACTAATCAAGACCTTTCATTTAATACACAACACGACTATATTCGGTGAAAAAAAATGTTACCCCCATGTATGGAGAGCCCCCCTTAATCTTAACGTAGAAGGATATTACTCACTGCATGCCTCTTCGTTCACAGTTCCCACTTTCTCACCAAATTGCTTGTCAATCGCTGTAGCCGTTTCTGAGAAAAGTGCGTGTGACAGACAGAAACATGTGGTCTATATACAGTGCAAGGATCTCGATGAAGTGACATCCAAAGGAGAAATTTGCACTGCCTTGAAGGAGCAGTTCATGTTGGAGGAACTTGCCGAAGAGGCCATTGTGAAAAGCCTATGGCAATACTCAAACGGCCGCATTGCGATTGCAGTGGACACAGCACAGAAGTTATTGGCGGCCGGGAAGGTTCGAATCGGATGGGTTGTTTGCCGTCTGAGAGAACAGATTTCTTTAAAGAGGTTCTTCAAGTGCCTCACGTTTGGCCATTTCGCGAAGGCATGCACCAGCAGCATTGATCGGTCCGATCGAAGCAGAAGGGGTGGGGAGAGGGGCCATATTGCCAAAGCGTGCAATAGGGACCCCAAATGCCTATTGTGTGAAGGAAGTGAGGGATGGGATTACCGGCATACTGCCGGAAGTGCTAAATGCCCGGAATTTAGAAAGGTGCTGACTTCAATGAAAAAATGAGGTTTATTGAAATAAACCTCAATCATTGTAGGGTCGCTCAAGGTTTACTCGAGCAGACCATCCACGAATCCGAGATATAAATTGCCATCATTAGCGAACTCTATAGAAACCGTCATGGTGGCGTATGGGTTACAGATTCGACTGGTGGAGCGGCGATATGGGCATGCGGTTGACAAGCCACACAATCTACTGGGAATCAGACATACAGCGGCTTTATTTGGGCGAAAATAAACGGGGTATATGTGCACAGCTGTTACGCCCCACCAAGCTTGACACTGCCCGAATCAAGGAAATGCTTGACATTTTTGTTCTCGACGGAAGGGGTCGTAGTCTAAGGGTGATTGCTGATGACTTCAATGCTTGGGCCCGTGAGTGGGGTAGCAGAGAGACAAATGCAAGAGGCCGCAGTCTATTAGACGTTTTCGCTCAGTTGGATACCATTCTGGCCAAAGAAGGATATGTAAACACCTTTTAGAAAGGGGGATCTGCCTCAATCGTAGAGCTAACTTAAATCAGCCCTGCTCTGGCACGTGGTATTTCTTGGCGCGTCAGTAAGCACTACACCCACAGCGATCACCAGGCAATCTTTTTTGGGCCATGGGTGGAGTCACCGGGTATAAGACCATCATGCTCGAAACCGAGAAAGATGTCAGACTGGTCCGCTAAAGCTCTGGATGAGCAGACCTTCATGGAGGTGTGGTTAGACCAACCTAATAAAGCAGGCGCCTCTATGGAACGAGCTGTCCATGTGGCCCAATGCATCGCCAAAGCGTGTGATACGTCCATGCCGAGGAGGTGCTAATTCCCCAGTAGAAGACCAAACTACTGGTGGAATGCTGAACTGGCCAGCCTTCAATCAGCCTGCCACCGAGCCAGCGGCTCAGAGAGCGGTAGGCAGAATCGACATCCAACGGAGCAAGAGAGAAAGCTTTAAGGAGCTCTGTTCGGACGTAACCCCGTGAGGGAGCGCCTATAGAATCTTGATGGGGCAATTCAGAGGCCGATCATTTTCGCAGAACACGTGCCCTTCACTCTTGCTAAAAATTATCCACTGGTTATTCCCCTAGCTAGAGAAGGGCATAGACAGCTTCCAGCGACCTCTGAATGCGACGGTAGTCACCAGTGACGAGCTGCTGGAGATCTGCGCTAGGATAGGAGATAACAAAGCTCCGGGTCTGGACGGCGTGCCGAATAAGGCCCTTAAACTTGTCGTGAAATCCAGACCGGACATGTTCGCTGAGTTGTTCGAAGCGTGCATGTTCGAGGAAATATCCCCCCTCTATCATGGAAACGACAGAAGTTGATGCTACTGCCTAAGGCTGGCAAACCTCCAGGTGATCCAACCTCCTACAGACCTATTGGTCTTTTGGACATTGTGGGGCAAATGTTTGAGCGAGCAATCTATAATAGATTACTCCCGATTGTTGAGAGCCAGGGAGGTCTCTCAGATCGGCAGTATGGGTTCCGTAAAGCCAGATCAACCATTGATGCCATCAAAATGATTACTGGCTTGACCGAAGATGCAATCCATGGAAAGGGAAGTACTAGCAAATATTACGTGGTAGTAACCCTGGATGTGGATAAAATCAGGCTCAATAGGTTACGGTAGGCGGGTCACCTAATCCGTATGGATGAGGACGATCCCACCCGGAAAGTCTATACGGGCAATATCTATGGCAGAAAAAGAAGACAAGACAGACCCTGCCTAAGATGGAGCGATGGCGTAGGCCAGGACGCTAGACAGCTTTTAGGGATATGGACTAGGTGGACCTCGGCGCAAAACCGGGATGTCCGGAGTTCCTTATTAAGAATAGCGGTTGTTGCGTTGTTGATGATGACGATGAGTAACCCTGGATGTGAGAAATGCATTCAATTCGGCAAACTGGAATCTAATATCGAAATCTCTAGCGAAGGTTGGTATTCCCGCCTATCCCGTTGCTATCGTCGATCGTTATTTAACTGAAAGGAAGCTCTGGTATGACACTGATGACGGACCCCAGGAGTACGTTGTTTCCGCGGGTGTTCCGCAAGGCTCCGTATTGGGCCCACTACTATGGAACATCATGTACAACGATGTACTTAATCTCCCCCTTCCGGAGGAAGCCACAGTGGTGGGTTACGCTGACGATATAGCGCTGGCTATTGTCGCAAAGCATCTCGAAGATGCTGAGTTATACTCAAGGGAGGCAATCGGTGCTATTAAAAGTTGGGTTAAGAGCTCTGGTTTGGCACTTCCGGAGGAAAAAATAGAAGCGGTCCTCATCACCAAACACCAAATTTTTCCAGTATTCAAACTGGGAATCATATCATCACTTCTAAGCCTGCGATCAAATACTTGGGAGAGATGATAGACAGGAAGCTTAGCTATAAGCAACACGTGCCGTATGTTTATGATAGAGCATCCACTGCAAGTGTGGTGCTGGCAACGATGATGCCGAACGTGGGAGGGCTACGGCATGCTTCCAGGCTGCTTATAGTTAGGATAGTGAGTTCGATTCTGCTCTATGCAGCTCCAGTTTGGGGAAAGGCATTGCAGGTTACATTTAACGATAACAAATTGAGTTCAGTCTACAGAAAAACAGCCCTAAGGGTGTGCTCGGCATTGAGGACTGTCTCAGATGATGCAGCATTCGTCATCTCTGGAATGATGCCCATTGACATCTCGGCAGAGACGAATATATATTATGCGAAGTCTACCTCTCCTTTATCGCAGACGAAGATCCCCGAAAGGGAAAGATCTCTAAATAGATGGTAAGAACGTTGGGAATGCTCGGCAAAGGGTCGGCGGACATACAGGCTCATCCCTACCATCAAGGATTGGTTTGAGAGACGGCACGGTGAGATTAATTGTAATCTTACTCAGTTTTTCACGGAGCATGGAGGATATCGCCAGTACCTGTTCAGGTTTTAACTAGATACCTCACCCAATTGTCCAAACCGCGATGGAGCCCCAGAGGACCCAGAGCATGTATTCTTCCACTGTTCAAGGTTTGTGGAGGAAAGGAAGAACCTAGAGGAGACTCTAGGAGAGGTGCTCGTACCAGAGAATCTAGTGCGAAGAATGTTAGCATGTCAGGAAGACTGGAATGCGATCAACTCCATGGTCGTATCTATCCAGAGCAAACTGCGAAAGGCAGAGGAGACTAGAAAAGCGCGGTTACGTACGCCGCGTACAGACGAAAGGGGAACAAGCTAAAATGACCTGACTCCGCCCCGTGATGTAATACCGTACGGTGGTTCTAAGGGGCTTGGGGTGAGTCGACGGTGGTTTTAGTGGGTAAGAATCCCACACGCTGGCGTGTCCAGGCCAGTGTCTTTTGAAGATTTCCACCTCATCAAAAAAAAAAAGGACAGACAAATAGATAGACAGACAGACGGGCAGACAGACAGACATTGAACCGATTTTATTAAGGTTTTGTTTGCAAAACAAACAAAACGAAATAAACCCAATAAATAAATTGTAACAAATTTTAGTATTGTGCACAGATTATCTCACTTTGATTGGAATCAAAAAATATTGCTACCAAAACTGTGGATAAAGTGCTACAATTATATTTGAAACGTATGGACATGAAACAAAACTGTATTCACTGGTGATAGGTTGACATTAAATGAAGCAATTATATTTTTATATTCACATGATTTCAAAGTGCTAGTCATGTGCTCGTACTTTGGTAATAATAATTCCACTTGGCACTATGCAAAATGCACCTGCCGCGCATAAGATTGTAGACAAAATAATTGTAAGATAGGAATAATTAGAATCTTGAAACGCAGCATCCAACGGCGCGATTGGTTCCGCTTTCTTTATGAACAAAGTTTTTTCCAAAGAATCTTGTTGCTTCGCAACTGCTGCGAATTCCTCTTTAACGGTGTTACACACGCTACCACTTAACATTGAAAATCTTCAGCGCCGGCCTTCAACCTTCGATTGCACAATGTACGCACAAGCTAATAATTGAAAACTGTTGAATAAAACGTGTATAAATATTGCGAAATGTAATTACATGGATCATTCGATTTTCGTGTCTCTTAGGAATCATCCAATCTACTCAAAATGGTAAGGGCGAAATAAATTCTTATAATTTGGGCACTTCTATTCCAACTTTTTCTTTTAGAAACTTGTCATCGTTCTTGTTGCATTGTTCGCCATAGTGTACGCTGATGTATCTGAACTTCCTGCCAAGAAATACCTTCCAGCCTCAGAGCAAGCTGGTGCAAAGGCAGAATCCGGTGTTAGTAATGAAGGGCCTGGTTCTGAGCAGCAAGGTCACGACGCAGTAACCATTGAATCAGCTGCTAATTTGAATCAGGGTCCGCAAGCCACAAGTCAAGATGAAGCCCTAGGTCAGGGTGGTCAAGCTCGTAACGAAGAACCCAAACCCGCTCACACCTTTGGTGAAGACGGTTATCGCTACAAGCAACCTACATTCTAGAGCAGCGACTAACAAACTATTATAAAAATCATTATTTATAATTCCTTCCTTGTGATTAAATAAAAAGTGCGTACGTGGATAATACTATACAGCATTTTATGGTACCCTGGAATGTTTTTAAGGTTTTGTGTGAAACAAAACCTTATTAAAATTACATACAGTGAATGGTGTCATTTTGTGTTCAGTTTGAAGGAGGGGGGGGGGGGGGGGGGGGGGGGCTACCGATACCTGTAAAAGGCGGGTTTGAATTTTTTTACAGTATACGGTCATGTGGGATATCAAATGAAAAGGCTCGATTAGTACTTTTGTACTTATTTCTGACACTGGGTGAAAATCTTAAAATACATCCCGTTTGGATTTCTGCACAAATAAAGTTGCGGATAATATATCACCATGTTCTACAAATTTACCGGAAAACCCCCCTTAAATTCGTCCCAGAAGTACAAAATGTTACATCAGCATAGGTAAAAATTTCGCATTTCAGGTAAACTTATTGCATGTTAAGACGTGCATGACGTCATGATCATTTAAAGTGAACTTTAATCAACGGTGAGGTCCCTGGGGATGTTTTAGTTTTCCTTTGTTGGCTTTTTTTTAGCTATTTTCTAATAAAGCTTGCGGGTAGTAACCAATATAATAGACATTTGAGCACTTATATACTCTTGATCAATTACAGTTGTTTTTTATTTATAGGTTTCACTTAGGAAAGGACACACCATCAAGATCTCCCTCTGATAAAACAAGACATCATAAAATCCCGATAGAAATCCTTATAATGTATAATAGTGGTACTTATTATTGATTAGAATATCAGATCAATTAATTTAATTCAATATAATTAGTTTGTTATAAACTTTAAGTAATTAATTACAACTAGGAGTCGCAGACGTAGACAGAAGTTTTTTTTTAAATTAATTTCTCTTTTTAATAATGACATTTGCCGTCCCCTTCGTGGCACTCTGCTCTTCAGTCCTGTGGCGAGGTCTAAACTGAGTGCAGAGCACCGGTGACGTCATCTGTTCGCTGGTATTCGCAAACGATCCTGCCGCGCCACAGACATGTGTGTACGTGGGTATCAGCAGCTTTCAATTTACGTACATAACATATATGCGTATGCTTTTGTGCATGGAGTAAAATGGAAATGTGTGAAGATGCGCTTGATTAATTTAGATGCGCACATTATATATTATGTATGCACCGGCATGCGGATGAACACAGCGTTTATGTCGTTGATATGTATTTGTATCTTGGACTTTCGCAAAATATGACGGAATATTTTGTATACTTAACTATGTACGAATGGAAAAGCGTGCATAGAGAGTTTCTCATATAAGATGAACACAAACACATGGGAAAATAACGGCCTTTTTTAAAGCGAAAGCGGAAAATCTTTGGAAGACACGTCCACTTCAGTTCGAGCTCATATGGGAACTAGAGTCGATACCTGTGGAAAGCATGGTTCTCACAGCTATCTTAGTATATTCGATCCTGCCTCTCGGGACTATTGTGTGAGTATTACTTAATAGGGTGAACTTGGCGTTATTCCCCCATTATTCACCTGCCTAACAATATCCTCAGAGCATCTACATATTTGACTTCACCGTATCCAAGATGTGAGGCAATAGAATATCGGTCCGGCCCCCCGTCATGCTACAGTATCTGGAAAGATTTGAAATTTACGCAATTCCAAGTGGTGTTGGTACTGCCTGCAATAGCCGGCCATGTCCTGTGAGAAACTAACAGTTTGCATACCCGCGGCCCGTCCAATTCATACAGTGATTACAAAACTCACGCCTTTCTGATGCGAGTAACTTTTTGAATCATTCCCATACAAATGTACAGTACAATTCAGTTTCATTCGTTTGTCTTCTGTTCACTTCTTTGTGGTGTAGGAGCACCATCACAGTCTGAGTTTTTGATCAGAATATGCCTCAGTTTCATTGCCCACACAATTAATGCTACGCAGGCGGTAAGCTAGAAGCTGGAAACGAAACTATCTCAACATTATTAATTAATTCGAAGTTGTTCCGTGCCAATATTTTCACTGTGAGCACCAATGCCACTAAAAAATAAAAGTCTTCACCAATTCACACCTCCATTACAGGATACATACGTGGAACTCTCCAGACGGGACCATTTTCAACCAAACTGACCACGTGCTGATTGAACACCGCCACCTCTCAGTATTGATGAATGTCAGAACATATAGGTGGGCCAATATAGACTCTGATCACTATTTCGTTGGCATAGTGCTCCGGGCTCGAATTACAACACCACATACAATCCCCTCTAATAATCAGGGGAGAGTGAATACTGAAGCCATTCATAACACAGCCCTCCGTAACACCCATAAGGGAGAAATAAATGCCGCAACAGTTAACAGATGTCCTTGAGATGAATCATCAACAAGTAACCTTCACAACCACCTGAAGAGCGTTATCAGCTGGAAGAAAAGTCGGAACGGCTGATTTGACGATGAACGTTAGCTAGCAACGGAACGGAAGAATGCTGAATACCGAGTAATGCTGCATTCTCAAAGAACGCGGGCACGCGCAGAGACTTATCATGAAATCCGTCGAGCGGAGAAGCGACTTCATAGAGGGAAAAAGGAAGCCTGGGAGAACCAACAGGTCTGTGAACTCGAAAAGTACAGGAAGCAACCGCACCAGGCGCAGAAGGCGGAAGTTTTACCAACAAGTCAGCAGGATGAAGCCTTATACATCTCGATGCTCATCCGGGCGAGACAAAGACGGAAATCTGATTTCCGACAGAATGGACATATTGGGGCGACGAGTTTAGCACTTTGATAACTGCTCAACAACCAAAACATCGCCAAGTTGGAAGTCCCGCCAACTGAGACAACGGACAAATGCTGCCACCACCAAGCCTACAAGAAACAATCCGCGTAATCCACCGGCTTAAGAATCATAAGTCGCCAGGAACCGATGGAATTGCAGCCGAATTGGTTAATATGGATCGACCAGTTATACCAATTGTACTCAAGGTGTGGGACAGCGAATCGATGCCTGACGACTAGCAAACAGGCATTATCTGTTTTATACATAAAAAGGGGGATATCACGCAGTGCAGCAATTACAGAGGTATCACGTTGCTGAGTATCCTCTATAAGATATTCTCCAATATCTTGCAAGGTCGAATAGCCCCACACGCCCAGAAAATCATTGGCCCATACCCAAGAGGCATTACTCCAGGCAAATCAGCAACTGTTCAGAATTTCAGCAAGAAGATCATTCTCAAGACCATTCAACATCAACAACGGTCTAAGATAAGGGGATGGCCTATCATGCATCTTCTTTATGCAGATGCAGATATAAATGCAAAGGGCACCATCCTCTTCAAATTCACCCAACTACTGGCCTACGCTGGCGATATCGACATCATGGGAAGCACAAGCCGAGATGTACAGTCTGCCTTCATCCAGATCGAGCAGGCGTCGCGAGATCTTGCACATTAATGAAGGCGAAAAAGGTGGCAACGTCAGTGCCAAAAACCAAAGAACCACCAACATCGAATCGCACTGCTCAAACGAAAACGATGAGATAGGAGACTGCAACTTTGAGACCGTTGAAAATTTTCCCTACCTAGGGTAGAAAATCACAACCGATAACAGCTATGACGATGAAATCCGCGCACTGTTGTTTGCTACCAACAGAGTCTGTTTCAGCTTACAAAAACTATTTCGCTCGAAACGCCTCACCAAAGCTTTTACTGAACAAGACTATGATCATGCTAGTCCTTATGTATTCTGCGGAGACCTGGATTCTTAGGAAAAAAAATTGCGAGTTGTTGGTCGCCTTCGAGAGAAGAATCTTTTGAAGAATTGTTGTCCCCCTTCATGAGGATGCACGATTCCATAGCCTACATAACGACGAAATCTATGAGCAATAGCACCGTCTGGTCGTGGGTAAAATACGGCTCAATAGGTTGCGGTTGGTGGGTCACCTAATCCGTATTGATGAGGATGATCCCACTCGGAAAGTCTATAAAGGCAATGTCTATGGTAGAAAAAGAAACGAGGCAGACCCTGCCTAAGATGGAGCGATGGCGTGGGTTAGAATGCCAGAAAACTTTTGAGGATATCGGACTTATGGACCTCGGCGTAAAATCGGGGTGTCTACAGTTCATTATTAAGGCAGGCCTACACCGGATACCGGTTGTTGCGCTGTTGATAATGTTGATGATGATGATAGTAGGATGCGGGTATTTGAGTCTAAGATAGGGATGAACACAATGATGAACACTATGAGCTAGACTTCCATAGACGTATTGAGAAAGCAAAAATGGCAGTGGGTAGGTTACACTTTAAGGAAAGGCAACAAAGTTATTATAGGTCACGCCACACTAACTTAGGACGACCCTTGAGAGGAGGACTACACTCTTCTTGGAAAATCGAGGAGGGGATAGGAACCTTATCCTGGGAACCGACAGCAGGTGAACATAGGCTTGGTTGAACCGCTATGCTTTTCATGTAGGTCCTGATGGTTTAACATGAGTGCCTGCCATGTAGGCATAACCCCACGGTGATTTAGAAACCACAATCAGAACCCCACGATGACTAACACAGTGGTACTAGTTTATACTGAGTAAAGGCTCAACATTCAATTATCCTCCTCATAATAAACTATGGCAACTTTGTTTATAGCAATCGTCACTTAAATGGTTGTCTGCACGCCATCTTTGGCTGTCTGGTGAAATGCGCTTCTCCTCCCCTAGCATCGTGATATACTTGTACCCGTTCTTTACAGTTTGACGATATATGTTGTTGGTGCGACCCAATCATTGGCCACCATGTACCTAACGTATGTAACGATGAAGTTCTTCGTTCGAAATCGTCTCTGGTCAGCATACACCGACGACACGTTGCAAATAAGTGTAGTCGCAGCCGGATACTTTTGAGTAACAGACACAGTGGCGGATAGATGGGGAGAATATTTCGATCAGATTTCAAGGGAAGAACTTGTTCATCCACCATTTCCACAATTACTGGTGGTGCAATTCTATCCATCAACGCAATAAAATGGATGACATCGGGGGAAGCAACAGCGCATTACAATATTGCAATGCACTAGGTTCGGGATAGTGAAGAGCTGGGAACCAACGCTGTGGTTCAGTGAGTTCTTCAGTCGGGTTATTCGGGAAGGTAGAATTCCATCTAACTGGCAAGAAAGTATCAGAGTTCCTACATAAAAAAGGTAGTGAAGTAGAGTGTTCAAATTACCATCCGATCCATACCATCAAGATTTTTGAGCGCATTCTTGAAAATTGTATTCGCGACAACATACACATAACCGTGAATCAAGCCAAGATTGTCAGGAACTGCAGTACACGATGCGCGGTTACTCATTAAGAAACATCGTGAGAAGCATTGCCCTTTTTACATTGCATTTCTGGATCTGAAAAAAGAGTTTGACAGTGTTCCATACGAAATAACCTGGTATTCTTTACAACAACAGCTAGTGCCAGAAGTGCGCTGGGTTAAATAGCTCTACCAATTCGAAAAGTAGCTCGAAGTGCGACGCGGGTGTCGAAACCGCTTCGTATTTCTGTCAGTGTTCATTAAGGAAGCGCTCTCTCACCACTCCTATTTTTTCTTGTTATGGACACTGCCACACGGGGCATCTAACGTTCAGTGTCCTAGACACTGTCTTATGTACATGATGTTTTCAAAGCATCTACTATCAAAGTAGTCTAAGAGTATCCTGTCAAAAATGGAATGATTGCCTCCGATTAAATCTAAATTGAACAGAACGATCCCCAAGAAGCAGGAACTGTCACTGTCAGTAGCAGGGAACTGAGGAATTTACATATCTCGGGTCAATACTATCAGCCAATGGAGAACTGCGATATGAAATTATTTCACGTATTAGCGCAGTCCAGATGAAGTGGTTTTTCACAACTGGCGTTTTTTATGGTCAACGTATCAACGAACGCTCAAGTTGAAAATGTACCGTAATGTCATCCGTACTGTCGCCATCTATAGCTCTGAGTATTGACCCACTACAGAAGACAATAAACCGCGTGTCGCGCTATGATCACATCCGAAGTGAGGATATTGACGATCAATATGGGGTTGCAACAATCATGCTAAGGTCGCGTCATTTACGTTAACATCTGAATATCGAAGTCGATAGCACTATTAACGCCTTCATCGACGGGTTCTACGCTTCCGAAATATACAAACTGACCATTGCCTTCGATGTTCTGCCCCATTAATGGCTAAAGGAAGAGTGCAATGACTGATAGGATGGGGAAACTTGATTTTGTTAGTGTTTATCTTCAGTCAGACTCCATTTTCCTCTGATTTCAATTTTCTTCAGGCAAGGTGCATGGTGCATGGTAACATGATTGTTTGCAGTACCTGGTTTGCACGGAAAGCGGTCCACAAACATATGGGCCCCTCCAGACGGGACCACTTTCAACCAAATTGACCACGTGTTGATCGAACACCGCCACCTCTCAGCCTTGATGAATGTCAGAACATATAGGGAGGCCAATATAGACTCGGATCACTATCTCGTTGGCATGGTGCTCCGAGCTCGAATAACAATACCACCTAGAAGCCCCTCTGACAATCAGGTGAGAGTGAACACTGAAGCCATCCACAGCACAGTCCTCCGCGATACACATAAGAGGGATGCCGCAATAACCGCAGACAACAGAGGACCTCGAGATGAAGCATCAACAAATGATCTTCACAACCACCTGAAGAACATTATCATGGATACGGCCACAAACACACTTGGCCCCAGCCGCAAAAGGAGTCGGAACAGCTGGTTTGACGATGAATGTAAGCTAGCAACGGAACGGAAGAATGCCGCATACCGAGTAATGTTGCATTCTCAAAGAACGCGGGCACGCGCAGAGACTTATCACAAACTCCGTCGAGCGGAGAAGCGGAGAATCAACAAGTCTGTGAACTAGAAAAGTACAGGGAGCAACCGTACCAGGTGAGTTTTACTAACAACTCAGCAGGATGAAGCCTTATACACCTCGATGCTCATCCTGCCGAGACAAAGACGGAAATCTGATTTCCGACAGAGTGGGCATATTGAAGCGATGGGTTGAGTACTTTGATGAGCTAGTGTACAACCAGAACATCGGCGAGTTGGAGGTCCCGCCAACTGAAGACGATGGACAAATACTGCCACCACCAAGCATTGCTGCTTATTGTTGCCAATTAGGCTTTCTAGCTGTTGTCTGAGGGCGCAGATACTCCTGCAGTTGTCATACTAAAGACTTGTGTACTTTTTCGGAACTATAACGATTACCCCTTTCTTCCATTCACTGGGAAATGTATCCCATTATCAGGATTTCGATATAGGTGGACGAAGCAGTGCCGCAAAAACTGTGTAGAAGCGAGGAACATCTCTAGGGGGGAGGAGCTTGATGTTTACCCGTTTTAATCAGTATGAACGCATTGACAGCACTAATAGTTTCGCATCGGCATCTGCATGTTGCGGAGACTAGCCATTTTGTTCAGCTAGGCGTTGTGATGCCAATTTGAGATGTGGCCGAGGACTTTAATAGCGCGAACTTCATATTCCACAGGTGAGCGACCAATCGATGATAATCATTCTCGAGGCCGCTATTAGCGCCTTTCTTGCTACGCACATCTCAATGGTAACTCCTAACTTTACTGCTAAGCGCAAAGCTAGATCTCAGATTCAAGTTTGGGGGAAGCGAGCATTCTTGGGCCTGTCGATATTGAGGAGTGTATGCACACCACTATGTTTCCTTTGTCTTCCTTGGAAGGAGGACTATATTCAGATTTTGTTTACTTGTTGCAATGACCGGAGCTCTTGATTGGCTGTATTTGAGTTTGAAATTTTCGTTTTGAGACCAATGTTGGCGGCTCTTTTGAGGATATCAATGCCTTCTTCTATACGAAATTAGTAGATTGTTCATTCAATTTGGTTGATTATTTCTTCTTTGTGATTGTATCGTTAATGTTTTTATTTGTAAAATTTTTGACTGTGATTTGATCTCGTTTTCTCCATATATTCGATGTTATTTTCTTTGATAGCTGAAATTTTTTAATAGTGAAGTCAATACATTCTTTTAGGAGTAGAAATTGGTTTTGTGTCGAATAACCTGTAATTTTATGATTGAGCAATCGCTTTGCCATTTGGGTAAATTGCCTCCTGAGCGTTAATTTGACCGTCCTGAAAGTGTTGGTACGTGCGTTGAATTTTCGACTTTCGTGGCGGTACATTATCATTTTCTGCTTTTTCTTGGGTCTTTCAGCCTGCATTTTATATATAATAAGGATTAATCGACTGTAGATTTATGTCCTTAGCGGCGAGCAGTAGAAGTTCTTTTGATCACTATCTGGAAGCATAAACAAATTTTTCCATGAACGACAGGAGCTAATGTTTTCGCGGATGAAAAAATTGAATTACATTTTTTAACAAATAAAAAATGCTCCGTCCATAGCTTAAATCGCATGTACTAGATAATCAAGTAAGGAAGTTACAGTTAAATTTTCAAGTCGATTGGATGCAAACTCTTCGAGTTCTACTACTTACGATTTCTAATGTTTCGTGAAAAACTTCGCATTTCAACAGGTAATCAATCATCTTTGCCGGATTTAAAACAACGCATCATCACAATATCGGACTCTAAATATGCGAAATCTTGTTAAAAGTGTGTGAAACGGTATTATTACATTAATTAACGTGTGTGTTAAGGCCATAAAAGGTTTTTGAAGTTTAGTTCCGCAAACAAGATCATTTAGCTTCAATTAAAGCGGAGGATCAAACTAGCCAAATTAATATAAGTAAAGAGACAATTAATAATCTGTAATATAAAACAGAAATTACCTTATTTACATAATTTGGCTGCCCCTCCGTATAAGGTTTAGATAGATTTACAACAAAATCAAGTTACTCGCTTGAGTCTTTTGTTTTTTACTTGGAAACTATTTCTAACCATAAGTAATCGATTGATTACCACGTAGAAAGGAATTTACAGAATATAACTGAACATGAGAAAATAAAGTTAGTTCAATTGGGCAACATATGGAGCCTCCCCCCTCCCAAAAAAAATGAAAATTGTGAAAGCACTACATATTTCTTAGCTAATAATGTTTCTTCTGTAATTTTGAATTTCTTTCAAAAAACCAAATATTCTAGTGAACAGGAAATTAAAGCTAAAGCAAAACGCACTGAACTAAGTGTGCTGGCAGGCTCCTCACAATACAAATAGATTAATTGAAATATTTTGCTCGTCGTAACAGTTTACTAAGACCAACTCAAGGTCGGTAATCTCGAGATTTCAGATTATGATTATTTACAAAACGGTATTTACTCCTTGAGTAAATATCTACGCCTACAATTAAATTACTTTTATCAGTTTTTGCAATCAGTGAATACGCATTTTTTCAAGTTTGAGTTAAAACGGGCTAAAATGAAACTCTAATTCAGACTCTTTTCCTTGGCCAAATGTCAAACTATGACAAGCTTCCAGAAACTATCAATAATTTGAAGTTTTTTATCCTAACTTGTGCAATATACCCTGACACCCGAGTCCCCCGTATAATGGAATATCCTAGACACATTTATGTGTCGCAGGATTTCCGTTAGTGGTTGTAATGCTACCCGCTGTAACATATTAGCAGAAAAAGTGAAGTCTGATACATTCATATAGAAATTGCTCCGTGGATTCCAACTCTCCATGACACAATGGGCACCTATTATTTTGTAAAATTCCTATTCTTAACATATGCCTAGCCAGCGAATTATGGCCCGTCAAAATGCGAAGCAATATTTCTTCGCTTGTGTTTATTATGTTATGTTATTTATGTTATTTAATAATGAAAAAAAGTCAAATTTTATTTTTTAAATGTCGAATAGTGAGGTTCTTATCCCTCATATACCGGTATTTTGAGGGCCAGTTGTCCTCTTCCTTAGTGAGTTTTTGCCTGAACTGCTTATGGTCCAGCTATTCCTTAAATAACTAAATCCAGACCTTAATTGCTTGTTAACTTTGTTACCTAATTATCCCAAAAAGGCAACTGTTGACGTTTCCTAAATCACTGTTAATTCTATTTTCCTCGTGTATCTTGTGGATGATGAAACTCTCCAATGCATTCAATTTGCAGAAGTTATTAATCTCCTTAATTACCCTTAGGTATGTTTCTCCTAGATGATGTATCTAGCTACCAATGACTTGAGGACATGTGTTGGTCTGCTTTTTGCTTTCGCCAAATTTACTTCCCTTATATCTTCATTGACCTTCGTTCTAATTTGCCTTATATATGATTTTTCACAATCGGTTATCTGACAGATTCCGCATTTCTCGTTGTTTTCCTTGTGGTCCATGATGCTTTCTAATCATGCCTTCAGTTGATATAGTCTACTGGTAGATGTCACTTCGATATCGGGTTTCCTTACGATTTTTTTCACCTGGTAATAATTTGGGAATGGATGATATGAACTCAACGTTTTTTAAGATGGCCCCGGTTGTGTACAAAATGTCGTTCCTTCCCATTTTCGTCATTTTTCACTGATTATTCTTTATTATGGTCTTCCTGCTGAACCTGTTCTATTTCGTAGTTTCAATAATATGGCGTTTCTCATTGCTTAAATGTTCCTCTGGTAAAGGCGTGGTTAGCATGCGTCTTCCTGCTTCCAGCATTCAACAATCTCTGCGTTAACAAACCGGAATCGACGCCCTGCTGTCCGACAGAATCAAAAAGTTATTGGAATGGCACACAATCAAAGATCCCTTCAATATCAATGAACACTCACAATGCGTGCTAGCTTATCAAAATTGTCTGTCCTATCCTTGGAACTACAAAGCAAACACACAAACATGTTCGTTTTCCTTCAGTAGGTGCAAGCTTAGTATCTTCTTGTAAATATGACGCTTAACCAGTCTCTGAAGTACTTTCGATTTGGGTAAACATTTTTCCCTCTTAAGCTTATTGGAAGCGCTAGCAGTGTTAAAATTCCCTTTGCAATATTTTCGTGCTGAACAGTTTGCAGAAACCGCCAACTCTCTCCTTCCACTATTTTTATATATTTCCAGAAGAGTTTGCAGTGATTCAGCCCTGGGATTCGTGAAATCTCATCCAGTTTTCTAAGATTCTCATTTCTGAGGATTTGAAGTTCTCGATCCCACCAAAGAAAGGTTTAACCTTATTTTACTCCGGTATTAAGGCAAGCATCTATCTTCAAAGGAGTCCTTAGTCGCCTAGGAAATTACGCTTTTTTGCAAAAAACTTCATTGACCTTTGTCAAATCTGTATTATCCGTGGTCTGAGATTGAAAGTTTGTCTAGGACTCACAGTGACAGTCTGTCATTTCTTCTTGGCCCCACGAACGAAAGGGCGCACCCTACGTTCACAATCATAAGGGCAACTGAAGTGATGAAATCAGATGCCTTCTCTCCTCTAGGATTGCATTTGCTACTCCCCCAAAAACAAGCCCTCGCACAACAACCTATTAAGAGGCTCTTGCATCAGAAAAATATGAGGACAGCCCTGCAATCTTTTCATCCTCACTGCCAGCAGAGAGATTACCAAAGATTTGATCAATTTGATTGAGGAATGCTGCATTTTTGGGTCTAGCAATGCCCAAGCCCTCATCCAGAAAGGGTTTCATCTCTTCTCATCTATTTTCGGATGGCTCACGTAGTTAGAGCGCTGGGATCTCGTAGCGGAAGGTGGCGGTTCAAATTGTCATCTCTCCACGCGTTATCGTAGCCTAGACGAAGCGGCGTTCCTTTGTGGTCGAAGTTTCAACGAACTTCTCAAATATTCCGCAGTGTCATCCCCCCCGCCGACCTCTATGATTCTGTGTGTTGACCGACTGTAAAAAACAATCCCGCGTCTCGGGATAATGAAGGCGAAAATGTTGGGTTGGACTAGTGACGTGGCACGCTTTGCTCACATCCGAAATGAGGATATCCGCGATCGATATGTGGTTATACCGGTTGTGGAAAAATTGTGAGAGTGGTGTCTCCGATGGAGTAGTTACGTAATTCGCGCCAACGTTAATGCACTCGCCAAAATTGGTCTTATCATCCAAATGGATGGACAGCGACTAAAAGGCCGGCAGAAACAATGGTATTTTGTTACGCTGGATGGGGATTTTAAAGCCTCGCGACTGCATCCAAATCAGGGCTTTGACAGAACAAAATGACGCAACCATTCATGACGTTTGTGGATGGGACAAAGGCCAAAAAGATGTAAAGATGTAAACAAACATAAGATTCCAGAGGTGTTTATTAGTCAAATTTCTACCGCCGTCGAAGGTGCACACACTAACAACAATACTGCGGAGTTCAGTTTTCGCATACATGGTCCAATTTTTACATTATTCTAAACTAAAAGCCTAGCTAATAGTAGATATTTATCAATAATAATATTTCCAAATGGAGCTCTAAGTATCAGTTTTATTTAACGAATGCTTACGTCTCAAAATATTCAACAGTTCTGCCCTCTTTGATACATTTAATATATTTCATTGAATTGAAATTAACTATTTATTAATAAATTACCAAAGCAGATTAATAGTTTTGAAAGAAATGAAAGCAAAAAAACTTATTATCATTGGTTATTTTCGTTAATTTCACTCGATATATTTTCTAGACAAGCCCGCAAGAAACATTTTTTTTTAAATACTAGTGAGCTAACATGCTTATGTAAATTAAGGAAATGTTATATAAGTAATAAAGATAATTCAGAATATTAAAATTTTCCCATAGATTCTTGAATTTTTGAATGCAGAATACAATGATGGGAAAATTGGTAATATCCAAAAACTCATCCATTTTGAAAAAAAGTTTCTCCGGAAACGTCCACTTTCGAGTTTAAATTCCACGAGCGACATGTGTCCACATAAGTTATTCATCTGCCCACGCATATGCACAATTGCACGGCAACTTTTGATGATAAAATTTTTGAAACAAGTTCGCTATCACAGATTTGTTTGCCGACAAAGAATCAGTTTCAATTAATATGGGAAATGTCGAATTAATTAGCCGCAAATAAATTGGATACTGTAGAACTGACCACATTTAACTCTAGTGTTATTTGCGGCTTCTTTTCCAGGAGCCCCGTGAGACAATTTTTCTATAATAGTGTAATAATGAAAGTGAAACAAGTTTATGTTCTAAATATATCATCATCAATATATTAGAAAACGTGAAAGACAATTAATTTGCTATGGAAAAATTGTTGTAAGAACACCTGAATACAATCTAATCTATAGTATTTCTGTAACACGAAATTGGCTTGTGCTTTGCAAATACCCATGAGGTAAATATTCCGGATGCTGGAAGCGACTTTTTTGTATACAGCCTATGAGTGGAAGTTGATAGTTGAACTTTTTAACATACCAAACGTTTGGAGAAGATGAAGGTGATACTCGGAAAGACTGACCAAAAGGCAATTCAGAAGATACTTCAATATTTAAATAAGTTGAATGGCTGGCATTGTCGTGCAGTTTTGGTCTTCTGAACCCCTTTCTCCCTGAGCATTGCATCTTTTTTTTAGCAGTTGCCACTAGATTTACCATCTCAGCCTGTTCGGTCCTTGAGTCCGTCTTATATTGAGGTCATTTATTGGAAGTATCATTTCTTCTAGAATATCTTGAACGACTAATTGCATATTCCCATATAACAGATAATTGTGTTGTTAATTTAAAAACCTATCATAAATTACTCATTAGTCACTTACTTTAAAATTTTCACTCCTTAAACATTCATTTCACGCATGAGATAACCTTTCGATGACAATTTTTCCGTTTACCATTGAAGATTCATTCGCATAAATCTAAACTTATTTGAAATTTTGGAAATTGTACTACCCAAGGCATGTTAGAGTTTTCGTTTGCGAGCTGCCTGATGTTGTTTTGTCGCAGCGAGGCTACAATATACGGAAATTACAGTTAAATAGGGAACATATAGGTCTAAATGCACCATTTAAAAGTGCAGCGTTATTGAACTCTTGACAGAAAAGTGTACTTTGTTGTCATGCAGTGCAATTTAAAGAATTAGTATTTTAAAAAAATAATAATTTTGTGTGGATCAGTTTCTATTCCTGGAGGAGGAAGTGTTATGGGTGGAAGAGCATTTTCGACATCTGAAAAAGCCAAAAATGAACTCCGTTGTTTAGAATGAAATGCGGGAAGGTGCTCCTATCCCTTTCATGGATGAGAAAGTTGGTGAAGATTGGATAGCCTTTCCATATATGTGTCCAAGGGCCTAATTTTGCACAGCAATTTTGAAAGAGCACAAAATACCAATATTGGAGTTGCCAGCGTGCAATCTGAATCCCATGGAAAATTAGTGGATTTACATACAACGCATTATTTATAAAAATAAAACGCAAAAATATATTCTCCACAATGCAACTAAGACTGAACATTAGGAAAATACAGGATGAAAGAGATGCTAGTTATCTCCAAACTTTAGTGAAATATGTACGAAACCAAATATTTGAAGTTATCTGAAAAACGGTTAGCCTATTTATTACTAAAATCTTAACTTTAGCAGTTTTCATAAGTGCCTTTCAACGTATATGTGGCCTAATCTAATACAAAAATTTCCAAAATTGTTATAAAAAATGAAGAAATATTTTTGTTTGCTGAAAACCTAAGAATATAATAGAAAATTGTTTAAATTTGAAGTTAAAACAAAACCTTAGTTTTTTATAATATTTAAAGGTTAGTCTAAAAAATATAATTCTCCTCCTTTCTTCCTCGCGGAACCGATGCAAAGTACTACTTCGCAAGAAAGATAGCGTTTTAAGTAACCAAGGCACTTCGCACCTTCGTTGGAGCTTCCGTTTTCCTAATATGAATTCCTCTGTTTACTAAGTTCACCAAGAACTAGTTCGCCTCCGGCTTAAGCTGATTTTGGGAGAGTTTTCAGAGCTGCTCCCCTCTAAGCAAACCATTAGACCGTAGAACATGCCCCACGTCCTCGGTTGTGGAATGATATTCAAAGCAAAAGGGAGAATTAAACAACTTGAATCGGTACAAATACTTCCGCTGATCATCATTGCTACAACTTTTCTAGTGACTCCGGCTTTTCGATATTATGTGTCGTTTTTAAGTATAATTTTTTTCCTTTTCTCGTATCAATAACGTACTTCACTTGCTGGGATATTCATTGGGGCCATTCCACACACCCTTCCTCCAGAGATTATCCTGAAAGTGCTTCATAACTCTACCGTCCCTAAGCGGTAAGTGGTGTTTAATCATTTAATCATTTCCAATTGCTCTCACAGGTTAGTGCTTTTCCAAAGACTGATGTTGCGTACCTCTCCAGTCAAAAGTAATCTCCAGCTATATCTTGTAGCTCTAATGTAGGTATCATCCATGCTAACAATGCGCTGGCATTTGCTGCTTTTTCACAGACTTCTTCTAGGTGTCCACTGGAATACATTTTCTTATCAAACATCACGGCCAGGTAATTGGTAACTGGCTTTCAAGTAATGTAGCCACCAACAAGAATATTTGCCGTATGTCTTTCCCTACGATGGGTAGACAATTATTCCTCTAGGTCAAGCTGAACCATCTGCAGAAAGGGCGCTGATTGTTTAATTACGGTACACTTCAACATCTTCGGAATGTTTTGCGAGGACAAATACTGCTGGGAAACCGATTGTTGTGGTCTGCTTTGGCATAGAACAGAGAAAGGTTCCATTGCATATCACAAAAGACCCAACACTGCGCTCTGTAGTACTCCTGTCATGATGATGTGTTGAGGTCCAGTGCTACCACGGCTTAGCATACCTCCAATAAGGAGGATCTTGCTTTTCGAGCCAGAACCACGTCTACGGCATTGATTGCCGAATGAACTTGGCAAAAATGAAAATGCAGCTGCGATAGACCACCCCAATACTCTACGATAAAGTCTATTGTAGACGATTTTTTCTAACAAATCGGGCGGTAAAATTATCAACGTCCTGCTCGCTTATTGAGATTCGACCGGGGAAAACCTTCTATCATCCATGCCTAGTCTCTGTCTGGTCGGATCTTACCAGCGTATTTAAGGGCTCCATTGGTAACAGCATCCAAACCGAGAGCTTTTCCTCACCAACTTCTTACAAAATTTCCGCAAGTTATTCCTCAATCGCAGCAGGTATTGTAAAGGGATCCGACGTTTTGTTATGCTGTTTGCGTTCCCTTTTATGAGGAGTGAAGACTGCCAGCACTAAATCGATAGAAAAAGCACCCCATCTTCTTCATAACATCCATGTTCACTCTCCGCACGGCTTTTGATCTGCTTCCGCGCAAAGTTCTGGCTGGACCCCCTCACAAGGAAAAAAAAATGTTCCTTAATTTCATCCTAGAATTACAAAAATATAGGCTATAATATAAAGTGCGATACTACGAACGCAGAGTGTTTTCATTTGTAAACTTTTGTCATTACAAACGATAAAATTTGCTACTTTAGTTTGTATTCGTTTTTGAGTATTATGCCTTGATACGTGTTTGTAAGGTTTTATGTGAAACAAAACCTCGCTAAGGTTTTGTATGAAACAAAACCTTATAATAATCGAGTTGATGTCTGTCTGTCTGTCAATCTGTCACCCCCGATTTATTCGGAAACAGCTGGTCCGACTGTCACGAAAATTCGTGCAGCATGTGGTTTGGTGTTCCCTTTACATATAGCGGTATGGTGTGTTATGCGGTATGTGCGTAGAAAATCACAGCGCTAGCGTTCGGTCTTCCGACTTGTTTTTTTCTGTAAATGGCTTCGTAATATGTTATATTAAACTGTCCATTCGCTAGTTGAGTGATCAACTGGTGCTTTAAGATGCTTTCTAATCCCGCCTAGATCAAAGGGCATTCCCTAACTTTGTAATGTAATGGGAAAAACACGAACGTGGGTATTTTATTGTCCAATGTATAATGTTCCACAATGAAATATTAACCCCTTGAACATAACTTCGACTCAGTCACGACAGAGTAAATTTTTGAATAGATAGTGTAGATATCAAAATTCAAGTAAATTCATTAAAATAAAGAAACTGGACTCGTTTCGAAGCTTTTGCTATTAACATAGTATGCTGGTCCCAAACCCAGGCAAAGGAGGAGAAAAAGAGAAAGAAATAAATAGAGTATAGTTGGATTTATTCCACTATGCTAAATCCTACCTGATCTCTCTTGGTGACAGGCCCCGCGACAGGCTGACCAAGAAAATGCGTACAATCCCGTTACAAACATTATGATCGGATTGAGTCACAAGCCTCGGAAAAATGCTAGGGCGTCCACCTCAGTCGACGCGGCAGGATCCTGTCAAGAAATGGGCAAGGGTTCTTGACGCATGGACGGCTTCAGGACGTAAGCAAGTTAGTCCGAATACAACGAACAAAACGAATACATGTCTGCACGCTAAATGCTGGCACCCTAACCGGAAAGACCGAGGAACTCGCAAGAGACCTTTGGAAAAGGCGCATTGATATCTGCGCTCTTCAAGAAACCCAATGGTCTAGTGCCAAAGCTGCGACATTGAACGGGAATGCGGTAAAAATGGCTATAAACTTGTCTATTTTGGTAACCCACACACTCAATATGGTGTTGGCATTACCATCTCAGAGGGTTCCCGTGATGCCATTAAATAAGTCGAACGATTTGATGATTGGTTGATGAAGCTCGTCATTATATCAGCTGATCGCACTATTCACTTCTTCACCACGTACGCACCACAGACAGGTCGACCTGATGCCGAGAAATATACCTTCTGGCAACTTCTCGATGAAAAGACTTGTCACGTGCCTGCTGACAACTATATTATCATTGCCGGTGATCTTAATGGTCATGTGGGTGAAAAGGTAGACGGTAACAGATGTCGTGGAGCGCGCAATGAGGTTAGCGAGCATATAATCGATTTTGCGGATACCCATGACCTTGTACTTATGAATACATGGTTCACCAAACGATTGTCTCATCTTCCTACATTTTATAGTGGGAACAGTAAAACGCAAATCGATTATATTCCCATCAGAAGCCAACACTTTACCATTGTCGCTGATTGCAAAGTCGTTCCCTATGAGACCATCGCACCTCAACATCGGCCGTTGATTGCCGTCCTACAAATTAAGCGACCGATAAAACAGCGTGAGGAACGCACTAGCCCGCGGCGCATTAAATGGTGGCGATTTCGTGAGAAGAAAGAAGAAACGATCTCACTCATACGACTGCCGGCCATTACGAATGTGGAAGAATCATGGAACCAAATGAAAGACACGATCCACAAAGCGGCCTCTGCAACCCTCGGGATTACCAACCCGGGTAAGCGGTACATCAACCGAGATACTTGGCTTTATTTAATGATGTTGAAATGAAGGAAGAAACGTCTATACCACAAATTTCTCGACGATAAAACGCTGGCCAATTTGCAAATTTATAAGAATACCAACCGGGAAGCAAAGAAAGTGGTCGCTGTCATCCGAGTAAACCATTACAAAAATCTTGACGATAAAGTGGACACTCGGAATGGCGAGAGAGATCAGTATCGACTTGCTAAAAGCTGTAACGAACGTACACAGGATATCGAACACTTCTGTTGCGTTAATGACAAAAACGGCACTTTACTTACCAACCGTCGAGCCGCAACAGATAGGTAGCGAGAATACTTCGAGCAGATTTCAACTGAAGAATTTGATCATCCTCCACTTTCACAATCATTGCCGACGTTTGGACCAGTTCCACCCAATATGGAAAAAGAAAGGTGGTTCAGCCTAATGTTCAAATAAGCGTTCGATCTGGTTACTTTCCCATACCATGAAGATTTTTGAACGCATTTTTGACAACCGTATTCGCGAAATCGTTGAAATAACCGTGAATTGAGCCGGATCTGTCAAAAACTGCGGAACTACCGACGAAATACACGCTGCGCGGTTGCTCATGGAGAAACACCCTGAGAAGCATGGCCTTCTTTACATTGCCTTTCTGGATCTAGAGAAAGCGTTTGACCGTGTGCATCAATCACTGTCAGCGGCAGTGATCCGCCCAGAATTGAGCGATTTAAATACCTCGGGTCAACGCTATCAGCCAATGGAGAATTGCGTCATTAAATTACTTCACGTATTAACGCAACCTGGACGAAGTGACGTTTCACAGCTCGTGCTCTTTGTGATCGACGTATTAACGAACGTCTCAAATCGAAAATTTATCGGAATGTTGTCCGTCCTGTC
The DNA here is from genome assembly GCF_905115235.1 of Hermetia illucens. Taxonomy (NCBI): domain Eukaryota; kingdom Metazoa; phylum Arthropoda; class Insecta; order Diptera; family Stratiomyidae; genus Hermetia; species Hermetia illucens. The sequence goes on along the minus strand of NC_051850.1, from coordinate 65,111,518 downwards.
GCTCTCTATGGTTTTGAGTGTTGGCCAACTATAAAAGACAATGAACGGTGTCTTGCGGTAATCGAAGCGAAGATGTTACGTTGAACTAGTGGCGTGTCACGTTTTGATCACATCCAAAATGAGAATATCCGCGATCGTTATTGGGTTGCTCTGATCGTGGAAAAGTTGCAAGAGAGGCGTCTTCGATGGTATGGTCACGTAATTCGTGCTAATGAGAATTCAGTTGCTAAGATTGGTCTGAACATCGAAGTCGATGGTAAACGACCAAAAGGCAGGCGGAAACAACGGTAGCTTGATACGCTGGATGGGGATTTAAAAGCCTCAAGATTGCACCCAGATCAGACATTCGAAAGAGCCAAATGGCGAAACCGATCACGATGAGCCGCCCCCTTGTGAACGGGAAAAAGGCTGAAAAAAAAGAAGATCTTGAATATGAAGAGCAGATCATCACAGCCACCTTATTCTGCTTTAATTATATCGCTGAGAATATCCGTTTATGTCATTAACATCCATGTATTAAGTATGTGATTGACAGTTAAAATTGGATGTTCATAATTATGGTTTTGCAGGAATGCGAAAGAATTAGTTACATCAAGCTTTTTTGATGTGTTTGGTGTATTTTCGAGATCAATGAAAACGATCCACTTCATTGAGCGTGTTTTCCCACTAAACCCTGTACAATATTAATGTGGCGAATGAAAGAAAGAAAGTGAAGCTACCAAATCTATGAAATTGTTCTGAATATTATTCACAGAGTCGAAGGATTCTTCTTCTTTAAATGTAGTAAACTTTTCTCACTATATTATTCTAAATGACAACCGGCATATTCATTGGTAGCAACAAACCAGATAATATACAAATGGTTTAAATGTGTTTGCATATAGGTACTACATGCATATATATTCTTTATATGATGACATGATCATTTCAACATTAAGTAGTTTTAATTTTGGAAGGAAACAAAATTTTAAACATATCATTTCATCCACGTCATTGAGTATTTTTTGTCTCTAGATATTCGTACACTGACGTGAGTTTGATGTTCCAATGCTGGCATTATTTCTAATTACGCACTACAAATCCACTTAACTTAAATTGATTTAGAGTGTTGGACAGTCTTGATAGGTCTACACAAAACATTGCAGTTATTTCTGCATATAAAAGGAATGAGTACACCAAATAATTCATTCGATAGTACAGTGTCAATATTACTGTAAGTTTCTGAAAGCCTCCTCCAACAACCATGGTAAGAACGCATCCGAAAACTTTCAAACAAATATATGATATAATATTTGCTAATTTTATCCTTTTAGAAATACTGTATTGTATTCTTCGCCCTGATTGTCGCTGCTTTCGCGGATGTATCACACTTGGAAACGACCACTACTGAACAACCAGCCCAAGAACACCAGGACCAATCCGATTTGTCGACAGCAGGTTCAAGCTTCAGTGCGCCTTTGAATCGAGAATATTTACCTCCTGGGGCTCAATCTTCAGATCCTCTGCCAGCACACACATTCGGCGCTGATGGATATAGATATAAACAACCCATAAATAGATTCTTTTATTAGTTGAATTGGACGAATGTAGCTTTTAATAAATTCAGTGATTCAGCAACAAATCGTATTTCTTGGTTAAATTCATCAAATAGGCAGGCTGGATAGTTTTCTAAAGATATTTGCCACTTACGTATACATGGTACTTCACAAATTTCACATTCCTCGATCTATTCTTTTTGATGAGTTAGGTGGGTTTCAAAGGCTTAAAGCTTGTACGTTTTTATGATTTTTTTTTATATATCCAAAGAAATGATATAACAGATACATATTTTAAAGGTACTTTATGAAATTCTTATTACAAAATTTTGAAAATTCTGCCATTGTTACCTTATTTCCGGTGATCCTTCAAAAAAGTTCCCTCGGCTTAGTCAGGATAACTTACGATAGATTCATTTGATGTTAAAAAATCAAAAATTTTCTATAGTATTGTATGATGCTGATGATTGTAACTTTCTGGGAATTTGTAACTACCAATTTCAAAAGTAGAGTTTCGAGTTTCAAAAATAAAGTTGCGACTTCAGCACCATATATTAAAAAGCCTTCTGAAAGGGCATTATTCAGGGCATCCTTTTGCTCTTCCATGTGATAAACTGTTGCTTGGTAAGTCCTAGCGACAACCTATTTCGGCTATAATTATGCGATCTACATCATCTTTTCGAGTATACTTGTGCCTATAGGCCTACTAGAGGACAAAGGTCTGAGTGCGCTGTCGAAACGCTCACATTTTCATAAAAAAAAAATGATTTGTTGTGAGGCAAAATTTTTCATAAATGTTAGAACGCTTAAAGCTTCAAAAAGTACGTCAAATTTGCATATTAAAATGTACATTTAGCAATTCGCATTTATATTCTTCGTGGATAGAACAAACTACATACAACATGTTGGGAGGCAAAGCGCCGCACTAAATGGTCAGCACTTTTCTCAATCTACATATTATACATTTCTGACAACTTTCTTTAAATATGCATGACTATCTAAAGAAACTACTAATAAATACCAATAGCAAAGGTTAGTAAGTAGTAAGTAATTTGAATAAATTGTGTATACAATTAACACTCCCACATTGAAAATTACCTACGGAATCCTCGCTATCTATATCTTTCACTGGAGGTGGTAACCATAATCCATTGAACCATCGAAATTTATCATCAACAAATTTCTATCATGAAGTTTCCGACTTGAATTCAATCGAATCTTCCAGTCTTCCAAAAATGCGAGATATGTGTGCTCTTTTTATTCACTTCAGAAGCTAGGGAAGCAGGAAGCATCGACTTTTTAAGAGAAACGCAGCAACGTTTGACACCTAACGTTATTGATTTTATTAGTGCGCTACATGCTGCAAACGAAAGACTATTTTTGCGAAAGAGTCGTCGATTATTTGTTAAGCTAACAAAGGATTTCCGAAATTCCTTTTTGTGCACAAGTATCTTTAATAACGCTGTTTGCCTGTTTTAAATGCAGGATGGTAATCATAACCGGTAGTAGTCTAAGAGCTGATTGCATGAAAATTCGCATGGCTCGTTGTACGAAAAATGAGGTAAACTCCTTACTTAATAGTTGAATTGTTGTCGTGGAAGACAGGACGGACTGTCAAACCTGTCAAATTTTCGCCAAAAACAAACTGACCCTTGCTTAGATATCCAGCAAAGACGCTCTAATATAGGACACAAATTGTCAAGAGGATAAGTGGAAGATAAAGGGCTGTAAGAAGGCTTAAAGTTGCAAAAAGCACGTTCAATTTTCATATTAAAAAGTAGCTTGATAATCGCATTTATATCCTGCACGTACATATTTTTTTTCGATTTCTTAAATCTCTAGCTGTCACTAATATTTTTTTCTTCTAAAAAATCCCACCCTTTACACCACTAACACCATAATAACTAGAGATCTGCGATACCTACAGCACTGGAATGAACGTTAAATCACTCTAGGATGCAGACTTTTGCCCGTGAAAATGAAGTAAGATATGTAGAAGCAATAACCTTCCAAATGCATAAATTGTGAGTTCCTCTTCCAACTATTTTGTGGTTTAACCCACTTTTTCTTGGATTTTAATGTTCTAATGTACTGTAATTTTCTCAAAAAAATGAATGAATTCGTTTTATCTTTATAAAATTCTGTTAATATCATTTCATCCTAATTAACGAAATGGAAATGTGAATTGTACAAATGAAAAAAAAAATTTACTGAAGAAGAAGAAACGAATTGAATGAAAATTTGTTTTTAAGGTTTTGTGAGAAATGAAATTTTTTTTAATGAGGTGAGAAGCATCGATAGCCACATTGCGGGAGTTTAACCCACGAAAAGTATCTTTCTTCATTCGTTACGCTCCACGGAACTACCTTAGAGCGCCCCACGGAACTACCATTACAGCGTGGGGCGGATTAACACCCTACAGACTTACTCTTACGGTGAGAATTGTTCCCTCCCTGCCGCTTTTTTTTAAGCGCTCTAACTTTCGAAGCTCTTGCTGAATACAACTTATGTTGCAACTAATTGCATTCCACACTTCTTGGGATTCGAGCAACTGCAGAATGATCGTCTCCACTTGTAAGGATCTCAAGAAAAGCTAAACCCTCTAATTTGCAAATCTCGGACAATGAACGAAGAGTATGTGCTCCAGGCCCTCGTATTCGTTCAGACACTTAGAACAGGTTGGAAAAGCTGCATGCCCAAAATGATGTAAATACACACGGTATCCACCATACCCAGTTAGAAATTGGTTCAAGTGATAGCGGTGTGTGTCCACATCCCCTAGTGAAAACTGTTCCTCTGTCGTCGATTTACAGCATTATTGCCACGACTTTCAACGCGCTCCGAGGATATACTAAAGATAATTTTCTCCTATACGCCTGAATATTAAGGATTTTGTCCACACTAGTACTGCGTACAGTAAAATGAACCCAATTTGGCTGGCAACAGCCTCCTCGGTGGTTTGGTTCCTCCCATATTGGACATCGTGCCAGTTAACGCAGTTACAACTTTCTCCGCTTTCTCGGCCCTTCAAATGTTCCTTCAAGGTCAATCGATGATCCAACATAACACCGAGGTATTTGACGAAAGGGTTGGACTATATTAAATGCTATCCAGACGAAACAGTATAGCCTCAGTTTTGTGTTCCGTTAACTCTATTCCATGTTATAACAACCAGTCCTTGATCAGCCTAACTGATGTCTCCCATGTCCAAACAACATCCTCCAGGTGTTTGTCTACTACAGTAGGCCAAGCAATGATCCTTGAGCACTCCAGCCGGTTATCAAATATTCAACTAGGCTTACGGCGGTATCATAGAGGAACTTTCTATCCCCAAAATAATTCCTAATGATTACCTGAATATATGTGGGCATATTCAGCTGGCTTAAAGATTGCGCTGAACTGAAAGTATTCTTCACGTCCAGGGTGATGATGGCACGGTATTTTTTGGTACCACCCTGCACCTTATACTTGTAATTGCTTCCTCTGTCAGATTGACCACTGCGTTGATAGCATCCATCATTAATTGGCCGGCTCGAAAAACGTATTGTTGTGTGGATATGCCTCCTACTTCCTCTACAATTAGGAGCAGCATGTTCCAAATAATGTGCTCTACCAACCATCCCATGCTGTTTAGCAAACAAATGGTAGTTTACCACCCTTTAGTAGCAGCACCAGCATTTGCCATTTCCATCGAAAGAGCAGGAATTAAAAGTGGAAATAAACCACTCCGGTCTTGCTTTTACCGCCGTCTTCAAAACCACGTTCGATATTCCGTTCAGCCCGGATACTTTATTAGTCCTTACCTTTTCGCAGGCAATGGTAAACTTGTAACTCGTTACACTTAGGATATCCTTTCTGCGATGCCCTCTTTCGACTTTCAATAGCACATTTGCTTCGTGGTCATTAATATTTGCAATAAAACTGGGTATTTGATTTGCGAGGCCCCTCTTCCTTTCAAATTAGCCATCACCGCTGTATGGGCCGCTCCCCATGGGTTGATGTTGTCTTTAAAGGAGCCGCTCTCTTAGACTAGCTTTCTTCCTCGCTTTCGCTGTGCAATTTCCTGCTTATCATTTGCGCGTTCTTAATGTCTTCTCGCCTGCAGGCATACGGCACACAGTCGTCTGATTTCGTCATTCCACAGCAGTTTTAGTAATCTGCGGGCGGTGTTTCTGCACTTTCGTATGGAGGCATCACAGGTTGCGACCATGTTTCTGATAATTTGTTCAGATTTTTCTCTCACTATGCATGTTGGTATGGAACTATCCTTAAATATATCAGCGAATATTTCCTCATCAAACTTCTTTGAATACCACTGCTACGTCGGGCTAAACTTTATGCCTCTCGGATATTCCATGCTTCTGTTCTCCATTAAACTAAACAGTATAACTTGACGATCGCTAGTGTTCACTATCCGGCCAGGTATTGTTCCTCATCAACACACTGCTAACAAAAGTAATATCTACCACTGAACCTATCCTCCCTTTTCGGAAGGTATAGGCACTTCTGATATTAGCAAGAGCAATGTACAGCAAAGGAAAAGCTTCCAGCAATATCAGAACACTGGAATTAGAAATCTTTCTTCCTCACTCGGTAAATCAAGCGTTCAAATCTCCCGCGATGAGAATGGGGGATGGTAAATTTGCATTTAACGCCAGTTCATGTAACATTCGCTCATATTCCACGCATGTTGCAATAAGCGTAGCGTGGCAACTGCAGACATGAACACCGTTCGCTCTTACAAACCCATTACCAGACGCTGTGGGTATTTCTTCAAATGGATATCCTACTATTGTCTGAATTGCACACTTTCCACTTTTGCCGGTGGCCCATATCACATTATCTTTTCCTCTGTATCGTTTACTAATAATCGCCACGTTCACATCGAGTTCTTGGACTGATTGAGATTGTGTGAGACCTCACAATGGGTAAGGTTTCTCTGAATAAATCACATTTACACTTTGCCCTTGGTTTTCTCCTAGACAATGGCTATTTTCCGCTTCTTGCGGGGTGGCCCTTATTATCAAAACCCGCATCTTTACACAACATGCATTTATGGTCTTTTTCACAACTTCGTGCTAGGTGTCCTTTTTGGCCACACCGCCTGTACCGGTCAGACATATCGTGCTTCCTTGTACAAGATCTAACTAAGTAACCGTATTCCATTTAAAATCTTACAGCTTCCAAATTGTTTGCGTCGACATTACCATCTGCAATTAGAAGTTGCCGCACAAGTTTTCTCAATACGTCCTCTTTCGTTGTCTCAGAACTCCATAGTTATCTCGTCCGTTAATTGCCTCACCGTTCTCTCCTCATTTAGGGATTTGCCAACCACGTTTTTCCAATTGAGCGTACTTTCGTCCCTCGTCTTCCGAAGCTCCAGACACAGTTCTCTCTTCTGCGCTCCTCTGATCCGTGTAAAATTGTGTCCCAGATCGCATAGCGTCGGATCAGAAGGAGAAGTCACCAGTGCTTTCGATAACAATTGCATCTGGACGAGGCTTCCTTCGTTTTACCTTCCTTCCTTCCCTTGCTTCAGAATTGTTCAAACTCTTGGTCTTTAGCATCACCGGCAGCAATCCCATTTCCAGGTGAAATTAATTAAATTACATTAAAACCATAAAACTAGTCGGGAAACAGCAAGCTGGACCCCTCAGTCATGAAAGGTTTTGCATATTACTTATGTAAGAATATTTCAGTGGAAAGTGTCCCATTTGCACGTAGCTCGTAATATCTAGTATGTCAGACTACTGACTTTAATGTGCGACTGACATTCAAAGACTTAGATTTTAGTAATTTGGACAAAGGTGACAACTCAGACCTATTCAAACTTTGGTAGTAATAACGCGATTTCCACCACTATGTAGTAGTACCATGTCCACCGTTACAGCCTATATTACTACAAAATTTGATGATTCTAGAATAAACGTAAGGGGAGTTTCCAATCAATTCCTTAACAATATGACTATAACAAATATGGAGGTATACTATTGTTAACTTCATTTAAGTAGATATCGTACCGTGGGGTATTTTGAAAACTAAACACCATCTGCCCCGACCACTGAACTTTTTTCTCAGAGATTTTTGCAGTCCCTAAAAAATGGTCCTTGAAGTAATTGACTCCCGCACTCCCCCTTCTGCTACGAATGTTAAAAATAATATCTGCTTTGAAAAGTACTAACCGATACCTTTGATACTATATGGCTATATTTGGGGAAAAAGAACATTATACACTCCCGTTGCATGGATGGGGACACTTCTTAAACTCAGCATAGAACGATGTTATTCATTGCATGCGATGAGATTCACAGCTCTTCCTTTTTCACCAAATTTCATATTAAAAGGAGTAACGGTGTCTGAAAAAAGTGCATCTGCAGACAGACAGATGCACACACAGCCAGTGAACTGTGTTAAATGGGGCTTTATTTCACACAATAGCTTAAATAATAGAACGATGAATGGGAAATTGTGAAGCGCCATGTATCAGTAAAAATATCTTTTCAGAACCGCTGTCTATTTCATGAATTTAACCAATAAACACGATTTGTCGCTGAATCACTGAATTTATTAAAAGCTACATTTCTCCAATTCAACTAATAAAAGAATCTGTTTATGGGTTGTTTGTATCTATATCCATCAGCGCCGAACGTGTGTGCTGGCAAAGGATCTGAAGATTGCGCCCCAGGAGGTAAATATTCTCGATTCAAAGGCGCACTGAAGCTTGAACCTGCTGTCGACAAATCGGATTGGTCCTGGTGTTCTTGGACTGGTTGTTCAGTAGTGGTCGTTTCCAAGTGCGAGACATCCGCGAAAGCAGCGACAATAAGGGCGAAGAATACAATACAGTATTTCTAAAAGGATAAAATTAGCAAATATTATATCATATATTTGTTTGAAAGTTTTCGAATGCGTTCTTACCATGGTTGTTGGAGGAGGTTTTCAGAAACTTACAGTAATATTGACACTGTACTATCGAATGAATTATTTGGTGTACTCATTCCTTTTATATGCAGAAATAACTGCAATGTTTTGCGTAGACCTATCAAGACTGTCCAACACTCTAAATCAATTTAAGTTAAGTGGATTTGTAGTGCGTAATTAGAAATAATGCCAGCATTGGAACATCAAACTAACGTCAGTGTACGAATATCTAGAGACAAAAAATACTCAATGACGTGGATGAAATGAATGAAACTGTTCCGCACTGCATATTTTTGAAAGCGTATTTGCAATTGCAAACCATCCAAAATTAAATCTAATCCATTAAAGTTGTATTGAGTGTGTCATCATAGAAGGAATATATACATACCTATATGCAAACACATTTTAATTGTTTGTACATTATTTATCTAAGGCGAAGGTATGTTAATAATATACAGAGCAAATTCATAGATTTTGTAATTAGCTGTTTTCTGTGGAGCTACGAGGCGAGGGTGGCAGTATTTTGGAATTCTTAAAGTTTGAAGAACCTCACTCCCAGGCCAGCTAATTAGACATAATTTAAAAGGAAATGCAACTGATGATGGTATTAAAGTGTCATTATATAATATAATCTTTTCAACTTATGGCGCCCAACTTGGGGCTCTAAAAAAAATTCCGTCTACAAAGTTTGTTTCGGATTATAAATTAGAGACCACAGTTTTAATTTAAAAAATATTGATATCCCTTCTTATAATAGTAGGGATGACCTTTATGGGGAAATTGAAGGATTACATTAATCGCTGAATAACAAGAAGTCTTAAAAGTTATCGATTTTTCATTATAGAAATTTCAAACGCATTTTTCTCAGAACAGTATTTTTTTATTTGGTGTGCACTTTTTTGGTGCAGCCAAAAGGTCCCACATGCTTCTTTGTATAATAGTATCTTTTATTTAAATCTTCTGTTGGGGAATAATTAACAGAAAATATTTTCTACAGCATAAAATTCTCAAATTCTAAGGAAAATTGAATCTCATTCACATTTTGTAGGTTCAGCTATGAACTATCGTTGTTAAATTGTAATTGTAATCGCCTTTCAAATTAAGGACACTCTGTTGCACACCGATTTCGTTCATACCGATTGCAATATATCGAATCAAGTGACACTGCCATTTTGCTTTTTATAAATAAAACAAAACTTAAAAATTTCATTCAAATGCACCTAATTAAGACCGCGCTCTCTGGGTTGGGGTATAAGAATATACTTAAAGCTCGTCGTGAAAGGATAGCAAGATTTGGTTATTAATTGTTAATTCCGTGAAAATAGATGATACAATAGTAAACAAAATTTTTAAAAAAATGTATGTTTGAATCCAGTCCCGTGCACTTTAATTAATAGTGGGGCGAGATTTAAAATTTGGAACACCGTTGATGACCAGGAAAGGAGAGCTATCCCAAAAACCCCGCCAATATAGAAACTCCGTCGAAGTGCTGAATTGACTTGCATGCCGCTGTGCTAGCCCGGCTCGCAAATGTGATTGAACCCTCCGATCCCTCACGTGTCATTATACCAAAACTTCATGTGACCTTTCTTTAAATATTCCTCTTTAAGGAAAGGGAACGCCCGCAAATCAAAAGTATTTAATTGTACTTTATTTCAAGTAAAAAACAAAATAGAAAAAAATGACCAAAAACATAAAATAAAAAGTAGTAGTAGAAGTAAAAAAGAAAAACCAAAAGAATTAACTTCAAGTAATGAAAGTACGAAAAGAATAAGAATAGGAAAATACAAAAAAAAATAAAATAAAATAAAAAACTCCGCCGAAGCCGGTCCCAAGCCCGGTTGTGAAAGGAGGAGGGATGGATAGCTTCAGTCTGAATGGCTGTACGCCACCGCAGCGTCTTCGAGGGTAGGTGAGGAAAGTGCAGGAACTTTGAAGTCTTGCAGATTACTCACTAAGGAAGCTATCCCAACACCTAGCAGCTAGGGATAAAATGCACCACCAAAAATGAGAAGAAGAAGAAATTTGAGGCCCGGTAGGGATAACCGACGGGAATCGTCTGACTTGGTCACTGGGCCGGACTATCGTAATGGAGAGCACGGGGTCGAAACCGCTAGTCGTGGGGCGGTTGGACGTCTAGGCGCCACGACGACCAGGGGCACAGCTCCGCCTGCTGCAGCTGTTTCGCCACAATCTGTGGCGACCACTTCAGCAGGTTCACGTAGGCAGCGGATGAAATGGACTGAAGAAATGAACCTCTTCATCATCCGCTCCTACTACGAAATAACGGCAGGGACGGGTACAACATCTTACCGCCCCTTGTCGCACGTGACTGTGCAGCGAGTTGACCGGCCACCATCAGGGAACGTGTTCGACTTGAGGTCATCGGGGAAACTGGTGACCGAAAGTCGACGGGGGCAGAGGCGGCGGCATCAACAACACCACGCGACATTTCCAGTACTGGCCGAAGTACTCTTCACCACCGTCCAGCTGAGGTTTCCGCTGAGATTCCGGGCGAATTCCAAAGAGCGTGTATAGAATTCTCGGACATGGATCCTTTGCATAGACCAGGTATTCCCAGGCTCTATGCATCTCCAACAACTCCAGGAATTCTATCTCAAATCGATGATGAGATTGCATCTCGACTGTATGCTGATATGTCGCTGCTGCCACTACAATCACTTGTGTATTGTGGTGCAGATACGGCTATCAGATTGCACGGTCAGAACATTCGCTTTCGTGTTATCGGTTTGAGTGACCAAAGAGATCCACCATGTAAAATTCGTCTGCAACGTCGGTGGGATTCACTAAGGCAGGACATTCCTATACTGATTCAGATCAGCACTGGCAATGCCAGCCGACGGGTGACAAATAAAGTGCAGAGGGTTTACCGGAACTATGCCATCCCCTGTGAGACACCCGTTGTTGAAATTCTGGACACACTAAAACAGAAACTTTCTGTCATATGCAGTTGGTTACGACGGTATGGCGAAAGTTATTCAAGACGTGTCCAGAATGCAACATACGCGAGGAACCAGCGGAGTTTTTTAGATCTCTCAACGAATCCCAACAGAGCGTCCAGACAATATAGTTCTCGGTGACGGAAGCGAAAGAGTATTGGGGTGGACTTTGGGGTTTACCCGCCCAGCATGCTGAGCATGCTGACTGGATCACCGCCGAAGGCACCCGCCATGCCATGATTTTTGCGGATGTTACCGAAGAGGAAGTTTGACGAGCCATAAACAGCTCGAAGAACTGGGGGGGGCCCAGGTCTGGATCGGGTGCAGGTTTCTGGTATAAGAAATTTGCCAGCCGACTATGTAGTCGGTTGACACGCAGTACAAATGAGGTCATGAGTCGGCCGGAGGGATTTCCTCCTCCCTCACTGCGGGGATTACCTACCTTATCCCTAAGAAGGACACGGTGCAGGGTCCTGCAGACACAAGAGCGATTACTTGCTTACCAACCCTCTACAGATTCATAACGTTCATCATTAGTGGAAGGGTCATATGCACCTCGAGGCCAACAATTTTCTGTCGGAGGAGCAGAAGGGCTGCCGAGTTGCAAACAGCAACGCCAAGTTGCTATATCGATTATGCCAAGGGTTTTGATAGCGTTCGCATACCTGGCTAATCGATATCCTACATCTGTATCGCATTGATTCGAAACTAATAAAGTTTTTGGCGGCAGTCATCGAAGGGTGGCATACCATCTTATCAGTGCGTACATCTGAGGGTTCTAATACTTCAGAGCCCATCCATATACGGAGGAGCATTTTCCAGGAGGATTCGTTGAGTCCCTTTTGGTTTTGCATGCCTTGAACCCCCTTTTCATGGGTACTGAATGATGCTAGGATTCATGGTTTTGCAATTAAATGTGGTCTACCTGCTAAATGCGAACTTACACACTTGATGTACTTAGATGATATCAAGTCTGCTGGTACTGACGACCACCTTAGAAGTCTGTTGAAAATAGGAAACACGTCAGCCGTGATATTCGGGTGGAGTTTGGATAGGACAACTGTCGAATGTAAGCCATCCGCAAGGTCATCACGCGCCGCATCCCGGACATAGCATTGGTGACATCCACATCGAAGCTATTGCCGCGACAGACGTCTACAAGTACCTAGGAATTCTCCAAGGAACTCATGCTCTAGTTGGTGATCTGAAGGATGCTCTACTCTCCGAATTCCTGCGATGTGTGAAGCTGGTGCTGAAATCGCATCCCTTGGAAAGAATAAGATAAGCGCATTGAATGTATTCGCTATCCCTTCACTGGCTTATGCATTTATAGAAGCATGGGTTGATCACGGGAGCATGTCCGGTTTACCAATATGAGCTGGAAGCAGTACTTGGTAGTTCTGTTTACAGCATTTGTTGGGACCGGCTGACTTCTAACTGATTGCCATATTCCGCACAACAAACATGACGTACTGTTAGTTGACAAGACGGGCCGCTCTGCGTATATTACTGACGTTACTACCCCCCATAAAAGCAACATCGAACGAAAATATGTGGAAGAGACAATTAATTATGAGCCACTGGCTCGAGAAATCAAAGTTCTTGGACTCGCATATAGTCTGACTCAAACCATGCAGTACACCATTCTGCATATGTGTTCGATATTGCGTTGAGTTCGGATTCTCCCATTGACTTACCACTGGGCACAATTACCAGCGCCCCTTTAGCTTTTAAATAGGCAGGATCGTTCAAACTTAAATATTTGGAATTTGATGCAAGTATTAGGACAAATTCAGCATCTTCCGAGATTGTGTCAACTGAAAGTGGAAAACTGAACTCAGTCGTTGGAAAACTGAACTTACTCGTAGCCGGTCCCAAGTCAGATTTTCAAAGGAGGAGGGATAGATGGGTTCAGTTTGAATTGTTGTACGCCCAACAGCATCTCAGCGGGTAAGTACGCTTGCAGGTTGCTCACTGAACTAACACCGCACCTGGCAGTAAGACATGAAATGCAAATCCATTTTATGTGGAAAATGAGAAATCAATACGTCGAAACCGCTTATCGTGGCGGTTCGACATCAAGTCGTCACGATGAACAGGATAATTGCTCTGCCTGGTGCAGCCGTAATATGGGTCGACCACCTCAGGAAGTTTGCGTAAACAGTGGACGGAGTGGACTGAGGAAATGAACTTCTTTATCATCCGGTCCCCCTAACGGAATAACGGCTTTGGCAGATACGATATTTCACCGTAGGTTGTAGGTTGAATTCACTTAACTTGAAGGATCGATCATTCAATCCTCTGAGTGGGGTGAAGTCGCATCAGTAGTGGATCATGAATGAAAGTCGAAAGAAACGGACGGAAAAGACGTGAATTACCTTTACCGTCCATTGGTTGATTTGCATTTGTCGAACAGATGACTGTGTACTGCCACCCGAGCTTATAAAAACCTCATAATGAAAGAGCAGGTGGAGAACGACCAGTCTCGAATGTGTAGTTTGATGTTAGAGACCTTGGACCATCTCATTTCAGGCTACATTCTGTTGGCACCATGATCCACCAAGACCTTGTATGGATAGGCTCATCACGAGAACATGGTCGATTTACCGATATGAGCCGCACATAGTACTTGATAGTTCTATTATACTTCAACGTGTACTGGGGTCTGCAAATTTTAACTGATCACCACATACCGCATAACAAGCCTAACGCCCTGTTAGTTGACAAGCCTATCGCTACGTGTATATTATTGATGTTGCTATCTCCCATAATAGCAACATCGAACGGAAATACCTTGAGAAAAAGTATACTATGAGCCACCGGCTCGGGATATCAAAGAAATTTATCGTCATGAGAAAGTGCTTGTAGTTCCCATAAAGTTGTTAGTTGCAGGTATTACACCTAAGTCCCTTACCGCCTCCCTTGGTGTCTTGAGACTCTCCCAGAGTCTAGTTCATCTGCTCCACCATCTTTTCATCGATTTTAAGGCCGCCTATGATAGCATCGCCAGGTTAAAACTATACACGGCCATGAGAAGATTCGGTATCCCGCGAAGTTGACAAGACTGACTCGTCTGACCCTGACCAATGTGTGAGGCCAGAGAAGAGCAGTAGCATCACTCTCAAGACCATTCAACATCAACAGCAGTCCAAGATAAGGATCATGCGTCCTCTTTAACTTGGCCCTGGAAAAAGTGATCCTGTGATGTTGAGGTATGTCTTCTCTATGTCCACTCAACTAATGGCCTATGCTGACGATATCGTCTTGTAATTCGCTCTCAGTAAGGGCTTTATTTTGTCCTTTTGCGTTAATTTTCTTCGCACTGTATCTTACAGACTGTTCATTACGTTCTTGTAAAAAAAAATTCCGAACAGTGACGTACTCCTTTCGTCGATGCTCGGATTTCAATTTTGCTAATTGTATATATTCCCATCCCTTTATTTTACTAAACACAAGAATGACTTCAGTCAGATCTATTCTTTTGAATTGCGTGGACAAAATACAAGCCTCCCTTGATTCAGCAAAAGAATAGAGTGCACCCCATAAATTTTCGAAATGTCTATTTTACGCATTGTCGAAATGCAAAATGAATATAACCGAGAAAGCATTTATTGTTTGAGTAATGAAATAATGAGAAGACAGCAATAAGTACGTATCAGCTTGATAGATACCGGATCTGGAATGAGGAGCTTGCGAGACGCCTTCAACGATAAAGAAAGTACTTACCACAGAAGCTCAATTGTTATAATTGGCCTGCGTTCATATGCTAGATGGTAATTTGAGGGCCTATCGACTTCATCCAGATCAGACCTATCCTCGGCTTAAATGCCTAGGCAGTACTTATATTATGGCTTATATTTTTGATTTTCCATTTTGTACTCTAAGAATGAATAAGAAAGTTTCCAACTTCCGGATACAAGTCGTTCTTCAATGCTTAAAATATTTACTTCTATGTAAGAAATACGATTTGTTGCTGAATCACTGAATTTATTAAACGCTACATTTCTCCAATTCAACTAATAAAAGAATCGGTTTACAGGTTGTTTGTATGTATATCCATCAGCACCAAATGTGTGTGCGGGGAAAGGATCTGAAGATCGTGCTAAAGGAGGTAAATATTCCCTGTTCAAAGGCACATCGAAGCTTGAAGCTGCTGGTGACAGATCGGATTGTTCCTGGTGATCTTGGGCTGGTTGCTCAGTAGTAGTCATTTCCAAGTGTGAGACATCAGCAAATGCAACGACAATAAGGGCGAAGAATACAATAAAGTATTTCTGAAAGAATAAAAATTGCAATTAGATTTCACATATTTAGTTAGAGCTTTTCAGAAGTAGTCTTACCATGGTTGTTGGAGGAGATTTTCAGAAACTTACAGTAACAGCGACACTGTACTATCAAATGAATAATTTTGTGCGTTCATTCCTTTTATATGCATAAATAACTGCAATCTTCTTGCGTGGACTTACAAAGACCATCCAACACTCGAAGTCAATTTAATTGTCAAGTGGATTTGAAGTGCATAATTAGAAATAGTACATCAGTAGCATCACGTCAGTAAATGTAGAGAGAAAAAGTACTCAATGACGTGAACGAAATGAATGGAAGTATTCCATACTGCATACTTTGAGAAATCCACTTTTAAGTAAAAATTATCTCACATTTAGAATCTAATCTATTAGATTCATTAGTTACAGTGAAGCTGATATTGTATTTGGAATATGTACATACTTATATGCCAATGCTTTCACATTACTAGTAAATTTATGCATTATGTAGTGTGCTGAGAATAATATGCACAATTTTGAAGATTTTGTGTTCTGTAAATTTCTTCACATATAGCACTAGTGAGTTAGTTAGTTTAGTTTGCTGAGGGGAGTCACAGCTCCGACCACTCAGGCCCTTGTTAGATCCGTTGTACTCTCCCGTAAATCGCCTATTCAATGACTTCGCGCTTACGGTATTCGCAGGCTTTAGTGAATCTCAGAACATTCTCCGGAGGCAGAGAGTGTGCAAATTCTTCAGTGAGGAAAATCTTGCCAAGGTGTCTTCGTCTGAGATCTGAGGATGCCGGGCAGTTGCATAAAAAGTGCAGGGCCGTCTTCTCCTCCTCCTTACATTGGCTGCACATTGCCGAAACCACTACACCAATCTTTTCCCTATGGTAGTTTAAGGAGCAGTGTCCCACTTCTTAAGGGACAACAAAAATGCCGCTCTAGCGGCTCTAAGCTCTTTCACAAAGGATTTTTGCCTGCCGGCATGAATCCAAATTTCTCCATTCGGCTGCGTGAATCCTTGCAATTTCACCTTTCAGAGTAGACTTGACAGTAGATGGTCGGATTCCAAGAGCTGGTTCTGGCCCCACCATTGTGGATCCAGACCCTCGGCTAGCTAGCCTGTCAGCCTCCTCATTACCAGCAATGTTAGAGTGCCCCGGCATCCACATCGGGAATGTTTCCTTCAGTCGGCAGTACTTGATGACAACTTCACACCAAATGGCTTTATATGTCGCTGCTATTTAGTGCTGATAATGCCGCCCGGCTGTCGGAACAGATTCGAATTGTGTGACCCTTCCATGCTTGTCGCAGACATTCTTCTGCTGCCAATGAAATGGCATATATCTCCGCCTGGAATATGGTCGTCATTTTTCCGATGACTCGTGCCAGTTCTATAATCGGATTCTCCGAGAACACCACTGCACCCGATCCATCCTCCATGACTGACCCGTCGGTGAAGATTATTAAGTCTGTAATTTGAAAAGACTCATGGCCATTTGTCTACCATTCTTCTCTTTCAGTGATTACGACAGTGTATGTCTTTTCAAAGACAAATCTGGAAACCATATGATCGGTCGGCATCTGGGCTACCGGATGTTTGTCAATGAATTTTCAGATAGACACATTATCGTGTGATTGGCCGCCTTTCCACGCCTTAATGGTATCGAGCCTATATGCGTCATTGGCTGCTCTCCGTTTCACCTCCAAATGAATGGGGGGTAAATTTAGGATAGTTTCAAGTGTTGCAGTCGGCGTAGTACTCATTGCTCCAGTAATACTTAGGCAACCAAGTCTCTGAATCTGCGTTAGCAGTTTCCTGCTGTTAGAAATGTTCAGTCTTGGCCACCAGACGATGCATTCATATATTAAAATGGGTTTTATTATGGATGTATACATCCAGTATATCCAGTCTTACCTATCGCATTCCTACAGCACTAGAGCCATCTGCAGGATTTCTGATATTGTTCCTGGATATGATGCTTCCACATTAACCTGGAGTCGAAATGTACTCCTAAGTACTTGACTGTTTGTGCCAGCTGGATTTCCGCCCCTGCTAAGATGGATAGCCTATAGCTGCCCCACCTGACGTTCCTAGTGAACATAACTAGTCTTCCTAGCATTCACCGTGAGTCTATTGCGGAGGCACCAACTGTGGATTTCATGCAGAGTTGCATTCAAGCGGTCACATACTGAGTCCGCAAACTTGCCGGTAATTATTACGGCTAGGTCGTCGGCAACTGCTTGCGCGAAGACTTTTTTGTCCTCCAGGAGCCACAGCAGGGTATCCATTACCAAGAGCCATAACAGTGGAGAGAGAACCCCTCCCTGTGGGCAGTCCCTGAGATAACCTGCTTCAATAGACTTCTTTTTCTCCACTCTAGCATGTGAAGGATCCAACTGATTAGCAGCGGTTCGATTCCATGTCGTCTTGCCGTATCACAAATTGCCGCGAATGAGGCATAATTGAAGGAACCTTCGATGTCCATGAATGTTCCTAAGGCGTATTCTTTTTCAAACATCGTCCTTTCAATTTTGCCGTAAGTTCATGGAGTGTTATTTCCGTGGATTTGCCTTTCTTTTAGGCGTGTTGCCTATAGTGAAGTAGCCACTTAGGCCGCTAGTGAGAGTGACGTTATTTTTCCTTGTCGTACATAGATGCGAAAGGAGAGTCCAAAATTTTTTATTTCAGAATATTACGGTACGGGATATTTAATGAGAGGACTCGGTTATTACCTTTCGAAACTGGTCATATTTTAGATACTAGACGAAGCCTAGCAATCGAAAAATTTGAAAAAAATAAGCGTAGATTTCGTATAGATGCATAATACCAAATCTAGATTTCAAATTACATCCTGGTCCGATATCAGCGCAAATAGAGGTAATAATCGCATATTACCCTGTTTAAAAGTTCGAAAAGGTCGACATTTTGTATTTCACGTGAATTTTTTTTCCTCTAAGATGTGTGGGACGTCATCATCAGATACTCATATGAACAGCTGGGCATACGTCAGCATTTCAGTTTTCTTTTTTTGACTTTTTTAATTATTTGCATATCAGTATCCATTAATCATGTCAGAGAAATCTACATGCGTAAGCTAATAAAGTATCCAATCTAGATAGATTAACAGGCACGTTAGTACTAGTGCTATTCAATTTACGTACATATATACGTATATAATGCTTTAACGCCTGGTGTGCATATATGCATGTGTAAGCATCTGTATGCGGTAAAAAGAAATTTTTGATTGTTTAGAATTAGCATAATATTTCTGTTTCTCAGGTACATATGTAAATATAACTTGAATTTGGGCAATATATGAAGGAATATTTTCTACCGCTAGCTGTGTGCTTCCGGTATTCAGACTTGTTTGTTATGAAACTCTTATCACTTGTCACGATTGCCGTTTAGAATAATGTAGTATAGTAAGTTTTGTTTTTAAGGCTATGGGGTAAATATTCAGAATGAGCCAACTTCTTTTCTGCTACCTTATAAAGATGTTAAAATATTTTCCAAATTTGAAGAAGTTTCTTTTTTTCCCATTATACTCGACGTGAACCATTAAGTGTTCTAAAGGAAAAGCAACTGGTGCAGTGTTTATTGCAAAAGGAATAAATCGAATTGACTATTGCTTTGATATAAAATCAAATCGGGATACCGGATCAGTGCTAAAAAGTATCAAGTCTATCGACTTTAGTGCTCAGGACAAACTTAGGCGATGAGTTCTTTGTGTAAAACAAAACCTTATTAAAATCAGTTCACTGTCTGTCTGTCTGGCTGCGTGTCTGTCATACGCATTTTTCTCAGAGACGATTGTAGCGATTCACATCAAATTTGGTGGAAAGGTGGGAACTGTGAACGCTCACGCAGACAGTGAGTTACATAATTCTATATCGAAGTTAAGTTGGGGTCCCCATATATGCAAAACAAGGATGTACATTTTTTTGCATCAAATATCATCATGTGAGATATCAAATGAAAGGTGTCAGTTAGTGCTTTCCGTGTTTTGACATTTTTTGGAAAGGCGGGGAGTGAGGAGGGTCGAAAGTGATGATTTCTTTGAGGGAGCCAAATAAAAAATCTGAAAAAAAAATCAGAAAAACTGTCACTATATAGTGCCTAGGCTCCGAAATGCCCTCCATACCGAGGCTGATCAAATAAAGTTAATAGCATTATATTACTATAATTTTTTGTAATTGGCTGCAGAATGAATTCTAGCACCACGAACAGTGCGACAATGTAGGATATAAGATAGAGCATGATTCTGCCTAGTTTGGTGGAAATCGCACTGTTAGTAAGTAATAGTATATAATAATTTAGTTAGTTAGTAATAATATATAAGAATTATAATAGGTCAAATGTGTCGCTTCCTTGCAAATTCAAGACTGAATGTGGATATTCTCACATAATGTAAGCATATATTACGTGCTACGTACTAATGGGACAAATGCACGCTCAAATTTCTTTAAAAACCAAAACCGAAAACCCGAGATTATTACCCTGATTTGACTCAAGTACTCATTCACAGCTGAGTCGACTGGTATCCGACGTCAAATCACGATACAAACTCCACTGAACGGCGACCTTCCGTACGAGAGCCTTGTGCTCTAGCCACTCAGCTGTCTGGCAGACATTAGTAGCGAGAATCGAATGGCCAAAAAACCCAATGGAAAGGGAGACGTGTACAATATGGTTTTCCTAGACAACGATATGGACATTGGTCGCGCTGAAGAGGTGTCAACAATAGAGTCTGTTGTTGCAAGCACATCAACTGCAACAGCATCTGCATTTTCTGCGTTCACTGCAGCGTCCACATCTCAATCACTTCGGGCAGGATTGCTTGGTGTTGGCTTAGTTCGTTTTGCTGCTCCCACACCAAAAACCAATCATGGCAGAACATCGTTGAAAAGCAGCATTATAAAATCATTACAGAACCACTCCGATTTGCAAAAGAAAGTCAATGAACGAGCCAAGAAAAACTTGACACAATCGCCGCGGAACTAGGCCGTTCAACCACCGAAAAAACATAATCGGAAGTCCTCCTCATCAAATGAAGAATTCGGAGACTTTTGCCTGGCATATGTACGAGTTTTGGCAAAAAATATGAATCTCCACTATTCAATTTACTGCATTTCATTTCATCTTAAATGTGTCGCCATGCAAGGTCGCAACTACTTCACTTGTGCTCACTGCGATTCAGATGAGGTATCGCTTTTCGAATCATTTTTTCAATGTTTGCACAATACAAAGTAAAAATTCTAATAGAATAGGTTTTTTCTTCAAAGTTCATCATACTAAAGATTTTTTTCACCAAAATGTTATTACTTTCTCTTTCAGAAGTCCATATTTTTTTATTTACACCCCTTTGTGTAGATATCATTGCATGTATTATTTGATTTTCACCGGAGTTGTACATCACCCTACGTTTTTCGAAAAACGTCAAAAACGAACGTTCGGAAAATTTGAAGAATTAATACAAAAAATGTAACCTTGAAAAAAAAAATAACGATGCAGAAATTTAATATTTTCCTTCCTTTATATGATACAGTCATTTTATATTCAAAAATTTAATATTTGGAGATTTTCCCTGAAGAAGGAAAAAATATTGCACATCACTTCACCTTACAAGTTATTCGTTTTGTGCTACAAATGACCTTCATCCTTTCTATCGACAAAAACTGGAATTTCTTTTGTGTATTATTGTATAATATTTTCCATGCCACATATACATGAAGGTACTATGCAGAAACCAGTCTACTTGCGTTCGTGTTTGATTGCCTTATAATAGCGGAATATCCTAATCTATGTACCATTACTTATTCTTAAATAATAAAAATTAAAATAAAATAAAAATTGGAAATGAAATGTTCTAGCCCTTGGTTAAATATGGAGGCGACCAATTACACCAAGTAGTTCATTAACTTGTGTTTATGATTTGAAACAGCGAATCAATGCTCTGCGCCTGGCAAAGAGGCATTATCTGTATCATACGCAAAAAGGTAGATAACACACAGTGCAGTAATTATAGAGGTATCATGTATTCACCTCTATCTTAGTAGGCCGGATAGCCTCATACGCTCAGAACATTATTGGCCCATTCCAAAGAGGCTTCATCCCAGGCAAATCAATAACAGATCAGATTTTCTCTGTGCGGCAAGCGATGGAAAAACTGTTGGAATATGGACATCAATTGCATCATCTATTCATCGACTTTAAAGCCGCCTATGATAGCATAGCCATGGTAAAACTGTACACGGCCATGAGAGTTCAGTATCCCAACGAAATTGGTTAGACTGACTAGGCTGACCATGACCAATGTGCAAGGCTAGATAAAAGCAGCAGGATAACTTTGAAGACCACTCGACCTTAACAACGACCCTCGAGGAAGTGATTCGTGTTGCTGAGGTAAATGTAAGAGGTACGATCCCATTTAAGTCGACCCAACTATTGGTCTATACTGACGATATCGACATCATGGGAAGAACGACCCGAGGTATTCAAACTGCCTTCATCTAGATCGAGCAGGCGGCGATTGGGGCGAGATCTCGGGCTGGACATCAGTGAAGGCAAGATAAAGTATATGGTGGCAACGTCAGCAACGAAAACCAACCAACCAACAATATCGAACCGCACTGGTCAAACGGGAAGAATAAAGATAGGAGACTACAACTTTGAGACCGTTGATCATTTCTCCTATCTAGGGTCGAAAATCACAACCGATAACAGCTATGATGATGAAATTCGCGCACGGTTGTTGGCAGCCAACAGAGACAATTTTAGCTTACAAACACCGTTCCTAAGACTTGGGTATTCCTCGGAGACTTGGGTTCTTAACAAGAAGAATTGCTCACGCTTGGCCGAGTTCGAGAGAGAATCCTCCGAATCGATGGCTCCCTACATGAGGATGGACGTTTCCGTACGCTGCACAACGACGAAATCTATGAGCGATACTCAAAAGGTTACGGTGAGCGGGTCACTTAATCTGTATGGATGAGAATGATCCAGCCCGGAAAGTCTATAAGGGCATGTCTGGAGTTCGTTATTAAGGCAGGCCTAGACCGGGTACCGGTTGTTGCGCCGTTGATGATGATGATGATAGATAGTATAGGAGTAGTACATACATTTGGAAAGGAAGGAATGAAAATCGAAGGAAAAAACTCATAGTAAATATGCCAGATATACAATCCAATACGTATTCAAAATTTTAATTCAATTTACATCATATAATAGATTCTTGCTATTTCACATTTATCCAATGTCATTTAAATCTTATTTGTTATCCTTTTCATAGTATTGAATTCTTGTAACTCAACACAATCCAGGTGTTTTACGTACTGAGTTCCTACTAAATAAATAAACGTCGTGGAAAGACAGAAAGTTGAACTTGTTAATTACTATTTGAAGAACACTAATGAAATGTTGGATTTCCATTGGTTTCACTTCGTACTTTGCGCAAGATGTAGTGGTTTAAGTGCGATGTATATAATTTATCAATGTATGTAGCATAGGTAAGACGATCTGTTCTCTAACAGTGAGCATTTTTGATATGGCAATGATATACGATGATGGCGTTCACTTAATTTGTAAATCGAATGAAAGTCCTGAGGGTTTAACGTGAGTACCTGCCGTGTAGGCATAATCCCACGGTTCTCCTCGGACGCGGATTGATTTTGGGACCACAATCAGAGCCCCGCCATGCAAGCTCAGCGGTCCTGGTTTATACTGAGTGGAGGCTCAGCATTCATACCAGTGCATGCGAGGCCTATCTAACACTTCTGCCGCAACTAAGGGGTGCGGACAAACCTCAGTCCTTTCAACTGTATTTCGCGGCTAGCCGTTCGCCGGTTCACCGCGCGATCAACCGGCAACGCTGTTGAACGCAAGTGCGAGTGAGCCTTTAGAGAATTTTTAAATTATATTAATATATAATAAAAAGCTTTTTCGCAGTTTGTGTAAAACAAAACCTTATTAAAATCAGTCACACGCACTTTTCTCTAAAACGGCTAAACCGATTCGAACGAAATTTGGTGGACAGATGGGAACTAAGAAATCCAGTAAAGACGACAATATTTTCTATATACGTGCTAAATTTCATGAAAATCGGGCCATTAATGCCAAAGTTTAGCTGTTCAAACTTAGCACTTTCGCGCGAATTTACTGCTTCTAAAGCCATGCAAATAAGACGGGAATAATTGACATTCGCGTGGAATATTAAAGTTGCATTTATGAAGAATCTACTTATCTGCAGCTATTTTTAAGGTTTTGTGTAAAACACTTATGTGAAATCTAATCCTCGAGAGATGCCCCATTACGGTTTCTGCTCAAATAAATTTACTAATAGTATATTACCAGCTTTTAGAAATTGACTGGAAAAAGTTAATCCTAGGTGTACTAAATTTTGCACCGCCCTAGAAGACAGCTTCATGCATACACATGCCAAGTTTCATGAAAATCCGACTATTAGTGTCAAACTTCGATTTCGTTCGAATCAACAGCATCCTAAGCCATACAAATAAGATGCTGACGTCATAATTAACGAAAATAATTGACATTTGAGTGAAATATTAAAATTTCTTTTTAAGGTTTTGCGTGAAAAAAAAACCTTATTAGAATCGAATCGGTGTCTGTCTATCTGCCTGTCTGTCTGCCACACCTGATTTATTCAGAAACGGCTAGACCGATTGTCATGAAAATTGATGAGAGTATGTAATCTGATGTTCCCTTTACATGCAGTAAGTGGCGCTATTTTGTGTTAAGTTCAAGGGCTGCTCTCCATACATGTGAATGGAGGGTGCAATTTTTTTTTTTTTTAAATGTGGGGTACCAAATGAAAGGTCTCAATTAGTACTTTTCGAAACTGGTTCAATATTTTATATTGGGTGAAACATAGGGGAGTGAGGGCTCAAAATATGGCGCCCAAAAAGGGTAACAGGTCTCGTTCTCAGAACCTATCCAAACGAAAAATCTGAAAAAAATCACGGTGGTGCACCTCTATGAAATCTAGGCCTCAAAATATATCTGGTTCCGATATCTGCACAAATAAAGTAATTAATAGTAAATTTCCACATTTTAGATTTTTAAAGTTATGTTCACCAATCTTTGCTGTTCGTAACTGGTTTTGCTCCGACTGCTACCTACTTGATCTGGAAAAAGACAAATTCTAACAACTTTACGTTTCTCACACCTCAATTTCACCTCTATAATTGATGCACTGCGCGATTATTCCCTTTTTATGTATGGGACAGATAGTGCTTCTTTGTCAGTCATCACACATTGGTTCGCTGTTCGAGACCTTCAGCATTTGATCGCCTGCCCATTTAACCTGTTCCACTGTAATTCCATCAGCTTCTGACGAGTTATGGTTCTTAAGTATGGTAGTATTTAGTAGACTGCATCAAACTGCGGGCTCCAGTTGACTTTGTTGTAACCGCAAGGTATTACCTAGTCAACTAATCAAAGCCGTCTTTCAATCTAAGTGCCGACCAGCCACCAATTTCATCATCTCAATGCGTGTACCTTTACCGTATTATTAAATCAATTGCATGACACGCTACATGCAATGATGATAACGTGGCCCCGTAGTTGCTCCAAAGTGGTTGATGAACCTACGGCCACAAAATCAAGACTAGAACGGTGGTTTCTTTCACTATTTCTTTTTGTGAAACTGCAGACAGACGGGAAGTAGAAGGAGTTGAAGCAGTTCGAAACTATTCCCTGAAAAGGCCAAAAAACGTCTTCAAAAGCCAACTCCTGTGAACTATGGTCTGCCTTGGGAACAGAGCTTTCCCAAAAATATAAACGGAAAAGAGCTTAAGTTTATGTTGCAGTTCCAGCAGTATCGAACTGCAACTTGACTGAAGTATTCCTTCGATATGCTCTGTGCTAGCTAGACTAGGGAACATGAGTCCGCCTATGCTCAATACTCTATACTTATCAGCCTAACCCCCAGTTTATTGGTCATTGTTTTTCACTTTTTACACTTCAAACACTCACTCCACCTAACGCACTTACTTAAGATCATACTAATACCCGGAACTTTTCTCAGTAACTGCTATCCCAGATATTTCAGGAGCAGGGTATCATACATCAGTCTCCTTTGTGTTAAGTATATTGCCCACTCAATCGGAATTTCTCGAAAATTTGGTACTCCTAAAACTCCAGCAATACTTCGACAACGGAACAATAATTTGAGATCGCTAATTTGGATTCTGGTAAAAACATGGAAGAGTGTGGCCAAGTGCATCGCCTAACTTCAAAATTGATAAGCTTATTTAAGGAAAGAAGGTAAGTTTAGCCATTTATGTTATATCGACCGCGAATGTTATCACTCCGTTCATAATCATAACAGATTATGGCCCTGCGCAAGCGCAACACCTATGTCTTCGTTACCGCAAGAAGAGAATACTTCGCGTTCTTGCCATGGAAATTGCTTTGGAGGATACCTAACGTCCAGCATTCTATGTACTGCTCTACATAATTGATCTTGAGCAAATCGTGCAAACTACTGTGAGTAACATTAACCTACCCAGAATTGAACAATTTAAGTACCTCATATCGATACTCGTAGAGAATAATGAACGTTCACTTCATCGAAAGATGGGTGTCAAAGGATATCATAACTAGTGTTCTTTGTAGTCGTGCTACAGGGAACCCCTTAGATCCGAATTCTACCGTTGTGTCATTCGTCGGTCAACGCCTGTATTCGAGGTAAAATTCTTATGCAACACCAGTGCATGGGGAACAAAGAGGGATACCTGGTAAGATATTCGTTTGATGCCTTAGGGAGGCAAACCGAAGGTATCGAGCCTAGCCTTGATTTTGAGAAATATATTAACAAAAGTGAACTCTTCTAAGAATATTTGTTTACGTGCCGTTAATAATAATAATAATCGTTGGCGCAACAATCCATGTTGGATCAGGGCCTTGAAGTGTGTTAGAGCACTTCATTCAAGACCGTAAAGGTACACTAATAGGCAATGTGGTCAGCATTGTGCTCTCCCGAGATTATTACTTTGATTTGACTCAGGTACTCATTCACAGCTAAGTAGACTGGTATCCGACGTCAAATCACGATATAAATTCCACTGCCACCATTGAGATTTGAACCGCGACCTTCCGTACGACAGCCTTGCGCTCTAACCACTCGGCTCCCGTTAATATGATATTAAATTATTCTTCTTCTTTTTCTTCAGCCTTTGTCCCGTTCACGAGCGGGGTCGGCTAATCGTGATTGGTTTCGCCATTTGGCTCTATCGGATGCCTGATCTGGGTGCAATCTCGAGGCTTTCAAATCCCCATCCAGCGTATCAAGCCACCGTTGCTTAGGTCTGCCTTTTGGTCGTTTACCATCGACTTCGATGTTCAGACTAATCTTTGCAAGTGAATTCTCGTTTGCACGAATTGCGTGACCATACCATCGAAGAAGCCTCTCTCGGAACTTTTCCACGATCGGTGCAACCCCATAACGATCGCGGATATCCTCATTTCGGATGTGATCTAAACGTGTGACGCCACTAGTCCAACGTAGCATCTTCTTCTCCATTACCGCAAGACGCCGTTCATTGTCTTTTATGGTCGGCCAACACTCAGAACCATAGAGAGCGACTGGGCGGACGACATTGCGGTAAATTTTAGATTTGAGACGTTCGTTGATACGTCGATCACAAAGGACACCAGTTGTGGAACGCCACTTCATCCAGGTTGCGTTAATGCGTGAAGCAATTTCATAACGCAGCTCTCCATTCGCTGATAGTGTTGACCCGAGGTATTAAAATCGCTCAGTTCTGGGCAGATCACTGCCGCTGACAGTGATTGTGCCTGTTTCATGGGGATCGGTCGTCAAAAATTCAGTTTTGTTTAAATTCAATCTGAGACCGTGTTGCATGAGGCGATCATTCCATTTTTGAACAAGTTGCTCGAGATCATTTTTGCTATCAGATGCTAGGAAAACATTATCTGCATTAGCTTCAATTCAGTATAAGTTTAAATAAATCAGAATACCGGAGGCTAGACTGTTCGAGTATAAGGTTTTTGTGTTCATCTTATATGAACAATTTTTTTGCACGTTTTTTCATTCGTGTATATTTACAAATTCAACATATTCCTTCATATTTTCTCAATTCTAATCGATCTAATCAGGTTTTGCTTCACAGAGAACCTTAAAAAGCTAAAAAGGAAACACTGAAATGCCCCTATGGACCCCGCTCTTCATGTAAGTTCCTTTTATTGATGATATCGTCATACACGCCTTGGAGTGCAATAAATTTATGTAAAATTCACTTTCAATAACTTCAATAATAAAAGTTGGAATGCGTTCAAACTCTCCAGAATTATGTGCTATATTATAACTACACTGACGCCAAATATTGTACTCCTAGAATGACCTTATTTGTGCCTACATGGCCATGGAATGTATTTTGAGTCCTAGGTTTCGCATAGATGCATCTCTGTGAATTTTTCAGATTTTTCAGCTGGGTAGATTCTGAAAACGAGACCTGTTTCACTTTTTGGGGCACACCTTTTGAGCCCTCACTCGCCCATGTTTCATTCAATATCAGAAATAAGACCATTTTCGAAAAGCACTAATCGAGCCTTTTCATTTGATACTCCACGCGATCAAATTCGGTGAAAAAAATGTTACACTCTCCCTTCGCGAGTAGGATTATGCTCTATGTTACTGCAAAAGTTCGTGGTGCTAGGATGAACTTAAGGGGGGTTTTGCAGCCAATTACTTAAAATTACAGTAATATACTATTATTAACTCTATTGGAAAGGATATCGGTATGGTGGGTATTTTGGAGCCTGGGCACCATACAGTGGCAGCCTTTTCATTTTTGTTAGATTTTCCGGTTGAGTAGTTTCTGAGAATGGGCCCGTTAAGGAAATGACGAATTTCGACCCCCCGGACTCCCCACCTTTCCAATGAATTTCAAAACTAAGACCGTCTTCGAAAAGTGCTAACCGATACCATTCATTTGATATTCCACATGACTATGTTTGGTGAAAAAACAAATGAACACCCGCTTTTGCATATATGGGGATCCCCCTTAAATTCGATGTAAAAGGATGTAACTCACTGCTTGCATGAGCGTTCACACTTACCACCTTTCCACCAAATTTGATGTCAATCGCTATAACCATCTCCGAGAAAAATGCATGTGACGAATAGACAGACAGACAGAACACCGATTTTAATAAGGTTTTGTTTTACAGAAAACCTTAATAAGGTTTTGTTTTGCACCTTAAAAAGATCCTAGCTAGAAAGCTGATTGTTGGGACACTTAGGAAACATTCATAAAAACTCCAGTTGTATGAATGAGTTCAGAATAACAGGGCAATCAAGGATGACTGGAAATTATCGAACCCAATTGTAAGTTCGACTAAGGCGAAGTGATGATAATTTCATCTGAACTCTATAAATCAAGTGGCCTAAATGGGAGCCACTCTGTGCTTTTGGGGGAGAGGATTCTACTCAAAGGTTAAATAATGATGAAATGAGCGCAATTGATACTGGCATCCTAGGACGTCAAATTAAAGAAGAAACGATGCTGGCGGGATTCAGACTGCAATTACCTACTTAAGGTAAGCGGATTCAGTAATATTATGCACGAGACCAAAAAATGCGGAAACAATTTTATCTTGCCGAAATGGTGACATTCATGGTCTTAATAATTAAGAAGTCGGGAAAGCGGAAAATGTACGCTTCAGGTATGAGAAAGGTTGTATGTAATTCTTACATGAAATTATTGAGTGGAGATTTGCTCTATTTGTACCAAGCATATATTATGTCAGAATATTCACTTTAGCGTGATACTGACATTCAAAGTACTAGAATTTGCACTGAACCGACAACTGTGGCCTGTTATAACTTAGTTATTATGGTGAGATTTCTATCAATCTTGGTAGGATCATGCCTTGTATTATATATCTGGATGACTATTGAAAGTGATAGCAATATTCACTTTATTTGAACAGATATCGAAATGGGAGGTATTTCTGAGCCGTAAAGTGGCAGCTTCGTGTTTTTTTTCAGATTTTGCGGATGGGTGAATTCTGAGAATGATTCCGTGAAAGAAATTACTACCTTCCAGTTCCCACCCTCCCACCTTTTGAATTGAATGTCAGAACTAAGGATAGGATTAAAAAGTACTAATCGAGGCCATCATTTGATACCTTATATGGCTACATCTGGTGAAAGAAAAATTTACCCCCCGCATCCCTGCCCTGTTTGACGACCACCCGTTAAGTTCCAGTTCTTACCTTCTCACCAAATTTCATGCCAAGCGATGCAACCATTTTTGAGAAAAGTATGGGTGACAGACTGATAGACTTGAGACGAGTTGCTAGATCTCTCATCAGGTCCCTCCTGATCCGGAAAAATGACCCTTCACACAACGTGTACCAAGCCCTACAAAATATAATGAGAGTTACTAGGGTGCTCTACAACAAGTCGCAGCAAGAAGAACGCAATTCTCAGCACAAGTCGAACCTGCTAGCCCAACAGGATCACAGGTGACGCCAAATCATATTGCCATCAACCTGTTACCAAACAAGAGAGTGCGGGAAATCAGCAGAGGCCGAAGGGAAAAAGCATACTAATAATTTCGAAAAACGGAGCTAAAAGCACAGCAGGGAGAAAGCAGGTACCCTAAATACGAGCTCAGACAATCGAATCGGCAAAATTTAAGAACTAAAATGGCCGAGGGAACAAGGTAGTAGCAAAATGGCGAAGAAGAAAGCAAAAGTGAGAATTCGCCTAGAGGCAGTTGTGATCTCCAGGAAAGGTTGTCGGAGATACTAAAAGCCACATTGCAACTACCATTGGAAGCATCGTAAAAGCTATTACCGGAAAAGTTTGCTTTTAAAAGATTGCCAGTCGTCTGAGAGAGCAGATTTATTCGAAGAGTTGCTTCAAGTGCCCCATGTTTGGTCACTTCGCGAAGGCACATCCTTTCGTTCGTAAATTTTTAAATTACTTCAAATAGGTACTAAAATTGCCGAACAAGTTTTCAAATGCCATAAATGTGAACCAAATGAAATCCGTGTTTGTCCCTATTATAAATCAACCATATAAAAAGGCTGGAGTCCATGATCTCTACCATTAAACTCACAGGCGACAAAGAATGAAAGTTGTTACTAGCAATCTCCATTCTACAGGGGGCGGCAGCATAACTTCCTTTTTTCAAAACTCAATAAAAACTATTGTATGCATCGGAAAATATTTATTTATTTTGTATAATGTAGGTACATGTCTAAAGTTTTTATTTACATTGTTTTGAAGATCAAATCTGTTAGGTGCCATCCCCCATTCTCCATACGTTGCGTAAACCGATTTCTGGCGTTTGTCATGACTCTTGTTAGCATAGCAGGTGTTATGTTGGCAATTTCTTCTTGGAGGTTGGTCTTCAAATCTTGTAGGCTTCTTGGACGGTTCACATAAACACGGGATTTCAAAAAACCCCATAGAAAAAAATCACAAGGGGACAGATCAGGAGAGCGTGCCGTCCATTCCAAATCGCCTCTAATTGAGATAAGGCGCTCTGGAAAGTGTTCCCTCAAAACAGCCATCGATGCTCTTGAAGTGTGTGCTGTTGCACCGTCTTGTTGGAACCAAGTGTCCCCCAAACCCAAATTTTCTAGCCTTGGAAAAAAAAATTCTGTAGCATGTTTACATACTCGTCCGAATTCACTGTCACTGTAACCTCATTTTCCTCAAAAAACCAGGGACCAATAATTCCAGCTGAGGAAATTGCACACCACACTGTGACTTTGGGTGAATGCAAAGGCTTTTGATGCAATTCTCGAGGGTTGGTGTTAGCCCAGTAGCGCATGTTTTGTTTGTTAACCGACCCACACAAATGAAAATGGGCTTCATCGCTAAAAAAAACAATAGCACCCTCGGGAACGACATCAAGAAGAAGCTCACGTTCTGAAAGTTCCTGCACTATCGCCATCTTATAGGGATGAAAATCAAGATCATCAAGAAGAATTCTTCTCACAGAACGATCGGATAGTCCAAGGGCAGATGCGTGTTTGCGCGCAGAACGCCGTGGCGATCGCAACATTGACGCCCCCCTGCTTCAATGTTCTCAGGTGATCTGACGGGCCGAGGGACTCCAGTTCTTCCTTTTGTCGCACTTGCAGTTTGTCTGAATGTAGTGACACATGTAACAATTGGTTTGCGGTCTGAGAGGGTAGCTAACGGGGCTAAATTAAAATGATTCCGAAATGCACGGTGTGTTGCAATAACCGAACATCCGCTTGAAAAGTAAACCTCAACGGCGAAGGCACGCTCCTCACTATTCCAACGCATGATGGCGACTGAACCGTGTCGGGACAAAACTTTTCAGTATCCCGTCTTGAACGAGACCACTAGCGCTCCGCTTTGACATCAACTCACTGAGTGGCGCGCATTTTAAAAAAGGAAGTTATGCTGCCGCACCCTGTATTTGATATCCATGGCTTCTGGCAAGGTTTTTGACAATAGAAGTTGAAGAACTCTAGATAAGAGGAGCAAATATGATCATTGTTACTGAACGAAGAGGAGGTGACAAAGGTATTACATATATAGTGCGCTGAGGTTCAATTTTAATTGCATAAATGCCATGGTCAGCAAGGATTACTGGTGCTAATATTGATTATAACACAAGTCTGTATGTCGCATTTCCACATCCATTGGGAGTAGATACTTCTGTTGGAGGAGAGTTGCGAATTTTTCGACCAGCGTTATTATTTCGATGTTATTCAGCTCTAACCTCTATCCAGCAGGGTAGCGACCCAATTCGATGTTGGTTTTCTCGAGTTGTCAAAGTTTTCTTCCGTTTCTGGTACCAGCACCTTTCCTCGAGTCTGCTATAGTTTGTTTCTTCTTTTTGCAATGCCTTTTTTCAAATTCGAGCTACATAGAGCAGCATATCGTGGCCCCATCCACGTTCGGCATCATCCTTGACAGAGCCAAACTTGCGGTGGATGCTTTGACCCTAGCATACTTCACGTACTGCTTATAACTGCTTATAACTCAACTCAGCATCCTCGAGGTAATTTGCGGCGATAACTAGCGCTATACCGTTGGCGTAACTCACCATCCTGGCTTCCCCAGGAGCCGGAAAATTAAGACCATCATTGTGCATGATGTTTCACCACAGTGGGCGCAGTATAAAACCCTATGGGATACCCGCGGAGATAACGTAATTCTTCGGTTCATCATCGGTGTCGTTCTTGTAAGTGGTTGTTGGCAATAGCTCCAAGATAGTCGGGAATACTAATCTTCGCCAGGGTTTCTCGTATAAGGTCCCAATTGATCGAATTGATCCCGTCCAGGGCCACTTTCACCCAATATGTGCTGGTACTACCATTTCCGTGAATTGTATACTCGCCCAAGTCCAACCAATTTGATGTAACAATGGTTGATCTGCTTTAAGGAACCCATACTGACAATCTGAAAGGTCACCTTGGCTTTAAACAGCCGGGAGTAATCTATTATAGATTACCTGATTCAAAATTTTCCCCACAGTGTCCAGAAGACATATGGGTCTGTATGAGGCTAGTTTACCTGGAGGTTTATCAGCCTTAGCCAATAGTACTAACTTCAGTCGCTGAGATGAACGGCCTCTGAATCAATCCCGATTCTATGGGTATTTCCCCACAGCTTCCGAACAGAGTTCTGTAAAGCATTACCTCTCCGATTGATGGCGAGCTTGAGAGTTTTGCGGGTTTCTTTTTAAGCATGCTTTTTATGCCCCTGATCGATTCTACCTACCGCCCTTTGAGCCGCTCTTCTAGCTAGCTCACTATTCCACCAGTAGTTCGGTCTCCTACTAAAGAATAAGCGCCTCCTAGATAAGGACTCGTCACATGCTTTGGCAATGCATTGGGACATATGGACAACTCTTTCCGTAGCTGCGCCTGCTATATTAGGTTGGTCTTGCCACACCTCTGTGAAGGTCTGTTCATGCAAAGCTTTTGTAGACCAGCCTAATATTTTTCTCGGGACTTCGGGCATTATGATTCTCCTCCCTGGCTCCACCTACAACTCAAAGAGGATTGCCTGGTGAACACTGTGCGTGTACCCCTCGCTGACGCACCTGGACATACTACGTACCGCTGAAGGGCTGACAAAAGTTAGTTCTACAATTGAGGCATATATAATACTTCCTTCCGAAAAGTTTTTACACCACCTTCTTCGGTCAGAACTATATCCAACGTGCCGAAGCTTTGGAGACACTGGCAGTCACCTTTGGACTACGTCCTTTTGCGTGAAGAGCAAGATTGTCAAGCATTTTCTCGACTACAGACAGTGTGAGACTTGGTGGGGTGTAACTGCTGTACACATTTACCCCTTTTATTTGCGCCCACACAAAACCGCTGGCTGTCCCACTCGCAGTACATTATATGGCTTTTCGACCGCATTCCCGCTCCTACAGTCGAAAGTGTAGCACATACGCCACCGTGACTCTTTCTATACACTTCACTTATGATGGAAATTTCCACCTCAGATTCGTAGGTAGTCTGTAGGTAGTAGCCGCCTTCCTAAATTTCAGGCATTTAACATTTCCTGCAATATGCCAATTTTCCCGCCCATCTTTTCCCTTCACACAATAAGCATTTGGGGTTGTCCTTTTTGTACTCTTTGGCAATATGGTCTTTATTGCCACACCTTCTGCATTGATAAGTTTATCGTTAATTTTTCTGCAGGAACCACGATCATATTTGCAGAATGGCCCCTCCTATGTAGAATGTCCCAAACCGAAAAACCCTTTCCGGAAATCATGGAAAACCAAACAGTGGAGATTTCCACTCCATAAATTTCATTCTTTGACGGCTGTGAGTTTGATGATAGAGATCATGAAGTCTTTGTAGATAGCTTGTTTATAATAGTAACAAACACGAATTTATTCCATTTAATTCATGAGCAACTGATGAAACCTGCACGATTCTCTTAGCAAAGTAGAATAGTTCACAATTACTTTGTGCGTACTTGAGAATACAGAGGTTATCTTTTCCATACTGATGTTAGTAAATAGTAGTAGTTAAAAGATGAGAATATTATGGCCGTGGTGTAGATTCCACCTTCCAAAGCTATATATTCCGCCCTAGGTGTCAAAGAAGAGAACAAGCCTCACCAGAAATCTTGGTCACACCTGAGTCTAAAAAAATCACGATGCTGCATGGTATATGAAACCTGAAAAATTGTCCAGCGAGTTTAGTACTTATTTGAAGTAATCTAGCCATTTACAAACGAAATGATATATCAAATATGAAGCAATCCTTTTTTACATTCAATTTAATTTTTTCTAAATATTTTCAAATTGACGGCGCAAGGACTGCTCGCGTCACGATCTAGTCTTTTCCATCTATTAAATGAATGATCTAGATAATATAAACAAATTAACAAGGGTTTTACTAAAGGTTTATCTTGATCTCAGTTCGGGTGATTGTCGCCATTGTGAGGAGCACTAAAAGATCGAAATAGCAACTTATTTCGTCATCTAAAATTCATAGAAGAGAGACGCTTGGAAAAGATTCAAGAAAATTCAAACGAAGTGGAAAAGCTTCCATATTGGAGCAATTTTCAAAAAGAAAGAAATTTATGAATGGTTTACTGTTATTCTTTAAATACAATAAAACCTAAAATGCTTGCAGATTAAAGCCCTAAGTCTTAAAGTCAGCTGACACATGAATACTATTATACAAAACATGAGCGTCACTAAAGAGAAGTAAAGACCGGAAATTGCGCCTTTTAAAACAATTTGCAAATCATCCAAGAAGATACTTGAAAAATTGAGCTCATAACATGATATTCTATATTTTTCTAGTTTAATCGGAAAATCAATAGCTGTGAAGTGCCTTCCAGATTCACGGAGCTGATACTGGTAGTCTTAACATTATTTTTGGCTCGATACTTACCTCGAGTGCACTTGTTAGAGATGAGCGAACAAATAAGGAGTACTTCAGACGCGTAGAGATTTGCTTATACGAATGGCAATTAAATGGTTGAACTTGAAACTGAAACTATTTTAATAATATCTGGATGGATTCATGAATTTAGGTATATAAACGGCGTAGATTTCATGGTAAATTCATTCGATAGTACAGCTTCGCACTGTAAGTTTCTGAATATCCAAAACTAAACGCCACTCATTTCAATATGGTAAGTTATAATGTGAATGGAATAAAGGATTAAGAGAACATTAAAGATCCTTTTTTGCAGAAATTCGCTGTTGTAATTCTTGCTTTAGTTGCAATTGTTGCTGCCGACGTTTCCCATTTGGAATCTAACAGTGCCGACCAGTCTGTATCTGTCGGACAACCTGAACAATCTGGTCAACAAAATCAAGAACAGCTGTCAGACTTGTCACCAGCTGCTTCAAGCTTCAATCCTTCAGTCAACAGGGAATACTTACCACCACAAGCGCGTGCTTCTGATCCTGCTCCAGCCCACACTTTCGGTGCCGATGGCTACAGATATAAAGAACCAGAAAACAAATTCTTTTTCTAAACAACAAGGACTACGGGTTATGGAATAAAAAAAGATGATAGCATGAATAAATCCACTTCGTTTTACTTATTTTATAAAGAGATATTTATCACGTGTGCGGATGGTTTAGTGTTTAGACTGCTAGGCTGTTGCGTGGAAGGTTGCGGTTCAAATGTCACTAGTGGCGGAGGGATTTTTTTTGTTTCTGGATGTCATATACCCCTCGATCCAATTATGAATGAGTCCAAATCATCCAATTGGCTCGAACACGGTAGGCACTACCGGCACGACATTTGGTGAGGATTTTTGGTCTGTGAAAGGTTTATACGCAGCGAATAGCAATATTTTGCGTTGGGTTAAGACAACAACTTTACAAACATGCGAAAGAGGGGTGTATAATTTAATTTTCCAGAATATATGGTCACGTGTTGTATGAAACGAAAGGGGCCGCTTAGTGTTTTTTAAACTCATGTTATTTCTGATATTAGGAATGTTTTAAAGTGATACTGGGTAAAACGTTGGCGAGTGACAGGCCAAAATTTGTGTCCCTGGAAGAGAAACAGGTTTTCCTTCAGCCTTTGTCCCATTTAAAAGCGGGATCGGCTCATCTTGATCGATTTTGCTCTGTCAAAGGCTTGATCTGGATGGAGTCGAGAGGCTCTCAAATCAACATCCAGCGTATCAGGCTAGCGTTGTTTCTGCAGTCTCTTTGATTGTTTCCCATCAAATTCGATGCTTGGGCAAATCTTGGTCAGTAAATTCTGGAATATACCATCGAACACGCGTCTCTCCTAATTTCCCCACGACGCATACAACCCCATATCGATGGCGGATGTGAGTAAGACGTTTTACACCACTGGTCCAATGGCATATTTTCCTTTCCGTTACCAGGAGGCACCGTTCATTGTCTTTTATAGTTAGCCAACAGTCAGAACCATAGGGCCCGAGAAGGTGAACGAAATTGGGGTAAATTTTCGACATTTGAAATAAATTTCGAATGCCGCGAATCCTGCCACAAGGCGATCGTTCCATTTTCAAACAAATTACTCCTGATCAACTTTGCTATGAGGCGCTAGGAAAATATCATTTGCATAAAACAGTGTACAGGATGTGTCACAGTATCCATAAGAAGAACTTAGAGGAGTGGGGAGAGGGCGGTTCCTTGATGAACACCGGCAGAGACACCAATCGCTTGACTGGTAGTAGAGCAATTTAACCCGTCGTATCAATTCTACTGTCATCAGGCGCTCTCCAACGAAGTAGCTCCAACTATACTTTTTAAGGCTTTATGTACAACAAAACCTTATTAAAATCGATTCGTTGTCTGCCTGTCCATCTGCCTGCCTGCCTATTGGTCACACGCATTTTTCCCAGAAACGGCTATAGTGATCGGCACTAAATTTGGGGAAAGGTGTGAGCTATGAACGCTCATGCATACAATGAGTTACATCATTTTACCTCCAATTTAAGGGGGAGCCCTATACATGCAAAAGGGGGGTGTACATTTTTTTTCACGGACCTATTCCCAGGACTTACCCAAAACAAAAATCAAGAAGCTGCCACTATATGGTGCCTAGGCTCCGAAATACCTTTCATATCGATATCTA
Source organism: Hermetia illucens (assembly GCF_905115235.1). NCBI lineage: Eukaryota > Metazoa > Arthropoda > Insecta > Diptera > Stratiomyidae > Hermetia > Hermetia illucens. The sequence goes on along the minus strand of NC_051850.1, from coordinate 65,073,747 downwards.
TTCAAATAAATTTAATAATAGGAGATTACTTTCATTTTTAGTAATTGATTGCAAGACCCCCTTAGGTTCATCCAAGAATCATCAATATAGGCAACAACATAGAGTATGAACACCTACCAAGTTCTGTGGAAACACACTATTACCAACAAAATTATAATAGGTCAAAGTTGTCGCTTTTGTGCAATATTCTAGCATGATATTTGCAATATACAAACGTAACGTGATATGTGCAAATATAGGAAATGTAAATACACCGAACTTTCTTATAGCTGAAGGATAGAACTTCCGGTTCCCCAACATGTTTTGTTATTAACTTCCTTTGGCCATATATCTGATCATGTATCGTGTGTTTTTTGGTTTGAGAGGTTCTGGAAACGAGACCTATAGCAATTTTTGGGGGACTTTTTGAGCCCCTACATTTCGCATGATTTTTCGGAAACATTTACAGAGCTCTTCCATTTGCTACCCCACATGACCATACGCTACGAAAATGTTACAGACGTACTTGCTGTATGCACTGATATTTACAAGCTTTTCTTTCTCACCAAATTTCGTAACAATAGGTTCAGCCACTAAATTGCGTGGAAAACAGACAGGCAGCCGGAAAGACATTGAATGGTTGGGAAAAAGAAGTCCAAGGCATCAGGGCAAAGTTTTTGCGATTATGAGAAATGACTTCAGGAGAAAAGTTTTACGATTAAATAAGATACCTGATGAACGAATAAAAGTGTCGGCGGCTTCTCTATCCATCTCACTCACTCTAAAGGTCACTATCTAACCTATAACTGGAGTTGGTAATTAAGAGGTCGTGCTTCTGTCTCGTAAAATAGTACACCTTTGGTCATCAATTTTTGGGAGACTTAGATGTCAATACCTTGCAACTTTCTCTTTATATGACCTTCCAGAATGAATTTTTCCTTACACATGTCGATTTTCTGCTGGGTTTAAGTTACATTCGACATTTTATTATCTGCTATGGTCGCTAGATGCAATTGCTAGAGAATTGTTTTTCATGTGGAAACTCACGAAGAGAATGCACTGATGACGTGGCAGCCCTGCATGTTGCTGATGGCAATGAATATCCTTATCAGTTTGAAGCTATACAGAAGGTATATACAAGGGCTACGGCAAAATAAACGAGACTTTTTCAAAGACAGCAGACATTCATTTTTTTTTTTCAAAAATCATCTTTTTATTCCCGCATCAATACAACGTTCTGCGTGAGCAATTAGCATGTCGAATGAAATTTAAAGCCGTTCTGTAGGAATACCCTTCAGAATCGCGGTAGACGTCTTTTGTATAGTTTCAATATCGGCATACCACTTGCCTTTCAGTGCCATATGAAGTTGTCCGAAGAGGTAGAAGTTGCAAAGTTCCAAATCAGGAGAATACGGTAAGTGGTTGACGGGTAAAATGTGATTTTTGATAAAAAAAAAAATCAGTGATTAGTGTCGAACAATGAGCAGACGCATTATCGTACAAATGGCGTAAGCTGCCATTTTCACGGTATTGCGGCTTCACGCGGCGAATATGTGACGCTTCAATAAAAGAGGATAATACGGACCATTAATCGTTCGGAATATTCCCTTAAATTGGTAGAAATAAATCAAATGTGCCTTTACTTTTCGCTTCTCGCTTCCATTCCGCACTTTGATGCACTGTTTCGGGGCTACATTGAAAATACCGCGTCTCGTCACCAGTAACAATGCTGTACTTAAAGATTGGGTCATTTTTGTTGTGTTCAATTCGGACCAATTTTTGTGGAACGAACCGAGCACAAACTTTCCTGAGTCCTAATTTTTCGGTAAAGATGCTATGAAATGAGTCTTTTGATATGTTCAATTCCATTGCCATGTATCCCAATGAAAATGTTGGCTCATTCTTTACAGATTTAAGCACAATTTTTTTTTGTTACTTGGTGTACCCACGAAACTTTCCTGACCAGGATGTTCGTCATCCTTGATGTCCTCACGACCATCTTTAAATCGTTTAAACTGCTCATGGACTCTGGCATGAAATAAACAATTGCTTGTTTCAGTAAATAAAAAGTCTCAGTAAAAGTTTTACCAACTTTAAAACAAAACTTAATATTTGCTCCTTGTTTGAAGATGATTTTTCAATCGATGCTAAAAACATACTGTCTGTACTTATAAAGCAGTAACTCGGCCTTTAACTGTCCGTTGGGCATGACATTTTTGTAGAACGACAATAAAGGATGTACCTTTCCTGCTCCTAGATAGGACTACTATAAATAGAGATTTTGGAAAAGTTTCGTTTACTTTGCGACTGACCTTGCAGCTCCCGAAGAGCTTTGTTTTCAGGAGAAGATCCAGAAATTTTTCCCTACTGATGGTTGATTCCAGCAAACGAAAGCAAAGTTGGTTCCCCTCTTCGGCAATTCGCTGTCGTCAATATGCATTAAATAACTCAAAGGAAATTTCGACAACATGGCATGTATGACTTGCTCTCATACAGGAGATGAGATATCGGATTCAAACTCAGGCAAATCACATCGAGCTTAAAAAGTCATTTTGGTAAATTTTACTACTCATGGGTATATATTCTGATAATATTATGATGAAAATCACTTTGTAAAATTATGTCAATGTTAATTATAGTAACGATAATTAGCCGGGACACCTAAATTCTATAAGAGTAGGGCGAATATTAAGTTATCAAAATTGTTAATAGATGACTCTAATGCCGGTAAGGAGATCTTGTCGAAAACGCAAAGTATTATAGTTTTCTAGTAAAGTGTTTGCATGCCTCTATGGAATGTTCCGCAGGGTATAGAAAAGCCGGGAGTTCCCCCACGAAGTGAGTCTAGTTCCAGAGTTAGAACAGATCGCGTCGGTTATGAATACGCCCCGAATTGTACCAGTTGAAGGAATTGCTCTATAATTAATCGTGCGGTTGGGTTATATAAGTTAACATAAAATAAATGCTTATATTAAAATTATAGAACGGGTTTTTGTCCAATGGCAATCCAGTGATACGAGTCTACATAAAGCAAGTAATGTAACAATATGTAGGGATACCAACAGCTTCATCATTGTTCTCGGCAGAAGGACCACATTCGAACGTTTTGATTTTGTACAGACTTGCAGTAACCATGAATGTGATATGGGGTCGAAAGTTGATTAATAATCGATGTAAGTTGATGAAATATTTGATTTTCGGTGAACAGCCTGCGTCACAGTTACTGTATCGATTATAACCTTTTCCTTACAACCACTGGGGCCTCTTGCGCATTTCATTTCTTTCTAAGCTATCAAATTATGAAGATCGAGATATTTTGTAATGTTCGCGTAGAGAACTAAAGTAAAAACCTTGTAAATGGTGGGAAGACAAGTCATTGGTCGAAATTTTGAAGAACACTCTGCTACTTGAGGATGACATAAGTTATCGCCTTGGTGAAGAATAGCGGAATTGGGATCAGATCAGCAGTCATCGGATCAAGTAACTTACAATACCCTGTGAGAAAGCTCTACCACAATACCTTATCTCCACCTTTACGTGTTGATCACTGAAAGTTCTTTCTCAGTAAAGAACTGCAGACGGAACAGGATTAAGGCGATTCTTCCGCTTCTAAAAACGGGACAACTTGTACCAAGCGGTCGTCCAGGTTGGGAGTTCGGTAGGGCTGACAACCCAACATGGAAAACCGATGCCACAGAAGGAGCCTCGGACAGAATGGATTTTAAAACGATGAACCCGGAAACGACAACAGAATAAAGATTTGCGCATAGCCGCAAGCCGATACCTTATTCCAATATAAGGTTAATGTCACAGTGCTGCAAGAGATGCGCTGAACAGTGACCGGTTTCCTGGAGACGAATCACTACATCATATATTATAGTGACCATCCGGTTAACCATGTACTCGGAGTGGGTTTTTTCGTGAGTCAAAAAATGAAAATTGCTGGAAATATAAACGAAAGATTGTGCACTCTGCGCTTGCGACGCAAATTTGAAAATACAAGCCTCATAAACGTTCACGCCCCTACAAAGGAGAGAAGAAGGATATCTTCTACGAGGCTTTTGAGCAGACCCTCGAAGCCTGTCGCAACTATGATGTCAAAATCATACTGGGAGATGACTATGATGTGAATGTGAGAGCCACCATCCCCTTCAAGTCCACCCAACTGCTGGCCTTCGCTGACGATATTGACATTATAGAAGAACGACCCGAGATGTTTATAGATGTATACCTTCATCCAGATCAAGCAGGTGGTGGAGATCTCGGGCTATACATTAATGAATGCGAGACAAAGTACATCACGCTGATCAAACGAGAACAATAAAGATAGGAGATTACAACTTTGAGACCCTAGAAAATTTCTCCTAGTTAGGAGTGAAAATCACAATCGATAGCAGCTATGACGATGAAATCCGCGCACGATTGTTGGTTGCCAACAGAACCTATTTCAGCATACAGAAACTGTTTTGCTCGAAAGGTCTAACCATAGGTTCAAAGCTCTTACTGCACAAGACTGTGATCTTGCTAGTCCTACGTATTCCCTGGAGACCTGGATTCTTAGCAAAAAAAAATTTCGAGTTCTCGGCCACGTTCGAAAGAAGAATTCCTGAATCCTCTAAAGAATTGTTGCCCCCTATATAAGAATAGAAGATTCCGTAGCCTACATAATGACGAAATCTATTAACGATACCACGAACGTCTGGTTGTGCATAAAACTCGGCTCAACAGGTTGCGGTGGGCGGGTTACCTAATTCGTTCACTCGGGTCACTTAATCTGTATGGATGAGGATGATCCAGCCCGGAAGGTCTATAAGAGCAATATCTATGATAGAAAAAGAAGACGAGGCAGAGCTGCCTGAGATGGAGCGATGGCGTTAATCTGGAGGCCAAACAGCTTTTAGGGATATCAAATTGGCGAACCACGGTGCAAAACCGGAGTGTCTTCTTTATTAAGGCAGGCCTAGACCAGATACCGGCGGTTGGGCTGTTGATGATGCTTATGATGTGAGTTATCTTAAACCGTTTTGCCCAGGTGCTGTGAATTTCATCTACTCTTAGTGCCTTTTATTTTCGACCGTCTTTCGGCCTGTACAAATTCAGCAACATTTCTGCAAGTTCCGTGGTGACACTAACTGCATTTTGAAATGCGTACTAAAGGTGCTTAATTTTGCGTCAGTCATTACCCTCGGCTACTTAACAGCCGCCTTGGGGACGATCGTGTTTCAACGGACTTCCACCTTCACAGTACTCCTGATTCTACGGTTCATTATTAAGACAGTTTTGCTTTACTTATCCGCCAGGGTCAGCACGACCTTTTGCACGATGCACTCTATCAATTTCACTGCCTATATCCTGTACACTTCCCATGCTATGGTTGTTTAAATATTACAGCTACAGTCAGGACATTTCTAAAGCTGATGATCTCCTCTGAGACAGAAAGAACGACCACTACATTACACATGACATTGTTCACGAAGGAACCCAGTGCCGAATCCTATGCTACCCCTGCTATGACGATATACTCTTTGAAGACTTGTTCCGTGCTGTACCAGAGAGTCCTCTGTGTGGAGGTAGGTACCTCTACTTACCAAGGTGATCTAAAGGTATCTTGAGCATTCTTTTCAGCCTTTTCATTGCCATCCAGTAAACCTCACCCCATGAGTTTATATCGCCATCTTTGAACAAGTGTTTTAAGCAAATATGTTTACTTAATCATATATCTCTACTGGGTTTCCCCCTGAGCCTATGATAAAGCCTCTTTGCCCGGAAACATCCATCTCAGAAAATTGCAGTTTCGTTATTTTACCACCGGCTGGGTTGCATATTGACGGGAAGTTGGTTTTTAGGCATGGTAGCATCTTGCGCTTCACTCACCTATTGTGTGATTTGTGTACCTTTTTCCATAGCCGTACAATTCAGGTATATATCAGGCTCAAGTGCCACAAAAAATATTTCTCCTTCAAAGTCACGGTAAAGCGCAATTATCCTCTACCCCTCATCGTCAAACAACAACGGCAATGCTTTGCAATATGTGGATGGTATCAGCGATTTATGCCAAATTGCGCTTTGCTGGTTGCATCGTTGGGAAACATGCTTCAGAAGAAGGAACAGTTTTCCTGGTATATAGAAGCTTCTCAGCCTTCGACGCCCTGAAAGTGAGTCTCTTTAAGGTGCCCGTTCTTGTACAATCTAGATTCACGTCATTTTCGGTCTACGGACCTTTTACAATCGATCGAGTGCATTATGGAGAATTCGAAAGACTCCCTGATCTGCATCGAACCAACCGTTCTTCTGAAGGTAAGCTACAAAAGCAACAGGCCCACAGGATGGTATCCAGTGCGCATACGATCGTCCCTTAAGTGCAAGGGCTGGGTAGAATACAAATGTGGTCCTATTGGTCTAAAATGGTTTTCAGGTCAAGGACTACGTACGTAACTGTAAAATGAGCAAGACGACAAAAGCTCCCATCCAACCATTCCTGCCTCCAGTGGGAAGAACACTCATTTTCGTGTAGTTATTTCAGCGCTTGTAGCCTCAACGGCCTGCACGTTAGGTGTTGCGTGATTTTGATAGGGACTTCCTTGCCTTATTGGTTGATCTTTTCTATCAACTCTGCTTCTCCTTGCTTAAGGACTTCACCGTCTTTGGGCAAAGCATGGTCAACCATGGGCATACCTATACTCGCTTATGCCAGCTGAGCTTTTTGTGCGATGAGGACCTGGAAGTCTACCCTGATGATAAACCTGCTACCAGATGGCAGGTCCCGTGTATAAACGACTCTTGAACCTAACCAGTACGGAAAAACGGTATAATGCAAAACTGGATCAGAAGTTCATTAAAGTAAAGATCATCGGTAGAGTTGGAGTATGAATTGAACGGGATGGATGATCGTAATCAAGGTATTGGGTGGGCCCAGGAACTGAAAGTGTAGATCATCATCTTGGCCTTTAGCTGTATTTCTTCGGGCGGTTCTCGAAAACCCAGCTACGTTGGTATTTTCACCAATACATTGATTTTGGGCCTGTCTTTCCTCGAGCATGTTTCAGAAACCCACCTGTCCTATAGTATCTGAGGCTTCGTACTATGAGCATAATTTCTAAACAGTTGACTTGAAGATTCGTTTGCTTGCATTCAGCATATTTTCTTTTCCTCCTATTTAATTTCCTGCCATTTCTCTGTTTTCAATTTCCGACTTTCCATCCTCATATCACAATTCATTCAAATCGTTAACTTATTTTAAAATATTAATTCCAAACTGTCATTTTTATTATCTTCGAAATTTTCATCTCAAAACTTTTAAATTTGTCAAAACCCTAAAACACTTTTAGCAATTTTCAATAATAAATTTTGCGCTATTTCAAAATGATCATTAACATTTTCTTTCTTGTTGTGTTCACATAAACGTAATCAAACCGTATATTAGAAATAGGTTTTTAGCGTTTGCCTCTGGAAATGTAAACGAATTTATGTATGCAGGTATTGTGCGTAATCAGCTGATATTACGGGGGGTTGTGGACAAAGGAGGAGCGTGGTTCGGTGCTGAATGAAATGCTGCTGATGCTTGGGTCTTTTGTTTTCTTTGTCCGAGAAGTTCCGGAGATTTTTGCTTCGTACTTGGAGGAGGATCTTTTCGTCCTTGAATGAGTACAATTTTGGGAGCAGATCAGAAGTGCCCAAAAAGACTCCCCCAGGTGCCCGAGCTTGGCTAGCACAGTCAACAAGCCAGCTTGTTTGCGCGTCAGCTTCTTAGTAAACAGGCCAGCAAGCGTGTGTTGACCAGACACTTCAGTGGAGCTTTAGAATTTGCTGCGAAACCTTACTATCACTTTGATCCACTTTTAAATTTTTGAGGTAGCTCTGCCTCTGGTTAGGCTTGGGATGGCCCTTCACCATTGCTCTAATCCTATAAGTGAGTACATTTTCGACTTTCCCGATTTTTAGGTATACGGGATATTTAAATTAACTTATGTATTGTATTTTACACAAAAGCATCTTTTACAATATTAAAATATATAAAACTGTTAATCGATATATAAATTTACCTAACAAATGAAATTTTGTTAATAAAAATATCCAGTCTAATTAAGGTTAGTACTATAGCAGATGCGGAAAAGTCTTCAGAACTGGATTCTGCTTCATATGAATATACAGTATCAACATTTTACTCTTTCGAGCGCTGTAACTTAACAGATCGTTTCCGCTATTGAATGTAATGAACTTAACCTCAGTCAAAACTAGCTCTTTGAAAACACGCACTCAAAACCAATTCCATGAAGGGACATTTAAAAACACGTGCAAAGTGCTTAATTCAAGATGACAAAACACTTCATCTGATGAGTATGACATTGAATATGATACATTTTAGCAATTGCTAATACTAATGCGCAAATCCAACGTAAAAACTGCTTCAGTTCAGGGTGAAGAAGCATTTGTGGCTGCCATCTTATTTGGAAGCTGAATACTTCAAACAAATGCAAAATGAAGATACTCGCACTGGGGTAATTTCTTAACTATAAATATTGGCATAGCAACCTCGTCAATGCATTAGATAGTACAGTTCCAGACTGTAAGTTTCAAACCATCAGTTGCAAAATGGTATGTAATATTTTATCCTGCCAGAAAGGAACATTTGCTAATATTTGAAATACTTTCAGAAATCCCTCGTTATCTTGGTTATCATGGCGGCGGTAGTCCTCGCAGATGTTTCGCACCTCACATCAACTTCAACAGAACATTCTCTGAATCCAGAGGATCAACAGACTTCCGATGGGTCAGGAGCAGCACCCGAAATCAATTCTTCCACGAGCCGGGAATATTTACCACCCCCGGGAGTAACAACTGAGCCTATTCCTGCACATACTTTTGGCGCTGATGGGTACAAATACAAAGAGCCACAAAAAAAAAATTTTTCTTTTAAATGAATCTTTCGAAATAATTGTACGAATAACTACACCGAACCATTTCAAATAAAATCATCAAATTAAAAGTTGACTTGTTGTGACTATTTGAATCGCATTTAAAGGGATTTGATCAAACGGATGAAAATTTACGAAAGCTTAAAAAGAATAAAATTAGCAGGCACTAACTTTTCCTCATGATTCGTGTTTATAAGCAGGATAAGCGAAGTTTACATATCGCAATGAAGCGGAACTAAAGCGAAACAAAAGTTGAATCATTGGGCCAAACGAAAGACTTAAGCGTGTAACCTTTTTCAATGTCTGATTAAGTAGGTATTTGATGTTAAAATCCCGTTTCATATTTTAACAACTGAATTAAATCATGTCTTTTATAAAGAAAAGTGACAGAAATATGGATTTGACTTTACTATTTTGTTATCCTCTTTCCAGAATTTATATTATATGCATTGATGTTGGCATAGCAATCTTTAAATCTTCCCGTGATTGCACAGCAAATACAAGATCTTACCAGGCTTCTCTAGTAATCTTTTGATTTCACTATCATTTTAAAAAGTTTCTCGCTTTAGTTTTTGATTTCCACTGAATTAAACGCTTTATTGTTTTCTGCGCGTTCTGGCAAATTTGACGAGTAGAAACTCAAATGCAACATAGAATTTGGGGCTACGGAAGAAAATTCACTACTGAAGCAAAAGCTCCCGCAAACCCTTATAATTTCGGAACAGAAAAAGGATAACAAAGGAACACATTAGTGGTCGCAAATCTTTCAATGGCCTGATGAAAGATTTCGACGATTGACTCCCCATCATCGATAATGTTAAAACGTGAAAGGATCATTTCACCATGCTCTCCAATCGTACAATATCAGGCGAAGTGCCACCTCTGAAGGATAAAACAGCAAGTGACCAAACAAGCGCATCCTGACTACCTTTCCAAATAAAAGAGAAATCAACACAGTCAAGTGCAATGTAGGCATGGCTTGCCGGTTTACTCCCGAAATTCGTCCGTTCGAACCCTGCATTTTACTACTACTTCCTTTTTTTAACACTGACATGGCAATCGGACTGACCAGAAAGCAAAAGATTGACAAAGAATATTTATCTTAAGAGAGCTGAGGAATCCTAGAGGCGAGTTTAAACAAAATTCAATTTAAGGAGATAAGAATATATTATATTTATATATTCATGCAAAGGACGCATTGTCAATTTATGCTTTTATGTGTTGTGGAAAACACCTACTAAAATCGGTTTTCTATCTATGTCTGACTATGTATTTGTGTCTCCGTAAGCAGCCAGAATTTATTCGTAAACTGTTTTATTTATCAACAAAAAGTTGCTGTGAACGCGATATATTAAGCAGTGTTAAGTTTGAGGGTCGTCATATGCGTTTGACGGAGGCGAACCTTTTAATCCGCGAAATCTGACGTAGTATACCAAACGAAAAAAATTTGACTGACACTTGACGATACGGAGGAAACAATAAGATAGCACAAACTACTCAACCGAAAAATTGTGTGGCAACCCCTACATGATATCTAAAAGTCAGAATCGTCCCATTTCGATATGTTTTCAAATTAAGTAAATGTTTTTCCCCCCGAAGCAAAATGGGTTTGTCTCGACCGATTATGCCATTTTACTTAGTCAAATCATCATGTAGCGTGTGAAGCCGACGTTTCAGCCGGCCTTATGGCAGCATCCTTTCTTCGTCGGCAAATAGTTTTGCAAATGAGTTCTTATCTGCGCAAATTAACATACATGGCTTTGCCATCGAAAATGCCTCTCTTTCAAATTTCCCTTGGCCGATACAAAACCACAACTCGACACCAACATTTCCGTTTCGGATGTGATGTTGACATGTTACGCCACTATTACGGCCGTTTATTGCCCTTGATACGCTGGCTGTACTCAAAACCTTGAAAGGACGATATTGTGGCTAATTCAAGTCAAATCAAAGATTCTTTGGAGGATTCTTCTCTCGAACGCGGCGAAGAATTCGCAATGTTTCTTGCTAAGAACCCAAGTCTCCGAGGAGTACATGAGGACTGGCAAGTCCTGTACAGTAAGAGCTTTGACCCTATGGTGAGACGTTTCGAGCGGAGCAGTTTTTGTAAGCTGAAATAGGTTCTGCTGGCTGCCAACAACCGTGCGCGGATTTCATCATCGTAGCTGTTATCGGTTGTGATTTTTGACCCCAGCTAGGGGGAATTATCAACGGTCTCGAAGTTGTAGTCTCCTATCTTTATCTTCTCGTTTGACCAGAGCGGTTTGATGTTGTTGGTTGGTTGGGTTTTTGGTACTGACGATGCCACCATATACTTTGTCTTGCCTTCATTGATGTGTAGCCCAAGATCTCGCGCCCACCGCCGTCTGCATGATCTGAATGAAGACAGTTTGTACGTGTCGGGTGGTTCTTCCCATGATGTCGATATCGTCAGCATAGGCCAGTAGTTGGGTGGACTTAAAGAGGATCGTACCTCTCGCATTGACCTCAGCATCACGGATAATTTTCCCGAGGGCCAGGTTAAAGAGGACGCATGATAGGGCGTCCCCTTGGCGTAGACCGTTATTGATGGCGAATGGTCTTGAAAGTGATCCTGCTGCTTTTATTTGGCCTCGCACATTGGTCAGGGTCAGCCTAGTCAGTCTTATTAATTTCGTCGGGATACCGAATTTTCTCATGGCCGTGTACAGTTTTACGCTGGCTATGCTATCATAGGTGGTTTTAAAGTCAATGAAAAGACGGTGCAATTGATGCCCATATTTCAGCAGTTTTTCCATAGCTTGCTGCATAGAGAAAATCTGATCTGTTGTTGATTTGCTTGGAGTGAACCCTCTTTGGTATGGGGCAATGATGTTCTGGGCGTATGAGACTATCCGGCCTAGCAAGATAGCGGCGAATATTTTATAGATGGTACTCAGCAACGTGATACCTCTATAATTACTGCACTGTGTGATATCTCCCTTTTTATGTATGAGACAGATAATGCCTCTTTGCCAATCATCAGACATTGATTCGCTGTCCCACACCCTGAGCACAAGTTGATGAAGCACTTGGTGGTAATTCTATAGGCCCCTGGCGACTTATGATTTTTAGGCCGATGAATTGCATGGATTTCCAAACTTGGTGATGGCGGTATTTGTCCGTCGTCTTCAGTTGGCGGGACCTCCAACTGGAAGATGTTCTGGTTGTTCCGTGGTTCATCAAAGTACTCAACACATCGCTCCAATATGCCCATTCTATCGAAAATCAGATTTTCCTCTTTGTCTCGGCAGGATGAACATCGAGATGTGTAAGGCTCCATCCTGCTGATTTGTTGGTTAAACTTCCGCGCCTGGTGGGGTTGCTCCCTGTACTTTTCGAATTCACAGACACAGTATTCTTCCGTTCCGTTGCTAGCTTACATTAATCGTCAAACCAGCCATTCCGACTCTTTTTGCGGCGGGGGCGAAGTATGTTTCTGGCAGTATTTATGATAACGTTCTTTAGGTGATTGTGAAGATCATTTGTCAATGCTTCATCTCCAGGATCTCTGTTGACTGCGGTTATTACGGCATCAATTTCCCTCTTATAGGTGTCGCGGAGAGCTGTGTTGGGGATGGCTCAGAGGGGATTATGGGTGGTGTTGTAATTCGAGCTCGGAACACCATGCCAACGATATTCAACTCTACATTGGCTCCCCTATATGTTCTGACATTCATCAAGGCTGAGAGGTGGCGGCGTTCGATCAACACGCGGTCGATTTGGTTGAAAGTGGTACTGTCTGAAGAGGCCCACGTGTGTTTGTAGACAGCTTTCTGCGCAAACCAACTACTCCCATCAACCATTTCGTGTGACACTGCTAATTGAATAATCCGCAGTCCGTTATCATTTGTATTTTGATGAAAGCTATGAGAGCCAACGTATCGCCTGAATACGGGCTCCTTGCCTACTTGGCTGTTAAAATCTCCAAGTATGATTTTGATATCATATCTGGGGCAGACATCAAAGCCGATAACAGCAGGTTTCATTTTTTGGCTGACTAAGAAACCTACCCCGAGCACATGGTTGTTTGGATGGCCGCTATAATATATGGTGTAGTGACTCTTCTCCAGGAAACCGGCCCCTATCCAACGCATCTCCTGTAACGCTGTTACGTCGGCCCTATATTTTATCAGGGTATCGACTAGCTGCTTGGCATCTTCATCTCTGTACAGGGAGTGCACGTTCCCTGAGAAAATACGCAACCTGGAGGACCAGTTGGTATAATTTGTCGCGTTTTTAGGCGCGGGAGACTCTCCTTCATCCTTCTCCGTCTGCAGCTTTTCAATAAGAAAGAGCTCCCAGCGGTCACCTTTTGGAGGTGGAGATAGGGTTTGGTAGTAGAGCTGTTGGTGTTGGTTCAGCAGGCGTTTCCCAGGCTTCATGCTCCATCGTGGGTACCAATCCATGTTTCGCGCTGGGACATATACTACCCTTTGACCGCGATAAAAACGCCACTTCATTCAAATTGCTCTGATGCGCGAGGCAATTTCATAATGCATTTTGATAGCATTGATCCATTGCTTGATAGAATTTATTCGACATTGACAGTGCTTATCACAGATGAGTTTCAGGCCCTATGGCATAAAGTCAATATTTCGTTTCTAAACAAATTGCTTGACACCAATTTTCTATAAGACATTAGAAAAATATAATCGACGGACGATGGTGATCCCGTATGAATTTTTTTGGAACAGGAACAAACAAGAGTGTCGAGTGTGCGTTTTCTTAACGAAAACCGACAGAGGCACAAAGCAGTATAGATATATCTGCCACACTTCAAGTTTTATGTATTCAGATATGTTTGTGGTCTGAGACCCGTATCGGACAGTATTTTAAGCCCGAATATTGGGTGCTACCTCCTCGATTTCCAGATGATGATGTGAGGATGTAATCGGCGGCTTACACGAATATAGTCGATTTGCGTTTTACTGTTCCCACTATAAAATGTATAGAGAAGAGACACTGGTTTAATAAACGTGATCTGACAAGTAAAAAGTCGTGAGTGTCCGTAAAATCGACAATAAGCGCACGAACCCTCGCGGCCGACCGCTACAAACACTCTACCTCAGTGGTACCTATTGTGGGCTTTTTTTCAACCACATGATGATGAAAATCGCCACCTATTCCGTCACCAGAAATGATAATGCTTACACCAAGCTTATAGCAGTTTTTGGCACACTACCATCAATTTTCTTGTAAAGCGCAGTATCAATATTAAAAGAAGGTACTAATATTTACATGTTGGCCTCGGACTACCAGACCATCAGACAAGACAGCTCGAGTAAGATTTAGCATTATTAAGTAATTTCCACTATATTTTATTTTAATTTTAATTTTACTAATGATAAGCGAAAGCGAAAATTAGTCGGGCTTCCTCATATCCCTGTTTTTCTACTGAAATCTCCAAACCAATGTTAACTTCGGCCCCATGCACCTTCATGTCGTTAGGCGTGGCTGGTCTGGTTCTTTGTCCGTTTGTTCATTTGGCAGTCTGTTTGTCTGCCTATTGGTCTCTGATGTGCAATTTACTTAAAAACTGTTAAACCTACCTTATTTTCTATAACGGATGATAATTAGAAGATTCAGAACTCAAAATATATACACGTAAAGTGTAGCAATACTCGTTGCCCGAACTTATTTAATTTATTTAATTATTTTTTTGTAAGGATTGCGGGGGTCCTAAGTCCGCATCCACTTGATGTTGGAGTGTGCCAAAAGGGGTCTTTCTTTGGTCCACGGACCGCTCGTTTAGAACTTCGCATCCAAACTTTTAAAAATATTAGGCGAAGATAGCTTTGGTTTCTTACCAGGGCAGAGGCAAATCGTCAGACGCTGCCTCACCTCTGCCCTGAGAGCAGCATAGCCGAAGCGGCTCTCCAATGCTAAGTGCTCCTTTATATAATTCGCAGAATACGACATGACTGCGAATTATATTGAACGTAAATCCGCCCATACTTTGGGCCATAGCTTGGTAAGAGCTGAATATATTTTTTTTAAGGATTGTGGGGTGCTAAATCCGCATCCACTTGGTCCCATTTGGTCCGGATGTTGGCATCAAGTGGATGCGGACTTAGGACCCCGCAATCCTTAAAAAGACACGTTCAGTACTGGCCAAGCTTTGGCCCGAAGTATGAGCGGATTTACGCTCAATATAATTCGCAGTCATGTCATGTTCTGCGAATTATGTAAAGGAGCACTTAACAACTCCGAGCCGCTTCAGACACGCTGCTCCCAGGGCAGAGGTTAGGTAACGTTTCATCATCATCATCAACGGCGCAACAACCGGTATCCGGTCTAGGCCTGCCTTAATAAGGAACTCCAGACATCCCGGTTTTGCGCCGAGGTCCACCAATTCGATATCCCTAAAAGCTGTCTGGCGTCCTGGCCCACGCCATCGCGGTAACGTTTAACCATTTTAAATTGCAAGTTCAAAGTCTGTCTATTTTGCATGCATTGTTGAAGAAAGATCAGGGGAGTTAACCCAATTTTCGTTGATCGGCGCGCTAGTCCTCAAAGTCCCAACTCTTTTTCATCGGCTCTCCAAGACTCTCTACAAAAATCTTCAACAACTAAGATTAAAAACACACATGGCCACCTACTCTTTTTGCAACCAATGCCAGCAAGAACATTGAGAATATTCGGGAAAGATTTATCTTGAAGTGTGAGTGCAGTTCTTTTCAATTTTGTATTGCTTGTAAAAAAAAGTTAGCACTAAACTGTAAGCTTCAGTGTGCAGGGGGAGGGTTTGTGAAATAATTGCCAGCTCTACCTATGAAAGGGAAACTAAAAACAGGCAAACTACTGCCAGAATAACCCAGCAGATCAGAAAGTGAATTCACGAATGGCAGTGATAATAAAGTCGGTAGCATTCAAGAACCTAAACGCATAGCTTTTCGTCTAGAAGAAAATTGTTATTATCGAAAATAAGTACGTAAATAAGTAAATAGATAGGCACTGAAGAAGGGAGTAAGTAGCTCCCGAAATAAGTATCTATTTGCAAAAATAAAAGTTTACATATAATGCAGGAGCTATGCATTTATGTTTTAATAAAACTCTACATGTACTGGAAACGATAACTCATTTAAGATGGTTTCTTCACGCTATTACTATTATTACTTACTATAAACTATAGAAACTCAATCCATGGCAAATGAAACCAACGAGAATTGGAAACCTATTGCTATGAAAATACTAACCTTGTTATATATTTTTGGACAATGTAGAGATCACGGTGCTATTAGCCAGCATTAATTTGGTCACGACTTAAAATACATTCGTTCCTTTCAGCAGTAAAGCCTTTTCTTGATTATTTCGTTGTTTCATACGCCAATGTAGTAGTAGGTAAGATAAAACAGGAATGGGAGCCACAATTAGACTTTTGTAACATCGCTTATCATGGACAGTGGGAATGGTTTCTTAAAGTATTAAATAATTTAACACTTGATCAATCTTTTCATATAGGGATGTCTAGATCCTATTTGAATGAGTGTTATCAACTTTCTCTACTATACGTTAAACTGGCACTGAATACATTTTGAAAGCAGCACAAGTTCAAAGCAAACATTTGATAAGCAACGTTTGACAAGCAACATCTTGCACCCAGTTTTATCTTACAGCATTAACGAATCCAGTGGCCTATTAACCACCATCACTTAACGACCAAAACTAATAGGGACTAAATCAAATTGTTCTTCCTATCTCGCGCTATTAAGCTATCTTCCCAAGTATTCCACTGACTTTTCCAAGTAATCTAACAACAAATCTAAGTTCAACCTTTGTCTTCTGAGCAATATATGAGCGATTAGCCGAATCTATTCTTAACTTCATGTCCAAATTAAACAATTCAAAAAGAGTCAAAATCCTATTTGACTGAGAGCAAATGAGGTCAGGTTTTATCTCCGGAAACCTCACAAGGTTCATCCAGCTATTCCCAATTACAAACTGTTGCGAGTCAATGAACTAAATGAATAGCCCAACTCTGGAGTAAATCTGTTTTATTTGTATTTCGCATTTCACCTTGTGATCATCATCATTTGATACAAATTCGTAAGTTTTTCAACGAATTATTTATTGCATCAATAAAACACGGAGACATTAGCTGTTCAGAAAAAACTCGTTTTGTTTGTTGAAAAGCCGGGTGTATGCTGAGTCATAGATACTTGGTATGCATTCAACAAATCTGCGTTCTTTTGGGGGCTACTACGCCATCGGCTAGAAAACCGTGAAACTAACAAATTTGAAAAAGATCTGGGATTGCATAGATACAGGCTACATAGAGAGATACCAGGAATACCTCGGAAAAAAACATAATTGTCTTAACCCAGCTCCTATAGTTCTCGAGAGTTTCGAGAGGTTCTTGTTTTGTATACGTAATATTATATTGAGAGGAACGAGATGACTTCTGGAATTCTTATCCTTTCATTTGCCCCTAGAGTTTGATTTTCGTAATTGCCTCTATCAAATCGACGCCTTTTAAGGTATTGTGTAAAACAAAATCTTATTCAAATCGATTCAATGTCTGTGTGTTTGTCACACGCATTTTTCTCGGAAACGGTTACGCGATGGACACCAAATTCATCATAGATCATTCTACGTCAAATTTAAGGAGAGTTCTCATACATGCAAAATGGGGATGTATGTTTTTTTACGACTTTGGGGTAGCAAAGGTAGTTGGAAAGGTGGGTAATGCAGGGGGGTCGAAAGTGATTATTTCTTTCGCGGATCTATTCTAAGAAACTACCCAACCAAAAAATCTGAAAAAAATCAAGGATCTGCCACTATATGGTGCCTAAGCCTCGAAGTACCCCCCATACCGATATCTGTTCAAATAAAGTTAATAATAGTATGTTACTATAATTTTTAATAATTGTGTGCAAAACCCCCCTTAAGTTCATCACGAAATGTAGGCTATAACAGGAGGCATGATCCTACCAAGTATGGTGGAAATCGCACTACTACTAATTCCCCTCTTTGCTTCATTTTACTTCGCCTGTTTCTTTCTAACCTGCGTTTTTCCACACAGAATGCGTCTCCCTGGTTTGACCTTCCTAGCACCTTTACTTGGATCACGATGTTTCTACATTCTAAACCTAAAGCTATGTCTCTAATAATGGCGAACAAATATTTTTATGTTTGAACTTCCCTGGCTCCTTAGAGGATATCCTTGGTGGCATTCGAATGAATATTATTTTTTTTCGCTGGTATTTTTTACCAATATTGCCCGGGTAGCTGAGTGCTTCGAGCATAAGGCTGCCGTACGGAAGGTCGCGGTTCAAATCCCACTAATGGCAGTGAGATTTGTATCGTGATTTGACGTCGGACACCAGTCGACTCAGATGTGAATGAGTACCTGAGTCAAATCAAAGTAATAATCTCGGGCGAGCGCAATGCTGACCACATTGCCTCCTACAGTCTTACTGTACTTCACCGTTACGGTCTTGAATGAAGTGCTCTAACACACTTCAAGGCCTTGATCCAATATGAATTGTTATCATGACATAAAGCGATTGGAAAAATCAAAATGATGCCTCCTCCTCAGAATACATTCCATCTTGAAAACTTGCTAAATAAAGTTAATATATAATATATGGTTGCCATCATTTTACTAAGCAGTAATTGTTACCCTGCTTTAATTCAGGTATTCATTCACAGCTAAGTTGAATGCCACGATGCGAAAACCTTTGCCACTACTGAATCGCGATCTTTTACTTCGTCAGTCTAGCTATCTAAGCCATACACACTTCAAATTTCTCCGATTTACCCAGCTCTGATAATACCTATTAGTTGCGTAGAGCAGATAAAACCGCTTTACGGCTGTAGAAAACGGGGATCTGAACGCCGCATATTACTCTACTATAATACGAATAGTAGTAACATGGCTAGCGAAGGAGAACCGACAGCACAAGTCAATTTTTTTCTTGGTCGATTAGGCTTTCAGAACGGTCCTTAATGCTATTCAAGAATATTATAGCAAACATATTTCAGTTGCGAAAGCAGGAATTATGCAAACACCTTCGCGTCTTCTTATAGAAGACCTCAGATTCTAATATTTCCGAATAAGTTGAAATAGGAACTCAAGAGAAACTAGAGAGAGTACTGCCTACAATTCTACAACCGACCAGCAAAGCAACCTATTTAAGTATTTGTGTAGCGAAATTATTACTATTTGGATTCTTTTTGTTACGGTCTTTTGTGTTGTACTTTTAAAAAACTTTACAACGTTAACAGAGCTCTCAAATCTTTAAGTCCACATCCATGTTGCCACAGTAAACTATACTTTGAAACGCCCTTTTGCGGCGCCGTCATTCTTTTGATTATGGCCAAGTGCTAATCAACATTTTCCGCTGAGGTAGAACTAGAGAATTTGGGGTCTGACGCCCTGTTGCCTTGTGAGTAAACGCAGTATTGACATATAAGTAAATATGGTTACCGTTCAACCCTTGACGGTGTATAATACGTCAACTACACCTATGCGCCATCGTTAAGGTTTGCTGAAATGCGTTGCTACCATCACCTCGTGTTTTGTACGAAGTGCTTTTGGGCTTTTGGACTCAATCGTCGCCCCTTTTTGAAAAATGTCGCTTTCCTTAATGTGTGAGTTATCCACTGCCATTTCTGCAGGCCCGACCAAGTTCTTCCAGTAATAGTCGCAGGCCAGCGTACTCCAACGATGCGACGTAACGGTGTTAACGAAGGCAGGGAACCTTTGAGTGATAGCGGTGATCACTTTCCATATGCTACCCCATACAGCAACAAAGAAAAAACGCTAGCACAGAACAGTCTCAAATTGATCGTGGTTTTGAAATAACTGCATTTCCAGATTTTGGATAAACAACGAAGGCTGATTTAGTTCTACATCGTGGATAGAAATCACGCTTCTTCGATTTGTAAATTGATCGACACCTTCGAGGTTCTGTTGTTAATGCAGATGGCGGTGATCCGTTGGCACGTTGGTTTTCTTCGTGTTTACCTCCAGTTCAACTAGACTTCAATCTCTTTCTAATTCCAAAGTCATTCGCTCAAGCATACACATGTCAAAAGCCTGGTCGAAGTGTTTGAAAAAAGATATCATCCATACACGGCAGAATGAAGAATGTCACCTATAACAAAAATGAATAATATCGTTGATAGGATGCAACTCTGGTGAACTCCGCTTTGGATCTCAAATTCCTCCAAGATTTTACCTTGATGCACCACGTAAAATTTTGTGCCATCATATGTCCTTTCGATGACACCTATTAGCTTCTCCGAAATACTCCTCCCGCGAAGAATACGCCAGATATACTCCCCCTGCGCGCTGTCGAAAGGTTGCTTGAAATCGTCCCAGAATTATTTTAGCTATTTTCTTTGCGATGTTAGGGAATACGCAGATACTCTCCAATTGTCACATTCCAAATGAGTGGCCTTCTTTCCGCTCTCTGGGAATGAGCTCGGATTTTCAAGATTTCTGTAGGAATGGTAGTAGTAGATCTGCAGAAACTGTAGGTGCAGCGAAAAATAACTCTGTTCGACCGTCAAGTTCGATGGCTTCACTCTGTTTGAGTGAAACATAAGGAAAGGAAATTCTCAATGAAATGATGGTGCCTACAAAGGTCGATGACAATATCTTACCAGTACCTCCTAAATCAACGACGCGATCTATCTGATTAGCAATGCCTTGCTGGTCCATCGAAGTCTACAATCATTTCACCGTTTTTTGCTAATATCCCTCAGACCACTATCTTACCTTGGCATTAAGATCATCTATCCCTTTCAAGTCGCCTCTCCTGAATTGCATCTAATTGCTCGTAGACATAATTTATCATAGTCATAATTTCGGACGCTATGGTAAAAACTAAGATAGAAATCTTGTTAGCTTCAACAAAGTTCTAGTCATTCAAGTGCTCCTTGGTGTTATTCAACATCTAAATATCCACAAAACTTCCTTTGGCAGATTCTGATTCAACACTGTTGTTAAATAAGGTAAGTCATTTCTTCGCCTTTTGCTTTGCCTTCGTATTCTAACGGCTTAGATGCAGTGCGCTCGGCGGAACTGATTTGGTGTTACTTCAAAACTGGTTAGAAGAAGAGTGTCAGCAGCACCAAACCAATATATCGAGAGATTAGGAGATATTCATATGGTAAATTCAAGCTGCTTATTATTAATCACTGAGGCAAGGGCGTAGCCATTATAATTTAGGAATACCTACACCGAAGTGCAGTGTTTCGATCGGTAGGTAGGTAGTTGATTAAAGAGTGATCTTTTAATTAAAAGAAAAACTTCTCTGCATTAATCGTCCCTTAACTTTGGTCGAACCGATCGCCGATTACATTCATTAAGATCGGGTTCGCCACCTTTTTCGGTCATAAGCCTGGTCTCAATGGAGTCAAGAAGTCCTTAAATCACCATTTATCGTATGAAGTCATCACTTATTTGTGTAAGTGAGATAATATTCTATTCCCTCCGCGAAATTGGTAGATACCTAGGACCACGAAGAACAGCCAATGTTTAGCTGCTATGATTTCATGATGAGGCAGCATATTATGTTTTGGAAAATACAAAGTCGTTAGTATTGGCAAAGTTGATGTTGTCTGCTGTTTGGTCGACATGACCACTAAGATTATCCATACTGACAATACAATCGCCGGCAGATTGGTTACACGCCGATCTGAGGTAAATAATGCTACAAATTGTAAAAAGCGTCCCTTACCGTTTTGTCTTTTTCCTTAAATGATGTACAGTTTTCCATGCGTGTCGATTACGAGGTCTCTTAATAGTTCCTCCGTCGTAAGGGTATCAAGATCTAGCGGGCAGGGGCAGATTTGTTAAGCTTTGACCTTTACTCTCACTTCGTCTACTCGAGTTTACATGAGCTATCTTTGTAAATAACGATAAATATGACTGTTCTCGCACCTGGAAAAAGGAGGGATCAGGCAAGATTTAAAACGTGGACTACTTTACCTCAACTTCATATATCTTTTTCCCTGATTTTAGCCTTTGGTTTGATTTTAATAAGAATAGGATTCACTACATTACTTCGAATCCTCATGTTATTGCTGACTCAAAACAATCCTTTCAAATCATCATTTGGTTGGCTCGTAATACTGCACAGCTCGTCAGAAAATTCTTTTTCTCTTTTACATGACGATTTTATTTCAATATTGTTGTGCCATGTTTTGTGTTTCTTTTCTTTGTCATTCAATGCCATATTTGATTAAAGGGGTGATTGTTGTCAAACTTTGCTACTGATACTCCCGAATGATTTAGTTGTGGTTAAAGAATAGTGTAAGTCCCAGGGCGAAACGACGATTTGTACCCACGGTGGACCGTAAAATCCCGGAAATACTTGCTGAATCAACACAAGCAGGTCTACTACTAAACCCTGTTTCCACCTTCACGCGGTGACCGCTGAAACTTCTTGACAAAACGGTTATCACGTGTGAAGCCACTTTTTTTTTGTTGTATAACAAACAAATGCAAACCATTTATTTAGTAATGTCTTGAACATTCGTTACAATTTTTTCAACACGATATCAACGCCTATTATTGAATTACACCGCAGCTTATCCCCCAATTCTAATAGTTTTTCGGGTACCACGCTAGCGGAAGCTGAACGCTTCGTTTATAAAGGTTTTGTGTTTTCTTGGGTGAGAAATCTTTTCCATTCGTATATATCTCAAAATTCAAAATATTCCTTATATATGAATTTTCAAACTCCAATTCCGTCGCTTATATGAGTCACTTTATATGATGATGACGTCCATACGCGCTAGTTGTTGATCTTTCGAAACTTTCTTATTATTAGCTGGATTTTTTCAAACGTTCCAAAATGCGTTCCAAAATGGCGAATACGGAGCATCCACATCCACACAGTCAATCTGTGCTTCAGTTTCACTATCATCACACCTACTGCTATGCAAGTGATAAGCTCACAACAGAAACAAAGACGAGACGAATACAGACAACCTTGACGACCGTCACTCGAACCCAAAGCAACGAGATTGTAAGACTAACACTCTTCCTCTACCATCGCACCGTCGATATTACTTATAATGGTACCAAATTGTGAACCTGTGCAAACTTAAAGGGGAGTTTTTGGGTAAATTTCTAAAATATGCTAATAAGCTATTATTAGTTATCGGAATGAGATTTACTTTGAGAATACCTTGAATAATAACATCACCTCGAATCTCCTCTGGTAGTCAGATGAGAGTAAAAATTGGGGGCAAATTGATGCCGCAGTAACTTCAGTTAACAGTGGTCCTGAAAATGAAGCGTCGGCAAATGATCTTTCCAACTACCTGAACAACGTTGTTATTGATACGACCACAAATATGCTTAGCCACAGTCGCCAAAAAAGTAAGAACGACTGATTTGACGATGAATGTAAGCTAGCAACGGAACGGATGAGTGCTGCATGTTGAGTAATGCTGCATTCTCAAAAAACGCGTCGGGTTTCGAAATATTATCAGTTTCGAAAGTACTAATCGAGCCCCTTCATTTGACTATATTTTATAAAAAAACATTTATTCCTCCTCTTTTCGCTAGTATGAAGAGCTCCCACTCCTTAAACCTAGTGTAAAATGATGTCACCCGTCGTATGTAAAGGATTTCATAGCCGACAGGTTCTCACCAAATTTCATATGGTTTAGTCGTTTCGAAGTAAATCGGGTATAACAGATAAACAAACAGGCGGACCAACAGACATTGAATCGATTCTAATAAGGGGTGGGTTGTCTCACACAAAACCTTAAAATAAGGCCTGATGAGTCACAATAATCCTAGTTTGCGAACCATAGAAAAATGTTCTAAGAAAGTCGTTAAAATTTCAAAACAATTTCGTTGGATAGATTTTGATGTATAGTGGTACTCGATTTTCAACATGCAGTTGCAGAAAACGTATTTAATAATTAAATCGTAATTATTAACTTCAAAAATTTGACAGCTACTCTTTCCTTATACGTTCGGTTTGTTCAAAAAAGTAATGAAAAGCCAATTGTTGCTCTTTGACTGCAATTCACGCTTTTCTAGCGAATTCACTCGAGTGGTAAATTCACACTTCATTACGGTGATCAACATCAACTCGATACCTGACACCTTACCTGTTTAACACTGTAATTGCGGAATAACTCACTATGCCCAAAATTCCACACTATATTTGCCCAAATATTCTACACTGCATCTGAATTTATTTGATGGAAAAAAGTGATCAAAACTGCAAACGGAGATAAATGAAGACAAGTCTCCCGCGACTAAAAAACAAATTGTACGAACTGGTCTTCCAGGTTGAGGGCTGGGTACGGCTGACAAAACTACTTGGATGATCCTCTACTAATGAGATCACTTTCAAGCAAATTGAGCAAGTGCTAATGGAACACCGCCGCCTCTCACGATGAATGTGAAGACAGAGGGGCAATAAAGGCTCGGATTACTCGTAGGAATGGTGCTCCATAGCTCGAATAGTTCCACCATCGCGAATCTCCTCTGACGGTCGGGTGACAGTGAAAAGGCAGGATATTACTCAGATAGTGTTACAGTATCCATCTGTTGAGTACTGTCTATGAAATACTCTCTACTATCTCGCTAGGATCACCCCATATGCCCAGAACATCATCGGTTGATATCAAAGAGGGCTCTGTCCAGGAAAATCTTCAACAGATCAGGTTTTCTCTCTACGACAAGTGATGAGCCCGTTTCAGCTTGCAAACGCTGTTCCTCTCTAAATGTGTCACGATACCGTCAAAGCGCCTACTTTTCATGGCCTTTCCAGTCCTTCCTCCGAACCTTGGATTAATACTGTGAAAAATTGCGAACATTTAACCGAGTACGGGAGATGACTCCTCCTACTAAGGCAGACCTAGGCCGAATACTGGTTCTCACGCTCTTGCTAATAATGTAATCCCGTGTTTGATTGATGTGGTGATTCTTGCCAACTAACTGCTTTTTCAGGGCAGTCCGATACTTTCAAGTGCTTGAGTTGCTTTAAAGAAGATAGATTTTAGTGAGTTTTGAAATTAAATGCTTACCAATTTCGGCCAGTATGAAATCAATTTTAATTTGATTATTTCTGTTAGGTTTATTTCTGGCTATTGAAATACGGAAAGTTGACTAAGCGTCCTGTAAAATTTGTAATTTCCGTAGCACCGACAAAATGTTATCGGTTGTCTTTGAACAACCAGACCTTTAGCTTCCCTGTGGTGACAGGCAAAGTATTTAGAAATCATTTGAGGGCAGTAATTCAAATAGTGCTTCAAAGTGAGGGGTGAATGAGTCCCTTAATGATTGGTCTTTTGATTCAATCAGAATAGTGTATATGGAACAACGCTGAGCTGAACCACTTGGACGTGAATCAACGAAAACCACAATAAATTGACACGTGCAACGCATGGACAAATACATATTTCTTCGCCGTGCATTATAAGAAAGCATTCAAGAGACTAACCTAGATGCGAGGAATCGATAACATGCATAGCAGATCATTGCGCAAGTTTTGTGATAGTCGCACAATTACTAACGAAGTTATAATAGTCAAACTTCACCCTTCAATGCAAATTCTAAGACAGAATGTCAGTAGTACGCGAACGTGACATATTATATGCATATTTTGACATAATATATGCATGTACATTACATGCTAGGTACTAATGACACAAATGTCCACTCAAATACTTTTATATAATATATGAAATACACAAAACCTTTCATACCTGAAGCATCCAGCTTCTAGTTTCCCAACTTATACACTACTTGCTGTCCTTGTTGCGTCATTTGGTCAGTTGCAACCAATTGGTAGAAGTTGCCAAGTTGATTCACTATAACTACGACTATATTATCCACAGAAACTAATAACGTCATCAAACTCGGAAAAATGAAGTCTAATTGTTTTCTGATGCAGACATTAGCTTTTATTTTACATAATTTTGTACTATTTCCCAACAATTTGTCATTTATCCATAATCCGTTCCAAAAATAGATATTTTTTTATCTAAAATCGGAAAAATCTGGTTGGTGTTTTGTATTTGTAGCCATCAGCACCAAAAGTGTGGGCGGGAGCTGGTTCCGAGGCGTCTGATTGGAAAGGTGGTAGATATTCACGATTGACAGAAGCACTTCCCTGGTGATCTCCTTGGAATGGTGGTAAATATTCGCGATTCACTGATCCTGAGGCGGATGACGAAAAGTCATTTGCAGATGCTCCCAGATGTGAAACGTCGGCAGCAACAACAGCAATCAAAGCAAAGACAATAGCTACGATGAATTTCTGCAAAACAAATGGAGTTAAAAACGTATTTTGATATATCGGAAAACTACGCTGTGCTTTGAACTACGTACCATGGTTGCTTTCAGGAGATGACACTTACAATGGAAGATTGCACTGTCGAATGCCTGCTGAGGACAATCTTCTGCGTATATATAGGAATCCGCAGAGTAAAACTCACATGAAATCAATCATTTGTATCTACATCATTGCCGCGCTATTCCAAATCAAGAATTCATCTAAGTTAAAGTGTACTTGAAATTGTACGTACATAAGTATCAATTAACGAATATATGGAGTCTAAATTTATCACGATCTCATGGGTACTTAAAAAATTTGCGTAAAAAGTCAAGATTCAGTTTTCTGTCTTATTCTGTTTGCAATAATGAAGACGATATTTTAACATATTAGTTACTAACAAGCAGGGAAATAGCTTCGAAAGATGTTGGTCCAAGTTTAGGAGCAAATATTTTTTAAAAGGCATTGAATATCGTTTTTTCTGCTATTCAAACCTACGAAAATTCGTAACAATTCCTTCGATACCGTCATATTTAACTTCGCTTCTCAACTTTACTTTCAAGTGGAATTAGTAGTATTGAATATTTCTGATACTTTAATCAAGGATTTATAGTATACCTTTCGATTGGCAACAACAGGTCCATTGTACTCATCAAACAAGCAAACTTTTAAAGACTTCTAATAACTACTTATTACTATCTGATTATGGTACATGCTAATCATGAATTGGTAAGTATTGTTTCCTGTACTATAATTCTTTAATGTTGCCGCATGTTTTTCTTTATAAGACTTCAATTCGAGAAAGTAGCTAAATGGACTCTTTAGACAGTTTGATATACGTTTCACCATTTGTTGCAATGTCTTCAATTTGCACGAAAATCACATTAAAGTAAATAAAACCCCTTATGAAAGTGGTCCGTCCCTGAAAACCTAACTTTACGAAATTCGTGAAATTGTTAGTCATAAAGATTGTCTATCTTAAAGTGCAATGGCGATTTTTCGTACAAATTTAAGTCAATTGGTTCGGCCGCAAACATAACCACAAAACACATACTCAAGTAGAGCGCGGAGAAAGACTAGTGAAGTAAGACAGGGCATGGCAGTGCACCCAAAATTGGGCCATTCCGCAATGACCACAAGTTAAATTTTGAACTAGTGCAAGAATTGAAACTAACAAGTCACTTTCAAATCAGCAGATTTATTGATTGAATTACCGAATGAGGCCCTGTTTTTAAAGGAGCGCACTTTTTCTTTCTCAGGATATTGGGCATGTTGGGTTTCAGATGAAAGAGATCAACTAGCACTTTGAAACTGGTATTGATTTTGATATCGAGTGAAGCATAGGGGAGTGAGGGTTCAAAATGTGCGAACCCAAAAAGTGAAACAGGTTTCGTTCACAGAACCTGTTCAATGGAAAAATCTGTAGAAAATCACAACGGCGTATCTATACAAAACCTAGGCCTCAAAATACATCCCATTTTGATTCTGCACAAATACAGTTAATAATACTAACCGAAGCCGGTCCCAAGCCCGGTTGCAAAAGGAGGAGGGATGGACAGCTTCAGCCTGAATGGCTGTACGCCACGCAGCGTCTCAGGGGGTAGGTGAGGAAAGTGCAGGAACTTTGCAGTTTTGCAGATTACTCGCAGAGGATGCTATTCCCACACCTGCCAGTTAGGTATAAAATGCAAATCCATCCAATGAGAAGAAGGAGAAATTTGAAGTCCGGTACGGATAACCGGCGGGAGTCGTCTGACTTGGTGACTGGGTCGGACTCCCGTAATGCACAGCACGGCGTCGAAACCGCTAGTCGTGGGGCGGTTCGATGTCTAGGCGCCACGACGACCAGGAGCACAGCTCCGCCTGCTGCAGCTGTTTCGCCACAATCTGTGGCGATCACTTCAGCAGGTTCGCGTAAGTAGCGGATGAAATGAACTGAAGGAATGAACCTCTTCATCATCCGCTCCTAATACGTAATAACGGTGGGGGCAGGTACAACATCTTACGCCCCTTGTTCCACCAGAGATTCGTCGAGCGGTTCCCGCAATTCGCTCACATAACTGTGCAGCGAGTGGCAGACCAGTAACGCTTTATTACTCGCAGCGACACAATCCCGGCCACCATCAGGGAGCGTGTTCGACTTGAAGTTATCGGGGAAACTGGGGACCGAGAGTCGATGGGGGCAGAGGCGGCGGCATCGACAACATCACATCGCACTGCAGGCAATAGGTTCAGTACTCGCCGAAGCACTCGTCTCCACCGTCCAGTTGAGGTTTCTGCTGAGGTTCGGAACGAATTCCAAAGAGGGTGCATAGAATTTTCTATTATGGATCCATTGCATAGACCAGGTATTCCCAGGCTCTATGCACCTCCAGCAACTCCGGGAATTCTATCGCAAATCAATGATGAGATTGCATCTCGACTGTGTGCTCATATGTCGCTGCTGCAACTACAATCATTTGTGTATTGTGGTGCAGTTGCGGCTATCATATTGCACGGCCAGAAGATTCGTTTTCGTGTTATTGGTTTGAGTGACCAAAGAGATCCACCATGGAAAGTTCGTCGGGAACGTCGGCAGGACTCAGATCAGTACTGACAATGCCAATAGACGGGTGAGAAATAAAGTGCAGAAGGTTTACCGGAACTATGCCAACCCCAATGAGACACCCGTAGTTGAAATTCTGGACACATTAAAACAGAAACTTTCTGTCATATGCAGTCTGTTACGACGGTATGACGTCACCATACTGCACACAAGCCTGACGTACTGTTAGTTGACAAGACGGGTCGCTCCGCGTATATTATTGATGTTGCCATCCCCCATAATACCAAGATTTAACGGAAATACGTGGAGAAGAAGGTGAACTATGAGCCATTGGCTCGGGAAATCAAAGAAATTTGGCGTCTCGAGTGGGTGGTTATAGTTCCCATAATATTGTCAGCTACAGGTATCGATGTTGCGGGGAGTACTCGACGGATTCTCAGACTGATTTACCACCGGCCACAACCACCAGCGCCCCTTTAGTTTTTAAGTAGGCAGGATCGTCCAAGCCTAAATGCTTGGCACTTGGTGCTAGTATTAGGTAAAATTCGGCATCTGCCGAAATTGTGATAACTCGAAAATAATAATCGTTGGCGCAACAATCCATATTGGAGCAGAGCCTGGAAGTGTGTTAGAACACTTCATTCAAGACCATAACCGAACACTACAGGATTACAATACCCTATAGGGGACAATGTGGTTAGCAATACTATATTACCATATTTTGAAAATCTCATTCATCCTGGAATTATACAAATTGCTATAAGAATAAGAAATAATATAGAAATCCTAGAAAGTTTAAAGCAAATCTTACTATTATTAACAAAGTTATAGAAGTTAAAATTGTTCCATTTCGTGTAAATCTATTGCACTCTAAGACGTATATGACGTCATCATATGTCATTTCATCAAGATCGCAGTATTGTGGCCGCATATGAATTATTTTCCCTTTCTTTGCTTTTACGGATTTGTGTAAAACAAAACCTTATTAGAATCGATTCAGTGTCTGCCTGCCCATCTGTCTGTATATCTATCTGTCACACCTGATTTACTCGTGAACGGCTGAATCAATTTTGGCAAAAACGTTCGCTCCCCATGCAGGCAAAACTGGGGTATAATATTTTTTTCATAGAATATTGTCATGTGGGATTCCAAATGAAAGGATTCGAATAGTACTTTTTGAAACTAATCTTATTTCTGATATTGAGTGAGACATAGGGGATTCAGGGCTCAAAATATATGCCCCCCAAAACAGGTTTTGTACTCATAACCTAACCAACCGAAAATTCTGAAAAAAAATCGAAAATGGCGCATCTATGTGAAACTAAGCCTTAAAACATCCCATTCAGGTATCCGCTCAAATATAGCTTATATTAGTATATTTTAATTTTCTAGAGATATACCCAAAAACCCTCTTCCCTCATCCTAGAAGTACAAAAGAGTGACATAATGGGCAATTTTGAAAAGCTTGAAAACAAACCAATTATTGTTAACAAAGTTACAGAAGGTCAAAATGGTGTATTCCACGTGAATTTATCGCACTCTAAGACGTGTATGACGTCATCGCTTTATAAGTGAACTCGTATGAACGGTGGAGTTGCAGTTTGGAAATACCTATATCAGGAAATATCTTGAATTGGAAGTAGTATATACGAATGGGAAAACATTACTAGAGAATTTCCTACACAAGATGAACATAAAATTTTATATCCGATACGCCCAGCTTCCGATTTGTTTTAGTTATTTGTACGTCAGTATTAGCTACTCAAGACGGAATATGTACGCACAAGTATATGCTTTGCAAGTCATGCACAATTTAATACGATATACTTACATATATGGGTACGTTCTTACCAGCCGTATGCTATTTGCGGACATCTATATGCATGTTTGACATTGCATATGGAGTCGAAATAATCAGATGTGTTCGATCAATTTAGATACTTACATAATGCATGCATAACTATGCAGTAATAGGGGATATTCTTTTGTTTAGGATGAGTATGATATGTATGTATGAAACCTATATATATCGCAGACTTTGGCAGTATGTGAATTTGCGTAGTTTTCGAAAAGGAATACAACTTGAGTATGTTCATGGGCTTCGAAGTTCCCCTCAATTACGCCTCTTTCGGAGCGGTTTGTGATGTGACAAGACACCATGGAGTCCATTTCCAATTATCAGTTAAATTCCTTTTATGATGGGGTGGAAGAAGACCCACGTTCAAGTCGAACAGAAATCTACTGAGGTATCTCACTCACGGGGACTGTTTCTCTCTCAATTCTCCTCAGTTGTTATGGTTCCGCGTAATAAAAATCTTGCTATGGCTTCTATATGATACAAAATCCTTTGCGCAAAATCTGCGGACGACAATTGAACATTAATTGGGGCAACTGCACGTCAACCACTTTATCAAGGGTGGAAATCCAGCAAATATATGAGGAGCGCAACTCAATTCGAAACTAAAGTGGAAACACCATAGCTAGGATTTATATCGGAAATCCTGCAAACAACGGGTTCTTTGAATGCATATCTCCATAATGAAGCCCACTTTAGTGTATGCTTGCGACGCATTTAAGATTAATACCATTTGAGCGTAAAAAAGCAAACAATCATACGGTTGTGTCTATCTCGAAATCCTTTTTAGTTTTAAGATTTCTGAAAAAAAGCCTGTTGTAAAAATGGCAAGGTCGCACCGACACACAAGCATATAGCAACACCATATCAAACCAATTGGTGCAAGCGAAGCTGCAAGGAGTTGCTGTTAATATTCGACAGACGGAAAGAAACATTTGGCGCAAGATATTCAATGTCGACTCTGAAGAAATCTTGCTGCCGAAAGAAGGAATCTGGACACCGGTAGGCTAGAAAACTTTGTATCGACCTTCGATGAGGAGTTGAGGAATTCTAAATCCCGGGCTAAATCAAGGAGACCCTACCTGAGCCAAAATAAGTGGAATGGAGGTGTGCCAAATTAGACTTTAAATTGACGCTCAGTTTTCTGCCAGGGTTAGAGATACTAATTGATGTACAGCGCGGGGCACTGCCGTTTGGAAGCCCTCATATGCAAAATGGAAGGCCTAACGCAACCCACCTGACCGCCAAAGTACCTTCCCCTATGAGGTCCCCGAAGGATGCCGGTTATATTGTGCACAAATAGGTCAAAGGTTGTCATCCCATGATCCCTTTCACCAGATATGCTTTTTCCACCCCAACAAACTTTGTTTACTGACCGATGATGGCGACGGATCAACAAGCGACACTACATGCTCACTCCGGATCAAGGGGAATAACTTTGGAATTTAACCAAAGATCAATTCTTTAAAGCGATAGCTGAGGAAACCAAAAATCAAATCAAAATTCTTCTGAAAAAGTCCAATCGACCGAATGGCTAAAGCTAGAATTGACCAAATTCCTTGTGTCCATCGCATAAGGTGCTCTGAGGTGGCGGGGAGGAAGACGGGGCGGCAACCCTGTCGGCTGAACCAAAACCAAGTGACCGAGGAGAACCTCCACGTGATGGCAGCAGGAACCGCTGTACCGCATTGGCTTGTCGGCCGTGATGCAGTAGGCGAATGCTCCAAGGCCTGGCAAAGGCGATCAGACCCGAGTCTGCACGGGGACTCATCTGAAGTGGCTTCGGTCACGAAACCTTACCAGGGGTATACTGGTACCATGAGAACTGAGGTAGCCCCTGGACTCTTATACTTCAGGAGAATTCCTGTCGTATCTGAGTACAGCTCGGTTGGTTGCTGTTGGCTCCCTTGTGGGAGGTTCATGGTGGCTGTGATTGTGCTCAAGGGAGAAGGGACCTTCGGGCCTCGACGTGGTGTTGCGTATCAACACGGGTGCCGTACTCCATAGTTCGGTAGAGATTTAGGTAATTCTTGCATCCACCAGTATGAATGCTAAGCCATACACTTGGTATAGACTGGTACCGTTGTTGCTTGTCTCAGCGGGGCTCTGATTGTGGTCACAAAATCAATCCGTGTGTTAAGAGGACCGTAGGATTAAGTCTCAAGACAGGTACCTACGTAAAACACCGAGGACTTCATTGTCCATCGCATCAAAGCATTTATCGGACAGAGGAGAGCCCAAGTGAAAGCACGACTCGGAGAGCACGTAAAGAGATAGAGTCGGCAGGAAAAAGAGATCGACAGACTTCATATTTAATGCAGTAAAGCGCTTCGTGATGGCGAACTGCACCATTTTCAGAGAGAGTGATAGGTTACGGAAACACATGACGGATATTCGGATATTCGCCAAGAGGCATACTGGAAAAGGAAAACACTCAGATTTTTTATTATCATCGATTAGCTAAACTCTCTATATATGTAGATACATTTCAGTAGCTGTGCAATTTCTTCAGACATCTGCTTCATGGAGACGTTTTCAGATGCCATTATATTTATTATTTCAAGATATACACTTCCACTACCTGACAAAAACAACCCAAACACCGTCTAAATTAGTGATCGTTTAGAACATTGGATAATACTTTAAAAGCTTTTAAAAACTGCCCCTCGGACAAGGGATAGGCTTTGTAATGGACTTAGTTCCAGACGAGTTGATTCTGCTCATTCAAAAAGTAGGGTTCGAAACACAGAAAAGTCATAGAAGCTGACCGCATTGATCCGCAATCGCTGGCAAACCTTCCTGCTAATTAGACTCGGAAATATAAAAGAGTTCCGTCCATTTCACGTTTTGCACAGTTATGGGTAGTGTATAGAAACTGCACTGCACTGAAAATCCAAAAATGTCGACAGGTCACCAACAGTTACGAAACTGAACTGAATTAAATTGCAAACAAAGGAAATAATGACTCCACCTCACTCATGGAACCGTCAAAACTCGAGATTCATGCACAGCAAACAATAAATGAGGAGACACCGCAGATTCTAACCTCCTCCAATAGTTCTTTTGCCTTAAGTCACGGTAAACAACGCTATAAAGTTCCTGCGTTATTTGGACATCTCTCTGGTTTAAGATTCCCTTATTTAAAGACGAGTTTTAGGGTCTCTTCCCTTCTCAGGTTAAAAAAGTCGTCCTTTCCTCATTTCTTCACTTCAAGAAGACCCTAACCCCGTTAGTGTTAGCTCCAAACAAGGCCTCGTAGGAAGTGAATGATTAAAACGTGTGAACTTAAAGTGAAACAGGAGCCATTCTCAGAAACAACCAACTCAGAAAGGTAAAATCATTTTTCTTTTATTCCTTGTCAACAATACTATTATACATAGAAGTCTTCTTCTTTAGCCTTTGCCCCGTTAATGGATTACCTCATTTTTATAAATCAAACTCCTGATTTGGATGGAGTCTTAATTTAATTTTTGGTCGTTTTCCATCGACTTTGATGTCTAAATCATCGAATACGCCTCTTTCGCAATTTTTCCTGATCGTTGCAACTCCATATCGATCGCGGATGTGTTCATTTCAGATACGACCTGCAGTGTTACACCACTGGCCCAACGCAACACCTTTGTCTTCACTACCGCGAGGTGACGCTCATTATCTTTGGTAGTCGGCTAACACTCAGAAACAAAGAGGGGACACAATCGACGCTACGGTAGATTTTGGATTTGAGACGGTTGATGATGTATCGATCATAAAGAACTCAAGTTGTGCAACGCTATTTCATCCAAGTTCGGTTGTTGTATAATGCATTCATGCTGATAGCTTTGATCCTAATTACTTGAATTGCTTAGCTCTTGGGGCATTACTTCAACTAACAGTGATTTTGTTCGATTGGGATCGGTCGTCAAAAAATTCTGTTATATTCAGATTGAGTCATAAACTGTGTTGAATGGGTCATTCCACTTTTTGATAAGTTGCTCGAGATCCGCTTCTTTATGATGCGCCAGGGAAACATTATCTTCATAGAGCAATGTTACCGTTGAATGTTCTGCATAACAGTGTCTCTGATAATAAAAACCATATATTTATGGCATATTTTAACCGGAGTGCCGAAAAAGCGCGGATAGCAGCTTTTTGGTAAATTTTCCAGTTGGATGGTGTTTTATTGACAATAAAGTTATGACAGTGATAGATGTGTCCGGACAGCTGAGTGATTAGATCTCCAGGTTGTCATATGGAATGTTGCGGTTCAAATCTCACTGGTAGCAGTGGTATTTGTATCGTGATTTGACGTTGGATACCAGTTCACCCAGCTGTCAATGAGTACCTGAGTCAAATCAGGGTAAAAATCTCGGACGAGCGCAATCCTGACCAAGGGTCGAGATTGTCTTTTTAGTCAAGATGACTACTTCGGTTTTTTCCAGTGCGAGGTTGAAACCAGGAGCAGTCATTCATACGCTTATAAGTCGCATCAATATGCCAACTCTGCTTTGCGGCTATTCGACAGCGCATCTTGCAACAAGCGTTACGATATCATATGTATCATTAAATAGGCGCGACTCTTCTGGCATGTCGAATCTAAGCAGACTATCATAGGAAGTGTTACAGAGGTCTGTCCCAAGGATGGATCCTTGCGCTACCCTCGACGTTGCCTCCGTCCTCCTCTGACACTTTAGCATTTCATAGAGTAGGAAGTGATTTCTTAGATAATCCCTCAATATCCGTAAGATATAGCTCGGCACGAGGAAAATATTGTCTAGTGATCCTCGAATGGCTCGCCATCTTATGGAATTAAAGTAATTTTTGACATTAAGCGTTACGAGGAAAAATTCCCGTCGAACGTGATGGCTCTGTGCCTCCACTCGATGAACGGCATAAATGGCTTGCACCAGCTGTGGATTTCCCTGTTGTGAAGCAGCACTGAAGTGGGGATGAGTCTCCGGCAGCACGTCTTGCTTTAGCGAATTTACTTCTGATGAGCTATGGAGAGGGCAACTCAGGGTCGCCTTTCCCTTTGCCGATCAGTAAAAGTTTTCCAACTTCCAATGAGAGGTAACAATGCATTCTTTCAGGCAAGCGTTGGATGCGTCGAAAATTAGGTCTGCTGGAATACCGTCATGTGCTGGCATCTTCTTGCTTTCCATAAAGGGACAGTTTTATGTCAACAAGGGAGTCGAGTCACGTCACATAGAGAACATATCTGAACTTAAGGAGGAAAGAAATGTAGTACTAAGGGATTGAATTGATAAAATATAATAAAGTGGCAGTATTATTAACAGAAGAAGTGTTTAAATTTCGTGTCGCTAAAGGGTGGTCCCGTGTTTAAAACTACAAGCCTTGTTCTCGCTGTCATTTTGAGAAGTCGTTGCCTCTGAAGGTTGGTTAGGCATGCCCCATTCAAATGCCTTAGCATTGAACACACTCCCGACCAGGATCCGCCCTTCTGTACCCAAGATAGCGCAGAGCATCAAGCATGCGTCGAAAGTCAGACATCGTTTCATTCAGTGTTAGATAGACACTGAAAAATCTTACTGCTAAACACCGAAATCGGACGAAACCACCCCTCGGCCTTAGTCAAGAGTCCCAAGATGATATGTCTGGGTGATATGAATCTAGGTTTTTGTTTCATTACTGCGCATTTATGAGTACTAAATCCACTTAGGTCTTTGCAGCGAACTGCACTAGCAACTGATGAGCGGTTGTGCCCCGGTGTATATTTATCTGTAAGATGTAGTTACCATCCCAAGCCCTCAATGTGCGCAACACTCTCTCCACGATCCTTGCATAGAACGCAACTCTCTCTTTCCTTGCAGATATTTACTTCACGGCCTACCTGACAGCATCCGCAGTATATTGCAAGGGTGTAACATTTGGTTCGGCTGGCCTGAATTTGAATCTTAAGAAGCATGCTCGCGTATTGGTCGGCGACTTCCACTACAGCGAGTTTCTGGCCTCGGAAGTTCGCTGAGATGATTCCAAACTCGTACATTGGTTACCTCCGAACATGCAGCCTTGATGGGCTTTTTCACCTTTTATAAGAATGCCCGTACCGCAGTCAACATTACTTGTCGTAGATGTCAAAATTGTCTTTGGTCATTAGATGTCTTTTGAAAATAAGCATAATATCTTCCTATCCTTCCTCATCCACGATAACGACCAGCTGGAAAGAATATTTCACTCCGGTTCATACCCGTATCGCAGCCAGTGGATGAAATGACTAATCACCGTGACACTAGGATACGGACTACTCCCCCTGCTTTCCTCTTACCGTCGCAAAGATAATAGCTAAAATAATCCTGGAACGCTGCAAAAAATATCTAGAAAGTTTGAATCCAGACACCCTATAGATCAACAGCTTGAAGAGGGAGTGTATCATACCTACTATCAGCGCGACATATAATGACGCAAAATCTCGTGCTGCTTCGAGATAAAATCTCAGAAAAATTTAAAGTACGAAAACGGGGTCCACCGGGGTTGCATCTTGTCGCCGATATTATTCCTTCTTCTTATCGGTGACGTTCTTCATGCTGTCCTACCCGGAGGATGCTGAGGAAGTCAATGGATGATGACATCTTTCCTCAGACACCTCGGTAACGCTGATGACATTGGTTTATTTTCCACCGGGTCATGGACCTTGGCTATATGGTTCTGAATTCGCAAAGAGAGGCAGGTAGAATTGGGCTGATGACAAACACCAACAAAACCAAGTCGGACGCGTCATCACACTCTCCCTATCTGCATGAATGGGCAGACTACCGACAGCGTCGATCAATTTTTATATCTAGGAACTGTGGTTTTTTAACCGAACTAGATGTTGCCTGACCCATTCACAGCACTAGGTACCTTTCGGTGCATTATCTAAAATCTGAAATGCAGTTATCTTAACACCAAAATCAAGTGGAGACTGTTCTGGGCATGTGTTTTTTCTGTATTCCTATATGGGTGTAGTGCATGGAAATTGACCACCACTGCTACTTGAAAGCTCCAAACCTTCGCCAACACTTGCTTGTGTACGCTGGCCTGGCATTATTCCAAATGAAGAATTGGTCGGCGAACGGATCTGTCACCAGTGCGCAATGTAATCGGAAAGCGGAAGTGGCAGTAGATAGATCAAACAACGACGCTGACTACGTCATGGAATGTAACCAATTTTTCCAATATCATCGATGTGTGGGCCACTCCAGGAGCACATTGCCCAAATAACAAAAACAAAGAGCAATAGAGGAGAAGTAGGGGAAAGCGGGGGAAGAGTTAAAGCGTATTTCAGATAACCGGGAAAAATGGCATGTAGGTGTGGTAGGCACCCTTTACCCCACCAAAGAATAAATGGCACCGGACATATGATATCTATTCCGTTATTATTTACAAAGCATTCCAATTCGACTTTGTATTAGCTTTCTAGTGGCATATTTTAAGTGAGCTAATTT
This sequence comes from Hermetia illucens, assembly GCF_905115235.1. Lineage (NCBI taxonomy): Eukaryota > Metazoa > Arthropoda > Insecta > Diptera > Stratiomyidae > Hermetia > Hermetia illucens. Next base: position 65,035,756 of record NC_051850.1, on the reverse strand, counting down.
ACTGAATAAAATTTTAAGCATTCGTAATTGATTGCGAATTATAAGTAATTCCTGTATCACAGAATTTGCACATTGGTTTAGCGATTGAGGTAGTAACTAACCAAATTCTTTTAGGCTTTGATGTTATCTATTGTCGTAAAGTTTCTCTTGAGCATTAGATTATAAAACATTTACGTATGTAAGTTAAGACAGGAGCCGTTTTGCTGGTGTTCTGTCAGCGCGTTTAGTTCAGTGATGGGAATATCGGTTTTCGGTCTCACGATTAGGTATACTGGCTCGTCCACAGTTTGCCACATTTCTTTTGCATCATCCTTGTTTGTTTTGCAGTTTGACGTTGGATGCAAATCAGGGCAGACCCCCAAACGATCGCCAGTTCGCGATATGCTTGTGTGTGGCAGACCTCATTTTGATATTGAGGTGAGCCTATTTTTTACGAGGTTCTTCGACGGCCATTTTTTGATGGAGGAAATAATGGAGATGGTAAGCTGGATATATTGCAAGACTGCAAGACTTTACTTCGAATAGCATCTCTTATTTCACCCGTGCAAACATCAGGGTCGATACCTTTTTTCGCGAGAACTAATCTTTTGTTGGACTTAACCTGAGAAGTGTAGGACAAAATCATATTAAAATCGGTTCGCTGTCTGTCGGTCCATCTGTCTTTTTTTCTAACGAGGAGTAAATCTTCAACATTCACTGACCTGGACACGCCAGTGCGTGGAATTTTCACGCAGTAAAGCCACCGCCCGCTCATTCAACCCCGTGGAACCACCACCAGGCATTTCAGCATGGCTCAGAGTTAGCTCACTTTAGCTAGATCTCCATTCGGATCATCATCATCAACGGCGCAACAACCGGTATTCGGTTTAGACCTGCCTTAATAAGGAACTCCAGACATCCCGGTTTTGCACCGAGGTCCACCAATTCGATATCCCTAAAAGCTGTCTGGCGTCCTGACCTACGCCATCGCTCCATCTTAGACAGGGTCTGCCTCGTTTTCTTTCTCACACATACGGATTAAGTGGCATGCCCACCCTAACCTATTGAGCCGGATTTCATCCACAACTTGACGGTCGTGGTGTCGCTCATAGATTTCGTCGTTATGTAGGCTACAGAATCGTCCATCCTCATGTAGGGGGCCATAAATTCTTCGGAGCATTCTTCTCTCGAACGCGGCCAAGAGTTCGCAATTTTTCTTGCTAAGAACCCAATTTTCCGAGGAATACATGAGGACTGGCAAGATCATTGTCTTGTGCAGTAAGAGCTTTGACCCTATGGTGGGGTGTTTCGGGCAGAACAGTTTTTGTAAGCTGAAATAGGCTCTGTAGGCGACCATTTACACCAAGTGGTTCATCAACTTGTGCTCGGGGGGACAGCGAATCATTGCCTGACGATTGGCAGAGAGGCATTATCTTTCTCATACATAAGAAGGGAGATATCCCACAGTGCAGCAATTATAGAGGTATCACGTTGCTGAGTACCATCTATAAGATATTCTCCACTATCTTGCTAGGCCGGATTGCCCCATACGCCCAGAACATCATTGGCGCATACCAAAGAGGCTTCACTCCAGGCAAATCAGCAACAGATCAGAGTTTCCCTCTACAGCAAGCGATGGGAAAACTGTTGGAATATGGATACCAGGTGCACCATCTAGTCATTGACTTTAAAGACGCCTATGATAGCATGGTTAGGGTAAAACGACCAAATTGGTTAGAGTGCGCCGGCACGAGATCTTGGGCTGCACATCAATGAAGGCAAGACAAAATATATGGTGGCAACGTCAGAACCGAAGACGAACCAACCCACAACATCAAATCGCACTGGTCAAACAGGAAGAATAAAGATGGGAGAATACAACTTTGAGACCGTTGATAATTTCTCCTATCTTGGATCGAAAATCACAACCAATAACAGCTACGATGATGAAATCCGCGCACGGTTGTTGGGAGCCAACCGAGCCTATTTCCTTCCGTATGCCATGGTAATTATAGCCAAGCTTTCCACACCTTTTCAACTTTATGCAATTTACTTTGGATCGTTGCGATCGGAGAATTGGTCGCGTCCTAGTCCTCCTGGCAAGCTACCATTCTCCGAATAAACGTATCCGGTGATAGCATTTCACCTAGAGTTGCCTCTAAGTTTCTTCTTTCTTCGAATAACCTCGCGCATTGGAAGAATACATGTACTGGATCCTCCGAGAAACCATTATAATTTGGACAATCATATTAGGTCCAATTTAAACCCATACGGATGATGTTAGGGATCAATCTGTGTGTCCAACAATCTTTGTTTGAATGATCTCCTCGCTGTTGACGTAATAGACAGATGGACTTGATGAGCTTGAACATATATACATCATCTCTTCAGGAAAGAGGTTAATGGGGACCATTCCTGTGATGACGAACCCCTTAGGGCTGTTCTGCTGTAGACCGCACTTTTATGTGTATTACCTAGAGTATTTAGAACTGATCCCTATATTGGGACACCATACGCAAAGATAGAACTCATCACCCTGGGTACAGGCAGCCTGCAAATATCCGCGCAACTCGTAAATTCGGTATTATTCTTGCCAAAGGCATACTGCTTGTGTATAATTTTTCGCAAATATAGTCCACGTGGTGCTTGAAACTGAGCTTCATATCTATCACCACTTCCAAATATTTTATGGATAGCTTGAAAGTAACGATATGGCTCCCAATTGCAATGAGAACCAAATTTCTTTTCCGGCGCTTGATGATGAGGACCGCTTCCGTCTTTTCCTCCGCGAATGTCAGCCCAGTACAATTGCAGCGAGATAGGTAGGAATGCAAAGTGTCGCCAGGGTCTTCTTTATATGATTCCATTCCAAATTGAATGCATTTTTGATCACCACGGTCACGCCCATGTAATAATTGCAGGTACTTACCTCTCTGCGAATTGCATTTCATTGCAGGCATTAACCCGTTCCATGGCATTAATGTTTATTCTAACTGAGAAGCTGACCCCCAACGATTGGAAGTAATTTATTATAGATTTTCCGCTGTAGTATTTTTCCATAGTCTCTGAATCGTTTCATTACAACTCTATTGGCGCTCACCCACGGATAGAGCTTCTTATGCGTTCCCTTTTGCTCCCCTAGATAGCCAGCTTGAGATTTTTTCGGGCTTCCTCATTTGCATGTTACCTCTTTTTGCACTTCATCCGGCTTGGTGGTGGACTGATCGCAGGTCGGCATTTCGCTATTCCCCGGGTTTTGTACTGGGGAATGTGCATCTTTTAGACATAGACGCGTCACATATTCCAGAAATATGTTGTGCGACATGATAAGCTCTAGCTATACTTCCATGAAGATCTACTCATCCAGCCAGGTGATATTTCTCTCGACTTTGGGTATATAATTTGCATAGCTTATGACTGGTAATCACAGTCGGTAGTCTCGCTAACGTGCCAGCTCAAGAAGGAACTTACGTTAGCTTCGTTAGCCAGAACAATATCTAATTAGATGAAAGCCTCTAATAGACTTCAGCCCATATCGCCGCTCCACCAGTCGAGTCTGTAACGCATCCGCCCCCGTGACGGTTCCTGTATTTTTCACTTACGATGCCACCATAACAAGTAAATTCTTAGCGACCCTGCAATAATTGAGGTTTTTTTGAATGAACCTAATTTTTCCGCATTTGTTGACAGTATTGTATTCCCTGAGAGCCTTTCTCCCTAAACCGTCTGCATCGATGACACCGATCGGTGGCGTCGGTGCATGCCTTCACCAATTTCCAAATTGTCCAAATTTATGGCACTTGAAGTACCTCCTTAATGGAACTTGCTTTCTCAGACGGCAGACACCATAGAACTTCACCTGCACTCTCGCCACTGGCAGTCGCATTGATGGAGTTTGAGTGCTACCATAGGCTTTCTTCAGGCTCCCAATGGATTCTTCTTCCAGTTGCTTTTTCAACGCACTAGAAATTTCACCTCTGGATGCTACTTCTCGGAGATCCTGTATGCCTGTATGCCGATCCCAGGTCATTGGGCCCGTACCGTGACATTCTTCTCAAGTGGGTTCTTAACTTTTTAATTTGATGGTAGGTCGATTGTACTACGGTCAGGTGTCACTTGGGTCGCCTGTGGCACTGTTTGGAGGGCTGGTTTCAGCATATGCTTAGGTGCTTTTTCCTCCTCCTGCGACCTATTATAAAGGATCCTATGAGTTCTCACCATTTAATAGCTTGATGCACATTGGGCTTGTCCTTAATAAACTCAGACAGCTCAACTACCGGATCACGGAGTATTTCGTGACCCTCAGAATTTAATATAATTTCCAATTTGTACTGCCAAAGGCGACCATTGGGGAAATCGGAGAATTTGATACCCTGAATTCCCTGAGTACCTCCTTAAGTTCATCGTAGACTCGCAAACTTTTGCAGTAGTGTTGTCTCTAACGGAGCGTCACTCTACGAAGCTTGGTAAGAATCCTTCTATTATTAACAAAGTCACAGTAAGTCAAATTTGCCCTTTTTGGGTTAAATAATACTCCCTAAGAAATGAAATGCCAATAATACATCGAATTGGATATCGGGTATATTCAATTGAATATCCGGTATATTCAACGTATAGACACTACGAGCTACATTTAAATGAAACCAAATACCCAAACATTCTTCCACAAAAAATCAACACAACCTTTCATACCTGAAGGGCGGTTTTCAACTTGTATATATATATGTATTATATTGAAGTTTAACACCAATTATTATAAATAATCTTCGCTATATTTGTATTTCTTTTTCATGAATGTTTCCAATAAGTTGCGATATAATTATAACTAGCTCTTTTCTTTTCTTCGCGCAAATATTAAGGTGGTAGCTTGGGTTTGTTGCAGCTCTGTTTGCTGGGTTCATCGAATAATTAAAGCCAGAGTGCCACCGCGTGGGCACTTCTTTTCTCTCACATACATATATACATATCTGGGGCGCTTTTTATTTCAAGGCTTACATCCAATCACACACTAACTTTTGGCACGTGGTTGAAGTGCATCTCCTCTACCTACCCTATAGATAAATTCTCTCTGAATATTATAAGCTTCTGTCCTGTGAAGGTACTGGGTGGACCCTTTATTCTTTGTTTTAGGCACGAAAATTGAAGGTGGACTTGCGATGAGTGCAGGCATTTTGCGATTTTCAACGCAATAAAATTGCATAGCATTATTTTGATGGCTTCTGTTAATTGTAACATATTTAACTCATGGGATTCTCCTTTTCATTCATATCTAGAACGATTTTTCACAAATAACTCAACACTGTGTGAAAAAAGTAAAACCAAGTTGTTCACATCACACTTCAATTTGAAACTTTTATTCGATATGGCTTTTATGAAAAGGTGTGGATTGCATCTTTGTTTTAGCTTCATCTTTTTTGCCAATTATTAATACAAAGCCAACTCGTATCGACATAAAAAGTCCACTGGACCTCAAAACGGTAGTTCAGGGCGCAATAGCTTTTAAGAACAAATTGCACATCCTCCTGGATAAGTAATAATATAATAGACGATGAACCCTGGAGCTATCAGACATTCGTCCTTTAAAAAATTGGCTTACTTCTCAGGCACTAATTAGCACACTCCCACCAATAAAACGCTAGTTGAAGTCTGTAACGCTACCATCCTGTTCGGAATGAGAACAACTACTTTTTTAACGATATCTGATTGTTCCTAATTATATTCACAATTACTATTCGAAAATGAAAGTGACGCAACTGCAATTATTATCTATCAATAAAGCATGACGTCAGAAACAGCAAATTTATCTCATAATGAGCAGCACTCGTAGAGATTCAGATACTTAGTCTAGACTTTATAAAGGTACAACGGCTTCGGACAAAAAAGTAACACTTGTTCCCCAATAGTAGCTTCTCTTATTTGCGGCCTCTGCACTTGTTACCTACCTCGATTTTCGCTGCGTCACGCATCTTTATTTTGTGGTTCGCTAGTAGTCAAATAGATTCTTACCAAATTTGCACGTGTCTCGGCGGAAGTTTCTTAAAAATACTGAGGAGCTGATGAAGACGCATAGTTGTGGGATGTACACACATTGCGAGACGCAACCGCGAATTAATTTAATTAATTCAGCAAGCATTTGCGATCGGAAAAAAAGTCAGGAATTAATAATCGAGCCTACTTAAGTATTTCAGTTTTTTTACACTTTCGAATTCGACTATTTCGCACGTTGATAATTACTATATTTTTGCGCGGATAATGATGTTCTGGTGGAGTATTCATTAAAGATTTTGATAGGAATTTGATAATGGGTGAATTGGTTCCTCGGACCGAAGAGTATAAATACCAAAAATGTTCTTAAGAGCAGTTAGTTAATTCAGCTTCAAAATATCGACTGATCGAACCTCCGCCATCTCGCAACATGGTAAATTGTCTGCAATGAAAATATTTCAAAACCTAATACAAAGCTTCCTTTTGTAGAAATTCATTATTGTATTCGCTGCCGTTTTCGCCGTTGTTGCAGCTGACGTATCCCATTTGGGATTCCGTCCATCAAATGAGTACCTGCCTCCCTTCCAGCAAGGACAAAATGGATTTGCACCATCTAACGAATACTTACCTCCATATCAACAAGGTAGTCAAGGATCCTTAGGATCTTTCGGTGGCCGCTTCGGAGGAAACAATCAGTTGCCGCAACCACCAGTTCCTTTCGGTGTTGACTCAATTGAACCTGCACCCGCGCATACTTTGGGAGCCGATGGTTATCGGTACAAAGCTCCAGTGAACAATGCTTTAAGATTTTAAGGAGAAGGAGAAGTTCTACACAAAGTGTGCCTTTGTAAGAGTTGTGCAATTTGAATCATAACAGTAAACTTTATGATGGAATATAACAGTAGCTACCAAATATAGTAAACAACGGGTTCGTGCATTCCTAAATTCACTTCTTTCTTCGACGCTTCAAAGTCTGTTGTAAAGATAGTAAATCCAACCCATAAACTTAATAAGGATTTTCTCAGGCTAGAACGGAAAATCCTGTGGAATTTTAAATAATATTTTTCATATATTTTTGTAATATTTTGATTATGTCAGTCTGACAGGCGTCTGTAAGTCTCCCCGTGTTCGCCTATCGCTCTCCCTCAATGTCGTTATGTACGGTTTAATAGGGAAAACCAATATGGGACCCATGCAATCTTTTCGAGAATCATCATATTCTTCCCCTTTTCGATATTCCGATTTTCTAAGCAGACTTAGTATACTTTTCTCATATAGGCAGCGTTCGACACTTCTCAATAAATTTAATGTAACTACTAATGCAATAGCATGCGCTGCGTCGTTTTAGGTTGCCCTCAAGCTGCCAAACAATGGATCATATGTATTCTTGTTCGATTATTCTCATGTGCTAGTTAGCCTCCTACCAGATGAGGAGAGAGACAAAGCAAATCACGCCAGTTACGACTAATCTGCCCCTACATTTCAGCTGTAAATATTCAGAATTAAGCTCCAGATAAATCCTCCATGACATCCTCAAATCATAAAGAATCGAAAACTTCATGATCGGAGCTTCAGGTATGAAAAGTTTGGTATACATTAGCAAAGACACCAAACTTGTGTAACAGTAGGGCGGATATTTAGTTAAGCTTTGACAATAGATTATCTATTAGATTATCTAAGTATAATAGTTCTGAAAGAAGACATAAAACCAGCCCCTCAAGAAAGCTCAGGATAGGCCCTAGCCTGCAGCATCAGAGCCACGAAAACGGGGAGCCACAGAATACTCCCGAAACTATTTTCGGAGCAAATACTCACTCATGAGGAGCAGGAAATAATTGAGGACCTTATCGTCATGGAGATTTGTGGAAGATGGAATACGGAGCTCGAGAATCTTTAGAAACAAGGAGTAGGGTAAAAGCACATTCTTCGCGACCAGAGTAGACGACCTACCTCTGAAGGCAATTGGACGTCGTAACCGCTTCATCAACTACTGATTTGATAATATACCTGAGCACGTTCACAGGGGAAAAGAAGGATATTTCGGAGAGCATATAACCTTGGCTTGGAGCTTCTAGGGCTTAAGTCGGATGGCGAAAAGAGGAGGATAATATCCCGACATTGGAGAACAACTCCATACACTAACAAAGCCGATCGCCAGCACTAAAATAGCCCAGGTAAATATCCACCATGCAAAAACTGCATCTGCACAAGGGCAATCTCAAGGATTGGAATGGTGCTAGTTAAAAAACCCTGGGTGTTCCTTGGACAGTTTCGTGGTCTGCAAGGAGAAAGTATGCAGGCATTTTCATAAGATACTTAAGATAGATATGCCTTTCAGAATTTCTAACAGGAGACCTCGTAGCTGTTTAAGCCTGACTGGAAGCAGGGAGACGAACTCAAGAGGCAGTCGCAACATCAAGATACTTCCCAACAAATGATATTCGGATCCCACCGGAATTTTTCGTTAGACTGCCAAAGTTCTACGAGAGGAAGGTGCTACCACTTTTTGCCGGCTGCGATGACAATGCCCACTACGAGGTCTGAAGAAGCAGCGACATTAATCGGATTTTATCCTCCGTAATGAGCTACAAACACGTAACTGGAGAACACCCCAACATTCTTGGCCAGCACCAGGCAGCAAGTGCAAAATATCACTTTGGTGAACACTGTGATGAGCGGTTTGCTCAAGAATTGCAGAGTGTCGGATGACCCCTGCATATCGGATCATAGAATAATTAGATACTAAATTGAGGGCAACACAGAAGTAGATAAAATAATAACGATTCCCTGGAGAACAGATTGGGAATCTTACACAAGACACCTGAATGAAAACATGGCTCATCTACCGGTGAGCGGCGACATAAGCGGGAAATAGAATTAAAATCAGTGGTGGAACGCTTTAACAGAGTCGTCATTGACGCATATGAGGCCAGCTGTCTGACTAAGACAGTCAAGTCATAAAGGGACGTACCCTGAATGAGAAAAGAAATGTGAAAATTATTCTACGGCGTATAGCAACACGATCCAGAAAGAAAAACGAAACAGCTTCGGAGAATTCTGTAAAGGGACCGAACAAAGCATAGAAGGGTATACAAAGCTATAGCCAAAGACAAAGGCAATATCTCCTCACTGTCTGAAAAGAGAAGATGGAACATTTACCTAGAATGAGGAGGGCAAGGTATATTAACTTCTCAGAGCTCATTTTCCGCGGTCCTATTCCACGCCAAAGGCAATGTTATTTTGCCTGATTCCCCAGAAATGGACAGAAGGCAGAAAAAGGTGAATCCGCAACCAGTGAAAAAGGTATGATTGGAGGCTAGGCTAAGATGGGTAGTAGCCTTGAAATCATCTTAGGAGTTCTGTTAACAGTTGTAAGGGGCAGCATAGCTTTGGGTATATACCAAGTGCAAGGAGACGGGCAAGAGTGGTCTTCATTCGAAAAGTGAGTAAAAAGGATCCTTCAGACGAACTTGTCTTGCATCGTCCGTACTAAAAAGGGGGAACATTCTAGCTCGTAATTCCCTTCATCCATGCGTGCTAAGCTTACCACGCAGGACAATGGAAACTGTCCTATATCAGCTGACGAATATCATACGAGATGTCTTAGAAACAAAGGAAATAGCACTGTATATGTTTTTGGATATTGAAGAAATGTTCGATAATACATCGCGCACAGAGGTATAAGATGCCCCAATCCGCATGGGAGTGAGAAATACTCTCGTCTACCCGATGGGAAGGATGTTACGTCTGTATTCATGAACACTATTCAAGGTTGTCCACATAGTGGGATATTTGCAACATTAATGTCGGGCCATCGTATTTGATGAACTCCTAGATTAGTTGGAACTGGAATACAGATCCAGGATTACGCTGATGATATTGTTTTAATTTGTAGAGGCAAATATCAGGATTCTCTATGTCACAGAACCCAAACCAGACTGCGGATCACTGGTAACTTGCTCAAGATGGCGGAATTCCGCATAAAACCAGCCAAGGCTAATATGGTACTATTCACTAGGAAGCGTAAGCTTGATCACCTGAGGCACAAGGACTCCAATGATTTGCATGTTCATAGCAGGGAAAAAGTGATATTATTGGTCCTACCAGGTAAATTCCAAACTAGTATAATTAACTGAACGGATGAGCTGACCATGGAAAGGAGCAGCGACACTGTTATATGGGCCAGAGTCAGAGCTTGAAAAATGCTCGTGGGGTGCTCGAAACATTTTTTAAACCTCATCAAGAAGAGCCTACCGTTAATAGTGGGAATACTAACCGGCCAGGCTAAACTATCATCTGGGGAAGCTAGGGATATCTGCGGACACAGCAATTTTTTTCTGTAGATTCTGTCAGGAGAGTGATGAAACCTCCACGGCATACAAACCGAACGACAGCCTTGGACCCTTGGGAAAGTCTAGAAATTTTGAGAGAAGACGCGACGCGGTTATTAAACACAGATTCCGGTAATTGTACCTCAAAATTAATAAGACTCGTCGCGGTAATTAACAGATAATGAGGTTAATAATTTATTATCTTGTTTTTTTGTTTTGCTAAAAAGAAATTTAGGTAATTAGTGTTTTTAGTATAAATAGAACCGTATAATCGCAATTGTTTTCAGTAGCTTTGCACTGATGAAGGGAGGGTTGCTCCCGAAATATATATACATAATAAAATAAAATTGTAGTTTGGAGTAAGCTACTGGTCTATCAATTTTAGACTTAATTAGAAATAGAAGACAACATCTAACCTCCAGACATGTTTGGGACAGTGTCCGGCACTTGCGTAAAGTAGATTCAGGCACCTGGCAGAAAACTTAATACCAGATGCCCGGTTGAAGAAGGGAACATAATAAATTTTCTTCTGTCTGTTGTAGGTTTAAACGATATACTATAGTTCATAGGTGTACTATACCCAGTAAGGGGGCCCAAGGGGACGCAGTGCCACTTCCCTTGTCAATACTATCATTTAGGATCAAGGAGATGCCGGTTTGAAGATGATTGTAAGCTAGCAATGGAACGGCAGAATGCTGCATACCGAGTAATGCTGCATTCTCAAAGGACGCGAGCACGCGCAAAGACGCAAGCGGAGAAACGACTTTCAGACTTCACGGGGCAACAACCGGTATCCGGTGTAGGCCTGCCTTAATAAGGTTTTGCGCAGAGGTCCACCAATTCGATATCCCTGAAAGCTGTTTGGCGTTCTTATCTACGCCACTGCTCTATCTCAGGCAGGGTCTGTCTCGCCTTCTTTTTCTACCATAGATATTGCCCTTATAGACTTTCCGGGTGGGATCATCATAATCCATTCGTATCAAGTGACCCGCCCACCGTAACCTATTGAGCCGGATTTTATCCACAACCGGACGGTCATGGTATCGCTAAGAGACTTCAACTATGAAATCGTCCATCCTCATGTAGGCGGCCAAAAATTCTTCAGAGGATTATTCTCTCGAACGCGGCCAAGAGTTGGCAATTTTTCTTGCTAGGAACCCAAGTCTCCGAGGAATACATGAGGATTGGCAAGATCATTGTCTTGTACAGTAAGAGCTTTGACCTTATGGTGAGACGTTTCGAGCGGAACAGTTTTTGTAAGCTGAAATAGTTACTGATGGCTGACAACAACCGTGCGCGGATTTCATCATCGTAGCTGTTATCGGTTGTAATTTTCGACACTAGAAAGGAGAAATTGTCAACGGTCTCAAAGTTGTATTCTCCTATCCTTATTCTTCTTGTTTGACCAGTGCGGTTTGATGGGATGGATGGGTCCTGTATGACGGCTCTAATCCATCCGGCTACGATACAGCAGTGCGAACAGCTTAGGAGGAAACTCCTCCTAGCTGTAAGGACTGCGTCCGCGCAAGGCATTAAGCTTTGCTTTGAGTCGGTAGGGGTATACCGTAAAATGTTACGGCTGAACTTTGCCGACGAAGACACGAACGAGTGGCTCAGGCAGTACTGCTCCTCCCTTAACGATATATGGGAGGATGCGCGACTAACCTTAAAAAGGGTCTCTGAGCTTCCATCGATCAAAAAGTGCTTTCTCTGGCTTCCAGAAGAAGAGCAAAATGTTCCAGAACCCCAACAACTTGGTGTACAGAACAACCTTAACACTTCCACCTGGTTGCTGCTAGGCAGCAAAACAGGAGAGAGAACCGATAGGCCGGGAACTTTTCTCACTAACGGCGTTCCGGAACCTGATGTTAAGAAGGTTTGGAAAAAATCGGGTTGCCGGCTCTACTATGGGCTGGAGACCGTCACGTTACAAGTGTCGGCTCCTAAAACCATTGAAGGGGACATGCAGCCCCCGGCATCTACATCTGAAACGTAGATGAGGTGCCACGTTTCCCAAGTAAATTTGCAGCATTGTAAAGCGGCGACTACACTTATCAGTCGTCGGATCAATAGCTGCAAGACATTTATATACCTCATACAAGAACCGTGGGTTGTTGGTGGGGCAGTCAGGGGCCTAAACTTCCAACATGCTGATCTATTGTATGCCAATAGAAGCGATCGACCCCGCACCTGCATGGTAGTCTCCAAAGACTTCCAGGCTAACATGGTTAACGACCAATGTGATGGCGACACCACATCGGCTAAGCTAACCATAAAAAGTCAACAGGGAGATACAGAGATACTATGGTGCTCTGCATATTTCCCCCACGACGCAAAAGACGTTCCCAGTGGAACATTCATCAGAGCTATCCAATATGCCAAAAGTAGAGGCATGAGGGTAATAGCAGGATGTGAAGTCAACGCTCACCACATATGCTGCGGAAGTTCGAACATCAATGCAAGAGGATCTAGACTACTGGAGTATCTAGTAGGAACCGCTTTGCAGATCCTAAATGTGGGTAATGAACCCACTTTCTTCAACGTGGTCAGGCGAGACCTCATCGACATCACGGTGGCATCTCCTGACATTGCAGCTCTGATCGGAGAGTGGAGAGTACCAAACGATATCACACTCTCGGAACACAGACGCATTGATTTCGTTATGGGCATGGATCCACCTCCACCCACTCCATTTCGGAATCCGAGAAAGACAGATTGGGTAATGTATCAAACAGAATTGAGCCCCCGAGTCACGATCCTTGGGAAACGCATCAAATCCATTGCTGGAATTGAGAAGACGACCCAGATGATCACAACTAGCATGAGAGAAGCTTTCGAAGAAAGCTGTCCACTCAAAATGCCAAAGAAGTGTAAAACACCACGGTGAAACTCGGATTTGGCAAAACAGAGGAGAACGACAAGGATGCTCCTTAATCGTGCTCTGAAGGGTGAATCAAGCACTAGCTGGAATCGCTATAAAGAGGCACAGAAGGTTCTAAAGAAGAGCATAAGATCGGCTAAACGATCATCTTGGAGACGCTTTTGCGAAGAGGCTAACTCTCTTGGGGCAACATCAAAGCTGAAGCGGATTCTGTTCAAAGAACGTAGTCAGAAACTGGGTTATTTACGTTTACAGAATGGGAAGTACACAGAAAGCGATGAAGAAACGGCCAATCATTTGCTTGAAGTACACTTCCCAGGCAGCATCCAAAATCTAATCTCAGGGCCAAGAGGTGCCTACAGCCCTCAACCGAGAGACTGGAATCTGGCATGCAAAGTAGTATCACTGGAGCGAGTGAAATGGGCATTTAATTCGTTCCATAGATACAAGTCTGCAGATCCGGATGGCATCATCGCTGCGCTAGTAATAGAAGGAATGGATGCCCTGGGTCTACACATTCATATCGTGCATGCCTAGCACACGCTTATATTCCAATTAAATGGCGGGATGTGAAGGTGCTGTTCATTCCCAAACCAGGAAAACCCACCTATGCCTTAGGCGCATTCATGGACATCGAAGGTGCCTTCAATTATGCCTCATTTGCGGCAATTTGTGATGCGGCAAGACAGCATGGAATCGAACCGCTGCTAATCAGTTGGATCCTTCACATGCTAGAGTGGAGAAAAATCCACATATCGGTCGGCCAGAAGTCTATTGACGCAGGATGTCTCAGGGGCTGCCCACAGGGAGGGGTTCTCTCTCCACTGTTATGGCTCTTGGTGATGGATACCCTACTGTGGCTCCTGGAAGACAAAAAAGTCTTCGCGTAAGCATTTGCCGATGACCTAGCCGTAATAATTACCGGCAAGCTTGCGGACACAGTATGTGACCGCTTGAATGCAACTCTGCATATAATCCACAGCTGTGTCTCCGCAATGGACTCACGGTGAACGCTAGGAAGACTGGACTAGTTACGTTCACTAGGAGTGGGGCAGCTATACACTACCCACCTTAGCAGGGGCGGAAATCCAGCTGGCACAAACAGTCAAGTACTTAGGAGTACATTTCGACTCCAAGTTAACATGAAAGTATCATATCCAGGAACAATATCAGAAATCCTGCAGATTGCTCTGGTGTTGTAGGAATGCGATTGGTTAGACTGGATATACTGGAGGTATACATCCATAATAAAACCCATTTTGATGTATGCATGCATCGTCTGGTGGCCAAGACTGAACTCTGCTAACAGCAGAAAGCTGCTAACGCAGATTCAGAGACTTGGTTGCCTAAGTATTACTGGAGCAATGAGTACTACGTCGACTGCGGCACTAAATCTATCCTAAATTTACCCCCCATTCACTTGGAGGTGAAACGGAAAGCGGCCAACGACGCATATAGGCTCGATACCATTGGGGCGTGGAAAGGCGGCCAATCCAACGGGCATGCGTCTATCTGGAAATTTCTTGAAAAACATCCGGTAGCCCTGATGCCGACCGATCATATGGTTTCCAGATTCGTCTTTGAAAAGACATACACTGTCGTAATCACCGAAAGAGAAGAATGGTCGACAAGTGGCCATGAGTCTTTTCAGATTACAGACCTAATAATCTTCACCGACGAGTCAGTCATGGAGGATGGATCGGGTGCAGTGGTGTTCTCGGAGAATCCGATTATAGAACTGGCCCAACCCCTTGGAAAAATGACGACCATATTCCAGGCGGAGATATATGCCATTTCATTGGCAGCAGAAGACAAAAATGGAGGGGTCGCACCATTCGAATCTGTTCCGACAGTCGGGCGGCATTATCAGTACTAAATGGCAACAACATATCAAGCCAGTTAGTGTGGAGTTGTCCTCAGGTGCTGCTGAAACTTGGGACTGAACGAAACATTGCTGATGTGGGTGCTAGGGCACTCTAACATCGCCGGTAATGAAGAGGCTCGCCGAGGGTCTGGATCCACAATGGTGGGGCCAGAACCAGCTCTTGGAATCCGACCATCTACTGTCAACTCTACTCTGAAGGATGAAATTGCAAGGATTCACGCAACCGAGTGGATAAATTTGGACTCTTGCCGGCAAGCGAAAATCCTTGTGAAGGAGCCTAGGGCCACTAGAGTGGCATTTTTGTTGTCTCTTAAGAAGTGGGACATGAAAACTCTAGTAGGACTTTTAACGGGACACTGCCCCTTAAACTACCATATGGAAAAGATTGGGGTAGTGGTTTCGGCTGTGTGCAGCCAATGTGAGGAGGAGGAGGAGACAGGGTTTTGCTTAATTGCTTCTTATAGTTGGAGTTCTAGAAAGATCATTATCACAACCTTGAAATATGTTCGTGGCGCTATGGGAAGTGCAATTCAAGGTAGTAGTTCCACCGAGTATGATCTCACCGGATAGCACAAACATGACAGTATTTTCAACTAGAAGCGTTTTTTTTTTAATATTAATGTTTTGTCAAATAATCAACTTACTTTTCTTTTGAAAAGATGAATGAGCATTTGATATGTCCAAATTTGTTTTCTATTATTGCATAATCTAACCTGAATCATTAAGTCTCGACCAGTAGATAAAACCTCAAGTCCTCATCGGTTTGATTGCTGTCTGCAAACTGGTTTACCTGCTATTTCGTCTCGAATTCGACCAAGAAATTTTATTTTGAATCTATTGATCTTGACATTGACTTACATATAAAATACCTTGAAATCAAATTGCCACAAAGTAGGCAATACGAAATAACATGTACAAAGTTTTATTTACCAAATAGCATTTTGGCCGTAGGTTGAGGAGCTTATAAATCCAGGACCATGGCGATTGTCATCCAGCCAAGGGTAGAGGATGGTTTCGATGGGAGATGAAACTAAAACTGGCACGTCATATTGGGCATGGAAGCCGGGCGGATGGTAACCGGGAGCGACATTCTCCAGTAATACATCACAAGAGCCCAAAGTTCCGAAGAGACAAATAATAGTCAGTACTGCAATTTTCTAGAAAGTTGTAATAAAAGTTGTTGAATTCAGATTATTCTTCTTCAATCCCAATTAATATGTACCATTATCGTTATTTGTCTGAAGTGAACTTCAATTTGAACTAAAATATTCTGGTGACTAAAGGAATCGTCCAATTTATATGAACTTTTTAATCTGCTAGGGTAAGGAATTTAAGCAAAATAGTCTGCGAAAAACTATAAATGAATTTTAATGACGACTCACCAATTGGATGGATTCCCATTGAGCAAATCGCTTCGGGTATTAATATTCACGAGAAGCGATACAAATTATGTTTATGGTTTTGTCCTCATCAAAACAAAAGTGACATTCTCTTCGCTGAGACCTTGTGGTGCTTGAATAATACTGAATTATGGCTGACATGGAGTCCTGTTGAGATAAAGCAAATTAAAATGTAAAATATTAGACAGCGCTAATTTCGAGATTTAATTTGCTGATTCTCGCTGACCGGATTTAAATTGGTGAAAGCCGTTGAAATATGCATATCAATTTTCGTAAAAAGTACGTTGAATAATGTGCGTTACTTTATTACATTAAACTAAGCTTCTGAAAAAAATAGAGACAATTACTTAGTAAAATTTGAAATGGTACCTTTATGTGTAAATGAATTACTGAACCAGACTAATCCCAAAAATTATTGTCGATGGGATTCTATTCATGCATTTTATGCCAACCAACTACTAATCAATCTCCCAAAAAGAGAATGTACGCTCACCCCCACACTAGCCAGTTGCAATTTGAGTCAGGTAGCAAACCTGAAGAGATCAATTTGATTTGATTTGATTTTGCTGCTGGGTTTCCATTGGTTGATGTGATACCCGCTCCAATTGGAGTGCATCAAATCCAAAAATTTTATGTCTGTGTGTCCATAAGCGAAGCAAACTCCGTTTTCACGTTACGAGAAGGACACGTATTATATCGTGGAATCACAATTCTGAAAATATCTGCAGCTATCGAACTATGGTGGTCAAAGGGTAGTATAGGTCCCAAGGCGAAACGTGGATTGGTATCCACGATGGAGCATAAAACCTGGGAAATGCATGCTGAACCAATGCCAACAGCTCTACTACCAAACCCTATCTCCACCTCCATGTGGCAGCTAGCAGATAACCTGTCCCAATATAGGGCTGATGTAACAGCGTTACAGGATACGCGTTGAACAGGGACCGGTTTCCTGCAGAAGAGTCGCTACACCATATATTATAGTGACCATCCAGTAAACCATGTGCTCGGAGTAGGTTTCTTAGCCAGCAGCCAAAAAATGAAACCTGCTGTGATCGGCTTTGAAAACATAAACGAATGGCTATGCACTCTGCGCGTGCGAGGCAAATTTATAAATATAGGCCTCATTAACGTTCACAACCGTACAGAGGAGACTGCAGAGTTCGAGAAGTATATCTTCTACGAGGCAGTCGAACGAACCCTCAAAGCCTGCCCCAGATATAATATCAAAATCATACTTGGGGATTTCAACAGCCAAGTAGGGAAGGAGCCCGTATTCAAGCGATACGTTGGCTCCCATAGGTTACACGAAAAAACAAATGATAACGGACTGCGAATTATTCAATTAGCGAGGTCACACAAAATGGTTGTTGGAAGTACCTGGTTTTTGCGGAAAGCGGTCCAAAAACATACGTGAGCCTCTCCAGATGGGACCAATTTCAACCAAAATGACCACGTGTTGATCGAACGCCGCCACTTCTCAGCCTTGATGAATGCCAAAACATATAGGGGGGCCCAATATAGACTCGGATCACTATCTCGTTGGCATGGTGCTCCGAGCTCGAATAACAATACCACCAAGAGTCCCCTCTGACAATCAGGTGAGAGTGAACACTGAAGCCATTCACAACACAACCCTTCGCGACACCTACAAGAGGGAAAAGGATGCCGCAATAACCGCAGTCAACAAAGGACCTGATGATGAAGGATCAACAAATGATCTTCACAATCACCTGAAGAACATTAGCATGGATACGGCCATAAACATACTTGGCCCCAACCGCAAAAGGAGTTGGAACGGCTGGTTTGACGATGAATGTAAGCTAGCATCGGAACGGAAGAATGCTGCATACCGAGTAATGCTGCACTCTCAAAGAACGCGGGCACACGCAGAGACCTATCCTGAACTCCGTGGAGCGGAGAAGCGACTTCACAGACGGAAAAAGGAAGCCTGAAAGAACCAGCAAGTCTGTGAACTCGAAAAGTACAAGGAGCAACCGCAATAGGCGCGGAAGTTTTACCAACAAGTCAGCAGGATCAAGCCTTACACACCTCGATGCTCATCCTGCCGAGATAGAGAGGGAAATCTGATTTCCGAGAGAATGGGCACATTGGAGCGATGAGTTGAGTACTTTGATGGGCCACTGAACAACCAGAACATCGGCGATTTGGAAATCCTGCCAACTGAAGACGACGGACAAATACTGCCACCACCAAGTATAAAAGAAACAGTTCGTGCAATTCATCGGCTTCATAAATCATAAGTCGTCAGAAGCCAATGGAATCACAGCCGAATCGGTTTAATATGGAGGTGACCAATTACACAAAATGGTTCATCAACTTGTGCTCAAGGTATAGAATAGCCAATCAATGCCTGATGATTGGCAACGAGGCATTATCTGACTCATACATAAAAAGGTAGATATCACACAGTGCAGCAATTATAGAGGTATCACGTTGCTGAGTACCATCTATAAGATATTCTCCGCTATCTTGCTAGGCCGGATGGCACCATACGCCCAGAACATCATTGGCCCATACCAAAGAGGCAAATCAGCAACGGATCAGATTTTCTCTGTACGGCAAGCAATGGAAAAACTGTTGGAATATGGCCATCAGGTGCACCATCTCTTCATCGACTTTAAAGCCGCCTATGATAGCATAGTCAGGGTCAATCTGTACATGGCCGTGAAAGAATTCGGTATCCCCACGAAATTGATAAGACTGACTAGGCTGACCCTGACCAATATGCGACGCCAGATAAAAGCAGCAGCATCACTCTCAAGACCATTCGGCATCAACAACGGTCTACGACTAGGGGATGCCCTATCATGCGTCCTCTTTCACCTGGCCCTCGAGAAAGTGATCCGTGATGCTGATGTAAACGCAAGAGGTAAGATCCTCTTTAAGTCCACCGAACTAATGGCCTATGCAGACGATATCGACATCATGGGAAGAACGACCCGAGACATATAAACTGCCTTCGTCCAGATCAAGCAAGCGGCACGAAATCTTGGGCTGCGCATTAATGAAGGCAAGACAAAGTATATGGTGGCAACGTCAGAACGAAAAACCAACCAACCAACAACATCAAACCACACTGGTCAAACGGAAAAAATAAAGATAGGAGACTACAATTTTGAGACCGTTTATAATTTGTCCTATTTAGGGTTGAAAATCACAACCGATAACCGCTATGACGATGAAATCCAAGCACGGTTATTGGCTGCCAATAGAGCCTATTTTAGCTTACAAAAACTGTTTCGATTTTTCAATAAATTTCACGGCGCTATCGAAATTTACTGGATCATAAAATTAACCATGGTGCAAAGAGGGAATAGGAAGGAAGAGGTCGTTTCACTCCAAATGAGTTTGCGATAGTAATTTATAATGCTACAAAATTTTAGAAGGACATTAACGGTTCAAAGGGTAGTGTAGGTCCCGGGTTGTTGACAGCCAACAGCACCTATTTCAGCTTACAAAAACTGTTCCGCTCGAAACGTCTCGCCATAGGGTCAAAGCTCTTACTGTACAAGACAATGATCTTGCCAGTCCTCATGTATTCCTTGGAAACTTGCGTTCTTAGCAAGAAAAATTGCGAACACTTGGCCGCATTCGAGAGAAGAATCCTCCGAAGAATTGTTTATCCCCTACATGAGGTAGGACGATTCCGTAGCCTCCGTTACCACGAAATCTATGAGCGATACCATGACTGTCAAATTATAGATAAAATCTGGCTCAATAGGTTACGGTGGGCGGGTCATTTAATCCGTATGGATGAGGATGATCCCGCCCGGAAAGTCTATAAGGGCACTATCTATGGTAGAAAAGAGTCTATAAGGGCATTATCTATGGTAGAAAAAGAAAACTAGGCAGACCCAGCCTGAGATTGAGCGATGGCGTAGGTCAGGATATCAGACAGCTTTTAGGGATATCGAATTGGTGGACCTCTGTTCAAAACCGGAATGTCTGCAGTTGCTTATTAAGGCAGGCCTAGACCGGATAACCGGTTGTTGCGTCGTTGATGATGATAATGATCGAACTATGGCCATTCACAGTGCCCACAATACTTCTTCATGTGTTTGTTTTGCTGTGATGAGAAAGTTTGATGCATTTAAAGGCAGCGAGGTTCTGTCAACCGCCCATGCTGCAAGGTTATTTGTCGTTTCCGACAACAGCGCTAGCCGCGGTTATCGCTGCTACCATTTCTGGTTTCATTCCCGGTGTGGAGAAATCACACTTTTTCTCGGCAATGCATCTGATACTTCATTTCCCACTACACTAGTGTGACTGGGTACCCAGGCCAGTTCCACGATAGTGAATGTGTACATACCGCTTGAACAAGTTCTACATTCGTTAAAACCTTTCGAGGTAAACAATGGACTTCTCGTCGCCCTCAGGGCAGCTTGGTTACGGTTCCAGAACGCGTTACGCCTGACGTCTACTTCTTCGGTAGCAATTCCGTTGGTAATACGCAGATATACAGTTCGATGAAGAGTTGCTAACTTAGTTTGAAGACTCTTTTGTCTCCTCTCACCTACCTTTGAAGCGCATTGCCGGGAAAAGCTAGAACACTCCTCCTTGAGGCAATATTTTTGTTACTTTCGTTGTTAGATAGCAATCAACGCCTACCTCTGCGGACAGCAACCTCTGCGATTCACGTTACTAAAGTATCATTAACACAATGCACTCTGATCTCACTGTATCCTTCTTGTATCATTTGTGCAAAAGTCCTTGTTTTTGTCCAGACACCCGTACCAGGCTTTCGTATAAAGATTATCGTAGCTTTTTGCCGAGTGGTAGACACTTAGTCCACAGCATTTTTTTCTTAGAGGGTGAAAATGTTCTACACTCTCATCTATGCCACCTGCTTTGAAGTGCTCAAAAAAAGTATAGTAGCTGTAAATATAATTCTTGAGGGTTTCCATTTTTTTGCAATGTTTTTATCTGTTGAATACACAGAAACCGTCAATTATCCCCTCCAAGTTCTGGTGCCTGATCTTCCCAAAAGAATCGCAACTGACTTAACTCCACCAGGCGGACTCATCAGACTCTAGGACCATGTACTGCTTGGAAGTCTCTCTTTCGTCATCCAGTTCTCCAAAGTTTGTTCTAAAGCAGTCTCGTTTCTAACGAGTTTCTTATATTTTAACGAGCCGTAAATACCACTTTGAGAGGGTACGAGCGTATACACATGTCCATACATATGCCTGTCTCGAGTAATGCCCCCCCCCCACCGTTCATATAAGATGATTTATATGATCATGACGTCATCATACCCGTCTTAAAGTGCAATAAATTCACGTGATTTCATTCAGACAACAAGGTTATGCCTTATATTATTCTTAATACCAATGCCAAATTTTGTATTTGTAGGATGAACTTAAGGGGGGTTTTCGAGTAAATTTCTAAAATATAGTAATATGCTATTATATTATTAACTTTATTTGCACAAATATCAGAAGATGGTGTATTTTGAGATTTCGTTATGATTTTTTCCAGATTTTCGGTTGGATAGGTTCTGAGAACGAGATCTGCTACACTTTTAGGAGCACACAATAAGATCAGAAAAGTGCTAATTGAACCCTTTCCTTTGATATCCCACATAACTATATTTGAAAAAAATCTACTCCCTTTGCATACGAGCATATATGAGGAGCCTTCCTCAAACTCAACACAAAATGGCGCAACTTGCTATATGTTAACGGATTCATTCATTCAATTATGACAACTGTTCAGCCGTCTTCGAGTAAATCGGGTGTGACAGAGAGACATTGAATCGATTTCAATAAGGTTTTGTTTCACACAAAATAAGGTTTTGTTTCACACAAAAACTTGTTAAAGTCCCTTGAGCCTCGGCCACTTGATGAGCGAAGCAGTTTCACGTCAGCAAGCGCTCCAAAAGGCCGCAGGTGTTCATAGTCCCATTCCAAAATACTCGTGAAGGAACGTGCTTTCATAAAATCCTTTTTATGCCGTATGCTTAACAGCATTTACTTTCAAAATATCCAAAGAAAAATATTTTTTAAGACCATGACAGTAGAAGGCTTAAGAGGGTCTAGTATCACCTCGTTAAAGTTCCACATACACATAGTGCATCGCATCTACCACCGCCGTAAAATCGAATGCAAAGTCAATTAATGTTACCTTCTCACGCACGCAAAGGCAAAAGACTCCCACGATGTCCACTAAGCCTTATATTGTGCTATACTTACACTGCCATAGCACCTGCTATTTACGTCTGCCACGGCCCAACCTGGCCTAACTTTGCCTTCGGTACTCAGTATACCCGCTGTTTCCTTTGGCAAATTACCATCACACTTTAGTGAAACACACATCACATAACATTACACAGTCGCATATCCAAGGCCTGTAAGATATTTTGCGTCAGAAATCATTGGCTATATCTCTCCTTATACTGAAGGCAATCTAACCGAGAGCTCGAGTTCACATAATGATATCTTGTCTTTCGAATGTTTATAAAACAATCATTACAAAAATATGCTTCTTTCAGGTATATTATATCATACTTAGCCTCTTTAATCTATACCCTTAATTCTTATCTGAGCACTGGAAAAGAGAGGATACTCTTGGATTGAGTAAGGAAAGCTCATTGATTACTATTCAAATATTTTCTCATTTAAATTTTTTCATCATCGTCAACGGCGCAACAACCGGTATCCGGTCTAGGCCTGCCTTAATAAGGAACTCCAGGCATCCCGGTTTTGCGCCGAGGTCCACCAATTCGATATCCCTAAAAGCTGCCTGGCGTCCTGACCTACGCCATCGTTCCATCTTAAGCAGGGTCTGCCTCGTCTTCTTTTTCTACCATAGATATTGCCCTTATAGACTTTCCGGGTGAGATCATCCTCATCCATACGGATTAAGTGACCCGTCTACCGTAACCTATTGAACCGGATTTTATCCACAACCGGACGGTCATGGTATCGCTCATAGATTTCGTCATTGTGCAGGCTACGGAGTCGTCCATCCTCATGTTGGGGGCGACAAATTCTTCGGCGGATTCTTCTCTCGAACGCGGCCAAGAGATCGCAATTTTTCTTGCTAAGAACCCAAGTTTCCGAGAAATACACGAGGACTGGCAAGATCTTAGTTTCGTACAGTAAGAGCTTTGACCCTATGGTGAGACGTTTCGAGCGGAACAGTCTTTGTAAGCTGAAATAGGCTCTGTTGGCTGACAACAACCATGCGCGGATTTCATCATCGTAGCTGTTATCGGTTGTGATTTTCGACCCTAGATAGGAGAAATTGTCAACGGTCTCAAAGTTGTATTCTCCTATCCCTTTAAATTTTTTGCCGAGCTTAATTTCTCCATATCTCAGTCCCACGAGAAAATATAGTATTGGCAACGATCTAGACCATTTGTTCAGGAGCAGAAAGTTCAACAAAGAGGATGAAAGTACAATCAACGAAGCAGTGAAAACATTAAGATAAATCGATTACATCTGTTGAGCAAAAGATTTATTCGGTCGAGAGGCTCTAAAATTGTCATCTAATATATCAAGTCGATAGTTCTTTTGGTTCATTTCCCATCGACTTCAATGCTCAGATGCGAATTAGATGTCTACACTTTCGAAGCCGTCTCCTCCCTCCTCATAAATCCCCTATGATGGGTGCAATCCCATATTGATCACGGATGTCCCCATTTCTAATGGGGTCATGGCATGTTCCCTTGGATCGCAACATCTTTTCGTGTGGTGCATCGTTCATTGTCTTTGATAGTTCATGATCGCGTCAAATACGCTTTCGCGCCATCATCATAGCCTCTGCCGTTCTATGGCACAAGTTATAAGGCGACGTGCTTAGTCTGGAATGGTGGATTCTATTTCATTGTCGCCCTTTCTAAAATATGATCTGTCCACTGCTACTTCCGCTTTCCACTCAACATGCCTACCGGTACCTCCCTCGTACGCCGATGCAGCTCTCCGTCAGGTCAGAGTATAAAGATAACATGGTGGAGACATAAATTTACAGTCTATAAGTAACAGTGGCAGTCACTTTCCATATAACAGCAAAGCGAGAATAGTAACGCTGAACAAATTTAAGTACGAGGTGCCCGAGTAAGTAGTTGTGCCCCCTAGCTGGCAGCATACCTGCGTCCTAGGTAGTAGCCTCGAGAAAGCTTCTCGGTGAAGAGCGAACCGCGAATGACCGGTACGTCGACAACTCTCTGTCGGCGCCGACGGGGTGATGTGAGCGTAGCTCTGCCAAGGTGCTAGTTGCGACGTGTATCAGGAGCCAGCCCCTTCGGGACCCTGGTCGGGAAGTGTGCATTGAACCGGTGTTAGTAGACTGCGTTGCCCCCTGCGAGCGCTGATCCGTCCGTGAATTCCGAGATCAGCTAAGAGTAGGTCAGGCCTCAGGGAACTGGGGTAGGAGCTGTGTTCCCGAGGGTATACCCGTTCTTGACTTTTGCGCCCCGCTCCCTTGCACACGATGCGCTGGTTAGTTTTTCATGGAGAATATTCAGAAGATTATAAAAAAAAACGACGAAACAATAGACAAGGAGGAAGAGCTGGGTGCGTTTGGGCGGAGCACAAAAATGCGTCGTTCACCGCAGCGATCAGTGAAAGAGGCAACGAGGGCTGACATACCCGATGAGACACCGGGGCGCCCAAATAAAAAGGAAGACTCATCAAGTGGCGCGACTGACCGTGCGGAGATGGCAACTCCATTACCTTGCAGTGCCCCTGTTCTGGAAGTAAGCTCAGTGAGAAACGCTAGTCCTGAGCAGATGGATTTGGACACAAATCGAGCGGAAATGCATTCGACCGTCCTGGCTAGAGCCGAAGAGGAAAGGCTCATCAGAAAGTGCGCAGCAGTGGTGAAACGTATGCGGTAGGCAACGTTCCTTCAGAGGAACGTCAGCAAAGGCGCCAAAAACGGGTTGACGGAACTGGAGGAACTACTGGACCGCGTTTCCTTTTATAGACGCACGTGGAGAGCAGCGGAAGACGATTGTAGAGCAAAAACAATCGCGCTCCCCGCTGAGAATGCTGCTTGTATCAAACGGACCGCAGATTGCCCTCTGCAAAGTGAACTGGGGAAAAAGCGGAAAGAGGACGACGTGCCTGAAGGAGACTTTATCGAAGTAGTCTCCAAGGCCCAAAAAAAGAAGGCGAAAAAGGATAAAAAGAAACAACGGACTCCGTCGCCAGAGACACGTCTGTCCAAAAACAAGGAGGCTGCCAACCCAAAGCCAGTAGCGGAAAAAACGAGGAAACGAAGAAGGACTAGACCGTCGGCTCTGCTCATTAAGCCGACGGAAGGCAAGACATTTGCGGAAGTCCTTAGTGAAATCCGCTACAGAATGAAACCCGAGGAGAACGGAGCAGAGGTGTCTTCGATCGAGGAGTGGTGGAGTTCTCGTCGAACTGGGCCCAAAGACGACCAACAAGAGCACGTTCTGCGAAGCGGTCAAGGGGCTATTGGGGGAGAAGGCTCTTGTTTCCAGCCTAGAACTCATGTGCTCCCTAGAAATACGGGATCTTGACTGCCTCACAGAAAAGGCCGAAGTAGAGGAGGCGCTAAAGCGTGAATGTCTAGAGGTGACCAATGCCCGGGTAGGTATTACCTCTGTAAACGCTCGAGGCCAAAAGCTCGTCGTGGTGGAAGTCCCCGAGCAATATGCGAGGAAACTCCTTAACAGCGGGAGAATCAAGATCGGATGGGTAGTATGCAGGGTACGAATGCGGATAGTCCCCACCAAGTACTACAGGTGTCTGGACTATGGACACACGTCAGCAGCTTGCAAGGGTCCGGACAGGAGGACAGCATGCCGGAGATGCGGCCAAGCGGGTCATCAAGCGAAGACTTGCAAGGAAAGCGAGAGTTGTGTTCTCTGCAGCGATCGTGGTGCATCTGGCGAAAGCATCGCACACACTGCGGGCTCGGGACGGTGTCCGATCTTCAGGGCGGAATTGGAGAGGGCTAGGGTGCGAACGCCATGATCCGCATTTTGCAAATTAAC
This sequence comes from Hermetia illucens, assembly GCF_905115235.1. Classification (NCBI taxonomy): domain Eukaryota; kingdom Metazoa; phylum Arthropoda; class Insecta; order Diptera; family Stratiomyidae; genus Hermetia; species Hermetia illucens. The sequence goes on along the minus strand of NC_051850.1, from coordinate 65,009,304 downwards.
ATGCATCGGAGTGCAACCGCTCACCAGTTGCTAGCACAGTTCGCTGCGGAAGTAAATGCTGATCTAGTGCTGATTAGCGAGCAATACCGAAACAAGGACCCGTCCTCATGGTATCTGGACTTATCGGGCACCGCTGCCATCTGGGTTCGGGACGACGTTCGACTTCGCGTTCTTGCCGAAGGCCGGGGGGACGGATTTGCCTGGATCCGGTGTTTAGGGATAACGTTTTTTAGCGTTTACCTGACGCAGAATGAGTCGATTCCGGACTTTCAACGCCGGCTTGATGCTCTGGAGGACGCCGTTTCGAGCACGGAGGGACGAATCCTGGTTGGCGGTGATTTTAATGCCAGGGCTCTTGAATGGGGCATGCCTCAATCAGACTCCAGAGGGAAACGGATTCTGGAAATGGCGGCGAGAACCGGGCTCGTAATTTTAAACACCGGATCCACGCCAACGTTTCGGCGCTCAGGTTGTGAAGGAAGCATTCCTGACATCACTTTTGCGTCGGAATCTCTGGCATCATCGGTGGACGGGTGGCGAGTCCTAGAAGACTTCTCGGCAAGTGATCATCAGTACATTGCGTTCGAAGTGTTTGACGCTACTTGCCGGCGGGCACCAACACGACATTCCCCCTGCGTGTGGAATGTCGCGAGGGTGAACATCGGAAGGTTCGTCGAAGCTCTTGGAGCAGGTAGGGCCGCGCTGGGGGGCACTCCGGGGGGTGGTGGTGTCGCAGCTGACACCGTCCTAAATTCAGTGATGAATCTGATAACGACGGCGTGTGAGGCTTCCATGCCCCGGAGAGGCCCCAGGCGCGAGAAGCCTTCTACGTACTGGTGGACGGCAGAAATTGCCGACCTACGGAAGGAGTGTCATAAGCTCCGCCGTTTGGCACAACGTTTATACGCCAACGAAGAGGCATGTGCCATAAAGGCACAATATAGATCAGCAAAAAGGAGACTCCTCAGCGCTATAAATAAAAGTAAAGCTCGCGGCTGGCAAAATCTTGTTAATAAGGTGAATGATGACCCGTGGGAACTTGGCTATAAGCTTGTGACTCGGAAAATCGGGGCTCTGCGGAAGCTCTGCATATTGAGCACCGACCAGATGGACCGCATTGTACGGGCATTGTTCCCCAGACACCCTGTACGGGTTGATGTAAATAGCGCGGAAAGCGTCGTGGATTGCCCCCTTTTCACAATGGGAGAACGCGAAGAAACGGTTTTCACAATGAAAAACAGGAAGGCGCCAGGTCCGGATGGCATCCCGGCGGAAGTTTACAAACTTGTGTTCCGCCAACGGCCAGAATTGCTGCTCGAAGCGTTCAACGAGTGCATGAAGGAGGGCATTTTTCCTTGTCGTTGCAAAGTGGCCAGACTCGCGTTGATCAGTAAGGGTAAAGGAGACCCGGAGCTCCCGTCTGCATACCCACCGCTGTGTATGCTTGACACGGCCGGAAAAGTGCTCGAGAAGCTCATCAGGGGTAGACTCGCTGAAGCGATCCGTGCTACCGGGGACTTATCCGCAAGACAGTTCAGGTTTAGAACAGGGAAATCTACAGTGGATGCTGTTATGTAGGTCGTCGATGCGTTTAATAGAGCCGGGGCACACTGCCGCCGATCTCGACGGATAGTGCTCCTCATAACGCTTGATGTCAGAAATCCCTTCAATTCCGTAAGATGGACAGATATGCTAGGCACACTAGAGAACTCCTTTTACGTGCCAAGCTATCTCTTGCGGATATTGAAGGATTATCTGAAAGACCGCTCCCTGTTCTATGAGACGCTAGAGGGCCAGAGGAGGATGGAAATTACGTCGGGAGTAGCGCAAGGATCCATCCTAGGGCCGGACCTCTGGAACGCTTCCTACGATAGTCTGCTGAGACTCGATATGCCCGAAGAGTCGCGGCTGGTCGGTTATGCAGACGACGTTGCGGCACTTGTTGTCGGATGCACTGTTGAACAGGCGCAAAGCAGACTTGGCATATTGATGCGACGAGTAAGCGGATGGATGACTGCTCACGGTTTCAACCTTGCGCTGGAAAAAACCGAAGTAGTCATCCTGACCAGAAGGAGAATCCCGACCTTGTGTCCCATATCGATCGGCGAGTTAACTATAGAGTCAAAACCAGCGGTTAAATACTTTGGTTTAATGCTCGACTCGAAGATGAGCTTCTTCGAGCAAATCAAAGCAGCCGCGGACAGGGCTGCAACAGGAGTCGCGACCTTGAGTCGGCTAATGGCGAATGTCGGCGGCCCTATATCAACTAGGAGACGTCTCCTCATGGAAGCAACGCAGTCCGTCCTTCTCTACGGTGCGGAGGTATGGGCTGATGCCCTTGACAAGGAGGTGCATCGTAAACGCCTCGCTCACGTGCAGAGGCGGGGAGCTTTGCGAGTGGCGTCTGCTTATCGCACCGTCTCCGAACCGGCTGTGATGGTGATTGCGGGAGTGATCCCCGTTGCCCTCCTTGCCAAGGAGCGCAAAGCTATCTATCGCCGTAAGGGCGAAAACTTAAGAGAAGTGGTTGCCCGTGAAGAAAGTCAACGCACCCTTAACGAGTGGCAAGTTTCTTGGCAAAATGAGCCAAGGGGCAAGTGGACTGCGCGGCTCATCGACAAATTAGACCCGTGGTTGAACAGAAAGCACGGTGAGATTGATTACTTCCTTACCCAACTTCTAAGTGGGCATGGAGGTTTTCAGTCTTACCTGCACAGGGTTGGGAAGGCGCGATCTCTTGATTGTGTGTTCTACAATAGAGTGGCGGATGACGCTGAATACACGTTTTTCTCTTGCGAGGGGTGGGACGGCCTCCGCCAGCAGCTTTATGCAGACACAGGGGAGCTCTCTCCAGACACCATTGTCAGAGAGATGCTGAAGAGCGCTGGCAGCTGGAATCGTATTGCGCATTATGTTCGGGCTCTTCTTACTACGAAGAAGATTGTACTCGACCGGCAGGGGGATCGGACGGTAAGGGGTTCCCTGAACTAACAACTCCCTTCCTCCCCTCCCCTCCCGTTGGTGAAAGGAATTCCCTGACTTGAAGGCTCCCAAAGCCGGGAGAGCGGGAGGGCTAGCCCGAAGTAATGTGTCAAACGGTTCCAGGCTGGTTCTCTGATGACAGGGAGGTGTTTAGTTGGTAGTCCGCCAGCGTGCTGTTGCGGGAGTCCAACACTCTGTGCGTAAACGCATTCACCTACCCTACTCCCAAAAAAAAAAGTACAGTTTTAAGTACAAATTGATCGGCATATTCCATATTTTGCTCGTTAATTCTAATAGAAGGAGTGTGATAACCCGTCGGACTGAGATCCTTGGTTTTGTCGGTGTTTGTATTCAGTCCGACCTTACTTACCTCCTTCTCCAACTCCAGAGCCATTTGATCAACTTGATGAGAAAATAAGCTGTCATCAGCGTAATCGAGGAGTTTGAGAAAAGATAAAGTCCTCTATGAACTTCGAATGCGAGATCGTGGAGAAAGTCACCGATAACAAAGAGGAATAGTATCGTAGTAGTAGGACTTGAAATTCCTCAGAATTTTTATATCAATGCATCACGTCACATTTCGAGCCATCATATGTCTTTCTAATCATAACTATTAATTTCTTTCGAATGTCATCCTAGCGCAGAGCGTTCCAAATACACTGCCTGTTGACACTGTCTTCTCAAAATATAAGAACAGATGAAGTAGATCAAAAAGAGGTGAAGCGAATATCTGAGCTCGGCACACTCCTCCAAAATGGCCTGCAGGGAGGTGTAGGAGAATCTTACACTCTTGTTACGAGTTCCTGAAGTTTAACCAGTCTTCATTTTCATTACTTTTACAAGCGCGATTCAGAAGTCGTTTTCTTTTTCTGAGTTCTGCATTTCATGGTTCTACCTGGGAATCGGTTCACTGCGCTTTTTCTCAGTTAATGGAAGAAATCTTCACAAAGCGCTCTAAAAAGGGTTTTTGATCGATTTTAAATTGCTATAGTTGTCGCAAGCTCCTTAAGAACCCCCATTTTATTGTCAAACTTTCAACTTTGATCATTTTACTTTTCAAGGATTCCATTTTCGTATTACATTCTGTTCGACCGCAGTTGTTATACTTACCATTAACCTCTTATTATTAGATGGACTGTATATGGAATTACTTCAGCAAGGTGGCCCGATTTCGACATTAAGACACATAACACATGCTGACCCCCTTGACTAATTAAATTTCGCAGATACGGTTATGTTAAACCCATGACTCTTGAACCTGAAGGATATAAATGCACTACCGCAGCTTTGTCAGCCTTTTTGGCAGTAGGCAGCAAGTGGTTTTGGCATACTGCAGGCTGTTTTGACAAACCATCATTTTTTGTAGCCATAGCATAGTTTTGTATGTGATGGAAAACTCTTAGGAGCGTATGCCAGTTCCAACCCTCGATTTGTTTCAGAATTGTCCCACTTCATTCACAAAGAGTCTCGTCTTCTTACGCAAAACATTTTTTTTTCTTATTAATTTAGCACTTTCTAAGCTTCACTGTATCCCATCAGCATGGATTTGATTCCATAAACTTGTATCGAAGCAATTCCGTTTGGGTCATCAATTTTCCATCATTCCGAGAACATTCCAATAGCAAAAATTTAGCCTACACTCTGGTCATCAGTCAATTTCGGAAACGAAATTACTGGTTGCCTAAACGCCCACTCCTTATCCGCCCACGTGTTATTATTCCTACTGGAGGAACCAATTTCAATAAGCTACCTCAGGCTGCTTTGAACAACTCCTCCTGCTGCACTTCTCAGAAACAAGCCAATCTGGCAATAAATATTTACGGACAGTTCAATGTACCAAAATTGCATTTTAGGGAAGAATTGTGACACAATTTGAGGAACTTCAATGAGGACATTGAAACATGAATGAATGAAATATAATATGCTGCCTAAGAAACAACAAAATCGTTTGTCTGCCAGAAAGGAGGCCGTGAAACCATCATCATGATCAACGGCGCAACAACCGGTATGCGGTCTAGGCCTGTCTTAATTAGGAAATCCAGACATCCCGGTTTTGCGCCGAGGTCCGCCAATTCGATATTCATAAAAGTTGCCTGGCGTCCTGACCTACGCCATCATTCCATTTCAGATAGGATTTACCTCATCTTCTTTTTCTACCATAGATATTGCCCTTATAGACTTTTCGGGTCGGATCATCCTCATCCATTCGGATTAAGTGACCCGCCCACCGTAACCTACCTATTGAACCGGATTTTATTCACAACCTGACTCTCATAGATTTTGTCGTTAAGTAATCTCCGGAATCATCCATCCCCATGTAGGGGGCCAAAAATTCTTCTGAGGATTCATCTTTCGAACGCTGTCAAAAGTTTGGAATTTTTCTTGCTAAGAACCCAAGTCTCCGAGGAGTAAATGAGGACTGGCAAGATCATTGTCTTGTAAAGTAAGAGCTTTGGCCTTTTGGGGAGACATTTCGAGCGAAACAGTTTTTGTGAGCTGAAATAGGCTCTGTTCGCAGCCAACAACCTTACGCGGATTTCATCGTCATAGCTATTGCGGGTTGTGATTTTCGACCCTAGATAGGAGAAATTTTCAACGGTCTCAAAATTATAGTCTCCTATCTTTATTGTTTTTTTTTCCGCAGCTGTTGCGGTTGCTCCCAGTACTTTTCGAGTTGGTTCTGCCAAGCTTCCTTTTTCCGTCTGTGAAGTCGCTTCGTGATAACTCTCTGGGCGTGTCTGCATTTTTTGAGAATGCAACGTTACTCGATTGACGGCATTCTTCCGTTCCGTTACTTACATTCGTCGTCGAACCAGCCGTTCCAACTTTTCTTGCCGCTGGGGCCAAGTATATTTGTGGCCATATCAATGATAACGTTCTTCAGGTGATTGTAAAGATGTTAACTCTCCCCCGATTGGCGGCGTTCGATCAGCACGTGGTCAATTTGGTTGAAAGTGGTCCCGTCTGGAGAGGCCCACTTATGTTTGTGGACCGCATTGCGCGGAAAGCAGGTAATTCCAACAACTTTTTCGTGCGATACTGTTAACTGAATAACCCACGGTCCGTTATCATTGGTGTCCCTATATAAGCTATGGGAGCCGACTTATCGCTTGAATACGGGCTCCGTCCCTACTGACAGTTAAAATCTTCAAGTATGATTTTGATATCATACTTGGGACAGGCTTCATATAAAACGTTACAAAAAATTGTATCCATAATTGAATGATCGAGTAAAATAAAAGTAAATTTATTTTGGCGGAATCCGAAGCTAGAAAAAAAGTTACTCTGCTATGTAGTGAATTATCAAAAAGCATTCCCCTAGTGACATAGTAGCTAGTGACATTAAAAAGGACCCACGTGGCCTTGGATTTAAGTTGGAAACTCAAAAACTTGGACTCAAAGTGGTCACCCTGTTGCAAAGAAGTGGCTAACATGTAGGCAGTACGAGGTATCAGTAGTGCGGCATGAATGCAGGAAGTTTGTTATGCCAGTGATAATAAGCGAAAGCGAAAATCACCGTGAGTTTCCAGCAGTTTGATAGTCAAGAGCTCGGGAAGCTATTATCGCCAAAATCGGATAACGCGTTTTTAAACCGGGGAGATATTCAGTTTATGCGATCGAGAAAATGATGTAAACAATCAAACGTCATGGGATATAAAGAATGCTATGAATTTTTCGAAGTTGCGAAACAGGACTCCTTTGAGCTCTGAAGGAAGTGGAAGCCGCTGTTCTGACCAATTCTATGTTAATTAGCGGAATCATAATCGGGCCCAAGTTCATAATGATATACCCCTGCATGATGATAGACTCTATAGGACTCGAATAGCTTCCGCCCACCACGCTGTCGTGGAGCCAGCGATATAGCAAGCATTCGCTTGTCAAGTAAAAGGCTCGAACTCTCAGCGGGTTTCAAAAGTTCTGGATTAAGGAATCGAGGTAAAGATGGGCTCATCAGAAATATGCGACTATTAATTTCACATGTCCGATTACTGGAAGGTCTTGGTTAATGGCGTTTCTTTCACCCATATATGCAAAATGGAAACGCCTTGGCTTCACCGTCGGCGTGGATCTCGTGTTTCCACACACATTAATATACATTAATTGAGAACAAGCTGGAAAATGAGGGCATGATGGCCGGTGTTACCGTAGACTTAAGTAATTTTTCCATAGTGGGACAGTAAGATGCCGAAGCCCCCTGGACCACGGATTCTGTGCTTTTTGAATAAATGATCTTAGCTCCATGTAATGTGTCAAATCGTTACAGCTTAGTGAAACAAAGACAACAAAGAATTTTTTAGCCATCGGTCTGTTTAAGAACAGGAGTTCTATCTACACATTGCCCGACAATGCATCTCACCTTCCATTCTAAACTTAAACAAGTCGAGATACCAAAAGCTGGCACTTCAGGGAAAAGGTTTTGTGTTCATCTTAGATCAGGAATGGTTTTCCATTCATGCATAGCTAAAAATGCAGAACATTCCTTCATTAATTGCTAAAATAAGGCTTTATTTCGCACAAAACCTTACAAAAATAGACTCCCAATTTAGCATGCCTATTGAGCTGAGGTGTGAGGAGATATTTAAATTATATCCTGCTCGTCACGTCCATCATTCAAGGGTTATGGATTTTAAACATGGCATAGTCACCAGCGGAATTAATTCCTTTTTCAATTGTGCTTTTTAGTAACAATGGCAAACACTCTCGGTGTGTATTAGTTGTCATTTTTTCCGGAATGTGCCTCCCACTTAGAACATTCCAGATACTTCCATTCCAGATATGTCGTCGGAACTTTTTTGCTCCTTGAGTACACTGATGACATCGCTCTCATTATCTCATTACGAGTCTTTGACTTTGACCAAATCGGTCTGTATTTGAACAAGAGGCAAGCAGAATCGGTTTAACGATAGCCAACGCACAATATGGAAATGCACGAGGGAAATTGTTTCTTATCAGTGTAACTCGGAAGCCTCAAGCTTTCATCGACTCTAATCAGCGCAAGTTACACAAACCGCGAAAAGTTAATTTTGGTTTGTATCATGTATGAAGCAAATAGCAGGGACCAATAATGCTGGGACGTAAATGCGGTTGACTTGCTAGGCTTCACTTATGGGTTTGTGACAATAATATAAGTGAATGTGCCATTACACCTCTGATGTCGATTGATGATAAAAGATACTTAGACGTGTATCTAGTACAGTGTGATTAGTTTCTAGCTTTCATAACTGTGAAAAGCCGTAGATCTATCGATGCGTGCGAAATGCGACGAGAGAATCTGTAGACCGCACGCAGTTTCAATGTAAAATGAAGATTTCAGATCGGCAAAGTTCGCTCCATGTACTCAATGATAGATTACGCCATTTGCAATTTGGCGGAAGGCACTATTTGAATTGGAAGTGCCAATTCGGAATATCACTTGCATTAGTTCCGAAGCTTCCATTCATACAAATTGAAGTTAAGCCGGAGGTATACGCATTCTTAGTGGCATTTGATTGTATGATTTTCATAACATAAAATATGCACGCTAGTCGATTGTCTGCGCGCAAAATCATGGCATTGCACATAATCTTCAAGTTTATGAAATTAGTTTATAAATCTTCCTATATTTTATGTTATGAAACTCATAAAATTAAATGCCACTAAGAGTTCACATTCCTCCGGCTTAATATAAATTTTTATGAATGGGAGCGACGGTATTGATGCAAGTGACATTAATAATTAGCACTTGCAACGCAAATAGTGCCTTCCGCAATTCTCAAAACGAATTCATTCAATAATATCGAAACGAAAAGTGCCGCCATATTGCAAATGACACAACAAACTATTATTTGTCATGCATCGCAAAAGTTCAATTTTACGAACTTTTTTGCGTGCTGCATTGCACATCGGACTTGTGTATTGTTTCATAGAAATCCGTGTAGTGAACTCCATTTGACAGCTCTCTCACTCCACACGCACGCAATCAATCCGCTGTTGTGTTTCGGCCTTAATTCTTGTCATCTAAGATTGCTCACATGAAGAGTATTATTAATAATCTTATCTAGCAAAGCATGGAGGGCATGTTACGAGGCAACCTGGATGGGGAATAGTTATACTTGCTAGGAGGCTTCATAAACTGAAAAGGTTTGGGAGACAGAAAGGCGCACATACGGTTACAATTGAGTTTGACTTTCGAAATCCTAATATTTAGCTAATAATCTCTGTTTGGTGAACCGAGTTTCACTTCTTTATGTAGCTAGATACATTAGATTAGATTTAGTTTACCCGAGGGTCATTCAATTGAATTTAGAGAATATGCCATCTAATTATTTACTTTTATTTACAATTAGTTGTTTTTGTATACTTATCAAGTTAAACGATTTATCCGTTCCTGCATGATTTTGAACTACCTCGGATCAATAAAGATTAGAAATGTGAGGTATCTGCCCGCTGATTTATTCCAATACAACATTCCGTCTACAACATAATAAAACGTTTATAGTGGCGGAGGGTAATTTACTCCCACAATTTCATTACAAATATTTTACCAATAATTGGTATTCAAGTCCGAGGTTTTATTTGCATATTTATGCAGCCAAAACTGCACTTTTCGCTTCTACCTGGGTCACTTTATCGCCACAGCATCAAATTTAAATTTGCGTTAAGTGACAACAATTAACTTTGTATAATAGCTTGTAAAATTTCGTTTCCAATATTTTATATCCCTCTCAGAGGCCTGCAGGAGTGGGCTGGTGGTTAATTTTGGTCCAAATTATAATTCCGGAGGCAGAGCCATAAACTCTAATTGTTCAAAGCTCAATTTACGTCTGAATGCAATCTTTTGCTAAGGCTAATCTTCGTGCTTTCGGTAGTTTCAACACCACTTTTTGTTGAAGGCGGTGTATAATTCTGTCCCGCCATGACGTCACTCATTGAAGAAACGGTCGCTAGTTGCGATTATCAGAACCGCATCAATGGCTTACGACTTATTTATGTAACAATGAATAAGGCTTAACACTTCTTTTGGTGGTGCGACTTAGGTTGTTATTGTAGGAAACGATAGCAATTTGGTGGAACATATTGGGTTTGCAATTTTGGGGTAGTTTTTAGTTTAAATTTTTTAAGGTTTTGCGTGTAACAAAACCTTATTGTTCAATGTCGGTCTGACACACACTTTTCTCAGAAGACTAAATCGATTGACACGAGATTTGGTGGGAAAGTGGGAACTATAGATGCCCACAAAACCAGTGAGCTACATCCATTCAGGATAAGCTTAAAGGGGGGTTCCCATACTTGTAAAAGTAGGGTGTACAAATTTTCGTCACCAAATATAATCGTGTGGGATTTCAACATAAAGGTCTTCTTGACGGACAAATTTTCAGAAACTTTCCAGCCCAAAAATCTTGACAAGAATCATGAAGTTGCCCCTATATATGTGTCCAGGCGCAAATTACGTAACCTCCAACAATTGCACAACCTCCATATCGAAATCTACTCAAGTTAAGTTAATAATATTGAATTAATATGTTTTCAGCAAATTGGCTAGAAACCTCCCGTCTCTTCTATGTAAATTGACTTAAACCCAAAACACTAAATATCAATATCCAACTAAAGTGAGTAGTCTGATATGCTAACAGCATGTATATTATGGTCTACGTACAAATAGAATAGTTCTGCACAGAAATATACTTACACAAGAAACACACAAAACCTTTCATGCTTGAGGCGCCGAGGTCCGGTTTTCGACTTATTTCAGAATTGGATACGGGATTGCAGGTCAAATCGCGAAACCTTCGACAGCCATCGGAAATCCAGCCGTTTCCTCTTCTTCTTTAAAACGATAAAATTCACCAAATTGCCATGTATAACATATTCATTTTAGGTCTTTAATTTGTACACAGTAACAATTAAATAACAATAATTTTACGAAATGATAACATACCACAAAAAAAGGAATGATGGAGTAAATCAAGATTTTCGATTAAATTCTTAGATGGACCGCATTCATTCCTTAGTATAAAAAGATTCACTTACATGCTGAAGTGCACAATCTGCCGCGAAACTTCAACGATAGAAGATACGAGAACGTCCTGTAACAAAGATGGTAAGTTTCAATTTCTTTCAATGAACGGTGTCCTAAATGCACGTCTATTTCAGGCAAATTTACTATTCCTAACAACTATGATGATGGTATTCGCATCTGCACTCTGTGCTCCGCAATTCGTACAACCAGTTCAGCAAATTCAACATATTCCGGCTCCTGAAGCTTACTTTTTAGGTGGTGGACTTCCGCTTCTCGGTGGTCTCCCGCTGCTAGGTGGCCTCAACCTGGGAGGAGGCGGATTGCTTGGTCCGCTTCTTAGTTTAGTTCTTGGTAAACCAGGACTTTAAATTTGAATTGATTACAATACAGTGAAAAAAAGCAGTAATGGCAATTTCTATGGATTAGTTGATTAAACTTTCATCATTTTTAATTATGGTTTTTAATATTCTACCTCCATAACATATTCTTTCCGTGGTCTGCATATTTATTTGGATCTTGTAGAATTCCCAAACCTCATGACTCTTCATTAAAGTCAATATAGAGGATTCAAACTTCGCTTCTTATCAGTAATCTTCGTAAATATAATATATCATCATAGCCGTCGCATCGGCGTGAAGCCTTACTCAGTCAGTAATTGACAAAGCTATACCATTCATATCATTCTTCATAGCTTGTCCTGAATCCTTACAACTCTTTATTGGCTGCTATCATCATCATAAGTATTGTCACCTTTTCATTTGCTTCAGTCGCTTTCAGTTATATCGCGCAGAGTACTGGGGGCAACTGTTTGTGACAGACTATCGGCTGAAACATTCTCTGTCCTAGAAGACTAGCTTTGAGGAATTTGACAAATTACATTCGGGTAGAACTTTTTGACAACAGGCAATAGTTCAGAGAGGGTCAGTTATCTAACCACAATTTTATCTACCATCATCTCCGTTTTAAAAATACATTGGTTACATCATACCATATGTACTTAATTTATAACCAACAACCGTAATTTTCCTATTTTGTGTAAGTAAAACGCATATCCACTGGGTGACTGGGTTAAATTTTTCTTCTTCTTTAGCTTTTGTCTTGTCCAGTAGCAAGATCGGCAGCTCTTGATCGAATGTGCCATTTGTCTTGGACGTAAACTTGTTCCGGTTCTAGTCGAGAGGCTATCGAAACATCATCTAGCGTATAAATCCACTGTATTTTCGGTCGACCTTCCGGTCGGTTCTAATCGACTTGGATGTTCAGATCAAGCCACAATCGAGACAAGCAAGTTCTCATCAGCTTGAATTGTGAATTTCTCGTATCAGTATGAATCAGGTATGTCCTCATTATACATGTGATGATAGCGTGTTACGTCACACAGCATCTTTGTATCCATTTATGCGAGGCGGTGTTCATTACCTTTAATAATTGGCTAGCACTGAGAACCATGATGGGCGACAGGTCGGAAGACACTATGTGCATTGCGGTCAATTTCGGATTTGAGATGTTCGTTGATACCCCGACCACAAAAGACAGTTAATCGTTGGCTGATAGCATTGATCCCAGTTGCGGACAGATAGCTGCCATTGACAATGATAGTTCCTGTTTCAATAGGATCGGTGTCCCAAAATTCTAATTGAGTTAAGTAGTAATCAACATTGTAATGCCTTCGCCAGAACTACGGTCCTGCTTTTCTTTGCTTTTCGATTCGTTTTCCCAGGTGTGCCACCATTCGCTTCCAGGGCGATCCCCTCTTTACGAGTAACCACCTGCTTATTCTTCCCAACCTTTCTGAGGTATTTCAAACTTCATTCTACAAAGCTTTGGACAGTCGCCATTCCTGTTGTCATTACCGACGTTGTCGGCTTTGAGCTAGTGCTATTCGCAATGCATCCGATCATTGATAGGCACTAGTTGTACACCAATTTAATAAAGTTACCAGATTACATCCCAGAACCTTAGAAAAGGACTTTTCTCTGCGGAGCTAGGGTGAATTTGTGTTTGCTCTCTATTCATGGTTCTACTGGCTCATAGCAGCCGTTTCTAGCTCAGTTGTAGGCTTGTTCGATGAAGCTCCTGGCGATTAATTAGAAATGTTATCCTCTTATACGATCAACTACAATTTGTTGAGCGCCTGTAATATTTATCTCTCCTCTGACACCAGCCTATCATCTTGATGTATTCTGCAGTAACACACTATTAGGCTAAGGGTGCTCAATACGCCTGATGATTGCTTATGTACCTGTAGTGTTGTGAATTAGTCAACAAATAGGTTTTCCCTTTGGGACAATATAATATGGTCTTTCAGGCTGAAGTGAATGCGATTCGAAGCACAACAACATGGGGGATTAACTAGCGAAGAGCATAGCATTTACTAGCGGAAATTCTGCGATACATAAGGGATGTGTGATGTGCCTTTTGAAGGCTTTGCCTCTTCCCAGCTCATAAATGCAAACATCTACCACAGCAGACCATTTTATGAGGTGTTCCAAGGATCCAACCACAATGGATCTCTGAATCGTCCCGGAAGTAGCTACCATAAACTCCCTGTTGTATACAAGATATTGTGCGGATGATATCCAGACGAAACTCAGAATCCCATTTGCTTTTACTTATGAATAAGAGTATAAGAAGTAGACACCCGTTGATAAATATGCGTTGAGTGTGCTAAATATTGAGCCCGGCTTATGCATAATAGCTCAACGCGTTACTAGGTATACCACTCGGTTTTAAAGCCTTTTGGACATTATGGTTTAGACCACTTCTTCCAATTCTTTTACAGTATAGAGTGAGAAACCTGACTTTTATAAGGGGACAGAAGTGCCTTCATAATTGCCTATATCTTTGATTCTTCCATGAAATGGAATGGTGTGCTCTACGTTTTCGCATGACTAACTTATACCCAAACTTCTACATCCTTATTACTGTTATTCACGTGCTTCTATTACAAATATGCTTTTCGGTTACCAATAAGTTATTCGAGTTCTTTCTTAAGCATATTTCGGATCTTAGAATGATCTCGCCTTCAATCCCCTAAAAGTTCAGGCATTTCCCTCCTAAACTGATAATTTAAGTTATTAGGCACCCTACATGCAACTTCCGTGACCAGGTGTTCTTTTGGCGTTAAGCAATTACAAACTGCTATGCTATACGATGCCGTTGTTAACTTTGATGTTAGTTGCAGGAGGGAGCGCGGGGGTCCGAAAGAGTCAGTTACTTCAACGACATGTTCCCAGAAACTACCGAACACAACTATCTACGGAAAAATACGATGGTCCATGCAAAGTATCTAGGCCTCGAAATAGTCTCCATACAAATACCGGTTTATCTATAGTTAATAACAGAAGATAAACACATTCATTATAAGTTATTGTTTAGAAATTTACTGATTAACTAACTAACCCTTCAGTTCATCCTAGAATCATTACATTTTGTAGTAATATAGGATATACTATAAATCATGATACTGCCAACTTTGGTGAAAATCACTCTAGTTAGTTATAATAGCTATAACACGTATAATAGTTATACTAGGTCAAAGTTGTTACTATTGTGCAAATTTTTTCCTGAGCAACCCCTTTTTCTCTGCCATTATCCTTCGGAAAGGGTCCATCCTCCCTGAAGGTAACCTGTACCAACAACTAAGTAACAACTATGCCATCTTTTCTTAGGGCCCTTGTTTCGCACTTCGTCTCAAATCAGTCCCTACTTTTTGATTCCCAAGCTTTTGCTTTCTGCAGCACTACTCTCTTTTTCATTATTTTAGTTAGTTTCTGTCCCCTTCCCCAATGGAACAGTGAGTTTCGCTACACTTCAATAGAGGCTCAGTTGGAAGACCACTGTAACTAGGAAAGGGATACATGAAAGAATCCACCATATTTGTTGTAAGGACTGATGAGCACCGCTGACGCTACTCCTACAAACTTCAGCTACTGCTAGTCGTTTTACTACATTTTCAGTTGCCATTGGTAGGATATTATGATTACTGCTGATGCTGTTGTTGTAAAGAAATTATTTGTGGATCCTTGCTGTTAGCTCCTATCATCGTCAGAATGTACAGCCGCTTTAGGCAATACCCGCGTTTATCTAATTATCTATACAAGCAAGTAGAGCATGCATTGACTGGTATAAATTCTTTTCACAGTTTGTGTTCAGAGCTGTAATTAAGAGCTACCCAGAAATCCATTTCAGTTTAGCCTGTTAAAAGGTACCCTTTCTATTGCGTGTAGTACCCGTTACTATCGACGCATTCACGTTTTTAAGGTTTTGTGTAAAACAATCAATTCAATGTCTGGCTGTCTCTTTGTCACATCCGATTTAATCAAAAACGGATTGCCACGAAATTTGGTGAGAAATTATGGTCTGTGAAACCCTTTAAATGTAGCTAGTAGCATCATTTGTGGTGAGTTTGAAGGGGGCTGCCCACAAATGCAAAAGGGGGGTGTACATTTTTTCACAGAATATGGAATATACGATATCAAACGAAAGGACTCGGTTAGTGCTTCGAAACTGATCTTAAGCTTAATCAGGAGAGTAAGCGCTCAAAATGTGTCCACTAAAAGTACTCTAGGAACCTATCCAACCATAGCCATGTACGAGACTTTTTCACATGAAATGAAATGTAGTGACCGTGGCTTCCTGACGGGAGCGGAATCTCATTCGCTTCTTTCCGAATTAATTTGCTCAAATAATGCATTCCACAATGTGTAATTACCCTAATGTTCGCCGCAGATTGCACGTTTTTGAATAAACTCCGGCGAGTTGATCTTGACAGAGGGGAATGATTTGGGGTGTCGTAGGCGTACGCGCATGTTGCTGCAACATTAAGTCCCGGCGTTTAATAGAGTTCAAGGCGAGCGTAGCGTCGTGGCGACCGGTTCGTAGGTGGACAGCTGGTCAACGGTGGGTGGGATTGGGAGAAAGGTTTTGATTGACACCGGAATCTCCTTGCAGTGACTAACCTTTTTCCACATTAAGTTTAAGGCGGACCTCATACCTGCAAGTGGGGGGGGGGCTCTACCATTTATTTTCACCGAATATATCCATGTGGAGCAATGAATGAAAGGTTTCGATTAATACTTTTCGAAGCAGATAGTGACAAATTAGAGGAGTGAAGGGGTCGGAGAGGGGATAAATATTTGCGTTTAACAATCTAAAGTAAAATTTCAAAAACAGGAAGGAACGTAAACGTAAGCGTAAAAAATCCCTTGCGGTGGTACTGAAAGATAACATAAGTCGTCCACTTCTGGTTAGGTTGGGCGAAGCATGTCTGAAATCCCAAAAGTATTCTTTCTTGCGTGTTCTACGTATGAGTACCCTCGGGAAATTGCGGTGCATTTGCCAGCAGGTAGCATTGTAAGTATGTCTTCTTGTATGTCGCCTAGTTGCGACTGACGCCATGCAGGTGTTGTTGGGTGTTCCTCCTTTTGATCTGAAGGCAGTTTGACGTATGTTGTAGACAGGGCTCTATCGTGGTCTTTGGGCTCGAGATGGACTTCCTCCTAACAGCGCATAGTAGTGGGAATGTGTTTGGCTCAGCGTGGGTTCTGTCCTGTGTGGGGCAGATTCAGATATGACATCCGCAATCTTGACAACATGGGCGTTCAGGTAGTGAAGCGTATCGTTAATTTTAGCCAGCGCTGATACGCTTCAATGCGCTAATGTATAATTTCATGTGGCCTTCAGACGAAGGTCTTCACACAAAGCTCCACCGATGATTATGTGGTAGCAATGAGAAATGGGATCTCTGTTGAGAACAAATATCTTAGGAGATTTCACGTGGAATGCGTTTGCCCCCTGTTATTTGTGGTTGTGAAAATTCCATGCTGGTTGTGCTCAAGCGTGGAGCGGTTCTATGCGTCTAAGGTGTTAAATACCGAAACCTGCACTGTATAAACCAAAGCTGCCATAATATTTTTACTAAGTGACTTTACGACTTAGGATAAGTAGGAAGGATTGACGCACCGTATATTAATAATGGCTGGAAAATGTATTTAGTATTTATATTTTATAGAACTTTAATTAATTTAATTTTGCTTATACTATGAGAATTATGAGTCAAGAAGCGATCGAAAAGAAAACCTAAATATTTCAGTTGCTTGCTCCACTTAACATGATGACCATTTATGTATACAGGTATAGTAGATCAGCGTTGCGCTCTGTAAAATAAATGGCTTGTGTTTTGTCGTTGGTGATCTTAATTTTCCATTGTTTGAAGTAGTCTGAAATCGCCCACATTGCACTTTCTAATGAAAATTGAATTTCTGAATACATAAATGGCAGTATCATCTGAAAAAAAGCAAACTGCGCATTTTCGAACCAGGGATAAGTGAATATGAGGTATAGTAGAGGAGCTAATACCGATCCTTGTGGAACCCCGGTTTAATAACTTCTGTTTCCGAAAGAGAATTACTGATACAGATCCTAAAAGATCTCGCTTCTAAGAAACTGCTATCAATATCGATGATATAGGAAGAAAAACTCTATGTTATTAGTCCATAGAGCAAACCGTTGTGCCAAAACCTATCGAAAACTTTTTCTATGTATGTCCAGCGATATCGAAGCCATAGATGGTTTTGCAATGAACGTAGATTTAATTTCGTGATCCACAATAACTGATTCAATGTCTTTGCCTGAAGCCGAATTGTCCATTTGGTATCAGCCTTTTATTTTCCAAGACGCTATTTGATTAGCCATTCGAATAGTTTTCCTATATTGCCGAGGTGACTTATCGGTCTATAACTATTTTCCTCATGTGGTTTTTGAGGCTTCAGATGGAAAATAACCAAATTTGATGCATGCATTGAAAATGTTCATTAGAGAGACAATTCCCTTTCATGGCAATTTTTGCAAGCATGTGTTTGGGATATTATGAAAATCAGACAACAATTTTGGTTTAATTCAATTAATTATATCCTCTATATCGCTGGGTTTAATAAAGGCCACTGGGCAGATTACTTGTACTCCTGGTGCTTATTTCGTAACCTCTAAACAAAATTTCAACATTATATTCTACTGCAGCATCATGGAGATCATTTATGCGAAAGTTATTGACAAAGCTTTTCGTTTAAAATTTTTGTAATTCCTCACCAATGTTTGCCTCCTTTCTTCAGTTTACTCAACAATATATTCTAAGAAATTAGATTTTCGTCTAGCTTTCTACAAACTTCAACTTTTGGTTTTAAACGTAAATATACATATATTTCGGGGGCGAATTATAGTTTGGAGAAGCTACCCCTTACCTATTAATAATATTCTACCTTTTATTTCTGAGACTCAAAAGAATCTCTTGTATGAGCTGCTTTCATCTGCATTTTGAGTTTGAATCTCTGTGCCTCTGTCAATCCCTTCTATGAGCATTTGTTTCCGGAGAAAAGGGAATATTAACTCTTTGTTTGTATTGTAATTTTCGGGAATAACTCGATGTAAGTTCAAAAGATATATAGAACTACGTTAATATTTAGACCAATTTTCCCGCTTAAAGTTAACGAAACATTTTATTACCGTTAACTCGGGTTAAATAAACTTTCTAAACATTACTAGTAGGTGGTCCGAGTTAAGTTTGTTAACCACTGCTAATCCAGGACAAACTTTTTGGGTGTTACAGATAATAATAATCGTTGGCGCAACAACCCAATTGGATCAGGGCCTTGAAGTGGGTTGGAGCACTTCATTCAAGAACGGAACGGTCCACTACAGTACACTGTAGGAGGCAATGTGGTCGGCATTACGCTTACCCTGGTTTGATTCAGGTGCTCATTTACAGCTGAGTCGAGTGCTATCCAAAGTCAAATCACGGTACAAATCCCACTGCCGGGAGTGAGATTTGAACCGCGACCTTCCGTACGACAGCCTTGGGCTCTAACCAATTAGGTATCCCGTTGCAGATAACCAAATCTAAATTAACTCCAATGGATTCAATAACTTTTACCCTCACGTTAGCTATTCAATCCTGCTTAATATTGTTACGTATGAATATAGAGGAACCACGCCCAAATATTTGGCATCTAGAAAATGCGTGGGGCGACGCCTTTTGTTGGAGTATAAGTTCCATTGCACTAATGCATGTTTGATAGCTTTATGGGCCGTGAAAGAGCTAATTTTCGTTCGCCTCTCTAAATAGAGGAGGTAGACATTTCTATTGAGAGTCTCCTCGTTCCTACTGATTTTCTTTATATCCAACCAGGCAACATTGAGCCCTGCCTTCAAATGGTTTTTTAATTGCTCGCAAGGGATGATATCAGTCCAGTCCTGATAGTAGGATTTTTATGGGATGCAATTCAGGCCACTGGTAGGTAAAGAATTTTATATTATTTGCCGGCCAACACCTTCCCAAAATCTTCCATCTTCTCCGGTGAGAGCCTGCGTCCGATCGACAATAATTTAATTGAAAATTTATTAATTTTCGATTCATAAAGTAATGCCAATATGGCTGCGCGTTGCAGTTGTATGAAGGTGAAGATACCTTTATTTGTCTAGGTGCCTGAATTTTGTTGATACTCGAGGGATCATTGACCTCGTCAACCAGTATTTAAAAACGATTTTAGAATATGCTGACACTTTTCACCGTTTTGGGCATTTTTAACTTGTCCCTTATTAACCCTTCAACGGGGATTCCTCCCGGGACCGATTTTCCCACTAACCGCAATGGACACTTTTGCAACTGTTTTTTGGAAACTTTGGAATAAATTCAATTCTTATGTATATGCACTCATCCTCAGAAATCAAATCGAGAAATTCGATATTGGACAAAGCCTGGCTCTGATTATGATCGTCTAATCAATCCTTACCTGAACAGGATTATTGCTACACCGCAGGTACTGACATTCAACAAATAGGACCTTCATAGTATCCTTTTCTAACAAGGAAAAATCTTATGATGAAAAAGATTATAAAATACCAAAGAAGTGTACCCCTAACTGTGGGTGACCCCTACGCTGAGGGACAGATATTATAAAAGTTACCTGCGAAATCCAAAGGGGGTCTAGCAAGGTTGCGTCATGTCATCGATACATTTTCTACTTGTTCTCGTTGATGTTTTTCATGTTCCTTTCCCCGAGCTAGCAGATAGATTGGGATGCGTCATCATTTTTCAAATACCCCGCCAATTCTGGCGATATCTGCGTTTTCCTTGTAGTTGCTTACCTCCCACCTTCTACTCAAAAGAGTGAGCACCTGATAATCATTCTGCCGTACATTGCATGTAGACTATGACTACCAACTATGACTTTAAAATTATCGAGATATGGATAGCGGCTTCTGTTTCGCCATATAATAGGAACAACTCACTGTTGCATCTGATTCGCCATTCGCCATCACTATCAGTGACCTCAAGATTCTCCGGAGGACTCAATGTTCGAAACATTGATTCTTCATCGTTCATCGTCCATGGCTCTCTTCCGTAACCCACGACCGCGGGATTATAAAATATGAACTTTGTTCTTCAGTCAAATTTTTGAAGATCACGCTTTGAGAGAGGGCGACAGTTCCGGCACTGCGCCATGCAATAGGGATTACTTAAGTCGCCCTAGAATTATATGACAAAAAATAGGATAGGAAGAATGCAAACCTGCACTTTGCTGGGAATCCCCAACAATGAAGCTTAAGTTTATTTAACGCAATATGTCCTATATATTGTTATGGTATAGGGTTATCATATATATTTCCTAAGCAGAAGAATTTAAATTTGTCATAGTATGTATCTGTGTTCTAATGCATCGCATTAACATCGGTTCCCCCAGATATATATGTAGAAATGGTCTTGTGCCCTAGTCTATGTATCTAGGCTTTTAAAAATATGTCTTTCGAATTCTAAATAATATTAAAATAAACTTAGCAATCGTATACTATGCTACCGACAATATGCTTATATTCACCCCTTGGTAGGGCATAGCAAGTAATAATAATAATAATCGGTGGCGCATCAATCCATATTGGATCAGGGCCTTGAAGTGTGTTCGAGCATTTCATTCAAGACCGTAACGGTACACTACAGTATACTGTAGGAGGCAATGTCGTCAGTATTGCGCTCGCCCGAGATTATTACCCTGATTTGACTCAGGTACTCATTCACAGCTGAGTCGACTGGTGTCTGACGTCAAATCACGATACGAATTCCACAGCCACCAGTGAGATTTGAACCACGACCTTCCGTACAACAGCCATGTGCTCTAACCACTCAGCTATCCGGACACATGCCTAAAAGCCATAATTCACGTTTTCCCAAAATACACCCCAGCTTCCCACGGGACTTCCCAAAACGCTTTCACCCCTTCTCCCCTGTTCTGCAACATATGTTGCTGGGACGACCACCTCGTCAGCCATCTTTGGCAGAGTGATTTTCACTACATGATGTAGACAGCAATGGAGTTATCGTTCTCCCTTAACGCGTCACTTATCCATTGCCATTTCCTCCTTCTCATCAATATAATCACGGGGTATGGCCTGTGCGCCGAGGATGCCCTAAGTTCGAAACTTTCTCAGCGTATCTGAATGACACGTCTCTGACAAGTATTGAGGCAGGAGCTTTTGAGTAACAGTACTGGTTGCTTTACATAAAGAATACAGAAAAAATATCACCACAGAGCAGTCTGATTTTTGTTAACAAGGAGCCGTGTCTAGTGAATTTTAGAAAAGTTTTATAACCACAAATAAAAACTTACTAAACCCAATCAAACCCAAATACTGAGGAGGGCGCAAATAGCCGCCGAAATATGCATAATTTTTTATTTTTCATTGACTTCAGTATTGAAGGAACCGTTTCGAGATTTTAGACAAAACAACAAAAGCAAATCTAGCTCTGTCTCCTAGATATACAAATTGATCAAGGCTTTCGATGCTGTGCCCATGGATGCAGATAGCAAGAGGGCAATGACCATTCAAACTGACAACCTTGGTTTTGTTGGTGTTTATCTTTTGTCCAAGGTGCGTGACTCGGTGAGAAAACAAGCAGATGTCATGAATGACGTATTCGGGGAAAGATGTCATGGTGCTCGGAAGCCCTCCACGTCCCCCGAACTAGTGAGCATAGCAAGAAGAAATAACTTTTTTCTTGGATGTAGAGCATGATATTTTGAGCCATCATATATTTCCCTGATAATGGCAATTAGTTCCTCTGAAATTTCGCACGATACCGGAGGTTAAGTACATCACGCTCCTCATCACTCAGTCATGGAGCTTTCAATCGCTTACTTTATCGATCAACTTCCATAATTTCGAAATTAAGTACACCTTGTGACGCCACTTTGGGAAGTCTGCGACGACTTGCGTAGCACCTCAGAAAAGAATATTTTTGAATGGTGGCCATGGTGCTCATCAATATTCTTAGGCGGTTAGGTATTCAAAATATTTGCCATCCAATCAGCAGGCTGGATCATCAGATTCGTATTGAACTTAGGGGGTCGCAGCTCTCCCACCCACACACAACAAGGAAAAACGACCATTTGATGGCGTTCCCTTTCAAAGCCGATATTGGGCCTCTATTGTCCAGCACTCAGAAGACAATTCGTAAATCTACTGCTCATCGCATTGGGGTCAATCTAATTGCTCGTACGGTGTTAGCAGAAACCCAACTGACTTTATGGAAAGTGCTGTGCTTGTACAACGTGCCATCAGTGACGGGTCGTGGAAACTGTAGAAATTCCCAAACCTCCCACCATTTTTGTGACGTACATCACCATCTTTCCCCACCACGGGTCCGAGCAGGTTGTTGTCAAAGGTAATTTTGGTATTCATATCACGCATTAAGATCACAATTTCACCTTTAGGAAACCTTGCCCGGGCTGTCCGTAATTGCTTATAGAAAGCATTCATTTTCCACCGAATCCAAAATCTTCGTTAATGCACTGCACCAGGATGGGAATCTTGCAGTTAGAACCCTGTCAGAAGCCGACTCCCGGGTAAAGAGGTTGCGATAGCCGTAAGTAACAGTCCCGTGCCGGATTTGCATCTACTACCACTTGTACCGCCAGGGTACAAAAGTCTGGTGCCGCAAGAGAGAGCGGGGTACTATCCACAGTTCTGGACCTTTTGGACGAGTTGGAAAACGGAAGAATTTCGGTCAAATTCGATACCATTGTTAAGGAGCATGCGCATATTCCAAGGCCAAATTTCTATCACTTTCAGTCGCCTATTTTGACACCCATGGAATACTTTGAGTATATTCTTAACAAGCAGCTCATAAAAAAGCCTTTCGCAAACCATCTTCTCCGCGCAAGAAGCTAGGCATTAGAGAGCTCGAAATTTATTAAAGTAATTTTCTGGACGAATGGACCCTTTTCACTGGCGTCGAAGTATCTATTGGTTTTGAAGAAGAGTAAAATTTACAGCTAAGGCATTTCTCACTTAGATATGCGCCTATATCAGTCCTATTAAAAAGTAGTCTTCCTTTTGCAATGACAATGTCAAAGCAAATGTATATTTTTGTATTTTGTTACATTCGTAAGTGACTCCAAATTTTTATTTTTGATATTAATTTTTCAAGAAAAAGCCTGGGCGCAATCAAACACAACTTGAAGTAAGTTAAAGTGAGGATGACTGAAATTTTCCCATTGAGTGGTTGTCCCAAATACTTCATTCCAACGGGAACAGCTAACTTCTGTGAAAAGATTATCGACGAGATAATTGACGATATTTTCTTCTCATATGAGCGGGAAACTGATTCGGAAAAATGCATCCCCACTATACTGAATATGAATTGCTTTGTGCAACGTTTGTCGCCCGGAGAAAAAATAGCTCTGGTGGATGAATTCGTTAGCCGTAGATTCAAAAAGAAGTCAATCGCATATTTTAACGAGATATATGGAGGCGATCAGATTCATTGCGATTATTTTAGTTTAAAGCCGACATGTTTCCTTATGCTAGGAGGGCCAAGCTCACAACGTTATAATGCAGCGAAACTTTTCGCCAAGGAAACCAATCGTGTTCATTTGGACGTAGTCGATTTAGTAAACTTGGAAATGGCTTCTGGTTCAAAGTGTGGAAATTGGATTTATGCCAACATGTCAGCGGGGAAGCATATCCCTATTTCGATTATTTTATCCTTAGTACGGGCTGCTGTGAAACAACATCTTGTGCAAGAACGGGGTTATGTTCTATCGGGGTTCCCTATAATTCCTGAAGCTGACTTTTGCTCAGATGTGTTCCCAAAGCTTCTCACGGAAATCGAGGAAGACTTCAGAAAGCCACCCGAAGATTTGGTTTTCGATTGGACCGTAAACAATCCAGAGGCTGTGCATATTAGAGGATTCGCTGGAATTCTTCCAAAATTTAACACATATGCAGAGGAAGCCGAACTCACCGTTGAAGCGGAAAAACGTGACAGTTTGGTTTTATCTCTCGGTACAACGAAATCCAGTACCGAAAGCTTCCAAACAGAGGAGGAATCAGCAGTTGATTTATCAACAAATCTATTGCGGCTTTTCCAGCAGAACACAGAGTGGAGCTCATCATATATAGTATGTCTAGTTTAAGTTTCAATTGCGTTTCCGTATTCAAAAGCATTCATTACAGGAAAGTGAATACTTCGAAAGCATTGCAAACAACCCTAACTTAAAATTACGTGTATATGAAGAAGATGTAATTAGTTCAGTCCGGAAGCAGCTCAAGTTTCTGATGCATTTGGAATTGACACCTGATGTTATATTTTTTATCAGGGACAGAGACCCGGAACTTAGCAAACTTGGACGCTACGGAGATAGTTTATATTTCAAAAAAACATTAATATTTGAACTGGACTCAACGAGCGAAAATAGATGCTTCCCTTCGTATACTGACTTAGAAGCGATTCACCGTGGTCGTTACTTCAAATGTCTTCCTGAAATAGGCAAAATGATTCAACATTATTCCAAAGCAAATGTTGTCAAGGTATGTACACATGTGTAATGAAGTTAATAATAAAAATAATCGTTGGCGCAACAATCCATATTGGATCAGGGCTTTGAAGTGTGTTAGAGGACTTCATTCAAAACCGTAACGGTACACTACAGGTACTCAGCATTCAGGTACTCATTCACAGCTGAGTCGACTGGTGTCAGACGTCAAATCACGATAGAAATATCAGTGCCACCAGTGAGATTCGAAGCACGACCTTCCGTACGATAGCCTTGTGCTCTAACCACTCAGCTATCCGTAATGAAGTTGGTTTATTTTTATTTTTTAGGTCTTCTAGCCCCCCGCCTAGAAGCAGCAGCAGCAATGGATTTTCAGCTATTTTTCTGGTGTGGGTTGTAGAAAGTGGATGCCTATTTAGGCTGAATTGCAACATTCTTCAAATGTATCCGGATGTGGTTAGAAAGTAGAAGGTCGCGGTTCAAATTTCTCTGATGATGGAGGGATTTGTTACCGTGACTGAATATCGAATACCAGTCGACTTGACTGTGAATGAGTCCCTGAGTCAAATCAGGGTAATAATCTTGGGCGAACGCAAATTTCGTCGTAGACTGTCGAATCGTACATCCTCATGTAGGGGGCCAACAATTCTTCGGAGGGTTCTTCTCTCGAATGCAATTTGCCTAGCTAAGAGCCGAAGCCTCCGGAGGAATATATGAGAACTGGGAAGACCATTATACTGCAAAGTAAATGCTTTGACCCTGTGGTGAGACGTTTTGAGCGAAACAGTTTTCGTAAAGTAAAATAGGATCTGTTACCAGATTTCATCGTCGAAGCTGTTATCGGTTGCGATTTTCGAGCCTAGATAGGAGAAATTATCAACGGTCTCAAAGTTGTAGTCTCCTATCTTTATTGTCGTTATTTAACCAATGCGAGTTGATGTTGTCGTTTCTTAGTTCTTTGCTGCTGACGTTGCCACTATGTACTCCATTTTGTCTTCATTAATGTGGAGCCCAAGATGTCCCGCCGCCTGGCTTTTGATCTGGATGAAGGTAGACTATACATCTCGAGTTGTTTTTCCTATAATGTCAATATCGTCAGCATAGGGGCAGCAATTGGGTGGAGATGGAAAGGTTGGTTCCTCTTCCATTAACATCTGTGTCGCGGATAATTTTTTTCGGCGCCAGATTAAAAAAGGTGCACGATATGATCGATGTTGATTTCGAATGGTCTCGAGAGGGATCCTGCTATTTTAACCTGGCCTCGCACATTGGCCAGAGTTAGTCTAGTTAGTCTTATCAATTCCCTCGACATACCGCACTCTACCATGGCCGTATACGTGATACTTCTATAATTACTGCACTGTGTGATATCTTGCTTTTTATGTATGGGGCATATAATGCCGCTTTGACATTAATCGAGCATTGATTCGCTGCTCCTTTTACTTCTCGAGTTCACGGACCTGTTGGTTTTCTTAGGCTTCTTTTTTCTGTGTATGAAATCATTTCTCCCCTCAATGAAGTTCGTTACAAGTTTCCACGCGTGCCCACTTTCTCCGGAAATGCAACATCACTCGACAAGCGGCATTTTTCCGTTCTATTGCTAACGTTCTTCAGGTGTTTGTGAAGATCATTTATCAATGAGTCATCTCCAGGATCTATGCTGAGCCAGGTAACTGCAGCATCCATTTCTTCCTTATAGGTGTTACGGAAGGCTATGCTGTGGAAAGCTTAATTTTTGACTCTCACCTGAAGGAATTCTAGACGGTATTATTACTCAAGCCCGGAGCACCATGCCAACGAGATAGTGATTCGAGTCTATATTGCCCCCCCCCATCTGTTCTGACATTCATCATAGCTGAAAAGTGGCGGCGTAGTTAATATGGTTGAAATTGGTTCCATCTGGAGGGGCGCATGTTTGTTCGTGGGCCACTTTCCGTGCAAACCATGTACTTCGACCGAGCATTTCGTACAACACCGCAAATTGAATAATTCGCAATCCATTACCATTGGCATCCTTATGTAAGCTATGGAAGCCAAATGTCACAAGATAAAAGCTGGCAGGTCTGCCAAACAAAGAACCTCAACTAATTTCTAGTAAATTTTGCCGTCCACAGTGATTAAAACTAATTAAGGGTGGAAGCTGCGAAGGTAAATCAAAATAAGTTGCAGATTTAATTATAACAAAAAATGTACGGTGTAACTGCCATATAAGCTTCTTCTTCTTTAACCTTTGCTCCATTCAGAAGCAGCTCACCTAGTCGGGTGCGACATTTTGCCCGGTGAAAAGCCTGATCTGCATGGAGTCGAGAAGCTTCTAAAACACCATTTAGCGTATCAGGCCATTGTTGTTTCAGCCTTCAGCCTTTGGCCGTTTCCCATAGACTACGATGCTCATACCAACCTTAGCAAGTGACTTCTCATCAGCTTGAGTTGCATATCCATATCGTCATAGATGCCCCTTTCGAGCAACATCTCCAACATCATGTCCATCGGAGATGTTGGATATGTTATTCGAGATCATTTTTATTATGAGACGTAAGGAAAACATCATCCGTATAGAGCTAGAGGACGCTAGACGCTGGATTTTCCGTGTGACTGTGTCCATAACGAAAATAGAGAGTAGTGGTGAAAAGGGGATACTTGTCATTGATTTGTTGGCGAAGTTGTGCAATACCCCGTTGGTTTTCCGAGCCCAAAAACAATAATCTTTCGCCGAATTCAGATAACAACAGATAACAGATAACAGACAACAGTACTCCGAGCGTTGTCTTATAGTTATTACACGGTTGAAATGTTACGAGCGATGTGACAAAGGTTCTAGAAGGTCCTTCTTCAAAAACAAAAAAAAACATTCAGCTTGATCGCAGCGAAAGGTTAAACTAGCCAAATATATGGTGGTCCTATAGTTGTAAAGCGTATTATATATCAGGACAGCAGTACCGCAGTTCTTAACAAAATCAGTCTAATTCACGGTTATTTGTGATGTAAATACGGTGGTCAATAATGCGTTAAAAAACCTTCCCGGTATGGGACAACAACTGAATAGGACTGGTAATTTGACACTCGGTTGGATTGCATTTCCTTTTCCATTCAAGAACGGCCATGTTTCCTTGCCAGTTAGGTGGTGTTTCCTTCGCATTTAAAACGGAATTGATGAATTCACTGAGCCACAATGTTAGGTCCCAGAGCTTCACCGTTCAGAACTTAGCTGCGATGTCGTCAGGCTATCTTCCTTCCGCGGTTCGTTCGTTTGATTGCTTCTACGACTTCTGCTGGGCGGACAAGTGGAATTACTCCAAATGCTGGTAGCGATTCTAGACGTGGAAGATGAGCAAATAACCGAGAGGAACTTTCTTATGCTCTTTACTTCCAAATCGTCCAACTGGGCATCTAGTATTAAGTATTCTCCTAGATGCTTCAACCTACTTTGTTCAAGTACCGAACAACACTTCGTCACTTTCCTTACAGAATTTACAGACAATATCCGTAGATATTATTAGCTTCCCTAGGGGTATATTTAGCCTGCAGTGAAATCCAGAGGCTCTTTTCGGTGTCGTTTAACCAATGCTTCGAGCGCTTAGGTTGACTAGGACTCTTTCATTCCTGCTAAGTTCGTCCAGTAAAGTTCCTCTCAGCCGTTCTTTTTTGTTTCCCGGCGTAGCAGCCATGAACCTATTTCCGAGTCCGGCTGCGGCCTGTGCAGCAACATTCCTGCTCCTTTCCTGGCTAGGTCGTTCGCTACATCATTGCCTTCAAACCCAACGTGGTCTGAAATGCTGTGTATCTGGATACATTGAACGAGCCCTGCGTATTCAGTGTATTAAGGCATTCCCCCCCCCCCCGTGCTGGTATACCCGAATGTTCTGCACCTCAATGTGTGCGTTGGCTGCCCAGACGCCCCGCCTCCACTATTTTAAGTACACTTTCAGAATAAAGACCACTGTTGCCTGTCTTCGTGCCCATTTTGTCCGAACACCTGGCTTCATGTGCGTTGAAGACGATTCATCACTGTTTCCACAACTATTTCTTTCCTGCTGTCGCCATTCACCTGTAAATATGCCGTGTTATTGCGCAGCTATCTTGTATAGAAATCCTAGTCTACTCTCGTTACTATTTCTTTTATTTCGGAGATGGTCTTAATGGCGAATCTCATTATTCTGTGAGATTTATCCATCACCCTTCAATTTTTTCCAAGCCTTCCATCCGAGTGTTCTAACACCTTCTTCTTGATATTGGTAACGAATGCTGGCTTGTTCACTATGTATTTCTCGGTTATTGCTAACGATGAAATGAAGAAGGCACTTACTTCTTCGAGACTGGTGTCGCTCCTTTCCCGAATCTGGCGGTGGATATTGCATCGCAGCTGAGGAGCAGTGGGAATGCCTTTCTTTCGTAGAATTCCGCTAGTCTAACAATTAATTTCCATGGTATCCGGGTGTCATTTCCTGGGAGGTACCCTGGTACCATGACTTTCTATCGAGTTCTCCTCCCGGCTTTTATTGAGTTTTGAACGACGACAGGTCTACAGTCAGAAACTCGGAAAGGCATATTCTAATTTTTGCCTGAGAATAATACAAACTCCTGGTTTTCTGCAAGAGGAATTCCAAATTATCTGGATGCTTCTTCTTTGCAGACCACCAATCTGGTTCTTAGCCTAGCATCAATCCAATGTTATGCTTGGAACTTGCCCCTGCGACTATTGAAGATGCAGCACATGGTTTACCTGGGTTATTTAAGTGCCAGCCATTGGTTCCGTTAGTACTTGGTGCTCTTCTCCAATGTCGGAGTATCATTCTCTTCTTCGACATTCAATTCCTCGTATTTCACTGTACCATTTGAATTCTACAGTGTCTAGATCTAGGTCACCCAGCTTCCCATCTTCCGTGGATAGCATGTCCAGCCTCTATAGCCTCCGAAATTCCTTCGGGGCCCTCGGTAGGCTTACCACCTGATATAGCCTCCGAAGGGTAGTTTCTTGGTTTCTCCATGTGTACGTACACAGGTATGCTTCCAAATCTGTAATTGGTGGGGCAGTTACCACGTTTGATTACGCCTGGTCATTTACCCCCATCATGAGCAGTTCGATTTGCCCTCCTCCTTGCTTTCAGAATTTCTCCGTAATCCTGTATGGAGATCTACGTTTCGAAGGATGAAGAGACGCGGAAGCTTCCACGTCGCAGTTAGTACGGTTTTGAAAGGTGGACCATCACCATGTTCGATCGTGGTGTATCATCCACTGGGTAAGTCGACAGCCCCGTTCACTTCCGTTTTGGCAATTTAATCCTAAGCCAATCCGCCGTGTTCTCCGTGGTGTAATCTACCACACCTGAATCTGATGAACCCAAGCCACTTATTTCATCCCTTAGACAGCTCCATTACGATGACAAGCAATGGAGTGAGGAATAATTTCGGCAGTATGGCCTACCGAAGGCTCTCTATCGCATCAACATAGTTCACGGCACCTACCTTTACCCTGACTTCTCCGGGTTCTTGTTTCGATTTCTTGGGAACATTCCCCTCTAGTGGGCTTATCTCCGCTGCCTCCCTCGTCCTTGGCACCCAGACTGAAAGCTTAGGGTTTTCCTGAGGCTTCTTAAGGGTTCAGGCCTTCCAACACATAGTGCAGATACCATTTAGCACCTCCACCACTAAGGCCTACTTTCGTCCTGATGTCTGATATACTGTCCTCACTCTTGCTGGTTCCTGCTTTTCGAGCAGGAGCCTCTTTTGGTTGCGGTCTTCGCAGTAAGCCAATATTGGTCAGCAAGCTGTTCCAAATTTTTTTGGTCCGTACGCTTAAGACCCAAGTAGTAAAAATAAAGAGGCGACGAAGACGGCTTACGGTTTTGCACCGCCCGGTATCAAGCAGATGTGGACTTAGGATTCCCCAATCCCCAAAAAATCTTGTTTTTGTTTTTTGGCTTTTTCGGTTACTTATATGACAGTCCGAATTTTTCGGTGCATTGATATGTGCACAGAGTTTGCGGGTAGATTAAGATATCTATAGACATATATATAGCTAAAACACCTCACGAACCCTCTTCCCGCCCAACCGGACCAAGAGCGACGAACCTAAGGATGAGCTGAAGGCAACATTCAAATGCCCGCATTCACAGCGATGATGCGTTTCAACGCAAGGTGTGTACAACCATGCGAAAATGTATTGCTACATCCTGATTGTTGCACAAACCGTAAAAATGAAGACTGAAGTCCACTAAGACAGACTGTTATCAGGCAGGACTCTTCGGATTATTGCACAGGTTGCAAAGATAACCCTTTTTTGCATCACCATGTATAGTCCAGCGCTAAAATCCAGCGTTTTCAGCGCTTTATGTAAATTTTGCGGAACGTTATTATTATTATTAAGAGGCAAGTTTAAAGAGAATCGTACTAATATTAACAAAGCTTACTTATATATATTTGCCTATTTCTTGAAAATTTACTATATGCCGAGGCCGCATAGAATGCTAATAAGAAGCTAGTAAGATGCTATTATTAATTTAATTTGAGCAGATAACGGAATGGAATGTATTTTGAGAGCAAAATTTTGTAAACCATCATTGCTTTTTTTTAACTTTTCCATTGGTTAAGTTCTGAAAACGAGACTGTTACACTTTTCAAGGCATACATTTTGAGCCCTCACTCCACTATGTTTCACCCAGTATCAGAAATACGTTTCGAAAAGTGCTAATGGAGCCCATTACTTTATTTATTTAATCAGGACAATATACAGAAAATGAAGTCCTTATTACATATTGCCCTCAGAGGGAGGAGCAAACAAATGGCTTACTTTACGCTTAAAACTAAAGAAGGAGACAGAGTTAAACGACTCAACCTGTAGGTCGTTGTAGGACCGGCATAGTCTCGGGATCGGGCAGTGACAGTCAACCTCGAGCTTCGCTACTTCAAAAATATCCACAAATATGTAGTCGAATATTACACCTAGGTCATATAAGGAGGTCAGTAGTGAAGGTGTCCAATAAGAGAATAGGAAAAGGATGTTAGGGAGGGTTTAAGCAAATAGCACATCCAGTGGCATTTCTTAACATTCAGTGTTAGCTTGTTGAGCGAACACCAGCGGAC
Organism: Hermetia illucens; assembly: GCF_905115235.1. Lineage (NCBI taxonomy): Eukaryota > Metazoa > Arthropoda > Insecta > Diptera > Stratiomyidae > Hermetia > Hermetia illucens. The sequence goes on along the minus strand of NC_051850.1, from coordinate 64,977,411 downwards.
CAAGGGAGACAAATTAACAAGGTTGGACTGCAGCGGAGACGAAACAGAGGTTTAATTTAAGATCGTGTGTGTAAAGCAAACCCGGGCAGGTGAGGATGGAGGCGAGGTCATTGATAAGAAACAAGAAGAGTAAGGTGCCAAGTATAGCGCCTCGGGGAACGCCAGAGGAAGAAGAGAAGGAACGAGATTAGTAACCATGAAAAGAAACTTTGCAAGAACGGTATGGGAGATAGTGGGAAAGCCTGGAGATGATTGAGGGAGGGAAGTTGAGTAATGAGAGCTTAGAGAAGAGAAAATTATGATCAACGGTTTCAAAGGCTTTGTAGAGATCAGTATAAATAGCATGTACCTCCTGCCGCGAATTAAAGCGATGTTGGTAAAGACCAGAAGGTTTGAAGCCGTAGTTCTATGTTTCACGAAGCCATGCTGCTCTTTGACAATGAGGTGAGGTGACCGCAGTGCGCGATCAACCAGTCGTTGACATATCTTTTCAGGATTTTGGAGCAAGAGGAGAGAAGAGTTTACAGCAAGAGAAGGATCTTCGCTCTTCAGGATAGGGATGATAAGGGCCTCTTTCTAGAGATGGGCAAAGTAGCTCAACAGATAGATTCAGAGCAGCCTGCAGTTAGAAGAGGCGTAGACGGTGGAAGGGCCGAGGGAGAAAACATGGAGGTGCAAAGAAGGTCGTAGTATTGTGGGCAGTTGGCAGTGGAGTCAGCAAAATTGATAGAAAACAGGGGAGATTGATTGGGATTACGACAATTACCAATGTGATACCAAAGGTTTTCAAGTCACCGTAGGCAAGGGGGGCTGTCTGTCACACCCGCTTTATTCGGAAACGGCTAGATTGATCGTCATGAAAATCGGTCAGACCATATGGTTTGTTGTTCCCTTTACATACAGTAAGTGGCGCTATTTTGTGTGAAGTCACATTACAATGAACGGAGGGTGCAACATTTTTTCCAAAAAATTTTGGGATGTGGTTCAATTAGTATTTTTTTGCAACTGGCACCACGCTTGATATCGGGTGAAACATAAGGTAGTGAGGGCTAAAAATATGACCCCCAAAAAGTGTAACCGGTTTCGTTCACACAACCTATCCAACCGAAAAATCGGAAAAAAAGCACAACACACTAAATGAAATCTAGGCCTCAAAATATATCACGTTCCGTTATCTGCACAAATAAAGTGAATAAAAGTATATTAGAACGTTCACGCTAGAACTACAAAATTTGGCATTTGCATAAGGGATAACATAAGACATTACTTTGGGAAGTTTGAAGAAAATCCTACTATTATTAACAAAGTTATAGAAGGTGAAACTTTTACATTTTGTGTGAATTTCGTGCCTTCTAAGCGTGTATGACGTCATCATAACGTATCGATTTGTCAATACCACAACAAAGTGAGCTCATGTGAGGTCGCAGGTAAACATTTCGTTTTAGATCTTTGATCATTTATATATTAATATCAACCACTTCAGACAAACATATGTATGAATTTATATGTATGCTATATGTAAATAATGCATTGAGGTAGAGCCTAATTCAGATAAATATATTTGTACATTTGGCAAGGGGTATTTAATTCACGTACATTACGTATTTCTAATGGAGCACCCGGAGGAGGGCTTCATCAGAGCGAAGGTGAAGGGCATCCACATCTACAGCTGCTATGCTCCACCCAGCGCTATACTCGTCGAGTATGAGCGGATGCTTGCTGCTCTTGTTTTGGATGCAAGAGGACGTTGGCCGATCATAATAGGAGGCGATTTCAATGCGTGGGCTCTTGAATGGGGCAGCCGGATAACTAATGTCAGGGCACGTGTTCTCCTCGAAGCATTCGCGGAGCTGGACGTGGTACTGGCGAATGTTGGGTCTTCGTACACTTTCCGGGGAAGGGGCCTGGGGTCTATAGTGGACCTGACATACGTGAGTGCCACTTTAGCCTGTAGAATCGCTTGGCATGTCAGTGAGGACTGTACTCACAGCGACCACCAGGCAATCTGCATAGAGATCAAGGGCGGATCGAGCTCGAAAAAGAGTTTTCGCAGAATGCCGGGTGGTATGCTTGGCTGGACAGTGAAAGCTTTCGAGGGGGACACGTTTTCCGCCGTGCTAAAATCCGACATATCCCTGAGTGGTACGGCTGGAGAGAAAGCCATCCAGATCACTCGATGGGTGACGGAAGCATACGATGCTACTATGCCCAGAAGGCGATTGCTCCCCAGTAGGCAACCCAACTACTGGTAGAACAACGAAATCGCAGGTTTGCGAGCCGCATGTTTTCGGGCAAGGAGGCTTTGCCAGAGGCTCAGGGGAAAACCCGGTGGCGACGGTCGAGAGGAGGCACACAAGCAATTGCGTGGCCGCCTAAAGGAAGCCATTCGGAGGAGCAAAAAGAACTGCTTCAAACAGCTGTGCGACCATGCCGACATAAACCCTTGCGGCGAGGCTTACAGAGTCGTGATGAAAAGGTTGCGGAAATCACCCCAGGTGACCTGTCCGCGCCTCCTGATACAGATTGTTACCACTCTGTTCCCTCACCACGAAAATAGGGGAAGGCAAATTTTTGTACAGCTAAATGACGGCATAATACCGCCCGTAACTGTGGAGGAGCTGCGGGAAATATGTGGTAGGTTCGGTGACAACAAGGCCCCAGGTTTGGATGGCATTCCCAACCGAGCTTTGAAACTGGCAGTGAAGACTAGGCCCGACCTTTTCGCCAACACCTTCGAGGCGTGCCTAAAAGAAGGAATATTCCCTGCCTAGTGGAAAAAGCAAAAGTTGGTGTTGCTTCCGAAGCCTGACAAGCCACCTGGAAACCCAGCGTCGTATCGTCCTATCTGCCTGTTGGATACAATGGGGAAGATGATGGAGAGAGTCATTTACAACAGACTCCTGCCCATCGTCGAAGCCAGCAATGGTTTGTCGGAACGCCAGTTTGGTTTCCGACGCGCCCACTCTACGGTAAACCTGGCAAAAAGTGCACTGATTTCTGGCGGCTGCTGTGCCGTGGTGGCGTTGGATGTCAAAAACGCATTCAACTCGGCCAACTGGAATAGTATTAAAGGGGCGTTGTCTGACATAGATGTCCCCGGATACTTAGCGAATTTGGTGGAAAACTACCTCTCAGAGAGGACTCTCTGGTACGGGACGGATGAGGGCCCCAAAGAGTACATTGTCACAGCCGGGGTACCACAGGGATCGGTACTTGGTCCCCTGTTGTGGAATATCATGAATAATGGGGTGCTTGCTCTTCCCGTCCCAGAGGGGACTACGATTGTCGGCTTTGCTGATGACCTAGTTGTGGTTGTTGCAGCAAAACACAACAGAAGATGTGGAGGTTTACGCAACAGAAACAGTGAGAGCGGTAAAGTCCTGGCTAGAAAAGGCCGGCTGACCTTGGCGGACGCGAAAACGGAAGCGGTCTTAATATCGAAACGCAGGAAAAATAACACTGTAAAAGTGGAGGTCGGTGGACATACGATCGTATCAAAGCCGGCTATCAAATACCTGGGGGTAATAATTGACACCAAATTGAGTTTTAGGGAACACCTAGAGTATGCATGCCAAAGGGCAGCCAGTGCCACCACGGCACTTGCAAAAATGTTGCCAAATATTGGTGGGCCGAAACATTGCCGGAGGTTGGTGCTAGCCGGAGTGGTGCGCTCCATCCTGCTCTACTCGTCGCCTGTGTGGGCAGAGGCGCTTGCAAACTCTCGGAGACGGAATCAAGTGAACTCGGTTTACCGGCGGATGGCTTTGAGGGTTTGCAGTGCTTTTAGAACCACATCAGATGAGGGAATATTGGTGGTGGCAGGCATGATCCTGGTTGACATTCTGGCCAAAGAAATGAGTGTCCTGTACAATGCAAGACATATGGAGGGGCATGCACAGCGTAGAAATGCTGCAAGGTCAGAGTCGCTTGATCTCTGGCAACGCAGATGGGACGAGGCTGCGAAAGGTCGGTGGACGCACAGGCTCATTCCCAACTTTAGGGTGTGGCTTGAGCGAAAACATGGGGATACCAACTACCACATTACCCAGTTTCTCACGGAACACGGTGGTTGCTACAGGCAGTATCTGCACCGCTTTGGGTTGGATGATTCTCCGAACTGTCCCAGATGCGATGGCATACCGGAGGATCCAGAGCATGTGATGTTTCACTGCCCACGATTTGCGATGGAGAGAAGGAGCTTCAACCAGGTGCTGGGCAGGAGCGGGGCCCCGGAGAGCTTGGTTACTGAGATGCTGGAGTCCGAGGTGGCTTGCGGTTGGCTCTGCAATCATCCAAATGCAGGAGGAGTTGCAGAAGGAACAAAGAAGGAGGAAAGCTACGAATAGGAGAAGGATGAGTGCCTAAGAGCAAACCTACCCCGCGAAGTAATACCTCAGTGGTGGTCCCGCGGGCTGGGGCTGGAGACACCGGGGGTGGTTTTCAGTGGGTGTGAATCCCACACGCGCCCGCTGTAGTTCCGCCGTTCGGGCGGCGGAGCTGCGGCGGACGTGTCTTTCTAAGATTTTCTTCCTGCGTGTACGCACAAAAAAAAAAAATGTACGTATATGTACGTATATGTATATATCTCTACTTTTATGTATGATCAATTTATCTACCTACATATATAATGCAGTATTCGATGTTAGGCAATGTTTGTTTGTTTAGGATGAGCATAATATCTTCAATTGTAATATGTACATATTTCTTTTAGTTTGAAAAAATATGAAGGAATATTTTGAGTTTTTAGCCACATACAAATAGACAAATGTGCATAGAAACTTTCTCACATAAGATGAACACAAAACTTTATACTCGAAGCACCAGCTTTCAGTATTCCGACTTGTTTAATTATTGATTTCATAGTGGAGCGCATAGCCTTAAAGTGAGCAAGATCGGCGTCCGTCTTAGAAGCCCGAAACTTCTTCCGCAGTGCATGTTTCAGGCGAATGGTATTAAGAAACTCCGTTGTGAACCGAATTAGCTACGAACGTAGGCAGATGCATCCCGGTCCCTGCAACAGCGGAAAGTGAAATACTCTTTGAGAAGCTCGGAGTTTAATATAACATCGTCCAGAAAGCTTTCAGAGATACAGATGGCATGGTGTTGCTGATAAATTGAAGACCCCCCCGCTTGGTTCTTAAACCCTTTGATATCCTACATGACCATCTTCTGTGAAAAAAGTTTTACATGCATGGGCGTTCAGAGTTCGCATCTTCCCACGCACCCACATTTCCACCAGTGGGTGTCAATCGGTAAAACCGTTTCTAAAAAAAGTGCGTGTGATTGATGGACGAACAGACAACCGATTTTAATACCGTTGTGTTTCTAACACATCCTTAAAAATGGCGGTGAGTTTATAAAAGCTTTTTGTTTTCTACTATTGTCCGAGTTTACTCAAATACTCCTATGTGCGGCGCTCCTTTTCGGAATTAATTTTTTTATAGCAAGAACCGATCAATTTATCTTGTAACCAACTTGATTGCTTTTTTTCAACTAAAATGTTTCTACTTTTTGGCCATTGTGCTGCCATTTTCGTGTTCTGATCAACGCATCTACGAGTGTCTTGCTTTTCGTTCTATAGTGTCTCCTGCCTCCTGCCTGCAGCAAACACTAATTATTTTAATAAAACCACGACTTATTATTTGTTTACACTTACCGTGGGAAAATTTTTCAATGTGGAATGTTTTTCTAGGTTGATAGTCGATTTTCCGTTCACGAGATGGTGAAACAGTTCAAGACCGCAACGGCCTTTACCAACTATAAAGTCATACACAACGCCGAACGCATTATCCCAAGTAGCAGCCTATCAGCGAAAATGTCCACTCTACCCCTGGATCAATATCTGGATATCTTATGTGAACATCGCTGCATACAACCGAATTTGAAATGGATGAAACCAGCCATGGGGACGTTATGCCCAGTAAAGCTAACTGAGGGTAAAATGACGCAAGGAAAGGCGGAGTATGCTGCGAGGTATTTGGGACGCATATTTCTGCTTTCTTCTCCACGCGCTCTGGATAATTTTATGGCTAATCCAAAAAAGTAAGGATTGACGTAACATAATGTTTAGGTTCGGATTAGGAGATTCTACAACTACCCTTTCAGGTATTTCTTTAGCAAACCAAACTGCAGAGTTGCCATAGTTAGCATTGAGTCAATGCGATTTGGAGCAATTTCTAATGTTTTTAAGCACCTTTTTCATGCTGAACAGTTCAGTTGGCGAAAATCCATAGGCGAATCTGCCAAGGAGGAAGCAAGAGATATTTACGCGGAAGCTGTGAGCTGGGCTTCGACTGTTTTTAGCATGCAGCTGGAGAGCATTAGCGCCGCCACGGTTTTCACCCAGGAGAATTCAACGTTGTCACTGGATGCAGTTTTAGAAAAATCTGTAGAAATACAACATATTTCAAACATTACGCAAAACTGGAATGCTCTGTCCCCGAGTAGCAACGCTGTGAGACTGGGAACTTCGTTAAGAGACACCGCCTTAAGTTCAGCTGAAATTCAAGAGAATACAACATTACAAGTACTCAATCCTAGCCTCACGGCAAATCGTAAGGCAATTCTAGACAAACTTATTGAATATAAATTCAATCAACTCTACAAGGAGAAGTATCCAACTAAGATAGCTGATGCAGCAGTCAAGTGGATAAAACTCCAAAGTAAAACGCAAAATAGACCAGACAATGGAGAGAGATTTTATGCACAATGGATTCTGGAAGATGTACCAATTCATTTGGACTTCTGGGAAAAACTAGCAGCGAATCATTGCCTCCCTGACATTGTTCTTCTTCTTCAGGACGACGGATATTCAGATTTTAAAAGTTATGATATGGCGGATTTTTTTCTTCATTCTGACAGTATCGAGAAAATTTCCGCGAAAATCAGACACTGTTTTCCTTGGCCCAATAGCGAAGCCGACAAGATCGATTTAGTTGAAGTTGTTGCAAGCACTATGACACAAGAAGGGAGTCCTTTGAATTTTGTGCTTCCGTTTTTATTTCATAAAGCTGAAGAGGACTACTTCGGGGAATCGGAAATGGAAATTGATGAGAAAACGAAAGTTGTAGACGACCTGAGTAATTATTTGGCTAACTCACATATTCCGCTGGTGGTAAGCCAGAAAAAAGGACAAAGTGGTGAGAAACAAAAACAATTTAAGAATTATACTTTCTCGGGGTTTAACTATTTATCACAATTTTATTGGAATAAGATATGTTTTTAGAAAAGCGCTCGCGCCCGTTGATGTTTGGAGCAACTTCATTCGCAACCATGTCTCTCTTCTCATGATTTGGGCGATGTTAAGCTTATTGTGCGGATTGAGTTCGGCCAGTTCCGGCTTGGTACTTCTCCTCAACATCACTCTCAAATTTAGGCCTTGTTTTGTTACAATTTTCTTTTTCACTAATGATGCCTTTATCGCTGAGCAACGCTACTGAGTAAGATCGGTAATCTAGTAAGAGTAAAGAGGAACAAAAGGGAGGAAAAGGGAAGGGGTTGCGTACTTTTGCAAATTTATGTAAGCCTCCTAAGGCCTTGAATGTGCTAATTTCTTATTAACCAAGACATCTTCGCTGAAGTCCAACAAAGTACAGTAAAGTCAATATATGTGTACAATGCAGCTTTTCTCTTCTTCAACTAATCTGTCCCGTTAAAAACACTGTGTTGGTTGTTATATACCTTTTCGTTACCGACCTCTGTTTCCTTTACGGTTCCGAGCAAAAATTAACAATACATGAATACATTATGAGAACTTTCACGACTTGGTCCCTCAGGAGAGTCCTGACAGCTAACTACTTAATAACAGAAGCTGGATCTACGATGGATCGCCCCATTTAGTTTAACAACTTAAACTTAAACTTAAAGAACACATTATGCTCTACAATAACTGGTTCTTTCATATTTTAATGGGAAATAACGCTTAAAGCATGGAAACGCGCATAATTTACAGCTTGCTGAAATGTACATACTTCTGCTTTCCCACGTGTATACAATAGCGAATAGTGGTGGCCACTTTTCATGTGGTGCTCCCATATAGCAACACAGGAAAAACGTTCACACAGAACAATCTCAACTTGATTTTGCCCGTCCCAGATATACAAATTGATCAACGCCGTCGATCCTTTTCCTATTAATGCAGGTAAGAGGAACGCGATGAGCAGTTGGGCTGAAGCCTGTTCTTTGTTGAAGTTTTTCTTTGTCACTGCCTCGCTTTCTAAATTAAGAGCCATTTCGTCAAGCTTTATGAGGGAACAAACAAATGTCATCGGAGTTTTCGAGATATTTGAGAAAAGCTGTCATGGCCAATTGAAACTTTTCATTTCGTCCGGAAAAAGTAACATGAAGAAAGTCACCCGTAACAAGAAGAAATCATATCGGTGCCAAGATATGGCGGACTCCGCTTTGGGCCTTTACTGCGTCTAAGCTTTTACATCGCTGCAACACGTGATATTTTAGGTCATCACATGTCGCTCTAATAATAACTGTTAGTTAATTCAGGCTACACATGCCTTCGTAGAGCATTGGAAATACACTCCCTGTTCACGTTATCGAAAGCTTTCTCGAAATAGATGAAGAATAGTTAACGCGGAGATCTATATGTTGCGAGCGATTCCAGAATTATCAGCATTGTATTAATGTGGTAACGCCGAAGTGCATCTAAAACCGAGAGAAATTATACCAACTCGTCTCCCAGGTTGGAGGTTAGGTAAGAACCCTAGATGGAAAACTGACGTTGCGAAGCCATAGAAGAAGCATCGGATAAGATAGACCTTACAACGGAACGAAACGGAACAACAATTTGCGAATGTGCGCACAACACCACCTTCAATCGCCTCTGACAAACAGGTGAGAATGAATACTGAAGCCATTCACAACACAGCCCTCCATAATACCTATAAGGGAGAAATGGATCCCGCAAGAACCGCAACTAACAGATGTCCTGGAGATGATGCATCAACAAATGATCTTCACAATCACCTGAAGAACGTTATCATTGACGGCCACAAACATACTTGGCCCCAGCCGCAAGGAAAATCGGAACGGCTGGTTTGACGATGAATGTTAGCTGGCACCGGGACGGAAGAATGCTGCATACCGTGTAATTTTGCATTCTAAAAGAACGCGGACACGCGCGGAGATTTACCACGAACTCTGGCGAGTAGAGAAGTGACTTAACAAAAGGAAAAAGAAGCCTGGAAGGACCAACAGGTATATAAACTTGAAAAGTACACGAAGAAACTGCATGAAGCGCGGAAGTTTTACCAACAAGTCACCTGGGTGACCTCGATGCTCATTCTGCCGAGACAAAAAGGGAAATCTGATTTCCAACAGAACGAGCATATTGGAGCGATGGGTTGTGTATTTTGATGAACTGCTTAACAAAAAAAATATCGGCTAGTTGGAGGTCCCGCCAACTGAAGATGACTGACAAATGGAACCGGAACCGGGCATTATCTGTCCCATACATAACAAGCCGGGAAACCGGCGGCTGGACGCTTCAGGTATGAAAGGTTTTGTGTATTCCTTTTATAAATACTAAATAAATGCTAAATATGCATTTATTATGTGAAAATATCCACCTTCAAGTGATATTGACACTCAAAGTCTTGAATTTGCAAGGAAGCGACAACTTTGACCTATTATAACTTTGTGAGTAATAGTGCGGTTTCCGCCAAACTTGGTAGGATCATGTTCTATTTTATAGCCTACCTTGCCAGAAAATTTCGGATGAACTGCAGTCACTTACTAAAAACTATAGTAATATACTATTATGAACTTTATTTGAAAGGATATTGGTATGGAAGATATATTGAAGCCTAAGCACCATATAGTGGCAGTCCCCTGATTTTTTTTCTGATTTTTCAATTGGGTTGTTTCTAAAAATGGGACCGTTTAAGAGGAGATCACTTTGTTTTACACAAAACCTTAAAAAGATGGATATCACGCAGTGTCGCAACTATAGAGGTATCAAGTTACTGAGTACTATCTATAAGATGCTCTCAGCTATATTGCTCCGTTAGCCCCATACGCCCAGAACATCATTGGCCTGTACCAAGAAGGCTTCACTCCAGGCAAATCAGTAATAGATCAGATTTTCTTTCTGCGGCAAGTGATAGAAAGCTGTTGGAATATGCACCACCTTTTCATCGACTTTAAAGTTGTGCATGGCCATGAGAGAATTCGGTATCCGAAATCGACAAGACTGACTACGCTGACCCTGACCAATATGCGAAGCCAACTAAAAACAGCAGGATCCCTCTCAAAACCATTCAATATCAACAAGGGTCTAAGACAAGAGGATGCCATATCATGCATCCTCTTTAATCTGGCCCTGGAGAAAGTGATTCGCGATGCAGATGAGAATGCGAGAGGCACCATCCTCTTCAAGTCCATCCAACTACTGGCCTACGCTGACGGTATTGACATTATGGGAAGAAGAACCTGATATGTACGATTTCCCTTCATCCAAATCGAGCAGGCGGCGCCAGATCTGGGGCTGCACGTTAATGAAAGCAAGACGAAGTACATGGTGGCAACGTCAGCGTTAAAAACCAAAGAACGAACAACAATGAATTCCACTGGTGAAACGAAAATAATAAAGACAGGAGACTACAACTTTGATGTTGCTGTTGGCTTCTAAGGGTTGTGTTCAAAACAATATGCCATCTATTACAAGATATTGGAAGCTTCAGAAATCGGCAACGCTCTTTTCATTGTCATGTCATGTCAATATCAGTACGATACCAAGGGGCAAGGCGTTCCAAATTGCTAGCCCACAGATCCCTATCCTTTTCAGCCGCATTTGACAACCAACCAGAAATACTTAATATACTTAATATTCTAGAATCGCTGACCGACAATGGAATCACTACCTCAGCGGGGCACCGATTTCCCGCTCCAATAAAAAGTACCATGAGTCCGGGTGGGGTTGGCCGATGCATACTCCCGGCGACGCCGGGGTTTCGAACAGTGTATTTACACTCTCCTCTATTCAGCTTTCAAATGAGCTTGGGACCCCTTCTGGTAGAGTGTTGTTCAACCGTTGGAATAAAAACCCAACTATCGACCTAGCATATCGTCCTTAAACTTCTTTCTCTTAGTTCGAATCTATAGATATGGGACAGTACGTATTCCACGCTACTAGGAAAATTCGCTGAATTATTCAATTCAAAGCGGAGGAGGTGCAGTTTGGTGTTCTACGAGTAGCTGTGTAAATTGGGGGTTTGTTTCATATTACCCCTCTTATATTCATCGACCATTTATTGACTCATTCCACCCGCGCACACCTTGATTCTATGCAGATGACCAATGCACCTATCGGCTAAGTGTATGCTCGTTACAAAAACGCCACTTCATTTAATGTTATGTCAAAAGTCTTGCCACCGATTTTCTCCGTTTTGCGAGCTTATTAATGATTGACACCCGGACACGCACATCGGACACAGCAACATGGATTGTGCCTCCCCACCAATGACTAATATCGTTCCCTATGAGTAATATCCTGAGATCCATTTGAATGTAATACTATTGTTGATATTCCCTCCCAGGTTGAAAAATTTTGGGTATGCCATAATATTTCGGAGGATGCCGACATAAGTTCCCTTTCCCCGATTGTAAAAGTGGCCTCCAGTCATATTCTTTTCTTACCTTTGTTTTTCTTGAAAATGCACCTTTCTTCATGCGTTGATGTATTTTTTCCGGTCCTATTCTCTTTCGTTAGTTCTTTTACCTTTTAGGAGTTTGATGCCAAATTGATTGGATCAGGCGCTCTTGTAAACTGTCTCCCCTTTTCTCTTCCTCGAAATTTGTGTTATTTTATGAAACATCACTGCATTACCACTTGGGCATCGGAATAATGCTATTCCGGCTTCCCTCCATTTATTCTCTACAATAAAAAAATAAGGAACTCAGTTTGACTAACTCTTCTTATTGCGCTCTTCTCATCTGCATTACTGGAAAAAAACATTGAAGACGTCCTATAGTCCATATGCTTCTTCTACCGACGGCAACGTCGTGGATTTTCAATGGACTATTTCTCGTTTCTTCATTTCGGTTACGCTGATGACATCTGCTTAATTAATCAGCCAGTCATGCACCTTGATCAAATGGTTTTGGATTTGGAGGGAAGTAAATTCTCCCCATGAACATGAATGGGCAGAATACCGAAGACGTCGAACGATAATGAACCCGATGCCTCCTGAGAGCAATTACACAGGATTTAATGGAAGCTTCCTAAGGGAGATATTTCGATCCTGACGAGTGATCGAAATGCGAAGGTAAACTCGAGTAAAACTTCCCATCGACATGTGTTTTTTTTTTACTGCGAGGATAACGACCAATAGGTTGTCTATTTCTGCAGCTTCCACTGCCTCGCTATATGCATCGACAATATACATCTAAGTAGATAAACCAATGTTGTTTAAAGTTATTCCTTGTTACACACGCTACGAAATTGTTTTTTCCTTTTTTAGGGAACCGAACATCTTATCTACTGCTGATTTTCCAGGAGCCAATCTAGTTCCGAGCCGGCCCCACTTGTGAATAGGATAAAGGCTGAAGAAAAAAAAGATGCATCTCTAGTAAAGGCCGATAATGTTCTGGGCTTATGGGACTTATCTGATCTATCGAGATAGATATCTTATAGATGGTCCTTAGCAACGAGATACTTCTATAATTTCTGCCTTGCGTGATATCTCCCTTTTTATGTGTGGACAAATGATGCCTCATTGCAAGTCTACAAGCATTGATTCACTGTTCCACGCCTTCACTCCCTATTACGCGTCAGTTGATAACCACTTTTTGTAATTGGCCGCCTTCTTATTTCGCCATTTCGGCTGTAGTCCTGTCCGCTCTTGGCGACTTATGAATTGCACAGACTACTTCATCATACTTGGTGGTGGCAGCATTTGTCCGCCGTTTTAATTGGTGCAACCACCATCTCACTGACATTTGGATTGTAGAGCAGTTCATCAAAGTATTAAATCCATCGCTTCGAAATGCGTATATGGTTGGAAATCAGATTTCCCTCTTTGTCTCGGCAGGATAGGCATCGAAGTCTCTTTTAACTGACCTGCGGATTTATAGGTAAAATGTTCGCGTCTGATGCAGTTACTGCCTGTACTTCTCGAATTTAGCGACCTGTTGGTTCTCCCGGATTTCCTTTTTCTGCCTGTGAAGTCGCTTCTTCGGGAACTTTCAACCACCATTTCGTAAAACAATATTAATTGAATAATCCGTAGTCCGTTATAATTGGCGCTTTTATATTAGCTATGGAACTCGAGGTATTGCCTGGCGCGTTACTCGTTAAAATCTTCAAGTACGATTTTGCGAACATACTTCGGACAGGCATTAAGGGTACCCGCTACAGCCTCTTGGAAGGTATACTTCTCCGACTGCAACATGAACGTTAATGGGGCTTACATTTCATCACAAACGCAGAGTACATAGCCATTCCCTTATGTTTCCAAAACGGGTAACAGTAGATTTCACTTTTAGGCTGACTAGGAAACCTACTCCGACCACATGGTTTACTGGGTGGCCACTATTATTTATGATGTAGGCTCTCTTCTCTAGGAAACCAGCCACTGTCCAGCGTGTCTTTTGTAACACTGTTACATTTGCCACATTTATATTAGGTCAAGAGTATCGACTAGCTACTTGGCAGCTCCTTTTTTAAACAGAGATCGCATGTTCCGTCAGAAAGGGGTAATTCGTTTGCCGGTTTCATTACCATCATTGTAAAGTTTATCTGGCCAGAGGTTCCTTTGGTGGCTCTCTAACTCCGTTTTCCATGTATGATTGTCAGTCCTACCAATCTTCAAACCTGGAGGAACAGTTGGTATAATTGGTATCGCTTTTGGGCGCGGGAGACTCATCTTTATCCTTCTCCGTCTGCAGTTTTTCAATAAGAAAGAACTCGATCATCAAGTGTAGGTGGAGACAGGGTTTGTTAGTTGGTGTTAGTCAGCAATCTCCTTCTTACCAATGTTGAAAATCCCACGAGCATACCATCGCAGATGTCATCACTCCCTACAATCGGTGAGACCTCAATTCAATCGTTAATATCCTCAAGTTAGATGTGATCATGACGTGCTATGAATATAGTCCATGGATCATCTTCGTTTTCATAACTGCGAGCTAGAACTACATAGGGTGACAGGCACGCGACACTGCGGTAAATTTTGGATTTGAGACAATCGATTATACGTCGATTACAAAGAACTCCAGTTGATACATTCAAAAATTTTAATGGGGAAGTACAGCAACGGATCGGACGGTAATTTAAACATTCTGCTGGATTACCTTTCTTTTTCCATATTGCAACGGTGATGCTTTCTCACCAGTCATATGCTGTTCTAAGCTCCTCCGTAACCCGATAGCCGAATCTATTAAGACACAGTGATTTTCGCTTTCCAAAACTCAGCTGTAATGTCGTCAGGCCCTGTCATTTTCTCTGATTTAATACGTTTTATTGCTTCCTCGGCTTCAGTTGCGCTGACAGGTGGAATTGCTTCAAATTTAGGCAGTACTTTAGGAAGCGGAGGATGAACGAATTCTTCTACAGAAATCTGCCCCAAATATTCCTATCAACTCTCCATCGTAACTCGTCGATCAGTAATGAAAATATTGTTTTTGTCACTAACGCAACAGAAGTGTTCGATATCATGTGACTGTTTTTGGCAAGTGGAAGTAATGGCTGCAGAGGTAACGGCTTTGCGGTCAGTAGCGATGATAAAACGTCGGCGTCTTATGAGAATATATTATATCCATTGTATAATGTAGAGAGATGGGATAATCGTTTGATAGACCATATTTGGAAAGTATAGGGTCACGAGTGACCACAAAGTTGACTATACTGTGGCCACCTTTATTGCGTGCTTTAAATCCTCTTTTCTCATGGTACTTGGTCTTGTCTTCCTTTTTATTCGTTTCACTATTAAGATCGCCCTCAATGTCGATGAGATCATCGGCAGGCACCCTACAGGTCTTGGTGTCAACTCGTTGCGAGGAGGTATCTTTCTTGGCATCGGGTCGACGCGGTGCGTATGCGGGAGAAAAGGAACCATGCTATCAATTAATACTATGGTGAGTTTCATCAGCCGGTCGTCAAATAGCCTGACTCTTTCCAGTGAGGGTGCCAATAACTAGCGCACAGACAGGTATTTGATTTGCTAAGGCTGCCCTGGCTCCACTAAACCAGATCCCGTCCTGCTGCACCGACTGATGCAAACGCCCTCGTATTTCTCCGAGGCTTTATAGTTAATGGCTCGATCACTCTTTTTAACTACATCGCATACTCCTTTATGTGATGTTAAAACCAGCATGTTATGTAAGTAACAAGGCGGAGTCTATTATGATAGCTTTCTACAGGCTTGTGAGGTTGTGCAGAGACGCTCTTACCCTCCAGATTTCCGGCTATGAAGCAAAGAGGGGAATGGCGACCGGAGGCAGGCAGAGTCTCCCAGATAGTCCCTCAGTAGGCGCAATTAACGTTTGACTGATGAAAAGGAATCAACTTGTACCGTAACACTTAACAACCACTGACTCCTAATGGGGAAGGCTCACCACCTACAAGACACGATCGCAGAAGTTTTTGTGGTAGACGCGTGTAAACGTGTTCAGGTTTACACGGGGCTGCGGTCACGCCCTAGAGTTCGTATTACTCAAGTTACGGGCAAGAAGGAAAACTTACAGGCACTTCCTTTGTCATAGCAAGCTCTTACTAGGGTCAGGCTTCAAACATTAACTAAACAATTCTTTGTGGACCTCAAACAAGTTTTTGAGTGCAAGGTGAGTAAGTCGGTATCTACCAAATTCTGCTCGCCTTACCCTTCTAAAAACGGTCCCGGTCTTAGGAGTTTATGGCATCAAAATGGCAAAACAGGGCGCCCTGCCCATTAAGGAGGAAATTACCCCGGAAAAAACTTCCAAAAAATATATTGGTGTCCGATTCGGGGTTACAGATGACCACTTTAGTAAAGTAAGAAGCAATTGAAAGTTTGCTTCGAATCACTACTCATTCACATTTAATAGGTCACACCTTAAAGCATGTTTAATGCAGAATCAGGAAATTGTAGTTTTTATGCCATTTCCGATCATGTGCTGTTTAAAGAATAAATAACACTAAGAATTCACATTTCGATGTTTTCTCTTCTAAAGTTGACTTTTTTGTATGTAATTCATATGCGAGATTTTCCCATGATTTTCTAATTTTTCCTTTGTATTCCTCAGGAGCGTTCGAGTTATTACTGAATTATTTGACCCTGTTTAGGCAAAAACCGAAAGGTCTAAATGGAGAAGACATTGAAAAATTGCGGGAGATATGCGAAAAATCGTACGACCTGAATCCAAAATTGCCGAGTAAATGTTTCACAGATTACCAGTCTGTGTACAAGCTCGATGTAGGGTACATGAGAAAAGGCGTGAAATTCGAATACGATAGGCAGATGAGGAATTACAACTTTATACATTTTAACCAAGAAGAAATCGATGAGGAAAGTGATGAGGAGGTTGTAGTGGAGGAGGAGGTTGATCCTGCTCTTGATATTGACTTCCTCTCTGAAAGAAATATCAAAAGCATGGAAGAGAAGGGGTCCTTATCCCAAATTTCATACGGAAATACCGGCAAGTATTGCCCCGTTGAGCTCGAAGAAAATCAAAGGTTACATCTAGGCAGCATAGAATACACGGTGGAATATGGGAACAAACTGTATAGTATGAGTTCTTCACAGACATATGAGCAATTTATGAGATGCCCTTTGCGATATGTCTGTGACCAAGAGCCTCCTCCCATCCCACCATTTAGAATTTGCGTCATTGGCCTTGCCGGTAATAATTAGCTATCTAATTGATGTATTTGCACTACCAAAGTCTAATTTTTCTTGCAGGACGAAACCGAAATAGCTTCGCCAAATTCCTTGCTAATAAATTGAGTGTGAAGCATATTCGTTTCACAAAACTCATGGCACACTTTCTGCAAAGACAATATCCAGAAAACAGCGCTATCCTGGATACTGAAGAGGAGGTATACGACCATTATGGGGTACAACTTCTACGAAGCGATCTGAGGAAATACTTCGACGAGGGTGTAATTCTGGAAGGGTTTCCAAATAATAAGAAGCAAATGGAAGATATGGTTCGGAACAAACTGATTCCCGAATTAATGTATATTGTTGATGGTAATCCACAAGAGATTCTTTATTACGGATTCATCGAGCGCCAACTTCGCTGGCAAAAACAATTAGAATTTAAATGTCAGCAATATCTGAAAAAAGTAGGAGAGCTGCAAAAAAAATCGTCTGAAAAACCCGAAAGACGCAGAATGTCAGAATATCTAATGCGACAGTCCATCGATATTAAGGTTTGCGAAATTTCTTGGTAGACACTTTTTAATTAGCTTCCTGTACTAATGTAGTTTCAGTTTATCAATTTAAATCAAATGTTTTCAGGCTCAGTTGAATACGCTGAACAAACGAATAAGGCTAACTCAAGAAGAAATTTTAGGTGAAGAAGAATTTCCTCCCGATGTTCAGGGAATTGAGAATGTCCAGTCCATTCAGCTTTCGGCTAAGGAACAAATTTCAAAAAAGTCCAGTCTACCAACAAAAATGGACGCAGAGCTTGAAATATTCTCCAACGAACCTGATGAAAGCAACTGGGAGGCAGACTCAGGAGAGGGTGAACTCGAAGAGCAAGAAGAAATCAACGACATCCCTGAAAATCCTCTACCAAGTAAGGTGGAGCGGCTGAAAATTACACAAAATATAATGAAAACGACGAAAAGAGCAATGACCCCAGAATTAGTTGAACTGAAAGAAGTTATCAAAATGTGCATTGACAATTCCATCCCCGTGCTGAACATCCCAAGTTGTTGCTCAACCCGAAGGTATGAAGATCGTCACTCAATGTGTAGTTCACAGTTGCGAAAGTTCATATTTGATCAAGTGATCATGGTTTCACCGGAAGTAGCTGAAAAGTGCCTTCAGACCGGTTATTGTCTCTACAGTCATTTCAAGAATTTTTGTCCAGTTGATGCATATAATTTGATGCCAATAAACTTACACTTCAGCATGAAAGACTGTAGGAAACTTTATGGCTGCATTTACCGGAATCTCCTTTATTATATCAACGGTAAGGAAAATGTGGTGAAGTTTCATGCAACTCCACGCCTCTACGCTTCAGGAAGCAATAGATTCGCATTTGTTGGGCCTATCAGGATACTGGTTATAGGTGCAGCTTGTTCGGGAGCGACAACACTATGCAGACGGATTGCACGTGAATTCAGTATGGCTCATTTGAACTCCGACAGTTATTTCCCCGAACAAAGAGAGAGCGGATTCAAACGAAGAACCTTATCCCAAGAGTTTCAACGAGCACGGGTATCTCAACAGTCTTCAATCGACTTGGTGACGTTAGTGGAATGCCTTCACTTGCATCGAAATGACTGTCCTAATGGTAAGTCCTTGAAGTAAGTAAAATTGAAATGGACGTCCATTTTGTTCACTCCCCCCCCCCCCCCTATTTTTAATTAAGAATTTCCCAAATATGGTAGCATTTAAAATAATCAACTGTCTACACGTCGGCTGACTACCTTTACCTTTGACTTAGCTTTAATTTACCTCCTTATGCTTCTTCTTTAAATGTTCATTTTGGAACTCTATCATCGTGCATGCGTCCATTGCGGCTTGCCGAATTCGATGAAGCGAGATAGTGATCTGTAAAGCAACTGCATTGCAGCATCCATTTCGCAAAGTGTCTCCTTACTTAATTGCTCTGCATAGTTTTCAGCAAATTTTTCACTCAAACGCGTCGATGCGTCCCGGCTTCGCAAAGCAGCATGAGGTTATTAGTATCCTGCAGATATCTAGAGGGGGAGAGTGTAGAACGCCTTACAAGCATACGTGCTTCACCACCAGATCAGCAACGTTGGTTACAGTTTTTAGAGAGTGAGCTTCTGCATAGGCAAATTGATATCCTTACTAGAGATTTGTATTCGCTTATCGTACCATTTCCCCCATTGGGAACTTTTTTGCCTTCATTCTGAATCCCACTTCAGCCTCTGGAAACTTAAACTCTTTCCAAACTTGTTTCACAAGAAAAATTGAGTAAGCCGTCGTATCTAATATCATCTGAATACATCACCAATTGTGTGGATTTCACAAACAGTAGCTTTTCGTGTCCACTGGGACGAAAACCTCCTCAAGCACTAGTTTTGTTGGTATTCCTTATTCAATGACGACGAAAAATCGTCGGCAGTTCATTTGAAACACTGAAAGTAATGTGAGGCCACAATGATATCTTCAATGATATTGCTGGGGAACTTTCTTCATTCGCTTCCTCGTTTAAAAATTTCGTTATTACGTCATAACAGGTACACAATAATGAATGGGCTTGATTTCTACTTGACTACATCTCTGAATCGACTGCGATTTGGCCAAGATCTAACACTCAATTTGAGAACATGCAGATGTCATCAGTATGGATAAATTCTTTGAAAAAAGATGACATCGTAAATTGAAACGTTCTAAGTGCTCCAGACGGGACAGGATGAAAAGTATCACCAATAACAAAACTAAAAAGTATCGGTGAGAGGTGAAACTTTAGCGGACTTCCCTTCCGATTTCCAATTCCTTCGAAATTTTACCTCAATGCAACACCTGCCTCCCTGGCCAGGACAATAATAAATTCATGTCTGTCACGGCACATCCCTTAGTTTTTCGGCGGTAAAGGAACTTAAGTGTATAGCGTTCGTCTCCAATCGCAGCAACCAATTGCAAAAAGCATTTTAATGGCAGCCATTATATATGAATATTCTCAGTCGAATTATTCAAGATCTTTCCTTTTTGATCAGGAAGATAGTTCCTCTACTGCTGGACAACGAGCATCCACAATGTGGACTGGATATGTGTATGCACTCAATTTTATACAGCCAACCGCTGCTTCAGATTCACTATCACCATACTTAATGCAGTTCAAGGGCTGTTGTGAGCTTATCCCCGAAATAAACACAGCCACTCATGACGACTGGAATTCGATCCCAGAGCATCAAGATTAAGAGGCTGACGCTCAACCCCCAATTCAGAAATATATGTGACACTTGTTTATTTTGTGTCAAGGAGGCAGAGGCATTTGTCCGCCTGATGGAGAAAGGGACGATTTCCTAAGCCGAACATAAGTTCACATTCGTGTTTTCAATATATATGGATAATCTTGCAAATACAACAAGCTATATTCTGTCGCTGTGTTCCCAGAGGGCGTTAACAAATCTATCGTGCCGTGGCGTCCCCAGTGGACGCGCTCCTGAAGACTGCAATGAGTTGGGGTACCCTCCCTCACCCTACAATTGAAATAACTTCGTCTGCCGTGTGGTATCTTTATGAATCTAATATCGGTTGCCTCCCTAGCTTTGCGAAATGACTTGAATGCACTACTTCCCAGCTGTGTTGCGTAGCGTTCTTATATCATAAATTTCATTGTTCCTTTCATACAGTAGGCAATTGCTTCACTTAATTGACGATTTTGGCTAAGCTTTGAGTTTATTCAATTTCTTCATATTTTTATTCCTGGATAAATGGGCAATTCTGTGCTGCTTGGGTCAGGATGATATGCATCACCTAGAGCAAATATTTCGTTAACTTTTACTACGCCGGTTCTATATTCTACTTAACTTATTCTAAACCAACTGAACTGCTTCATCAGTCCCGTGTAGATTCTCCTCCCTCAGA
Organism: Hermetia illucens; assembly: GCF_905115235.1. NCBI lineage: Eukaryota > Metazoa > Arthropoda > Insecta > Diptera > Stratiomyidae > Hermetia > Hermetia illucens. Next base: position 64,956,685 of record NC_051850.1, on the reverse strand, counting down.
TATTCGGTGCTTTGGGATGACGATGAGGAAGACGGCGCAGTAAACCTGTCGGCCGAACCAAAACCAAAACCGGGGAGAACGTCCAAGAGATGGTACCGGAAACGCTGTACTCACTTTGACTTGCTGGCCATGATACAGTATTCGAGCCTGCACGGAGACTCATCTGAAATAACATCGATCAAGGGGGAGCCGAGATAACCTTCTGAATCTCCGAGCAGATCCGAGAAGACTCCGAGAAGTATCTGCCTATACATGCAAAAGGGAGGGGTAATTTGTTTTTTACCAAGTACAGTCGTGCAGGGCATCAAATGAAAGGTCTCGATGAGTTCTCCCGACAGCGAAATTTATTCTTGACATTTTTTGGAAAGGGGAGGAGCGCGAGGGCCCGAAATGAGTCAGGTACCCGTTCCTAGAAACTACCCAACCCAAATATTCAAACAAAATATGATGGTCGATGCATATGGTACCTAGGTCTCTAAAATACTCTCCCCATTGATACCTATTTAAATAATGTTAATAATAGTATACTCCCATATTCATTATAAGTATATTTTGTCGAAATTGACTGGGAGGAACACTTAACTTCATACAAGAATCATCAAGTTTCACAATAATGAAGGCTATACTGTAGGACGCGGCCAAAATTGGAGGCTGTCATTCTATGTTATTGCAATCAAAGCTATGACAGATCAACATTGTCACTTTGTTTTGTGGTAAAGTGAACGGTGTGCATAACGCTAAACGGCCGTAATGCATACAAATTACGAGCTAGGTACAAATGGAATAAATGCCCACTCGAATATACTTATTTAAACAATACACAAAACTGTTCATGCCAGAAGCGTTTAGCTTCCGGTTTTCCGACATTTTATGTATTGGGCAGATAATACCTCTTTGTCAGTCATCAAGTAGCCCATTGATTGCACGAACTGTCGCTTTCATGGTTGGTGGTGGCACCATTTGTCCGTTGTCTTCAGTTGGGGGGACCTTCAACTCCCCAATATTTTAGTTGTTCACCAAAATACTCAACACATCGCTCCAATATACCCATTCGGTCGGAAATAAAGTTTCCCTCTGTATCTCAATATGACGAGCAGTCAAGTGTCTAAGGCCTCATCCTATATATATAATACTTCTCCAGTTCACAAACTTCCAGATTCTTCTCGGCTTCTTTTTCCTGTTTGTGGAGTCGCTTCTTCACTGTAGGGAGTTCGTCATAGTAGTTCTTGCGTTCCGTTTCCAGCTTACATCGTCGAACCAGCTGTTCCGACACTTTTTTTACGACTGGAGTCAAATGGCATTCACCCTCACATGGTTGTCAGAGGGAATTTTAGTAGTGAATTTTAGTGGTATTGTTATCTGGAGAGGCCATAGTCAGTTTCTGAACCGTTTTCCGCGCAACCAGGTACTTTCAGCGACCATCTTTGGCAACACTACTAATTGAATAAGAATAAGAGATGCGATGGACAGGGACCGGTTTCCTGGAGAAGAGCCACTACACCATATATTATAGCGGTCATCCAGTAAACCATGTGCTCGGAGTAGGTTTCTTAGTCAGCCAAAAAATGAAACCTGCTGTTATCAGCTTTGAAAACATAAGCGAACGGCTATGCACTCTGCGCTTGCGAGGCAAGTTTAAAAATATAAGCCTCATAATCGTTCTCGCCCCTACAGAGGAGACTGCAGAGTCGGAGAAGGATACCTTCTACGCGGCAGTAGAACGAACCCTCGAAGCCTGTCCCAGATATGATATCAAAATCATACTTGGGGATTTTAACAGCCAAGTAGGGAAGGAGCCCGTATTCAGGCGATACGTTGGCTCCCATAGCTTACACGAAAAAACAAATGATAACGGACTGCGGACTATTCAATTAGCAGGGTCACACGAAATGGTTGTTGGAAGTACCTGGTTTGCGCGGAAAGCGGTCCACAAACATACCCGGGCCTCTCCAGACGGGACAACTTTCAACCAAATTGACCACGTGTTGATCGAACGCCGCCATCTCTCAGCCTTGTTGAATGTCAGAACATATAGGGGGGCCAATATAGACTCGGATCACTATCTCGTTGGCATGGTGCTCCGAGCTCGAATAACAATATCACCTAGAATCCCCTCTGACAATCAGGTGAGAGTGAACACTGAAGCCATCCACAACACAACCCTCCGCGACACCTATAAGAGGGAAATGGATGCCGCAATAACCGCAGTCAACAGAGGACCTGGAGATGAAGCATCAACAAATGATCTTCACAACCACCTGAAGAACGTTATCATGGATACGGCCACAAATATACTTGGCCCCAGCCGCAAAAGGAGTCGGAACGGCTGGTTTGACGATGAATGTAAGCTAGCAACGGAACGGAAGAATGCCGCATACCGAGTAATGTTGCATTCTCAAAGAACGCGGGCACGCGCAGAGACATATCACGAACTCCGTCGAACGGAGAAACGACTTCACAGACGAAAGAAGGAAGCCTGGGAGAACCAACAAGTCTGTGAACCAGAAAAGTACAGGGAGCAACCGCACCAGGCGCGGAAGTTTTACCAACAAGTCAGCAGGATCAAGCCTTATACATCTCGATGCTCATCCTACCGAGACAAAGAGGGAAATCTGATTTCCGACAGAATGGGCATATTAGAGCGATAGGTTGAGTACTTTGATGAGCTACTGAACAACCAGAACATCGGCGAATTGGAGGTCCCGCCAACTGAAGACGACGGACAAATACTGCTACCACCAAGTTTAGTAGAAACAGTCCGTGCAATTCATCGGTTAAAAAATCATAAGTCGCCAGGAGCCAATGGAATTACAGCCGAATTGGTTAAATATGGAGGCGACCAGTTACACCAAGTGGTTCATCAACTTGTGCTGAAGGTATGGGACAGCGAATCAATGCCTGACGATTGGCAACGAGGCATAATCTGTCTCATACATAAAAAGGGAGATATCACACAGTGCAGCAATTATAGAGGTATCGCGTTGCTGAGTACCATCTATAAGATATTCTCCTCTATCTTGCTAGGCTGGATAGCCCCATACGCCCAGAACATCATTGGCCCATACCAAAGAGGCTTCAGTCCAGGCAAATCAGCAACAGATCAGATTTTCTCTCTGCGGCAGGCGATGGAAAACTGTTGGAATATGGACAACAGTTGCACCATCTGTTCATCGACTCTAAAGCCGCCTATGATAGCATAGCCAGGGTAAAACTGTACACGGCCATGGGAGAATTCGGTATCCCGACGAAATTAATAAGACTGACTAGGCTGACCCTGACCAATGTGCGAGGCCAGATAACAGGATCACTCTCAAGACCATTCGACATCAACAACGGTCTACGAAAAGGGGATGCGCTATCATGCGTCCTCTTTAACCTGGCCCTCGAGAAAGTGATCCGTGATGCTGAGGTGAATGCAAGAGGTACGATCCCCTTCAAGTCCACCCAACAACTGGCCTATGCTGACGATATCGACATCATGGGAAGAACCACCCGAGACGTACAAACTGCCTTCATCCAGATCGAGCAGGCGGCGATAAGCGCGAGATCTTGGGCTGCACATCAATGAAGGCAAGACAAAATATGTGGTGGCAACGTCAGCACCGAAGACGAATCAACCAACAACATCAAACCGCACTGGTCAAACACAAACACGAAGAAGAATAAGGATAGGAGAATACAACTTTGAGACCGTTGACAATTTCTCCTATCTAAGGTCGAAAATCACAACCGATAACAACGACGATGATGAAATCCGCGCACGGTTGTTGTCAGCCAACAGAGCCTATTTCGGCTTACAAAGACTGTTCCGCTCGAAACGTCTAACCATAGGGTCAAAGCTCCTACTGTACGAGACTATGATCTTGCCAGTCCTCATGTATTCCTCAGAAACTTGGGTTCTTAGCAAGAAAAATTGCGAACTCCGCGTTCGAGAGAAGAATCCTCCGAAGAATTTTTGGCCCCCTACATGAGGATGGACGATTCCGTAGCCTACACAATCTATGAGCGATACCATGACCGTCCGGTAATGGATAAAATCCGGCTCAATAGGTTACGGTGGGCGGGTCACTTAATCCGTATGGATGAAGATGATCTCACCCGGAAAGTCTATAAGGGCAATATCTATGGTAGAAAAAGAAGACGAGGCAGACCCTGCCTGAGATGGAGCGATGGCGTGGGCCAGGACGCCAGACAGCTTTTAGGGATATCGAATTGGTGGACCTCGGCGCAAAACCGGGATGTCTGGAGTTCCTTGTTAAGGCAGGCCTAGACCGGATACCGGTTGTTGCGCCGTTGATGATGATGACTAATTGAATAATTCGCAGTGCGTTATCGTGGGTATTTTTATGTAAGCTAAAGGAGCCATAACCGTATCCTACTCTGGCAGGGTAGTCCTTTCTGTAGGGACATGAACATTAATGGGACTTATATTTCTAAATTGCCCTCGGAAGCGCAGAATGCGTAGCCTTTCGCTTATGTTTTCATGGCGATGACAGTAGATTTAATTTCTTGGCTAATTAATAACATAAACCTATGTTATGGTAGTAAAACTATTGGCGTGGATTCAGTAGGCGCTTCCCATGTTTTGTGCTTCATCGTGGGCACCAATCCACGTTTTTGCCCTGGGACCTATACAGCTCTTTGACCGCCGCGCGTTTTAAATGTTCTACCGGGATCCATAGTGAAAACAGCCGTCTACTCTCAACTTCAAAACTCTTATTTCATTCTTCGCCTCAAGAACTGCGCTACCCCTACTCAAAAATCTCATAGCATCAACTGGTCCTCACCAGCTGAGTTTCCTACCAGCACGCGCCAACTGCAACAACAATTCTGCAGTATCAGCAGTCCACAGCGTAATTTAAATTTACAACGTTTCTCCCTATCAGGAAGCAGAAGCTAAAAATGCATCTGTAGTATACAGTATAATCAGGTGCCTGAGCCTTTCAATGCATAAGGAAAGCAACAACAAAAAAAGTTAATGATTATTTTTGTATTAAAATTGAAATTATTTGAATGACTTTGTAAAAAAATAAAATGGACTCAGACTTATTTACTAATGTTTGGCGTATTAAAATAAATGCAGGTAAGATAACCGCGATATACTTTTTGGAGAAAACGAAAAAATCTAATTTTCCTCAAGTCAATCCGAATTTCATCGGTTAATGTACCGCTTTGGCCGGTGTAATAATTTATCTTGGTATGACTTTGGAAAAGGTCAAAAATTGCGTGGACAATGTTGTAATTAAGTTGACAAGATGTATTTGCGCGTCGTAGTTACTAGTTAACAGGAATTCATAGATAAAACCCCAAAATAAAATGCTCCTGTACAAAACATTTATGCAACCCATAATAACCGGATGGCTCAAGTGGTTAGAGCGCTGGGCTGTCGTAGCGGAAGGTCGCGGTTCAAATCTCGCTGGGGGCAGAGGAATTTGTTATCGTGACTGGATGTTGGACACCAGTCGACTCAGCTGTGAATGAGTACCTGAGTCAAATCAGGGTAATAATCTCGGACGAGTGCAATGCTGACCACATTGCCTCCCACAGTGTACTGTGGTGTACCGTTTCGGTCTTGAATGAAGTGCTCTAACACACTTCAAGGCCCTGATCCAATATGGATTGTTGCGCCAACGATTATTATTATTATTATAATAACCTATGGGGCTCCAGTTTGGTTTCAAGCTGCAGAGAGTCACAAAACAAAACTTCAGGTACCACAAAACAAATACCTTCAAATTAGAAGCATTGGCAGCAACAGATTAGCTGAATCTTTGGAAAACCCCCCGCTCTATAATTTATGCTCGTAGCGAAGATAGATTCTAGGTAGTTGTTATGGCAAGCTAAGTTAGAATTAAGATCGGTCTAAGGCAGCTAACTCATCTAGGTTTTTTTAACTTTCCCTTCATGTCACTTTTAGAATAACTATTAGATTTTAAGAATAAAGTTGAAAAGATTATGAATCAACCTGAACTCTGGAATGTTGCTAACTATGTACTTCATAGAAAATCGAGTTTTGTTAAGGATATATAATTTTGATTATAATAGTCATAATATCGTAATAAAACATTCTCCCTTTTCAGGTATGGTGCTTGATAATTTCCCTATCACACCCAAAGATCTCATCGATGCCGCTCAGGAAAACATCGGATTTCATATCGTGTTGATTATAAAGACTGATTTCTCGACTGTATGGAGAAATTGGAAGACAGCTTATCAGCAGACGGAGCCTCAGACAATGGTCAACCTTATTTATGAGCTCTCCATTCTATACAAAAAATTTCAAAGGTATGCTAAGATTTTGAAGCGGTATGAAACGCCCCAGAGGGACCTCGACTTGTTCAACATAGTTTACTTGAAGCGAACTGTTTCGAAGTGGGCCCAGTGGGAAGATGCTAAGAGTGAAATACTATTGTGCCTTCGAGAGATTGGGAGCTATAAGAAGAAACTCCTCAACCAAGAGTGCGTGGGGATTTCCCGCTTTAATATTTTTCGAAAAGAGTATGAAAGGCGACTAAGTCCAACGAAGATGTACTGTCCGATTTGTTTGAAAGCAGACGGAAAGCTGGTGATGTACCGTCACGATTACCACTCCGTTGATGCAAAATTTTACTCTCCGGCATGCCAGCGAATTATCAATGAGCCATTTGGATACAATATATATTACCTCCGGAACAAGCATGGTTTTCCGAAACCATACAAGGTCAATATCAGTTACCCGCCAATTTTCTCTAAGAATATGTTCAAAACGAACTTGGTGCAGTACCTCAACCATTTTTACTGGACCTGTGATCAGCATCATTTGGACGTGTTGTTGAATAGCGAAAATCATTTACCTCCAAGTACACTCTCTTATCCGCCATATCTCCCCTTTTTAGTTACAAATTATTTTCAAAAAAATATTGCCAACGAAGGGTTCTGCGTGGTGACTTATCACGAAAATTTGCCGAAAGAAATTTACATCCCTGGCAACCCGAACTATGCTGTGTACTATCGAGGCAACGTAAGCATGCTTAGACTCATTCTTTTGAATGTGAAACTTATTTGCAAATTTTGAAACCAAATTCTAAGAAACAATGTTCCTATCTGGTGGTTCTATCCAATGCCATGCTTCTAATATGGACATTTATTTTTGTAGGTATACCTTTCTGCTTCTGCTGATTGTGCATTGCAGTTCCTGGAAAATCCATCACTTTATTACCGTGTCAAAATGCCGCCGTATACTGAACCTTATCTAAATGTCGAACTAAAAGACATGCAAATTGATTTTGGTCCTTTGACACCACAGATTATTATAGAAGCTCTCACTGCTTTGGCGGAACACAGACCGAAGCATCTCGCGTTAAGTATTGCAGATTCCGCCGCAGTATTTATTGGACTCTACTTGAAGACAATCAACCCAATTAGCAAATCAGAATCCCTAAAACTAAGCGAGGAACTCTACTCCAAATACATTGGCGAGTGCTCGTATCTTAAGTGGTTGATCGACCAATTTCAGCAAAAAATTAACCCTTACGTAGCGCAGTGATAGCGGTTTAGATTTCTGCAGTAAATGGAGTGGAAGAAAAATTTAGATGTGCTTTGTAACTTCCATTTGGGCAACCTCCACCGTCAATTCGATGGCCAGTGAAGGGCAATAGGTATATTTAGAATATAATTTAGAAAGTAATTGTTATTTTATAAAATTGGAAATAGATTGCAGTCCTGCTTGACATTTTGTTTCCATCTATCAGCCACAAGCCACTAATCCACTTATGCATTTATGTGTAGGCATCTAAACTGATCGTACGCATCTTAACATTTTCGCTTCACTCCGTACGTAAAAGCATACATACATATAAAGGCACATAAATTGAAAAGGTTAGTATCAGTCACATAGCGAAAACATGGATTGGTACCCAGGGTAGAGTTAGTTGCTCTCCATTTGGTCCGCCCCGAAATCAAGTGGGTACAAACTTAAAATTGACTCCATAGTCCCTAAATAAAAACAAGTCGGAATACCGGAAGCTCTCGCTTCAGGTATAAAGGTTTTGTGTTCATCTTATGTAAGAAATTTCAACGCACATTTTTCTATCCGTATATAGCTGCAAATCCAACATAATCCTTCATATTTTTCCAAACTAAGAGACATACGTAGATATTACAGCCATAGATATTGCGCTCACCCTAAACAAACAAAGTGCCTATTTCCGAATACTGTACACATATCTGCACGTATATAAATTGATCGTACCCATCTGTCCGATTTACTTCTTATATCTATTTGAATTAGGCACTACCCGCAAAGTTCATTAGCACGCATGTACTATATACCTACATACACACATGTCTCGTTGACAAATAACTAAAAAAATAAAACAAAATAATTCTCTGTGACCCAATTCATAAGAACTCATTTCGTTGTGGTATTGACGAATTGATATGTGATGATGACGTCATGCAGGTTGTAGAATGCACGAAATTCACAAAAAATTGTAAAGTTTGACCTCCTATAACTTTGATAATAATAGTTGGATTTTCTTCAAACTTGGCCAAACTGTGCATTATGTTATTCATTACACGCACGTACTAATTAAGACCTTTAATTTGATACCCCACATGATTACATTCTGTGAAAAAAAAATTTCCACCCTCCATTCACATGTATGGGGAGCCCCCCCTTAAACTTAACACAAGATGGCGCCACTTACTGCATGTAAAGGAAACACCAGATTATATACTCTCACCAATTTTCGTCACAATCGGTCCAGCCGTTTCTGAATAAATCGGGTGTGACAGACAGACAGACAGACAGACGGACAGACAAACACCGTCTCGATTCTAATAAGGTTTTGTTTCACACAAAACCTTAACAAGTCGGAAAACTGAAAATTTGACGCTGCAAGTATGGAAAATTTTGTATTTCCCTATGTGAGGAGCTTAGAGTGAATGGCAATTATAGTTAATTCCATACGTGTGACACTAGGGGTTCAACGTTATTAGCAAATGTGATGAAGTTCACCTAAAACAGATACCAACGTTTCAGGTGTGAAAGATGTTGTGTATTGCCTCTATGAAGATATTTGAGTGGGCATTCGTCCTATTTGCACCTGGCTCGCAACGTTTATGCATTTATCAAACCATTCACATTAGTTTGATGCTGACATTCAAAGTCTTGGAATGCAATAAATTTGCACAATAGTGACAAATTTCACATATTACAAGTCTGTTAATAATAGTGTGATTTCCACTAAAATTAGCAATATTGTGCTCTATAGGATAGCCTTTATTGTTGCAAAAGTTGATGATTCAACAAAAAACTTGAGGGGGATCTAAAAAATATACGTATAATGAATACGGTAATACACTATTATTAATTTTATTCAAACCACCATCGGTATGGAGAGTATTTTGAGACCTAGATACTATGTGTATGGACCATCATATTTCTTTCCAGATATTTCCAGATATTTATATTTATAACGGACAGACGAGCAGGCGAACAGACGGACAGACATTTTTATAAGATGAACGGACAGACGGAGAGACGATGAACCGACATCGAAAGAAGAAAGTTGGGGTGCTTTGATGGAGTTGGAAGAATTTGCAGAGAAGTCTATTGTGGGTTTACGAAAAGCCTATGACGATACTCAAACATATGACTACCATCGGAGGCAGAGTGGAAGTTTTTAGCAGCCGGAAAAGTTCAGATTGGATGGGTATTCTGCCGTTTCTTCACTAAAGAGGTGCTCTAAGGGCCTCATGTTTGGGCACTTCGCGAAGGTATGCATCAGTAGCATTGATCGATCCGATCGATACAGAAAGTGTGGGGTCAACTCCATGATCCATGATGTGCGTAGTCAACTCCATGATCGCATCTATTGTTCTGGATAGAATGTGAAAGGCAGAGGAGAAAAGCGCGGTTACATACGCCGCGTATAGAAGAAAGATGACCAACCTAAAGTGAGCTAACTTCGCCTCGGTGGTATAATAACTTAGGGTGATTCCGCGGTACAGGGGGAGTGCGGGGTGGTTTTAATGGGTAAGAATTCTACACACTGGTGTGCTTGGACCAGTGTCTTTTGGAGATTTCCATCTCCATAAAAAAGGACTACAGATGGGCCGACGGGCGGACAGACATTGAGTCGATTTTAATAAGGTTTTGTTTCAGACAAAATCTTGAAAATGGATCACCTTCCGTTAAAATTCCACACGAGCAAACATCGCCAAAATAGATTAGTCCAGTTATGAAAGTTGGAAATCGGATGCGACCTTCGATTTTTTTCCGCCAAGGGCATTTTTTCACAATTAGTTCGTATTTTTTTAGTAGCAAATTTGTTTTGTAATAACATTTCTGCCCTTGGTGGGAAAACTAACTTTCTTTCCCAATTTCCTCAAAACCGCCCCAGAAAGTGGAATAGATCTTGTTCTCAGATCCTATACAACCGGAAAATTTGAAAAAGGTCACGATAATACAATCCATACGAAGTCTAGGCATCCATATATGCTCGAATAAAGCTGATAATGGGAGGTTACCATACTTTAGAAATTCACCCGAAAACTACCCTTCAATTCATCCTCATCATCATCATCATCAACGGCGCAACAGCCGGTATCCGGTCTAGGCCTGCCTTAATAAGGAACTCCAGACATCCCGGTTTTGCGCCGAGGTCCACCAAGCTCCAAAGCTGTCTGGCGTCCTGACCTACGCCATCGCTTCATCTCACGCAGGGTTTGCTTCCTCTTCTTTTTCTATCATAGATACTGCCTTTATAGACTTTCCGGGCTTAATCATCCTCATCCATACGGATTAAGTGACCCGCCCACCGTAACTTGTTGAGCCGGATTTTATCCACAACCGGACGGTCATGGTATCGCTCATAGATTTCGTTAATATGTAAGCTACGGAGTCGTCTATCCTCATGTGGGGGGCCAAAAATTCTTTGGAGGATTCTTCTCTCGAACGCGGCCAAGAGTTCGCAATTTTTCTTGCTAAGAACCCAAGTTTCCGAGGAATACATGAGGACTGGCAAGATCATAGTCTTGTACAGTAAGAGCTTTGACCCTATGGTGACACGTTTCGAGCGGAACAGTCTTTGTAAGCTGAAGTAGGCTCTGTTGGCTGACAACAACCGTGCGCGGATTTCATCATCGTAGTTGTTATCGGTTGTGATTTTCGACCCTAGATAGGAGAAATTATCAACGGTCTCAAAGTTGTAGTCTCCTATCTCTATTCTTCCCGTTTGACCAGTGCGAGTTGATGTTGTTGGTTAGTTCTTCTTCGGTGCTGACGGTGCCACCATATATTTTGTCTTGCCTTCGTTGATATGCAACCGAAGATTTCGCGTCTATCGCCGTCTGCTCGATCTGGATGAAGATAGACTGTACATCTCGGGTTGTTCTTCCTATGATGTCGATATCGTCAGCATAGGCCAGTAGTTGGGTGGACTTGAAGAGGACCGTACCTCTTGCATTTACCTCAGCATCACGGATCACTTTCTCGAGGGCCAGATTAAAGACAACGCATGATAGGGCATCCCCTTGTCGTAGACCGTTGTTGATGTCGAATGGTCTTAACAGCGATCTTGCTGCTTTTATCTGGCTTCGAAAGTTGGTCAGGGTCAGCCTAGTCAGTCTTATTAGTTTCGTCGGGATACCGAATTCTCTAATGGACGTGTACAGTTTTACCCTGGCTATGCTATCATAGGCGGCTTTAAAGTCGATAAAGGGATGGTGCAACTGTTGTCCATATTCCAGCAGTTTTTCCTTCCCTTGCCGCACAGAGAAAATCTGATCTGTTGCTGATTTGCCTGGAGTGAAGCCCCTTTGGTATGGGCCAAAGATAGAGGGGAATATCTTACAGATGGTCCTCAGGTAACGTGATACCTCTATAATAGCTGCACTGTGTGATATCTCCCTTTTTATATATGAGACAGATAATCGTTGCCAATCGTCGGGTATAGATTACCTAGAGCACAAGTTGATGAACTATTATAGTTGGTGTAAATGGTCGCCTCCATATTTAACCAATTCCGCTGTAATTCCATCGATTTCTGGCGACTTATGATTTTTAAGGCGATGAATTGCACGGACTGTTTCTTCTTTGCTTGGCGGTGGCAGCATTTGTCCCTCGTCTTCAGTTGGCGGGACCTCCAACTCGGTTGTTGAGCAATTTATCAAAATACTCAATCCATAGCTCCAATGTGCCCATTTTATCGGAAATCAGATTTCCCTCTTTGTCTCGACAGGATGAGGTGTATAAGGCTTCATCCTGCTGACTTGCTGGTGAAACTTCGGTGCGTGGTGGGGTTACTGCCTGTACTTTTCTAGTTCACAGACTTGTTGGTTCTCTCAGGCTTTCTTTTTCCGTCTGTGAAGTCGCTTCTTCGCTCGCCGGATTTCACGATAAGTCTTTGCGCGTGCCCGCGTTCTTTGAGAATGCAAGATTACTCGGTATGCGGCATTCTTCCGTTCCGTTGCTAGCTTACATTCATCGTCAAACTAGCCGTTCCGACTTTTCTTGCGGCTGTGGCCAAGTATATTTGTAGCCGTGTTCCTGATAACGTTCTTCAGGTGGATGTGAAGATCATTTATTGATGCTTCATCTACAGGATCTCTGTTGACTGCGGTTATTGCAGCATCCATTTCCCTCTTATAGGTGCAGCGGTGGGCTGTGTTTTGGATGACTTCAGTATTCACTCTCATCTGATTGTCACAGGGGATTGTAGGAGGTGTCGTAATTCGAGCTCGGAGCACCATGCCAGAGAGTGGGATCCGGGTCTATCTTGGCCTCCTATATGTTCTGACATTGATCAAGCCTGAGAGGTTTTTTTTTCGGGTAGGGTAGGCGAATGCATTTACGCACACAGTGTTGGACTCCCGATTCGCCACGTCGTCGGAATACCAACTAAACACCACCCCGTCGTCAGAGAGCTAGCCTGGAACCGTTTGTCACATTACTTCGGGCTAGTCCCCGAACTCTCCCGCCTTGCGGAGCCTTCAAATCAGGGAATTCCTTTCACCAACGGGGGGAGAAAGGAGGAAGGGAACTGTCAGTTCAAGGAACCCCCTGCCATCCGGCTCCTCCACCGGTCGAGTTCAATCTTCTTAGTAACGAGAAGGGCCCGAACGTAATGGGCAACACGGTTCCACCTGTCAGCACCTCTTCGACAATGTTGTCTGGAGAGAGATCCCCTGTGTCTAAATAAAGCTGCTGACGAACCTCATCCCACCTTCCACAAGAAAAAAAAGTGTGGTGGGCGTCGTCCATAACTCCATTGCAAAACACACAATCCGGAGAACGCGCCTTTCCAATCTTGTGCAGGTGAGACTGAAAACCTCCATACCCACTTAAAAATTGGGTAAGAAAATAGTCAGTCTCACCATGCTTCCGATTCAGCTGCGCACCTAGGTTGCCGAGGAGCCGCGCAGTCCATCTGCCTTTAACTTCATTTTGCCACGAGAGCTGCCACTCGTCTAGAGTGTGTTGCCGTTCTTCCCGAGCAACCACCTCCCTTGGCTCATCTCCCTTGCGCTTCTACATGGCCTGACGCTCCCTAGCAAGAAGGGCAACGGGGATCACTCCCGCGATCACCATCACGGCCGGTTCAGAGACAGTGCGGTACGCAGACGCCCCCCCCAAAGCTCCCCGTCTCTGTACTTGCGTGAGGCGTTTACGATATACCTCCTTGTTAAGAGCGCCAGCCCATACTTCTGCGCCGTAGAGCAGGGCAGACTGCGTTGAACTCATCAGGAGACGTCACCTACTAGACGTAGGACCCCCAATGTTTGCCATTAGCCTACTTAACGCCGAAACTCCAGGTGCAGCCTTGTTCGCTGCTGCTTTGATTTGCTCAGAAAAGCTCATCTTTGAGTCAAGAGTCAACCCGAGGTACTTCACCGCTGATTTTTACTCGATTATCGACTCGCCGAACGATATGGCACGCAGGGTCAAAATTCTCTTTTTAGTCAGGATGAATACTTCGGTTATTTCCAGTGCAAGGTTGAAACCATGGGTAGTCATCCATCCGCTTACCCATCGCATCAATATGTCGAGTCTGCTTTGTGCCTGTTCGACAGTGCGTCCAGCAACAAGCGCTGCGACATCATCTGCGTAGCCGACCAGGCGTGACTCCTCCGGCATGTCGAGTTTAAGTATACTGTCATAGGTAGCGTTCCAGAGGTCCGACCCTAGGATAGATCCCTATGCTACCTTTGACCCTCTAGTGTTTCATAGAGCAGGGAGCGGTTCCTCAAATAGTCCTTCAGAATCCGTAAGAGATAGTTCGGCACGTTGAAAATATTGTCTAGTGTGCCTAGAATGTCTTTTCATCTTACGGAATTAAAGGCGTTTCTGACGTAAAATATTACGAGGAGCACCACTCGCGGGTTCGGTGTCTCTGCTCGTCGAACGGCGTCCACGACTTGCATGACAGCATAAATTGTCAATCTCCCTGCTCTAAAACCAAACTGCCGGGGAGATAAATCTCCAGAAGCGCGTACCGCTTCAGCGGGTCTACTTTTGATGAGCTTTTCGAGCACCTTCCCTGCAGTGTCAAGCATACATAGTGGGCGGTATGAAGACGGCAATTCGGGGTCGCCTTTCCCTTTATGGATCAGCGCAAGCCTCGCAACTTTCTATCGAGCAGGGAAATTGCCCTCTTTCAGGCCAGCGTTGAATGCGCCGAACGGTAGGTCTGGCCGGTGTTGGAATACCAGTTTGTATACCTCTGCTGGAATACCATCGGGTCCTACCGCCTTCTTGTCTTTCATAGAGAGAACTGCCTGTTCCAACTCTTTTCAGACAAAAGTGGACAGTCCTCTGCGCTCTCCGCGCCGACGTCACCATCCCATACGGGGTGCGCAGGGAAGAGTGCCCGAACAATGCAGTCCATCTGCTCGGCCTTAAGTGAACAGGGTTTCCGCAGAGTCCCGATTTTTCGGATTAGCCTGAGAGGTGGCGGCGTTCAATCAGCACGTGGTTAATTTGGTTGAAAGTGGTGTCGTCTGGAGAGGCCCACGTTTGTTTGTGGACCGCTTTCCGCGCAAACCAGGTACTTCCAACAACCATTTCGTGCGATACTACTGACAGGATTATGCGCAATCCGTTATCGTTGGGATCCCTATGTAAGCTATGTGCGCCGATGTATCGCCTGAATACGGGCTCCGTCCCTACTTGACTGTTTAAATCTTCAAGTATGATTTTGATATCATACTTGGGACAGGTTTCGAGGGTCCGCTCAGCTGCTTCGTAGAAGGTATCCTTCTCCTCTGTAGGGGCGTGAGGGTTAATGAGGCTTCTAAAATTGTCTTGCAAGCGCAGAGTGCATAGCCGCTGGCTTATGTTTTCAAAGCCGATAACATCTGGTTTCATTTTTTGGTTGACTAAGAAACCTACTCCGAGCACATGGTTTACTGGATGACCGCTATAATATACGGTGTTGTGGCTCTTCTCCAGGAAACCGGTCCCTGTCCATCGCATCTCTTGTAACGCTATTATATCAGCCCTATATTGGGACAGGGTATCGGATAGCAGCTGAGCAGCATTGGGTCTATACACGGAGCGCACGTTTCATGAGAAAATGCGCAAATCGTTAATCCGTTATCGTTACCGGCTTCGTCGTTGTAGGACCCATCCTGTCCGAGGCTCCTTTCGTGGCTTCGTAACATCGGTTTCCATGTAGGGTTGTCAGCCCAACACAACCCCCAACCTGGAGGACCAGTTGGTACATTTTGTCCCGTTTTTAGGCGCGGGAGACTCACTCGCTATCATCCTTCTCCGTCTGTAGTTTTTCATATAGAAAGATCTCCCAGCGGTAACCACGTGGAGGTGGAGATAGGGTTTGGTGGTAGAGCTGTTCGTGTTGGTTCAGCAGGCGTTTGCCAGGTTTTATGCTCCATCGTGGGTACCAATCCATGTTTCGCCCTGGGACCTATACCTACCCTTTGACCGCCAGAATAGAGAAAATACACAAGAAAATTACAAATCTAATTATTATTAAAAAAAATGTAGTCGTATATGAAGTTTGTTTTGAAATTAGCATTATTTATGCTACTTGCTTGTTTTTTAATTTATATTTTATTTAAGGGTTTACGTTTTAATGTGTTAAAAAAAAATATTGACGGCAACTTTCGAAAAGTTTGGCGTGGATTTGTTGTCTCAGTCTACTTATATTTTTCTCAGCATGAATAATTGAGTACAGTAATTGAAAATCACCATTTTTTCATTACTCAGGGTGACTTATGCCACAGTCGAAATAAACAGTTTTCAAAAATTGGTGGTTATATGATTTTTTCTGGAGTTGTTTGACTGAGGTGATGTGTTGAAAGCAAAGTTATTTAGAAAATTGATGAGTAAATTGAACATATAGGTTAATATTAATTTGTATCGTGTATTGCATGTTAAGATTAATTCATGCTAGTATTTATAAAAGTCAAAAATAACTAGTACAAGTTGGAACATATTTATAATTAATTCATAATTGTAATGCATTTTAATATAAAAGTACCGTAATTCAATGTAATCGTCGGGATGAATAGAAGTGATTCAGCCCTCCGAAATGGTATTTTGTTTAAAAATTGACTGTTGAAGCAGTTTCCTTCCGAAAAATGTGCCGAAATAAAATCTCCTTCTTTCATGTTATGTACGGTGAAGGATTTTCTGCGTCAAGCCTCCATCACATCATTTGGTGTGTCCAACATTTCCTTTTTTTTCTTAGAACCGTTTCATGACCATTGGGCAAGTAAATACCCTGAAATTAAAAATTTATGGTCAACGATTTGGTTTTTTGGTGAATGAACAATTTTCATCCAAGTCAGTGTTAGTTTTATATTATAATTTTCTCCTGTATATGCGTCACTCACATATATGCAATAAAATGCTTTTGAGTTGTAACATCCTAAAAATGTTTTATACATTACGAAGGTGCATGTCAACGTTATTATCATGAAAATTATGAAACCCTAAATTTAATACGTACATATTCCGCTGGTAATATGATATGGAGGTCGTAAGTTTGGGAAAAGTCAATCATCATCATCATCAACGGCGCAACACCGGTATCCGGTCTAGGCCTGCCTTAATAAGGAACTCCTGACATCCCGGTTTTGCGCCGAGGTGCACCAATTCGATATCCCTGAAAGCTGTCTGTCGTCCTGACTCACGCCACCGCTCCAGGGTCTGCCTCGTTTTCTTTTTCTATCATAGATATTGCCTTATAGACTTTCCGGGTGGGATCATCCTCATCCATACGGATTAAGTGACCCGCCCACCGTAACCTATTGAGTCGGATTTTATCCACAACCGGACGGTCATAGTATCGCTCATAGATTTCGTCATTGTGTAGGCTACGGAATCGTCCATTCTCATGTAGGGGGCCAAAAATTCTTCGGAGGATTCTTCTTTCGAACGCGGCCAAGAGTTCGCAATTTTTCTTGCTAAGTTTCCGAGGAATACATGAGGACTGGCAAGATCATAGTCTTGTACAGTAAGAGCTTTGACCCTATGGTGAGACGTTTCGAGCGGAACAGTTTTTGTAAGCGGAAATAGGCTCTGTTGGCTGACAACAACCGTGCGCGGATATCATCATCGTAGCTGTTATCGATTGTGATTTTCAACCCTAGATAGGAGAAATTGTCAACGGTCTCAAAGTTGTATTCTCCTATCCTTATTCTTCTTCGTGTTTGTGTTTGACCAGTGCGGTTTGATGTTGTTGGTTGATTCGTCTTCGGTGCTGACGTTGCCACCATATATTTTGTCTTGCCTTCATTGATGTGCAGTCCAAGATCTCGCGCCGCCTGTTCGATCTGGACGAAGGCAGTTTGTACATCTCGGGTGGTTCATCGCATGATGTCGATATCGTCAGCATAGGCCAGTAGTTGGGTGGACTTGAAGAGCATCGTACCTCTTGCATTTACCTCGGCATCACGGATCACTTTCTCGAGGGCCAGGTTAAAGAGGACACATGATAGCGCATCCCCTTGTCGTAGACCGTTGTTGATGTCGAATGGTCTTGAGAGTGATCCTGCTGCTTTTATCTGGCCTCGCACATTGGTCAGGGTCAACCTAGTCAGTCTTATTAATTTCGTCGGGATACCGAATTCTCTCATGGCCGCGTACAGTTTTACCCTGGCTATGCTATCATAGGCGGCTTTAAAGTCAAGTTAAGTGCAACTGTTGTCCATATTCCAACAGTTTTTCCATCGCTTGCCGCACAGAGAAAATCTGATCTGTTGCTGATTTGCCTGGAGTGAAGCCTCTTTGGTATGGGCCAATGATGTTCTGGGCGTATGGGGCTATCCGGCCTAGCAAGATAGTGGAGAATACCTTATATATGGTACTCAGCAACGTAATACCTCTATAATTGCTGCACTGTGTGATATCTCCCTTTTTATGTATGAGACAGATTATGCCTCGTTGCCAATGGTCAGGCATTGATTCGCTGTCCCATACCTTGAGCACAAGTTGATGAACCACTTGGTGTAACTGGTCGCCTCCATATTTAACCAATTCGGCTGTAATTCCATCGGCTCCTGGCGGCTTATGATTTTTTAGCCGATAAATTGCACGGACTGTTTTTCCTAAACTTGGTGGTGGCAGTATTTGTCCGTCGTTTTCAGTTGGCGGGACCTCCAACTCGCCGATGTTCTGGTTGTTCAGTAGCTCATCGAAGTACTCAACCCATCGCTCTAATATGCCCATTCTGTCGGAAATCAGATTTCCCTCTTTATCTCGGCAGGATGAGCATCGAGATGTATAAGGTTTCATCCTGCTGACTTGTTGGTAAAACTTCCGCGCCTGGTGCGGTTGCTCCGTGTACTTTTCGAGTTCACAGACTTGTTGGTTCTCCCAGGCTTCCTTTTTCCGTCTGTGGAGTCGCTTCTCCGCTCGACGGGGTTCGTGCTAAATCTCTGCGCGTGCCCGCGTTCTTTGAGAATGCAACATTACTCGGTATGCGGCATTCTTCCGTTCCGTTGCTAGCTTACATTCATCGTCAAACCAGCCGTTCCGACTACTTTTGCGGCTGGGGCCAAGTATGTTTGTGGCCGTATCCATGATAACGTTCTTCAGGTGATTGTGAAGATTATTTGTTGATGCTTCATCTCCAGGTCCTCTGTTGACTGCGGTTATTGCGGCATCCACTTCCCTCTTATAGGTGTCGCGGAGGGTTGTGTTGTGGATGGCTTCAGTGTTCACTCTCACCTGATTATCCGAGGGGATTCTAGGTGGTATTGTTATTCGAGCTTGGAGCACCATGCCAACGAGATAGTGATGCGAGTCTATATTGGCCCCCCTATATGTTCTGACATTCATCAAGGCTGAGAGGTGGCGGCGTTCGATCAACACGTGGTCAATTTGGTTGAAAGTGGTCCCGTCTGGAGAGGCCCACGTATGTTTGTGGACCGCTTTCCTCGCAAACCAGGTACTTCCAACAACCATTTCGTGTGACCCTGCTAATTGAATAGTCCGCAGTCCGTTATCATTTGTATTTTCGTGTAAGCTATGGGAGCCAACGTATCGCCTGAATACGGGCTCCTTCCCTACTTGGCTGTTAAAATCCCCAAGTATGATTTTGATGTCATATCTGGGACAGGCTTCGAGGGTTCGTTCTACTGCCTCGTAGAAGGTATCCTTCTCCGACTCTGCAGTCTCCTCTGTAGGGGCGAGAACGTTTATGAGGCTTATATTTCTAAACTTGCCTCGCAAGCGCAGAGTGCATAGCCGTTCGCTTATGTTTTCAAAGCCGATAACAGCAGGTTTCATGTTTTGGCTGACTAAGAAACCTACTCCGAGCACATGGTTTACTGGATGACCGCTATAATATATGGTGTAGTGGCTCTTCTCCAGGAAACCGGTCCCTGTCCATCGCATCTCTTGCAACGCTGTAATATCAGCCCTATATTGGGACAGGGTATCGGCTAGCTGCTCATCAGCTTCATCTCTGTACAGGGAGCGCACGTTCCATGAGAAAATGCGCAAATCGTTATTCCGTGTTCGTTGCCGGGTCCATCTTTTTAAAGTCTATCCTGTCGAGGCTCCTTTCGTGGCTCCGTAACATCGGTTTTCCATGTAGGGTTGTCAGCCCTACCCAACCCCCAACCTGGAGGACCAGTTGGTACAATTTGTCCCGTTTTTAGGCGCGGGAGACTCGCCTTCATCCTTCTCCGTCTGCAGATTTTCGTTAAGAAAGAGCTCCCAGCGGTCACTACGTGGAGGTGGAGATAGGGTTTGGTAGTAGAGCTGTTGGTGTTGGTTCAGCAGGCATTTCCCAGGTTTTATGCTCCATCGTGGGTACCAATCCACGTTTCGTCCTGGGACCTATACTACCCTTTGACCACCAAAAGTCAATGCTTTTTGAAAATCAAATGAAAAGATCAAATACATGTGTGTGGACTTGGTGCTACCCTTTTTTGCTCTACTAAATATTTCCTAGCCATTTCTGCCAATTTCAAATTTGAATCATATTCAAACTTCAATTGCCCTTTTTCTCTCATTTATCCTCACATGCTTCAACCTTTAATTTAAAAAAAAATCGCATTTTTGGCATACATTTTTTCTAGGTTGATTAAAGTGCAAACGAAAATAATTTTTGAAAATTTTCCTATATATCCACTCACTTTTACATTTTTGAGGATAGAGATAATAACATACATTTTGGTAATATTTAGATCTGGGCTTAAGGGGCCATCCCGTGCGAAGGCGCATTTTGTCGCTTTATTTGGAAATTGCAAATGCGAATTTTTCACCATATATTTATAAATATGTTGAGCATGCGTAGTAATTTTGTCAGCCCGATAGTAAAGTTCATTATTGAAATACAGAACAACTTATACACGTCTTTCCAAAAAATGTGTTTTTCTGTAGGCACGCTAGAGGGCGCAGTGATCATGTTAGGAAAAATTGTAAATGGCATTCTAATGTACGGCCTTAACCACAGTCCATAAACCAGGCTTATTAAAAATATTGAAAGTTAAATTTTTGGTACCTTGTTAAACTTGTTTTGTAAATTTTGGTGTTTTTGCACAAGAAGACTACTGAATGAATGGTAATTATCCTAAACTGTAGACCATAGAAATGTGTTCTGTATAAATTTTGAAAATTTCAAAGAATTTCGTTGGGTAGATTTTGGGCTATGGTGGCAGCCGATTTTCAACATGCAGTTTCGAGAAAAAAGCATTTAAAAAGTAGAATACGATTTTTAACCATAAAATCTTAACTAACCATTAATCTGGTTCACCTAGTCCATCAACCTTAGGTTTCTTGAAGAAACACAAGTAAAGCCTTGGGTTCAATTTCTATGCTTTTAGCGAAGCCATTCGAACGTCACTCCGACCAATAAATGCAAACTTTATTACGGCGATCGACATTAACCAGGCATGTGACATTTTACCTGTTTAACACTGTAACGTCTGCAAAAATTCACTTTGCACATATATTCTACACTATATCTAGATACAATTGATGCCAAAAAATCGATTGCTCGGATCCGTCATACGGGAACAACCCCTTAAGTATTTTCTATGAGGAATATGACACCTTATGCAATGGCTAGTAAAGACAGGAAAACTTTGAATGTGCTCATTCATAACAATTTCGAAAAATCGAAAATCTTTTCTAAAGAATCAATCGTCCTTCAGATAAACTAAAAACATCCAGAAAGAATTGCTTACAAACTAATACACATACATTTTCATATGGTAAATAATATTTCAAACGGCATTAACTTGGTTTTGATTTCTGGTTCCTTGGCTGTCTCTTCCCTACAGTTTGGCAACTTTCAAAATTTATCAAAGATAAGTTGTTTATTAGAAGAACTTAGTTTATCTCCTTCGAAAAGGAACTAACTGCAATTTTTTGTGAAAAATAATTTTTAGAGTTTGCCGCTACATATTTTTCGTCATTATCTCTTTCATCCTTATTAAAATTTTGAATATAGTTTCTTTCGTTTCTGCATCCTCTTTTACGTGTTAGGTCATTGATAAGATGCCTGATGGCATATACAAAAGTCAAGTAAGGTTATATCACTATAACGTAAACTATAAAACTGCAATATTGTTTCCACGATCCAGGATGTTCAATCATACTGACAATAACCCAAAATAATGCTTCACATACCGTTATTTTACTTTTAATAGAGCACTGATTACATCCCTTTTTAAGTAAGTCCCACAATTAATTTACAAAGTACTGTGATACTTTTAAAATAATGTTTGCCATATCATTAATTAACAAAACTTCCCTAAGAAAAAAAATCAATAATACTCAATATATTGAATGTGATTTTTTCCAAATGAAAGGTTACCGCTAAATTCCAGGCCATGTTATCACTAATTTGATTTTTTTGAAAACGTGACTTATGCTATTATACTTTCAAAATAAACGGCTCATATCAAAATTGGGTTAGCTCATATAGAGAGAGGTCCCATCCCACAAAACCTAATTAAAGTTACAACAACAGTGATACTTTAACATCGGTTTACTCTCTGTCACACACAATTTTTTGTGCTATAAACATAAAAGTTATTGACACTAGTGGTGATGAGCTTCGAATTGGTCTCTTCTAATTGTCGGACTGCGCAAATAAAAGTAAGCAAGCAGTTTTTTAAAACTTCTAAAGCGCTGAATTTTAAGCAAGTAAATTTAGTGTCCAAGATAGAGTATAAAACCAGGGAAACGCCTCCTGATCCATCTCCACTGTGAGTTCTTTTAATAAAAAGCTGCAGCCGAAGAAGGATGAAGCCGAATCGGAAACGGAGCAAATTGTACCAATTGGTCCTCCACGATGGGGGTTGAGTAGGGCCAACACCCCTAGACGAAAAATCGAAGCCACAAAACACACAGACTGCTCTGACTAGACACTGACGAACCCAGCAACGACAACGGCATAACGATTTGCGCATTTGGTTCCCGTAGCTTACATTTGGTTCCCATAGCTTACATAAAAATACAAATAATACAATAATCTCAGCCTGGTTGTTGGAAGTACCTGGTTTGCGAGGAAAGCGGTCCACAAACATACGTCGGCCTCTCCAAACGGGACCACTTTCAAATAAATTGACCACGTGTTGATCGAACGCCACTACCCCTCAGCCTTAATGAATATCAAAACATATAGGGGCCAAGATAGATTCGGATCACTATCTCGTTTCCATGTGCTCGGGGTTCGAACAACAACAATACGTAGAATCTAGTCTGAAAATCAGGTGAGAGTTTACACAGGAACTTTCCACAGCACAGCCCTCCGTAATACCTATAAGAGGGAAATCGATGCCGCAATAACCTAAGACTAGCAGAGATCCTGCAGATGAAGCATGAATAAATGATCTTCACAACATCTGAAGAGCGTTATCTTTAATAGGGCCACTAATATATTTGGCCCAGTTGCAAAAAAAAGTCGGAACGGCTGGTTCGACGATGACTGTAAACTAGGTACGGAACGGAAGAATGTTGGATACCAAGTAATGTCGCATTCTCAAAGAACGCGGGCACGAGCAGTGACTTACCAAGAAATCCGACGAGCGGAGAAGCCACTTCACAGACGGAAGAAGGAAGCTTGGGAAAACCAACAAGTCTGTGAACTCGAAAAGTACAGAGAGCAACAATACTAGGCGCGGAAGTTTTACCAATATGTCGTCAGGATGAAGCCAGGAGCCGATGGAAATACAGCCGAATTGGTTAAATATTATTATACAATTATACCAAGTGGTTCATCAATTTTTGCTGAAGATGACAGTGAGACAGTTGGACAGCGAACCCCTGACAACTGGCAATGATGATCGATGATTCCGTAGCCTTCATAACGAAGAAATCTATGAGCGATACCATGACCGTCTGGTTATGGATAAAATCCAGCAAAATTGGTTGCCGATGGGCGGATCACTTAATCCGATGATCCAGCCTGGAAAGTCTACAAGGGCAATATCTACAGTAAAAAAAGAAGACGAGGCAGATCCTGCCTGAGATGGAGCCATGCCATAGCGCAGGACGCCCGACAGCTTTTAAAGATATTGAGTTAGTGGATCTCGGCGCACAACCGTTAATGATGATGAAATTTAGTTTTGGTGTTATTATTCTCGTTGTCTGCCTAAGTGTTCCTAAGTGCTCCAGTAGTTTTTTTAAGTACCATCCCCCGGAAGTCAACGCCGCTCCACAGAGAGCATCTCACACGAGTGTTCGTTGGATCCCAAGTGTAATTCCGAATCCAGCCTAAACTTTATTTGGCAGCCTTTCGTTTATTATGCACATAAACGGCTAAATAATGACAATAATACAGTGGAGTGCAAAAGAAGACAAAAAGAAATAAACAACTCACATTTTCTGTAAATTAAAACTACAATTATTTAAAATTTTGTTTATTATTATAAACAAAAGTTAGCATTTTCGTTAACAAAAGAAAGCTAAAAATGGACATAACAACAACATAACAATAGTGCATTACTTGTAAAAGGAAATTAACTATATCAAAAGAGCTGTGCCTTTTTGGAAGTTGGGTGTTATACCCCATTTGAAAGCGATTAACATGAATCTTCTCTTGCTTCTTGGTTGCGTCGCCGTCCGATGAGCAGGTAATGCCAGCTACAATTCACAGGGCATGTCAGTATTTTTCTTCTTCCTGACAACCAAAATTTCTATGCTATGCCACTTGCCCTATTCGGGCTAATGAGGGTGCAATGACAGAAGCACCTAAAACTGAGACTAAAAAAACGGATTTTCTCAAGGAAGAAAGTTCGTATCATGTTGCTAAGGAATATGTCGGAAAAATAAAAAGTTCAAAAATATGCTGTTTACTTTTGTAGGATGATTTCCAGCTTGATTCTGCTATGTTAGGCATGCACCAACGAGATAGTGCAACTTTTGCATGATTATATCAAAAAACGCTCACTTTAAAGGTCCGTAACCTTTTCAAGGGGGACGGCCGACACAATTCAACCTTTACCAATTTCAGTATTATCCGCGTCCACATGTATGCATATCTCAATTATGCAAAAAATGCATGACAGCAGCAAGAGAGGCATGCATGCGGTTTAGTTTATGTAATGTGAATCCCTTAATCGTAACTCCCGGGCACAAATAAGCTTTTAGCATATTGAGTTAAACCGATACACGGAAGTCACCGCTGGAAAGGTCCAGGGTCACTTTTGTTTGTAAATAAACATCATATCTAGAGTGGACACGTGACTCACTGTGATCATGTTATAAAGTGTTATTGACTTTTCTAAGAAACCCACTAGGAAATCACAGCAAAGTAGAAAAGAATGGGAAGAATTCCTCAAGAAAATTGAGCAAAAACTAGTACACTGAATCAACGGCAGAGCACGTACGCATGCTGAACATCTTACCAGCTACGCGGGACTTTCCATCACTGGCGAAGGCATCAACAAATTCCACCGTAAAAGCTAACACCTTCAATTCGGCAGCAAACTTGGTAAACTTGGAAATACATAAATAAATAGAAAAGGAGCAAAAAGTCATCTAACCTAAACAAGTTCATTAGAAGATTATCGGTGCGTGCATCTCTAAAACTTTCAAGACCTATGTATGTTGCGCGTCTTTCTTTACAAAAAATGCATAAGACCAGACTTAATACTTTTATTAGAAAACCAGTAAAACTAGCTTTTATCTAGAATGTAAAGATAAAGATTCAATGCATTACTGAAATGAAAGATGAGACTAATTAATTGCACAGCGGAAGCCGATCAAGAGGCCGCCTAGGAAACATAAGATTGCGGATTTGAGATGAATCTTTGTTTACCCAGCCGATTTCTCACGCCTACCTTGAGAAAGAAGTAGAAGTTCTAAAAGTTCATATTGGGTGGCATCATTCAGTTTGCACAGAGGCAGATATTTAATAAATTCAAATGCACTGGTTAAAAGGAGAAAGCTGATGGATAATTAGGTTCTTAAACAAAAACCGCTAACTGGATTTTCCATAGAAACTGCTTACACACGTACGTATTTTGCATTAAGTATATTATTTCCACGACAATTACAATACTTTTCTCAATAGCAATAGCTTCCTCAGCAATCTACCAAGAGAATAGTTGGTGAAAAACGAGCATTTTGTGTTTCTACTGACATTGTAGGTTGTATGTTACCAGCAAGCTTACAATACTATGTAATGTAGTTCGGAACTAAAAAAAATGTATAACTCCTACTGCTAATGGAGGAAGAAACGAATTTTGGTTAGATAGTCATTGCTTAGATTTCATTAAGACGCGAATATAGCGTTTTGTATTTTACCGTCCGCAAGGTTTCGCTTTGAATGTTAGACCCCAGTTCTATGGAGAATGGACATTATGTTTTTTATGAATTCGGACTACGTGACTTTCGTTACCTTTGAGCCAGTAGTTATTAGGGGCACAGCAAGCGTGCCCACACCTAATTAAGTTTCTATCTACATTTTGTAACGTTCATCGAGGAGAGAAGACTACCTCTCTGACCGCTACTATGTACCCCTGGGTCAAAATTTGCCCCTACAAATCAGCATTTTATGTGTTCTCAGAACATTCTTCCGATCAATCAAGAGATAAAAGATAACGTCAATCCGCTATTTACGTAAGCCTTTGCGAGTCTCCCAATGTCGTCGAACTCTCATGCGGGATCTTATAGGTCAGGTTAGATAATAGTCGGTAAAAAAGTGCAAAATCAGATGACTAAGCCAATAGGACGTTTAGCTTCAAGAAAGAAATGCAAACGTAGTTCATATCCTTCTTTCTGCAAATAAACAAATGTTTGTTGGCAGCCATACATACGTGATTCACAGAAACCAGTTACTGGGTGTATTGGTTCTATATAAAAGCTTTCGAATTTGTAGGATTGTATCAATCAAGATTTGTTGCTTTGGAAGTCGACATTTAAAATGGTAATTTTTCACTGGTTTGCTTTTTGAACGTTAATTCAACCAATTTTATTATCTTTGCAGAGATCGATTGTTTTAATTGCTGCGTTGGTCGGACTGGCCTCGGCTACTTACTTCGATCCAGTTCTTGTGCCACAGTCTTACGACAGAAGCATATTTTTTGGAGATTACGTTGAACCCCAGCTCTGGCGACGTCCGCCATACCCTGTACGGTTCGTGATGACACAGCAGTATAATGCTATGCCACTTGCCCCTATTCGGGCTAATGTGGGTGCAATGACAGAAGCACCTAAAACTGAGGCTAAAAAAAAGACGGATTTTCTCAAAGAAGAAAGTTTGTATCATGTTGCTAAGGAATATGCTGAAAAAATAAAAAAGTTCGAAAATATGTTGTTTATTTTTGTAGGAAGTATAAAAAATGGTCTAAATGATTTCCAGCTTGATTCTGCCATGTTAGGTATGGGCCAACGATAGAGTGCATTCCCCTGTGGAGATCCCCAGAGACAATGAAAAACTTTAATCTTGTCGTCTATTATTCCCCCTGCAAACTACTATCGAGCAATCAACTTTAATTTTAAACCAAAAAACTAGTTTTATCTACTTTTTTACCCAATTGCTTTTAAAGAAAGCATTCTAAAGATGAGACGTAGTCCCCTAACCGTAGGGTACCCTTCTTAGAATTTTAAACAAAGATTCTACCAGATTTTGGGGCCACTTAGGTAGAACCTGCACTGCATGCAACCTGATCATGTATCTAGCAGAAGTTGAATGCAACCTGAATCCCGAATACGAGTAGAATGAATGACACACTAAGTGGTTTCGATTTAATTTTGAAAAGGCATGAAGGTGATCCAGTCCGCAGTTTGCATTTTGAAGAAAAAAGTTAAGAGATTGATTCATCGAGACAAAGCGATATATACGAGTATCTGCAAGGCCCCAATATGGTTTGTGGAAATTTATGTTCAGTGCTACTGAAATATGCATGCGATGGGAAGTGACAAAATGATTGAAGTCGACCGGTATCACCCACTTTAACGTAAAACACATCTACAACTGCAAATTAGAAAGGTTCGATTGAAACGTTTCTCTATTTGTGTTGATTTGGGGGCTCACATAGAAATGTATGAAATTTTGAAGTTTATCAATTTTTCCTTTCAGGTTAGTTATTCCGCTGTAAGTAGAATTCCTCTTAACGTGAGCAAAGCCACACTTGATAATTGATTCGGAAAATATAAAACAAAACACTATAAAGCAACCAAAATTGTCCTCTGTTGCAATCAAGCGAAAATTATGCCAAGAAAATAATGTAATGCTACACCAAAACCCAACAGAAAATGTATTTAATTATACCCTCCCGCAAGAAATAACCATAATTTATTCCAATATTCATCAAATTATCAAAGCCACGTTTTGGAAATAATTAGATATTATGTCCCATATACAATGAAACGCAAACTAGAGTAATTAATCTAATAAATCATTTTGAATAACACAAATTGAGGAAATGAAATTCTCCAGCATCCGTGCCGTATCGATTTAGACTAAAACCGAAAACGAGAAAATCCGGATTTATCGTTTAGCATAGGCTGTACTTTCACCAAAATCGAGCTAGACACCACCTTTCGCAGCAACCACGCTAACTTGGTTAATAAATTGTTCGGGTTCATCAATATTCTGGCTGTCGACCTACACGGAGCGGAAGAGCACAATGGCCTTTTTGGCTAAGGTCTCTCCTTCTTTGGATTTTCTACCTTTTTAGCCTTTCTTTTGAAGATCTGATCTAAAATAAATCCTTATATCTGTCCACACATCTGTTTACTTTCCTTCCATCATATCAAAGAATTTCTCGATATACTTCTGGATGCCGTCTCGATTAACTATCCACCCTCTTCTCCTTTTCAAACTCCCTTGGTCGAGCTTAGTTACATGATTTCCTAGTAGGGACCAGGAAATTAGGCGGTTATATCCAGTATGCTGTTTTAACCGGTATGTCCAAATTTTAGGGTCAAATAGACTTAAACAACCTGTTAAATCCCTTAATTTCGCAATAATTTGAAAAGGATCTTAAACGTAAATATTTAACTATTTATACATATACATATGTTTGTATATTCGTAAAGAAGAAAACCGGATGAGACAACTCAAATATGTATTTCATTAACAACTTTTAGGATTAAAATAGGCCGTATTTTTTCCTGTTTCATCCGTTTGTAAATTGTTTCTTCCTATTTTCAACAAACTGACTTACGAAATATTGTTAGTTAAAGTAAATTAGGGGTCTGGTTGCAAAAGTCACATGTTCCTAAGAAAATCACAACCGATAACAGTTACGACGATCCGCACACCGTTATTGGTAACAAGCTGAGCCTTTTTCAGCTTGTAAAAACTGTTCCGTAAGAAACATCTAACCATAGGGTCAAAGCTTTTACTTTACAAGATAGTAATCTTGCCAGTCCTTATGTATTGCTCAGGGGCTTGAGTTCTTAGTAAGAAAAATTACGAACTATCGGTCCCGATCGAAAAAAGAACCCTCCAACGATTTCGTAGTATATAAAACGGCCAAATTTATGAGCGATAGCACGACCGTCTAGTTGAACATAAAGTCTGGCTGAATAGATTGCGGCCGGCAGGCCACTTAATCCGTATGGGTGAGGATAATCTGTAGGGCAATATCTATGGTAGAAAAAGTAGACGAGGCAGACCCTGCCTTAGATGGAGCGATGTCGTTGGCCGAGACCCCAGATAGCTTTCAGGGACATGGAATGGTGGACTTCAGCGCAAAGTCGGGATGTCTGAACTTCCTTATACAAAGGGGATACTAGTTGTTGCGATGATGATTTTTAAGGTTTTGTGTGTAACAAAAAATCAATTTACTGTATGTGCGTCTGTCTGTCTGCCATACCCGATTTACTCGGAAATAGCTGAACTGATTTTCACGAAACTTGATGACAACATGTGGCCTGTGTGTCCCTTTACATACTGCACAGAATATGGTCATGTGGCAATAAAATCACTCGATCAGTATTTTCCGAAACAGATCTTATTTTTGATATTATATGAAATGTAAGGGGAATAGAGCTCAAAATGTGTGCCCCAAAAAGTGAAACAATTCTCGTTCTCAGAATCTATCGACCCAAAAATCAAAGTGACGCATCTATATGAAATCTAGGCCTCAAAATACATCCCGTTCAGATATCTACACAAAAAAAGTTAATAACAGTATATTGCCATGGTTTAGAGATATACCAAAAAGCGCGCTTTAAGTTCATCCCACAAATACAACAATAGCATAGGCGACAATATATGACACAATTCTACAAAGTTTGAGTCTGATCTAACTATTATTAACAAAGTTATAGAAGGTCAAAATTTCGCACTTCACATAAATTTATCACACCCTATGTCGTGTATGACGTCATCATCATATAAAATCCACAGGGACGTTTTAGTTTTCCTTTTTTGTTTTTCTTTTAGTTGTTTGATATGTTTGTACATATATATCTTGTAGTTTGACAAAATAAGACGGAGTATTTCGTATTCTTAACTATGTACAAATGGAAAATCGTACATAGAGGGTTTCTCACATAAGATGAATACAAGTTAACTTTAAACAAGTCGGGAAACCGGAAGCTGGACGCTTCAGGTACGAAAGGTTTTGTGTATTTCTTAGTACGTAGCACGTAATATATCCATATATTATGTGAAAGTATCCACTTTCGGGAGATATTGACATTCATAGTCTTCAATTTTCAAAGAAACAACAAATTTGAGGTATTATAACTTTGTTAATAATAGTCCGATTTCCACCAAACTTGGTAAGATCATGCTTTATATTATAGCCTATATCACTACAATTTCATGGTACTAGGATGAACTTAAGGGGGGTTTCTAACCAATTACAAAAAATTGTAGTAATATACTATTATTAACTTTATTTAACCAGATATCGGCATGGAAGGTATCTCGGAGCCCAGGCAGTCTCTTTATTTTTTTCAGATTTTTCCGTTTGGTAGTTTCTGAGAATGGCCCCCTTAAAGAAGTGATCACTTTCAACCCCCCGCGCTCCCCACCCTTCCAACGAATGTCAAAAGTAAGATCGGCTTTGAAAAGTACTAATCGAGACCTTTAATTTGATACCCCACATGACTATATTTGATGAAGAAAAATGTTACACCCTCCTTTTGCATGTATGGGGACCCCCCCTTAAATTCAACGTAAAAGGATGTAATTCACTGAATGCGTGAGCGTTCACAGTTCCCACCTTTCTACCAAATTTGGTGTCAATCGCTATAACCGTCTCCGAAAAAAATGCGTGTGACGGACAGACAGCCAGACAGACAGACAGACAGACAGTAACCCGATTTTAATAAGGTTTTGTGTTTACACAAAACCTTAAAAACGAACAATTTCTTAAAAAAGATCTTAACGACTAATTCACATTAATAACTTAATAATAAATTACACTTTGTATAAATACTGAGGCTTCAGCATTAGGTTTCGACCCATCCGGTGGAGTTCTGCATGTCAGGTAGCGCGAGTTTTTATTGCTGACCTATTAATGGGGTTAGCGGCCCGTGTTGACATAATTTGCCGACATTCGTTTATCGAAATGGTAACTCTTCCCCTCTTAGATGGAGATATCTTCATCTCTTCACAACGGTGGAATATTAGGGGGGTATTTGGAGGGTCTGATTTTGTAGATGTTGGAGTTTGTTTGGTACAATATTAGCTGATTATGGCGAGTTTATCTCAATCGAACGATCTGTGGTATTTTGCTCGTTCCTTATAGGTGCATTGATTTCGCATATGGTGTTTCATCATCATCATCAACGGCTCAACAACCAGTATCCGCTCTAGGCCTGTCTTAATAAGGAACTCCAGACATTCCGGTTTTGCGCCGAGGACCACCAATTCGATATCCCTAAACGCTGCCTGGCATCCTGATTTACGCCATCGCTCCATCTCAGGCAGGTTCTGCCTTGTCTTATTTTTCTACTATAGATATTGCCCTTATAGACTTTCCGGGCTTGATAATCCTCATCCATACGGATTAAGTGACCTACCCACCGTAACCTATTTGGCCAGATTTTATCCACAACCAGACGGTCGTGGTATCGCTCATAGATTTCGTCGTTATGTAGGCTACGAAATCATCTATCCTCATGTAGGGGACCAAAACTTCTTCGGAGGATTCTTCTCTTCAACGCGGCCAAGAGTGCGCAGTTTTTTTTTGCTAAGAAAAAAAGTCTTCGAGGAATATATGAGGACTGGCTTTGACCCTATGATGAGACGTTTCTAACGAAACAGTTTTTGTAAGCTGAAATAGGCTCGTTTGGCTACCAACAACCATGCGTGGATTTCATCGTCATAGCTGTTATCGGTTGTGATTTTCGACCCTAGATAGGAAAAATTTTCAACGGTCTCAAAGTTGTAGTCTCCTATTTTCATTGTTTTCGTTTGACCAGTTCGATTCGATGTCGTTCGTTCTTTGATTTTGGCGCTGACATTGCCACCATGTACTTCGTGTTGCCTTCATTAATGTGCAACTCAAGATCTCGCGCCGCCTACTCGATTTCGGTGAAGGTGGACTGTACATCTCGGGTTGTTCTTCCCATGATAGCGATATCGTCAGCGTAGGCCAGTAGTTGGGCGGACTCGAAGAGGATGGTGCCTCTCTCATTTACATCGGAATCGCGAAACACTTTCTCCAGGGCCAGTTTGAAGAGGTCGCATGATAGGGTATCCTCTTGTCTTAGACCGTTGTTAATGTTGGATGGTCTCGAGGGTGATCCTGTTGCTTTTATCTGGACTCGCACATTCGTCAGCGTCAGCATAGTCAGTCTTATCAATTTCGTCGGGATACCGAATTCTCTCATGACCGTGTACAGTTTCACCTTTTCTATGCTATCATAGGCGGCTTTAAAGCCGATAAAAAGACGGTGCAACTTATGTCCACATTCCATCATTTTTTCCATCGCTTGCCGCAGAGGGAAATCTGATCTACTGCTCATTTGCCTCGAGTGAAGCCTCTTTGATATGGGCCAATGATGTTCTGGGCGTCTGGGGCTATCCGGCCTAGCAAGATACAGGAGAATATTTTATAGATGGTACTCAGCAACGTGATACTGTGGCGCGGCAGGATCCGCAGCATTCGAAATTGATTGCAAATGTTGCCGATGCGGACGGGTAGATGGCGCGGAACTCTCCACTCACTTTAGAACTCGCCACTCATTTAGAACTCGCCACGAGAGTGGATAATTAGCGGTGAGAAAGTGCCGTTGGTTGGGACACTAAGGACCGCATGGAAATAAGCCGGTCTATTCTGTCTTCAGTCGTTGCGGGTAACAGTCGAGAATCAATTAGTGTACTTTGAACGCGCAGTAATATCCGAATTTTTTAACCATTCAGTGGAACTAATTCTCGTTTAATTAACTATTTCGTTTTCATCACAACAAAACTTACAAAACTTACGTTACGAATATTGTGCTGATCCGATTTATCTTATTGTGTAACATACAACCACTGATTCAAAGGCATCTTCGTTTTTATTTGTTTCTGATCTATCAATGGAAGACAAAACTAAAACGCATTCAACAGACATTACTGAAAATAGACTTAAAGAGAAGAAACTAAAATACCTCCATAATTGCCCATTGCGTGATATCCCCCTTTTTATGACTGATAATGTCTCGTTGCCAGTCAGGCATTGATTCGCTATCCCCTACTTTGAGCATAGGTTGATAAACCACAGCGTAATTGGTCGCCTCCATATTAAACAATTCGCCTGTAATTCCATCGGCTCTTGGCGACTCAACACATCACCCCAATATGCCCATTTTCTCGAAAATCAGATGTCCCTCTTTGTCTCGGCAGGATGAACATCGAGGTATATAAGGCTTCATCCTGCTGACTTGTTGGTAAAACTTGCGCGCCTGGTGCGGTTGCTCCAGGTACTTCTCTAGTTCACAGACTTGTTCGTTCTGATGTTTGGTCGAAAACATGTTTTTATGATAACCAGGATGACAAATACTCGTATAATAATAAATCAACAAGTCCGCTAGTCCATTTCTCATTCTCCTTTTCAGCCCGAACTAATTTGATTTGTTCCGTATTGTTAATATTGAGCTTCTTCATCATTTCGAGGGATAATGGTTCTCGATACTGTTTTTCCCTTAGTGTTGGTTGTAAGATAGCCGGAAGAGCTTCAAAACTTGTGACTTGTCATGAGATTAATGTTTGACCATTGACTTCGATTGTTGCGTTGTTGAATTGGATTACGAATGTTCCTTTCAGATCTTGAGCTGCGCCTCCAATGTTAACTGTCCCATTGAAATCGTTCCCAAGGATCATATTTGGTCGAAATGTTCAACGCTTGGTATATGTTGGCTACCTATGTTATTACAAGTGGAAGATACGCTGTGTACGATATTAGATACAAAAGATGAATTAGTTATGTCCAATAAAACACTTTGTTTGCAAATTGAAAGGTTGTTAGAAGATCTACAGCTTTCTTTTTCGATAAACTATGAATTTTATTTGTGTTTTTATCATTGTTTGTGTAATTTCTACAATTGCATTTCCATTTTTTACAAGTTTTCTCAGAAATTTTTCGAATGTTTCTTCCCGTGTCATTGGGATATTAAGAATTACAATAATGAGGAGTGATTTGTAAGAATTTCAACATTCGAGAGTTCCAGTGCCTCTTCTGGTGAGAGAGGTTTTTCTTTGTCCAGGATTTGAGTGGCTAATTTTATCCCCTTTTGCAAAAGCATCAACGCGTTTACTGCTCCAATTTTAGCAAGATGTTTTTTAAACTTTTATCTGCAGCTCATGCTCCATTATGGATTTCAGTAAAATTGACCTCAGAGCGCCTTCATTGTCGATAACGACATTTTCGGGGTTACAAAAAGAGAAGAGGATGTTACTAAGAGGATACCTAACATCTTGATCTGATTTTGACTCTAAACTCTGAACTTTAAGAAATTTGGTGGATCTATCTGTTGCAGTCAAGACAGATGTTTTTCTGTGAAAAAGATATGGATATGGCTGTGTTGATAAAAAGGTTGTTCGGGTGGCGGTCATATTTATTTTCTTTACAAGTTGTAACTAATTAATCAATATTTTAATCTTCGCTGACATTCTTGGGAAGTAAAAGTTTTGTAATTGGTGGAGACGGCTTTCTTCCGCATTAAGATGAGCCCTACGATGTTTTCTATCTATTCGTCCTACTTAATTTCATTTAGGATATCTTCTACAATTTTGCTTGTGGATCTAATCTTCTAACCCTTAAAGTGTCTTCGGTAGAATTTTTGTAAAGTCCCATCATCCGCTCATGGCAAAGAAGTCCATTTATGGTGTTGGGATTGAGGTATCTTTTGAAAATTCTAATCAAGTCCTGCTCTGTGTAATTTTGTTGTGTACTTGTATGTAATTGTCGAATGGGTTACTGATTTGGTAACTATTTTCATCACCAATCTATAGAATAGCTGGTTTCTGAATGCATTGACGAGGGTCTCTACACAAGGTGTTAAATTATGTGAGGAGGTCTGAACGCTATGCTCAGTGGGTGTCAACGAATTGATTTCGGGTGCTCTTGGAAGTCTTAATAGGGCATCAGCAACATTATTGGCTTCACCGAGTTTGTACAGTAATTCGTAATTATATATTATTAAGTTATATTCTAATATCGATTTCCAACGCTTCAATTTCCTGTTTGTATTTTTATTACTTAAGGATAAGTTAAAGGTTGATGATCTGTATAAATTTTTACTTTCCGTGACCCATATAGAAAATTACGGAGGGATTTTGACGATCATATTATGGCAAGCATCCCTTTCCCATTTGTAGCACAGTTTTCTTCAGTCTCATCAAGAGTTCTTTATAAGAGAGAGATTAGTTTATTGTCCTGGGAAAGGACTACGCCAATAGCATAGTGTGAAATACTGCAAAACTTACCCACATTATTATTGCTTACGACGTACTATTTGCTCTCATATACTGTACATTCATATGTACCTAAAAGTACAGGCCTACTAAGCATATGTAAATTTTGTATAAATTAGAAAACATGAATTTAGAAATATATAGTTCGTCGGAATTATCAAAACTGAACAGGATATGTTTAAAAATCTTGGGGAGTTTAAGCAATTGCTGCTCCCAAAATTGGTTGGCCTGAAGTTTGGCACTTTAGCTGCTCCGACTTTCCATAAAATCACATAGAGAGAAGGCAAGATAAAGAGACTAGGATCGAAGGGGGCACAAATACGACCCTTGGGAACTATCATTGGACTGGTAACATCACAATAGTTAGATGCATCTGTTGTCAATTCAAACTCTTTTTCGAAGCTTGGATGCGAAAGCAGGACTTCTTCTGACATAAGAGAATTTTTCAGTTTGTTGAAAGCTGTTATCGCGTTACTGTAGAGAGAAGTACCTTTCTTTTGGGGGAATTTTTCGATACTCGTCCATCTGCCCCCCTTAAGAGGGATGTCAGGGGCTTCGCGAGTTTAGCAAAGACTTTAACAAACCGTGGATAGTACACTGATATGTCTAGAAAGGAACGAAGCTCTTTTAATGTATTCGGTGGAGGAAATGCCGCGATCGTCTCAACATTTTTCGGAGTAGTTTTAATACCATCGACGCTACCTCTGAACCCTAAAAATTCAAGTTTCTTTTTCATAAATTTGCATTTATCCAGCTAAATTTTCATATTTACCTTTTCTAGAATTTTTCCGGAGAAGATTATGATATCATCTATATAGATATGACCAACGTACACCGATGTGTTGTTTAAGGATATCGTCCGAAACTCTTTGGAACATAACGGGTGAGTTTTTTAGTCTGAATGGAAGACGTACAAATTCAATTTTTCCATTATTAATCAAGAATGCACTTTTTCCTTTAGCGGGGTTTGGTGAAAGCCGCTTTTTAAGTCAATAATCGTAAAGAATTTTCCTAAATTTGCTAGAATTTCATTAATTTCTGGTATAGGATATCTATCGGCAATGGTAATAGAATTCAGTTTTCTGTAGTCAATGATTATGCCGAATTTTTTTACCAGAGTCGTCCTGTTTTTTTGGGGATAATCTAAACTCCAAAATTATGTGGTGTTCTTGATGGTATAATAATTCCATCAGCCAGGAGTTTCGAAATTTCTTTGTGCAGATATGATTTGCAGTAGACCAGATCATTTGACGTGGTACGGATTTCTTTTTTCACTACCGTAGTGTAAGTTAATTTTTCGTCAGGGGGCTTAAAGAATTTTACGACATTTTTCAAGAATTGCCTGCAATCTAATATTTTGGTTTCTGTTAATATGAGTTGTCCTAATGTTAATATTGTTTATTGATTCAAAAATATATTACTTTAAGGGGATTTGGATGCCATTCTTAATTGTCATGTAGTTTTTACCTGTGTGGAGTTTTCGGCTGTAAACGTTTTGACTCTAGGGAGAATAAAGAACTTAAGTTTTTCGATATTGTTGCCAAACAGGTCAATTTGAATTTCTATTGATCGGAGCTTGCATGGAATGCGTTCAGAATGGGGGTTCTTATAAACCGAGGTTGAATGTAGTTTTTTTCGACCCCGTGTCAACAAGGAATTTTAAAATGTTTTTGCTCTTCGCTACGTGTACAATGTATGAAAGTGAAGAGCTATGTAGTATAAACAAGTCGGGAAACCGGGAGCTGGACGCTTCAGGTATGAAAGGTTTCGTGTATTTCTTTTATAAAGAGATTTGGGTGTGCATTTGTCCCATTAACATGTAGCACGTAAAATATGCATATATTATTGGAAAATAGCCACTTTCGAGTGATATTGACATTCATAGTCTTGAATTTGCAGAGGAGCGACAGATTCGACCTAGTATAATTTTGTTAGTAATACTGCGATTTTCACCAAATTTGGCAGGATCATGCTCTATACTGTAGCCTATATTGCTACAAAATTTTGTGATTCGAGGGTGAACTTAAGGGGGTTTTCCTGTCAATTACTAAAAATTATAGTACTATACTATTATTAACTTTATTTGAACAGGAATCGATATGGAGGGTATTTCGGAGCCTAGGCACCATATAGTGGCAGCTCCCTGATTTTTTCCAGATTTTTCGGTTAAGTAGTTCCTGAGAATGGGTTCGTTAAAAAATGACCAATTTTAACTCCCCGCACTCCCCACCTTTTCAACAAAACCCAAAAATAAGACCGGCTTCGAAAAGTACTAACCGAGGCCTTTAATTTGATACCCCACATGACTATATTTGATGAAAAAAAAATGTACACTCCCCTTTTGCATGTATGGGCACCCCCCCCTTAAATTCATCGTAAAAGGATGTAACTCACTATATGCGTGAGCGTTCACAGTTCCCACCTTTCTACCAATTTGGTGTCGATCGCTATAACCGTCGCCGAGAAAAATGCGCGTGATGGACCGACAGACAGACAGACGGTCAGAGAGACAGACAGTAAACCGATTTTGTGTTTACACAAAACCTTAAAAATGGATACCTTGTTCAGGTTCATGATTTTCTCTAGGGGATGATCATTGATCCTTTTGCTCGTGAGGATACGGTTCGGTATCGTCCTGAGCTAAGTATTCGCGAAGGTCGTCGTCGGTTCTAATATCGTTTGGTGAATAGTTTCATTGCGAATTTCAGGCATTATCTTATGATTTTGGATAAAGAAACTTCTCTGTTGTCTATTTCTGAAGTTGTGTAATTGGATGCTGGAAATTGGCGACAAACAGCTGGTCTGTTTTGGTAATTTATAGCGCGACTTTTTATGAAATGATCAACCTCCATAGGCTCGTATCTACGAGGTTTTGGCGGAACTGGCCTGTAATAAGGTTGTACGTAAAAGTGCCGTATTTGTAATTGTTGCTGAGAGTTGGTCGGATGCTGGGTTCTTCCTGTAAATCTTGGTGGTTGGGGTAACTGTGGATTATGGAGTAATGTGGGGTAGAAGTCGTTCCTTAACATATAATTTAGTTTATGTATATTTTTCTTTGGTTTTTGAGGATTGTGTTTTCGCATATAATTTTTAGAATTATGAGCATGATTAGTTCAATAAAACGATTTTTAATTTGTGGCAGACTGGCTCCCGAATGCTCAACAGCCTTGGCAAATCGCCATTTAATCCCCTTATGAAAGTGTTGAGCGTTTTCACGATTGCATCGCGTAATGTTATCGAGGAATTCTTGACCTATCTCCGTACAAGATAATTTATTCAGTATAACACATAAGTGATGATACACATGTTGATAAAATTGGTGAATAGTTATTTTGCGAGACAGTTGTAATTTGGCACTCGAGTGTTCCTAAATCTCTCTTATCCGCATAATGTAATGACACTTCGCTATTTTTTCCTATTTCAAAGGAGTATTATATGATTCCAATGCTATGTCTGCAGCTCCAACAATTTTGTTTCTCACCACTGAAAAGTTTCTATTATGTTTTGGAGTTTCTTTAAGGTGTTCCCAAATTTTAAGAATGCGATCTACACTTTTTCTCCATGAAATAAACTCTCCAAAATTAATACGGGGACGAAGACGGCCACGGTTTCTTACCAGAGCAGAGGCAACTTTTCAGGCGCTGCCTTACCTCTGTCCTGGGAGCAGCGTGACAAAAGCGGCTCACGGATGTTATACGCTGCCTTTTATAATTCGCAAAACACGACAAGGGTGCCAATTATATTCTACGTAAATCCACCTACAGTTCAGACCAAAAGCTTGGCCGGAACTAGACAAAACTTGGGGTGTTAAACCCAAAAAGAGGAGTCCGTGAACCATCAAGAGTGGGAGCAGGGATTCAGGACTCCTCAATCCCTAAAAAAGAAAATGAACTCTTCAGGTTTACCAGAAAAATCCGTGAGGCTCTTTACGACGTCAGAGATCTTATCAATTTTGCATAAGTTTATCTCGGCATTGACATTTACTGATATATCTCGCTCATAACTTGTATCTGGGGGAGGATTTATGATTGAATTAATGATATTTCTACCCTCGGATTCAAGGTTTTGGATTACGAAACTTGAAACTAATCGTTCGTAACTAATTGGAACATTGACCTCATTTGGAGGAGGATTAGATGAAGCAATTAGATCGGCATTTTCATTTTCCACTTGCATCCGAGGTGGATGAATAACATTTAAGTTCGTCATTCTTCTTTCGAGTTGTTCACCAAGAAAATTTCTTTTAAACAGTTTGCAGGTTTTTATTTTTCTTTTAGAGAAAAAATAAATTATTATGGTAGAGATACTGTCCCGTTTATAAGTTGGGCTACACAATGCACCGGCAAAGCTGCGTTTTTCGCGATAAATATGCAACTATCAACTGAAGTAGTAATAAAGGGTTCACTATTCGCTCATCTCTTTAATTAGCAAATTCAATAATGAGTTTGGCAAACTCAAAGCGATAATAGACAAAATTGCAAGGCTAGTAGATTTTTGTAATTATTCCGTTTTCAAGGATTTTTCACTTTTAACTTTTTTACCAACCTTTTTACATATAATTGACTTACATTAATAATATTGCTGCTGCTATTATCTGTATCCTTGTTATTTTTGATTGATGAGCCTCTGTTATCAATTTATAATTTTCAGGTTCTGGACTGCTGGTTACGCTGATTAGGATGGCTGTTAATTTAGAAATTAACTGTTTTGCTGCTGCTATAATACTTGGGAGCCTCTTTTTCCTAAGAACACTATTCCTTGTATTTGGGTAAACACGTAGTTGCCTGGTTGTCACACTGCCACGTTAATTACTCACTTGGTTATCGTAATGGATAAAAACGAACAGTTTCTTAAAAGAAAATGTTTATTTATTGAAATGCACTTAACGACTAATGCACATTAATGACTTAATAATAAATTGCGAACTCTTGGCCGCATTCGAGAGAAGAATCCTCCGAAGAATTTTTGGGAAGAGGATGGATGTTTCCGTAGCCTACATAACGACGAAATCTATGAGTGTTACCATGACCGTCAGGTTGTGGATAAAACCTGGCTCAACAGGTTACGGTGGGCGGGTCACTTAATCCATATGGATGAGGATGATCCATCCCGGAAAGTCTATAAGGGCAATATCTACAGTGGAAAGACGAGGCAGCTTTTAGGGATATCGAATTGGTGGACCTCGGCGCAAAACCGAGATGTCTGGAGTTCCTTACTAAAGCAGGGCTAGACCTGATGCCGGTTGTTGCGCGGCCAGGAGTTCGCATAGCGCATCGCACCAAAGAATTGTCTCTGCATATTTTTCGGCCCTTTTACGAAGTGCTCTACCTGTCACTACTATGCGAACTGCAAAATTTACAATACACGCTCAAGCTTATGCTGATGACGTGGCTGTACTTGCTACTGATTGGGATCTTGGAACGGTGTGTAGGAATATACACCGTGCCGTTGATTTGATAGACAGCTTGTGCCTCAGACATGGTCTGTCAGTTAATCCAAATAAAACCACAATGGTTTTATTCACAAAAAGGAGAAAACTGGATGGACTTTGCCTCCCTGAGATGAGGGATATTACCCTTCAACTCTCCGAAGAAGTGAAATATCTGGGAGAGCGTTCACAGCTTATGGGCTGTGCAGACGGACCTTTGCCTCGACATGGGGACTCAGGCCTCATGTGGTAATGTGGATATACATTGCCATCATTAGGCCGACGTTCGTATATGCATCCGTAGTGTGGTGGGTGAAGATCAGGCAAAAAGGTTTTCACCGTAAACTAGTCGCACTACAAAGAACTGTGTGTCTGGGTATCACTGGTGCCATGAGCATGACATCCGGCGCAGCTCTGAATGCACTACTCAATTTGCAGCCCCTGCATATATTTATTCAAAGCACTGCAATGAGAGCAGCTCATAGGCTAATTCGATTAGATCTATGGGAAAACAACGGATGTGGGAGGTACAGAGCATTGGAAGAGTTACTGGGAGGACTGAATCCAGTTCTTACAATGCCTTCCGATTCTCGTGTCCCCATAGATCTGTTTGGTAGAAGATATGAAGTTACCCTGAAGCATAGAGAGGACTGGGAAAACCCAGAGGAATGGGTGGCGGGATATACGGAAGTCTTCTACACCGATGGCTCAAAAACAGTAGAGGGTTCTGGAGCCGGAGTCTACCTCTCGAATAAAAACGAGAAGTGGGCTTTTCCTTTGAGGCAATATGCAACGATTTTTCAAGCCGAAGTTTATGCGATCCTAAGGGTGGCAAACTGGGTGATTGACGAGCGGTTGAAGGGCAGGCGCATCGCAATCTGCATTGACAGCCAAGCCGCATTGAGGGCGTTGAGCAGCCTTTTGATCACCTTGGAAATCGTTCAGGAATACAGAAACCGTTTCAACTCTATGTCTAGATTCAATACGGTGGAACTACTCTGAGTAACTGGTCATTCTGGCGTAGAGGGAAGGGAAAACCTCTCGGAAAATCGTTGGATGAGGTG
Organism: Hermetia illucens; assembly: GCF_905115235.1. Classification (NCBI taxonomy): domain Eukaryota; kingdom Metazoa; phylum Arthropoda; class Insecta; order Diptera; family Stratiomyidae; genus Hermetia; species Hermetia illucens. The sequence goes on along the minus strand of NC_051850.1, from coordinate 64,914,416 downwards.
AAACACACTGCCATGAATCGACTGCGATAGTCCTTAGCTGTGGTTGAAGCACTATTTCCTATATAGACATTTATGGCAACCGTATATTGCTCTCTTTGATCGGCGATGAATGGATGAGAGATATAATTTCCTTGTATGCAACTAACTCTTTAACACCTTCTTATAATTCCCTGTTTGCCATCCCTACATTCCGTGGTCAGGAAGTAACATCATTCTACGTTGAGTTTAAGTTAATAATAGTGAATTTCTTTATTTTTTACTAATTGAGAGTAAACTTCCCCTCATTTCATCTTAGAATATAGTGATATTAGTTATAAAATAGTTATAAATAAAATTTGATGAAAATCGCGCTTTGACTAATACAATTATAATAGGTCAAAGGCATTGCTTCAGTTCAAATTCTAAGATTTCGAGTGTTAGTACCACGCTAACGTGAATAGCCTTATATAATATATAATAATAATAATCGTTGGCGCAACAATCCATTCTGTGTGTTGGAGTACTTCATTCAAGACTATAACGGTACGCTACAGAACACTGTAGGAGGCAATGTGGTCAGCATTGCGCTTTCCCGAGATTATTACTCTGATTTGACTCAAGTACTCATTCGCAGCTAATTCGACTGGTGTCCGACATCCAGTCACGATAACAAATCCCTCTGTGACCAGTAAGATTTGAACCGCTACTTTCCGCTACGACAGCCCAGCACCCTAACCACTTGAGCTATCCGGAAACAATATATGCATATAGATAAAGCACCTGGTACAAATATCCATTTAAATATTTCAGAGTAAGGAATACACAAAACCTTATATATATGAAGAATTTAGCTTCTGATTTGCGGACTTTTTTTTAAACTGATCTGATATGGTCTGGTATGTCTGTAAAACGTCATTCGGAAGAACAAAAAGGTATCCAGTCGATTTTAAGGACCCCTTCTTGCCCTCCTTAACTCCAATTTCATTGCTTGAAGATGCGTGGTTGACCCGTTATTTTCCTTTGTTTTCATTTCCAGCTTTAACTTGTTTAATTTTTAAGTTCCAGTGAGGACTCCTGCATCGGCATAAGCACAGGTGAAGTTTTTGTAAAATGGAACATGGGTGATCCATGTTCAATAGACGCACTCACATTCCCGAACGAGGCTAGCGAAGAGGCAAAGAAGCGCGTGTTGACAGAACACTTAGGAATAATTCCAATATTTACGACCAGACACATGGTCAATTTCGCCACCTTTTAGCTTTGCGACAGCTCTCCCCTTTTAGTCATTTCAGGCCACTCAGGATGGTTTTTTGGCCATTTTTTAGTTTTTTTTTTTTGGTTTTTTAGAATCATTTTTATTTTTAAGAAATATTATAGTTAACAATAATATACTGATTGGAAAAATGAACAATAAAAAACAATCTTTTAAAATAACAAAAATAACTTAAATCTAATGGTCACTGTGGGTCACTTGAGTCACTTGGCCTTAGTGGCAAATAAAGAAATATAAAAGTAATAATAATTGTTTGATCGCTTCAAAAGATACTTTTAACTTAAATTATTGTTCTTAAAACTATCATAATTATATATTTTATACTATGTATTTTTTCTTTTTTTGACAATAACATCCATAGGGAGAAAACATAATAATAACAAAGAAACAAAGAATAATAACGTATGTATGTATAAGTTACAGCTGGAGGGAAAATCAGCACTCGTTCAATATGTACATATTTACAAAGCCCCATCAAGAAACAAATGGCAGAACTGAGCAAGGCCACCGCTAGCCGGCATCCCGCAGCCACCAGTACCAGGATTTCTCTTGTTTAGCTCGGTTAATATCAATTGCTCTCGCTCTGGAGTATCTCCAGTCGAATCCCGGAGCCCCCACTGTCAAATTCGGGGGAGTATTTATCCTTTTGTCCGTGGCCCGTCTATGTATATGATACATAACCGGATCATCGGCAGAATCAATAATTAGACAATTCCTGTCAAGATACACGAACACTTCGGGAGGAATGAAGCCTGTCGGGAGAGTTTTCTCAAAATACCCATCATTTAAGTAGAACGGCTGCGAAACCCAAGGGTTCTGACCATGCGAAGCAGATCGCACTATATGATTCCGAATCAATCTGACGATAACTGTGTCGATTCTTGGCACAGCAGCAGCTGCATACATCACTTCATTAGTTACATAGTACTCATAGTTTGACGAACCAGTCCTATTAAGCCCCGTGTAAGCATGCAGACATTTCCTTTCAAAGATCCTTATTTTCTTCATTTGGCTAGCACTTAAATTAAACCAGATAGCACACGCGTAGGTGAGCACCGGTGTCTTTTGGCCATCGACTAATCTCATTTTATTTTTTGTTATTTTCTAAATGAACCATATGTACGTACCATTCACCGCAGTAAACGTTAACATTATAGTTATAGAATTTTTGCATGTTGCAGACAAAACCGAACATTTAATAAGCCAACAATAGTTGTCGATAAACCCCAATGAATCAAATGCTAGTACTGTCAGCGACAGCGAGCTATTTTGTTGTTGCAGATGCAATGGCCCTTTTGGCAATCAAGTGAAGTTAGTTGCGATTTTGGTGTATCAAACCACCACCAGTGGGCGCTGTTGGTGTTGAATATTGAAGTATAAATACTCCTACATTTATTTATTTATTTATTTATTTATTTAATTAACGGACAACAAACAGAAAGAATTCCAATTAATTATTGTCCTCAGGAGGAGGAGAAAGCAAAAAAGGATGGAAAAGGACCAAGAAGGTATACTTTTTCTGTATGAGTTCAAACTCTATCATAAAGCGGCGGAGGCGACCAAGAACATTAACAGCGCATTTGGAGCTGACACGGTAACCGAACGAACTACACGGCGGTGGTTCGAAAAATTCCGCGACTGACCTAAACGCATTTTTTCGTCCAGTGTTGCCAAAGCACAACATTTATTGGAGGAGATCTCGTCACGAGCCAGTTTTAAAACCATATCCACAATGTCGATCATTTAATGAGCTCGGCGAAGATCAACCCGCAGCTCTGATAAGCCATCCCTTTATTCAGTGATAGAAGGTGACCCTTTTTAGGATTTTTCCCACCATTCCAATGAGGATAAGGATGTCCCGGTTACTCATTGGGCTTCAGTAGCAAAACGGGGGGGAACCAATTGCATCTGCTCTTAACAGCCGGCTTAGGAGCTGTATTGTGAACAGTACCTAAACTGCGGGCTTCATAACCACCGACTATCCTGGTGCCCTTCGCAACTTTCTCCTCAATTACCACTGATATAGCAAAGACGGTCAATGGTTGCTTATACTTTCTGTTCCCTTTCATACGGGGAGGAGTGCGTTATCTGTCCATCTGTCAAAAATGTCGCAGCCCTACATTGGGTCAGACTGCTGTACAGTAATTACATACTCCATGAGATAATATCCTGCCTGAATCCATCCTTGAATTTGAGGTACAGTTCGAGGCTTTCTCTTTGCTTCGGTCGGTTTGCTTGTGGATTTGTTAACCGTATCCAACCCGCAACCTAGGGAACCAATTAGTACAATTAGTAAAATTTGAGAGATTCGCGTTTATCTTTCTCCGTGTGCAGTTTTTCGTTAAGCAAGAACTTCCAGCAATACTAAGTGTAAGTTGAGATAGCATTTCGCGCCAGAGCTATTGGTATTGATTCACCAATCACTGATGGTCCCTTACCTCACAGAGGAACGGAGCGTCGACCCATCAAATCAAATATGCGTATTTGAAATCCGGTAGTATTCCAACAGTGAGAAAAAATTTCTTATTGCGCAAACGGCGGAAACTATAAACAACCTGCCCGAGATTATTGATGAACAGTAAGCCGCCATTAAAGTTGCTTTTATCTGTAATGCGAATGAAGTTGTTGGGCATGTCATAAAAGGACGTTACAAACACTAGCTGACTTGGAGAACGTGGGAGCAAATCAATGAAAGTAAGGAACTGAGAGAATTGTAGACGCGGCAGAGTGGGATTGAGAAATTCTACCATTGCATTGGTAACCGAAGCTGAAACTGCCGTGAATAATAATAGTTTCGCTATGGCATACCGCACCACGTACATTAACGTTGGACTTGTTATCCTCGCTGTTGCGCACTTGGAGATGTAGAATGAGGGTTTCTCCACGATTCCTAATATACGATGCACCAGGTGAAACGCTAATTACATAACTTACGAATATAGCAACAGAATGAAAATTAAATTTTTCATCAAGGGAAGTAAAGCTGCTGGCCTTTGAAGTTTTATCGTTGTTTCGCCAACGATGGCGCGGAGGTTGATGTCAGTCAACATTTTAATTGTGCTAAATCCGCCTTCGCCGTTTTGTTTAAATTTTAAACACTTGGTAAGTTGCCTAGAAACTACCTGACACAAAATAGAGGAGGTAAGGTAACTTAACAGAAGGAACTTAAAATACTTTCATAAATTGGACGCAGATAATATTAAAAAGATAAAATATTAGCCTTTCCATAAGATTGCATCAATCGCCGCCAATGCAGTAATTGTGACCCTTATAGCAACGGTTGTTATGGGTTACTTTATTTACGGTTGTAATTCTTTCCTGTGAGCTTCAAAATAATTCATCCTACACTCATGCAAATCTTGTAAAAGTGCCGCCAGGAACAATATATTCCAAGTCAGCACTTTGCTTCAATCCACGCTATAAACCCCATTACCTAAGTAATGCTCTTAATTTTGTCCAGAACATAAACGCAATTCTTTTCTTCTTTTTCTTAGGCCTCAGTCCCGTTCGCAAGCAGGGTTGGCTCGCCGTGTACGGTGTATTATAAAAGGCCTGATCTAGATGCAGTCACATCCAGCGTTACAAGCCACCGTTGTTTCAGCCGGCCTATTGGTCCCTTACCATCGACTTTGATGTTCAGACTAATCTTGGCAAATGAGTTCCCCTTAGCGGAAATTACATCACCATAGCATCGAAAACGCCTCTCTTGTAACTTTTCTACGATCGGTGCACCCCAATTTCAATCACGGATATCCTCATTGCGGATGTGATGGGATTCGGAGGTTCTTTTTGGTGAGGTTTCATTTCTTAGATTCATAGCCATGAAACCGTTTGCAATTCCACAGAAGGGTTCTGGCCCGTGTAAAGGCGTCGCTGATCCCTTCTTGGCTAGTTCATCCGCTGCCTCTTTGTCTTCCAACCCAGCTTGGCCCGGAACCTAAAGTATCCAGACCTTGTTGGGCGAGCCCAGTGTACTCAGTCTCTCAAGGCATTCCCATACCAGTTTAGAGTTCACCTGGTTAGACCTAACTACCTAACTGCCTCCTATAGTTCCTTTGCAGATAAAAGTAGGCTCATTTGTCTATGACATATATTTTCGCCTGGAATATACTAGTGTACTTGCTTATTAGCTCAAAGTACACTTTCCTTGGACCAATGACACCGGCACCCGCTCCCTCTACTGTGAGGGATCCGTCAGTATACCAAATAATCAGTTGCTGGTTTAAACCGAATGTCGCAACCACGCTCTCCCAGTTTGCCTTGTTAGGCCATCGTGTTTCAAACTTCTTATTGAAGTGAAACATCGTTGTCGTGTTATCCCTTAGCATCAGTAATTCGTGACCCCGCCTATAAAGAATATCAACCTTCCTTCGTTTTAGGCAACTCCCCGCCTCACTCATACTACCGGCCATCCTGAATATTGGCCTCCTTGCCTGCATCTGTATGTGCAGATGGGGAGAGGTTAACCCCAGAAGGATCTCCAGGGATGCAGTTAAGCATGTCCTCATTGCCCCATTGATACGCACGCAAGCCAGCCTTTGGAGTTTGTGTAATTCCCTGGCTTGTGTGCTGAGTTCGGTTCTTTCTGCCCAGATGACCGCTCCATAGGTAACCACTTACTATTGCAGTATATATCCAAAGTTATGTCTTCGGGCGGCAACTCCATTTTTTTCTGCTGGATCTACAAGTCATCAGAGCCCTCGTGGCTTTCCGACAAGTGTTTCCGACATGTGTCTTCCAGAGTAATTTTTGGTCTAGCGTAATTCCCAAATATTTGACCTCTGTTTCTCGTTTCACCTCAATATCATGTAATGTTATGGCTCCCAGGTGATCAAGCTTACGCCTCCTAGTGAATGGTATTATGGTGGTTTTGGCTGGGTTGATCCGCAGTCCCATCTTCCTGCACCAGGCACTAGTAACCCTTAATCCAGTTTGGACTCTATTACATAGGGTATCTTCATATTTGCCCCTACAGATTGAAACAATTTCGTCCGCTTAATCCTGGACTTGTATTCCAGTATTTGTTAACACGTCCAGGAGTTCATCCACTACCATACTCCACATCAGCGGCGATAGTACCCCACCCTGTGGACAGCCTTGAGTGGTGTTCAAGACAGAATTTGTACTTGTCGGTACCTTTATTTGCCTGCATTGTAGCATTTCGCCCGTCCAGAATGCCAGGGTGTTTCCCACTCCTTTGCGGCTCAGGGCTTCTTGTATCTCTGTGTGCGATGTGTTGTCAAATGCACCTTCGATATCCAAAAACGCGCACAGTGCAATTTCTTTTGTTTCTTTGGCGTCCCGTAGTGCCTCTTTCAGTTGATACAGAGCAGTTTCAGTTGACCGTCCTGCCCGGTAAGCGTGTTGACAGTGATGTAGGGGATTACGCTTTAGAACGTTAGTTCTAATATAGTTGTCTATGCCCTTCTCCGCCGTTTTGAGTACGAACGATGTTAGGCAGATTGGTCTGAAGGATTCAGGGTGAAAAGGATTCTTTTTACCCGCTTTCGGAATGAAGACCACTTTTGCCCGTCTCCATGCCCTTGGTCTGCATGCCAGTGCTTCCTTCCCCCCTTACCACCCACAGAAGGGACTCTAAGATAATACTTAGGCCTCTCTGGATTAGTGCTGGGAAAATGCCATCGACTCTCATTGGTTTAAAAGTTCCCACTGCCCATCTTAGCCTAGCTTCTGAGCATACCTCTTTTGCTAGTTTCCACCTCTCCTTCCTTCCCCTTCTATTCGTTGTTGGCGTGTCAGGCAGAATGTTGTCGCCTGCCACCGAGAGTTAGGACCCCGGGAAATGAGTTCTGAGAAGCAGGTGTACCCTGTCCTCCTCATTCTCGGTAAATGTCCCATCTTCCTGTCCGTTGGATGCGAACCCCGGGAAATGAGTTCTGAGAAGCAGGTGTACCCTGTCCTCCTCATTCTCGGTAAATGTCCCATCTTCCTTTTTCGAGCAGACAGAGGATATTCCCCCGCCTTTGGCTACAGCCTTGTACAGCCTGGTTGCTTCTGTGATCTATTCGTTCCCTTCACAGAATTCCCTGGATTCGTTTCCCTGATCGCGTTTCTATACGCAGCCAGTGCATTTTTATACTTCTGCCAGTCCGCGGTTTATTTTGCCCTGGTTGTGTCTTTAACTTGGTTCCACGATTATTACACATTCCTAATGGTTGGTAATCACGTAAGTGAGATCATTTCTTCTTGCTTCTCACGAAATAAATCGTCACCATTTAATGCTCATTGGACCAGTGCGTTCCTCATGTACTTTTATCGGTAGCTTAATTGGTAAGACAGCGACCAAATGTCGATGTTGAGATGCGAGGTTTCATGGGAAACGGCTTTGCAGTGATGGTGGTAAAATGTCGCCAATTATGAGGATTTAATCGATTTGCGTTTTACTGTCCCCATTGCAAAATGTAGGAAGATAAAGCAATCGTTCACAAGTTCATAAGTACCTCATGGACTGAGGTAGTATTTTTCCGAAGCTTAGGACTGAACATGAGCATTTTGTTTTGAACGAAATGGGATGCGTTTTCTTGGCCAGCCCGTCGCGGACCTGTTACCACGATAAATCAAGTAGGAATTAGCAGAGAGATAAATAAAGTATAGTTGGAGTTGTTCCAACAACTGTACTTTATTTATCTCTTTACCTGACATCATCATTTTATTTTAATTTTGCTGAGGGTAACACAAAGTACGTTACTTCGAACTCCCCTCGTTTACCTCGGGTTGGGACTAGCACGCTATGTTAATAACATGGTGGGGTTAATATCAATTCTGCACTCCAAAAACCAAATTCAAGTTTACACAGACATATATATTCACCCAACGATCAATCCCGACATTAGAACAATAAATATACTTAATTGCAAAATTTTTATTGTATTCAACATTGAACTATTTCCCTCCACACCTATTTATTTCGCTGCAAGGTTATTTTCCAATTAGTTCATTAAATTGTAATCAACTGCATCTTGTTTACTGAGATAAGAAAAATGTTGATTAACTTAAGAGGGCATTCTATTGTTAAAGCGTTCATGGAGAATACCTTTTAAAATTGCCATAAAAAAGTAACACAAAATATATCCATTTGAAATTTTGACTGTTTATTTATTAAAGTTTGAAATTGAGATTTTAATGATAAAATAAAATATTAGTCACACTCATCCTTATTTGATAAATTTATTTCGACGACGCTCACCAGAAAAGTTTGCTGTAAGTTGGAAAAAGATAAGAAGACCGCGCCCCTTCTGAGAGCTATAAAATTAGAAGGAAATAAATATCAATTTGAAATTTCAAACATATATTCTTAAAGTACTTTTCTACCAAAACAAGTAACAAAATTAAATGCAAAAAAAAAACAAATGTTAAGACTAATTTGCACCTTTAAACCAAGAGTGTTACATTGAGGAATGCACAGTTGTCATATGTAGTAGTTCATTCAAACCAACTATTTCACATGCATATGCATATGCGCATAGATTTTAGATCTATTGTCTATAATAAACACTTCAGACGTAGTGTCTCCTGGAGCACATACACACGCATTTAGGCATATGAATCCAAAGTTGACGTTAGATATTAGTTTCCGTAATAAAAAAATGTTTTCAAGGTCGCTCACTTTCACTTACACGGCCAAATTGATCTCAATTGGACCAGACAAATAACTGTTAAGAAAACAGGTAAGATCACATTAATTTTTGAATATCTTACAGTGGAAAAACATGAAGAATATAAAGCTTTAGTTGGTAACAGAGACTGAAATAACTAACGCGGCAAAAATCAGATATTGAGTCATATCTTAAGGCGCTTAAAAATTCAAAAAGAAACTTATTTTTGGTTAATAACTTTACTAAAGTTTTCGTGGATGAATGTAGGCTGAATGTGGATTTTGTGTGGATTATCTTAACTAAATCATTCGTCCACGATGATTGGTTACGCATGTTGGCCAATTATGAACTAGCTTGAACCAAGGTCTTGGCAAGATACAGCTCTCAATCATAACCACGCAAACTTTGAAGAAAAGGCGTTCATCAAAGTTCTTTTGGGTTACAGACATGGCATATTAAATAGAACTAGACGAAAGAGATATGGTGATTAGAATAGGCAAGATTATTTTTCAAATTTAGGGACTGAATAAGCTTCCTTTTATGTAAATCATAAATACGGAGAGGATACCTTGCTATCTTGATCGAAAAATTTCGAAATTTATTCGGAAAACTAAAATATAAGATTATTCCCCAGAACCTATATTGTTTTCTCAAAACTATTGACTGCAACACACTTATGCCAGGTATGTATGTCCATTAGAGACCTTTCGATTTTTCCAATACATTGTCTCGCTCGTTGAAATGCGTTCTCCGTAATCGTTTTCATCTTATAAGATTATGCGATGGTCAAAAGATGATCAGAGCTGGCGAAGTAAACTTAGAAAGTGTCAAAAGATGGCCAAATTGACCTTGAAGGTTGGACCGCAAATTCTGTAGCTCTACTAAAGTGTACAATCGAAATGCGCTTACAGACATCCGAAGTAACCAGACACTGCAATGCGGGGGTCTTTTTGGACACTTCAGTTTATCACGTATCATTAACCCAAATTGCAAGTGCCCTTAGACGATGCGTGAGGCAGCACCGCAAGCTTTCCTTACTGTTGCATGGAAAAGAGTATCACGTATAATACTGGAAAGTTTTGTACAAATCTTGATATTGGTAACAAACAACAATATCACTTCAATGCTATAAATTTTGGGTGAATTTATTGCACCTCAAATCATAGAAATGTTATGGTGTGGTCATAACTAACGGTAACAGTTGATATATAGTGGCAACGTCTCATATATGAAGCAGATAGTTTTCCTTATTCCTTTTAAAGGTATTATGTAAAACAAAACATTATTAAAATCAATTTTGCTACACTCGATTTACTCGAAAATGGCTGAACCTATCGTCCCGAAATTTTGTGAAAAGGTGCAGTCGGTGATTCACAGTGGTGTGTAATTTTCTTTTTCAGAGTATTGGCACGTAGCATACTAAATGGAAAGGCTCAACTAGCACTTTTCAAAACTGATATTGTGTGAAACATAGGGGAGTTAGGAGTCACAGTGTGTGCTTATCGTAGAAGTACAAATAAGGAATTTTAGTTTACATAATATACCATAATATACCAATACACAATAATTGGCATATTCGAAATAAGATCGATGTTACTTGTTTCGCGATTTTCTGAATTACTATCTCTTAAGGGAAACTTTGAATTATCATATCGTTGCTATCACTTTCAGCACCACTATCACTTCCTGAATAACTGTCAGGATAATCTTATAAATAGTTCCCATTTTTCGTAACGTAACTGAACAATACTGAATACTAAATAACTTATTCCTCATATAATAATAAATTATTTATCGTCATGGCAACTGATTAATAGACGCTGCGGTAAAATGTTAGCAAAATTATAGAAGATGCTTCTATTTCAATTTATTTCACTATAAGACCTATATGACGTCGTCATAATATACTAATATATCTATACCATAATAAAGTGAGCACATGGGAACATCCTAATTTTTCTTTTTGAGCTTTTCTTAATTATTTGCACATCAGTATTAATTTCTCGAAATAAATATGCATGGTATATACATGTATATGTTAATGAAGTTTTTTGGTAACGTCGCATATGTACAGTCGAGTCCTTGTAAGTCAAAATTCTACTAAGCATAATTATTCTTTCGGACTTTCATTGGCTTTCTCGTCAATTTTCTATAAAAAATTCAATCTCTAAATGCCAAGTAGTAGAAGTAGTAATTTGATGCAGAGGAGGTAACTTTAACCTACCAAAAGTTTTGCTAATAATAGCTATTCAAGCCTATATTACTGCAAAATTTTACTGATTTGCGATCATATACTATTGCTAACTTTATTTAAACAGATATCATAAGGTGTTTGAGTAGTAGGTACCATGTGCACGGAGCGCCATATTTTTTCAGATTTCGGTTGAATAGTTTCTAAGAACAGGACCTTCAAATAATTGACTCTTTTCAGACTCTCGCGCTCCTCCGCTTTGCAACTAATATCAAAATGAATATCTGTTTCAAAAAGTATATTGGGGGGAAAACAATTGTACACCCATCTTTGGGTGGTATGTTAAGCTCCACATGTAGCAATGTGTAACGGATCACAGTTTAGAAACTTTTGGAAATTCAAAAAGATTTCAGTCCATGCTCAATATGAAACGCCCATCATAATTACATATTGATCCAAAGCTTTCGCGAAATTTGAGTGGGATGGCAGCAACTATTTGTCGCCGCTTGTTTTTGGGCATGACAGACTAAAACGAAGATAAAGCAGAACAAGTCGGGAAACCGAAAGCTGGGCGCTTCAGGTATGAAAGGTTTTGTTTGCTTCTTCTGTGAGTATATTTAAGTGTAGAGCTATTCCATTTGTACCTAGCCCGTTATGTATTTCTGTCTGCCCACTTCAATGTGATATTGATATATAGTTGCAGGAAATTTACAGTGGAGAGTCGACTTTGAGGTACTGTAACTTTGTTGGTAATAGTATGATTTTGATCAAATGGCTACGGGAAGGACACCTAGAAAATAAAACCAAGATGGACGAATTGAAAAGGAAGAAAGTTACTGTGCAGGCGCTCGAAACCCCAGTACCGGCGGCTTTTGGGAGTGAGCAAGCGGATTCCCGGCCGTCGATATCCCTCGACCGTAGTGCCTCGGTGGTGGAAAACATGGCCACCGTTGCATCTAATACTACAAGTGTTTTAGATTTGGAGAAGGAAGTGTTCAAACGAAGCACAACTCTGCCAAGAACACCAATTGCAAAGGTAAAGAATGATGGACTAAAAGGAGATAGCTGGCCAAAAAAGGCGGTTTCGACACCCATCGGATTTGATCAAGAGGTATTCCAGCAGCAGCAAATAGATCCGTTCCGGAGAAGCTCGTCAATTTTACGATCGCCTCCAATATCAAAGCCGGCAAAAGAGAAAGCCCCTGGGAACTCAGTAATTGAAAAAGGCGAAGCAGTCAGTAAAAGGAGTAAGGAGAAGAACTACCTTTTATGCAGCTTGGGACTAAAATAGTTAAGCTATCCCAATTCATCAAGAACAAGCACAACGTGCACCAAGCTATTAAGAACATGGTGAGAGCCATCAGGGTGCTTTACAGTAGGTCCCAGGAAGAAGTAGGAAAGTCTAAGGAAAAGCCGGACATTCCAGCCCCAACAATGTCACAGGCGACCCAAGTGACACCCAAGCACAAAGTCACTGATCTTCGATCAACTAGGCAAGTGCGAGACAAAGAGCGCGAAGCTTTGCCGAATCATCAGGCACCAAAAAGGAAGAAAGGAGTCTCGAACAGTCCAACAAACGGGACTAAAAGTTCAGAAGGGCCCAAAGTGCCTAAAGTAGGAACGTCAGCTAGCGAAACCGAAAGAAAATAAGAGCAGTGGTTGGACTAAGGTCGTGATCAAGAAAAGAGACAAGAAACCAAAGATGCGAATTCGCCCGGAGGCAATTGTAATTTCCAGCAGAAGACATCTAACGTATGCGGAGATACTGAAAAAGGTGAAATCTGACATCGACCTAAAAAACCTAGGCGGAAACGTCAGCAAAACCCGGGGGACCCAGAAAGGGGATCTCAAGTCTGAACTGGAAAACTGACGGCTTTCGTAACCAAGTTTTAAATTCACTTGTAGAGAATGTCGCGGTTCGTTCCCAAAAACATGAGATCTAAAGTGCAAGGATCTCGATGAGGTAACATCAAGAGAAGAGATCTGCACTGCCTTGAAGGAACAATTCGAGTTGGAGGAATTGAGGGAAGAATCTATCGCGAGCCTAAGAAAAGCTTATGGTGGTACTCAAACGGCCACAATGCGACTGTCAGTGAAGTCAGCCCAGAAATTGTTGGCCGTGGGGAGGTTCGAATTGGATGGGTTGTTTGCCGACTAAGGGAACAGATCTCTTTAAAAAGGTGTTTCAAATGCCTAATGTTTGGACACTTCGCGAAGGCATGCACTAGCGGCATCGATCGGTCCCATCGATGTCGAAGGTGTGGGGAAAAAGGACATATTGCGAAGGAGTGCAATAGAGACCCCAAATGCATTTTGTGAGAAGAAAAGGAGGGAAGGGATAACCGGCATATTGCCGGAAGTGGTAAATGCCCAGAATTTAAGAAGGCGTTAGCTGCAATGAAAAAATGAGGTTAATAAAAATAAACCTTAATTATTACAGGGTCGCACAACATTTGCTTGCGCAGACCACTTACGAATCCGCGATGGAGATTGCTATCATTAGTGAACCGTACAGAAATCTTGACGGTGGTATATGGGTCACAGATTCGACTGGTGGAGCGGCGATATGGGCGTGCGGTCGTCAAGCCAAAAAATACAGCATGCGTCAGGCGGCTAGTGGCTTTGTGTGGCCGAAAATAAGCGGTATATTCGTATACACCTACTACGCTCCACCGAGCCTCACACTTCCTGAGTTTGAAAAACTGTTAGATGGTCTTGTTCTGACTTTAATACGTGAGCTATTGAATGGGGCGGCAAAGAGACGGACGCAAAGGGGCGGTGCTTATTAGAAGTATTTGCCAAGTTGGATGTAGTTCTGGCCAACGAAGGCGATGTAAACACTTATCAGAAAGGGGGAACTGGTTCAATTGTAGATCTGGCTTTTGTCAGCCCTGTGCTGGCAAGTTAGAGAGGACTTCACGTACAGCGACCACCAGGCAATCACCTTTGAACTAAGGACAGAGCCACAAGGCAGAATACTCGCACCTCGGATGCCGAAATCCAAAAGAATACCAGGATGGTCTGCAAAAGCGATGGATGAGCAAACATTCATGGAAATGTGGCTAGACCTACCTAGCAAAGCAGGCACCTCCACGGATAGAGCTCTCCATGTTGCACAAAGCATCTCTAAGGCATGTGAGGCGTCGATGCCTAGGAGATGCTCATTCTCCACTAGAAGACCCAATTATTGGTGGAATAGTGAACTTGCCAGCCTTCGATCGACTTGCCACAGAGCCAGACGAGTGGCTCAGAGTGAAATAGGTAAGATCGATCAAGGGTAAAAGGAGCATGCCTATAGGAAAGCTCGCAAGAACCTCAAGTTCGCCATCCAGCGGAGTAAGAGGGAATATTTTAAGAAGCTCTGTTTGGAAGCGGATATAAATCCGTGGGGTAGCGCCTATAAGAAATCACCTATGCTCTTGTTGAAAATAATCCAAGGGTTATTTCCCCAGGAAGAGCGGGGTACTAACACTTTCCAGCGTCCCCTGAATGTGACGCCGATTCCACCAGTCACCAGGGACGAGCTGATGGAGATCTGGAGTCGAATAGGCAACAGTAAAGCCCCCAGTCTTGATGTCATACCGAATAAGACCCTCAAACTTGCCGTCAAATGTAGACCGGATGTGTTCGCGGAATGAAAGAAAACAAACACACACATAAATACAGATATTTTTGAGAGAAACGGAAAGAAATACATTTGATTATTTCCAAAATCAAGTATAGAGTAGCGTGTGCAATAGATAAAGTGCACAACTAGTCATCATTTCAATATACATAAGATAAAACCAGTGTGCTTCCTATTACACGTCACATAATCACACAAAATGGCGGCCGGCTCTTCTTTCTACACTAAGATATCAACAGAATCAATGAATTTCTTCTTGTTAACGCAATTGGAATTGCAATAAAAACGTGCAAATAAGACACGGTGGCGGCTTCGTTCTCGGTGTCGGCAATACATGGAAAAATGCAAAATTGTCGAAAATTTGGATATGTCCGAGGGTATCTTCCCTGCACCGTGCAACCGCCAGAAGCTGGTGCTGTTGCCTAAGGCTGGCAAACCTGCAGAGGAACCGTGCTCCTATAGACCCATATGTCTTCTACACACCATGGGGAAAATGTTGGAGTGGGTCATTTATAATAAACTATTCCCAGTAGTCGAGAGCCAAAGGGGCCTTTCAGATAGGCACTATGGGTTCCGTAAAGCCAGATCAACCATTGATGCCATCAAAATGGTTCCTGGCTTGGCCGAAAATGCAATTCACGGAAGGGGTTGTACCAGCAAACATTGTGTGGTGGTCACCCTGGATGTGAGAAGTGCATTCAACTCGGCCAATTGGAACCTTATACGAAAATCTCTGGTGACGATTGGTGTTCCCACCTACCTCGCCACTATTATAGATAGCTATTTGCATAAGCGAACATTGTGGTATAATACCGACGATGGACCCAAGGAGTACATTGTCTCCGCGGGTATCCCACAGGGCTCTGTACTGGGCCCACTACTGTGGAACATCATGTACAATGATGTGCTTAACCTTCCGTGGTGGGTTACGCCGATGACATAGCACTGGTTTTGGTCGCAAACCATCTCGAGGATGCGATCAGTACTGTTAAGGCTTGGAGAGTGCTGGACTGGCACTCGCGGAAGAAAAAACGGAAGCGGTCCTCATCACTAAGCGTCGCAAAAGAAATTACGCTTGCATTAGAATCGGGAATCGTATCATCACTTCCAAGCCTGCCATCAAATACTTGGGGGTGATGATAGACGGAAAACTCAATTTTGAGCAACATACAGAGCATACTTGCAAAAAAGCATCCACCACGAGTATGGCTTTCGCAAGGATGATGCCGAACGTGGGAGGACCGCGACATACTTGCAGGCTGCTCATAGCCAGGGTGGTGAGTTCTATCATGCTGTATGCATTCCTAGTTTGGGGAAACGCGCTACCGGTTTTAGGCAATGCATATAAACTGTGTACAGTTTACAGGAGAACATCCTTAAGGGTGTGTTCTGCCTTCGGGACCGTCTCAGACGATGCAGCGTTCGTCATCTCGGGAATGATGCCAATTGACATCCTGGCAACCAAAATGATGAACATTTATAACACCAGGTCTACCTCTCCCTTATCGCAGGTAAAAAAAGCCGAAAGAGAGATATCCATAACCAGATGGCAACAGCAGTGAGACCAGTCAGAAAAGGGTCATTGGACTTCCAGGTTGATCCCTTCAGGGAGTGGCTGGAGAGAAAGCATGGGGAGATCAATTATAATCTCACCCAGTTTCTCACCGGCCATGGAGGATACCGTCAATACCTGTACAGGTTTAAATTGGTCACCTCACCTTATTGTCCAAACTGCGGCGGAGTCCCAGAGGACCCAGTGCACGTATTGTTCCAGTGTCCTAGGTTCGTGGAAGAAAGGAGGAACCTAGAGGCAATTCTAGGTGAAGTGCTATCACGGGAAAATTTTGTCCGGAGAATGGTAGCTTGTCAGGAAGACTGAGATGCGATCAATTCCATGATCACAGTAATCCAGGAGAAACTGCGAAAAGCAGAAGAAGTGAGGAAGGCGGGCTTACGAACCCCGCGGGAAGACGGAAGGAGACCTAGCTAAAGTAAGCTAACTCCGCCCCGTGATGTAATACCTAAAGGTGGTTCCACGGGGTAGGAAGGGGGGACTCGGGGCGGTTTTAGTGGGTAAAAATCTCACACTCTGGCGTGCCCAGCCGTGAAGATTTCCACCTCCTTAAAAAAAAAAGACGGACAGACATATTCTAATAAGGTTGTTTCACACAAAACCTTAAAAAGGCCAGAAGTTTCAACTGGGAAAATAAACAAAAATTAAAAGAATGATATGACCAAAAGAATAAAGTGAAAATTCAGACAATAAAAGTAAAAGTTTTAGTAAGAGTGTTTTCCAGCACTAAACATAAACAAAAGGATAAACTGAAGAACTGGGATGGACCATATACAGTCATTAATAGTCCCAACTATGCAGCCCAAGTCAATAAGAAAAACAAGTCGGGAAACCGGAAGCTTGACGCTTCAGGTATAAAAGGTTTTGTGTTTCCCTATGTGAGGAGTATAACGTAGCTCTCCAGTGGCTTATAGCATTGACCCGAGATATTGAAATCGCTCAGTTCTGGGCAGGTTACTGCCATTCCCAGAACTCAGCATTTTAAATATCTCGAGTCATTGCTATCAGCCAATGGAGAGGTAGGTAGGTAGGTATCAGTGGCCGCTCCGAGGAGCCCAATTAGCGCATTGGTGCGCCGTTTTGATGCCACAA
Source organism: Hermetia illucens (assembly GCF_905115235.1). NCBI lineage: Eukaryota > Metazoa > Arthropoda > Insecta > Diptera > Stratiomyidae > Hermetia > Hermetia illucens. Next base: position 64,897,067 of record NC_051850.1, on the reverse strand, counting down.
ACTCCTAAGACCGTGACTGTTGTTATAGGAACAGGGAAGCAGAGTCCAGCTGGCTCGGATCTTCTGAGACCGTCGTAATCTTGAATGCATTTGCATGTGTCTGGCACAGGAGCTCTCGTGATCGGGCTATGTTATAAGCGAGCCAAATTCTCCTTGATTTGGCACAGCTTGTAAGCCTTCGCCATCTCAGGCCCGCGGCTGGTAGGTAGTGCGAGTAGACTCCACCCCCGACAGCCTCCAGCGGAACACCGACTGTATTCGCCGAGGGACTGCCAAGAGCAGAGCCTTGCCTGGCCAATCCGTCAGCCCCCTCATTCCCCTCTACGTTCCTATGCCCGGGAACCCAGAGGAGAGTGATCTTGAGCATGCCGCCCAGATGGTTGAGCGTGTCTCTGCACTGCCCCACCAACCGGGAAGATGTCGTCGTTGAGTACAAGGCCTTGATGGCCGCTTGGCTGTCGGCCAGAATGGCTATGTTACGCTTGGGGCTCGAATCACGCTCCAGCCATCGACAGACTTCCAATATCTCCAGTACTTCCGCCTGGAATACACTGGTGAAACCTGGGAGACCATACGACTTGGATACACCGTGTGTATTCGAGAAAACCCCCGCGCCGACTCCATAGGCCATCTTTGATCCGTCCGTAAAGAATACCGTGCCATAGTCTTGCAACACGCCGCCGGTTTTCCACTTTGCCCTGGTTGGAAGGCCCACAGCAAAGCTTCTCGTGAAGTTCAGCTTGCGTGTGACATAGTCCGTGGGGGATGCCCAGATTTCTCGAGGTATTTCATCTAGAATGTTGCTGTGGCCGTAGGACTTCGCTGCCCAGCATCCGGACTCACGTAGTCTGACGGCACTGCACGCTGCAACATATTTTATGTGGAGGTCTAGGAGGAGGAGATGCAGGAGTACATTGAGAGCATCTGCCGGGCAGGACTGCAGAGCCTCCGTAACACCTGCACACGCGGTTCTCTGAACCCTATTAAGCTTCGTTCTATTGTATTTCTTCTTCAAAGCCTGCCACCATACAATAGATCCGTACGTGAGGATCGGACGCACTACAGCGGTGTATATCCAGAGAACCATCCTCGGCCGGAGACCCCATTTCTTCACAAAGGTTCTCTTACAGGCATAGAAGGCTATACAGGCCTTCTTAACCCTCAGTTCTATGTTCAACCACAGGCACACCTTTTGCAACGCTCCTTCCATGATATAATAATAATAATCGTTGGCGCAACAATCCATGTTGGATCAGGGCCTTGAAGTGTGTTAGAGCACTTCATTCAAGACCGTAACGGTACACTAGGAGGCAATGTGGTCAGCATTGCGCTCGCCCGAGATTATTACCCTGATTTGACTCAGGTACTCATTCGCAGCTGAGTCGACTGGTATCCGACGTCAAATCACAATCCATGATGTCGCTCATAATGGACAGAAACATCCCTGATACTAATATCACCAAGTCGTCGGCATACGCCACCACCTTCACCCCGCTGCTGTCCAATGTACGTAAAATTTTGTCCAATGGAGAACTGCGTAATGAAATTGTTTCACGCATTATTGCAACCTGGATGAAGTGGCATTCCCCAACTTGTGTTCTTTATGATCGACGTATCAGCGCACGTCCCAAATCTAAAATTTACTGTAATGTCGCCCGTCTGCCGCTCTCTATAGTTCCGAGTGTTGGCCGACTATAAAGGACATTGAACGGGACTTGCGGTAATGGGGACGAAAATGTTGCATTGCACTGGTGGCGTGACACGTTTTGATTACGTCTGAAATGAGATTATCCGCGATCGATATGGGTTTGCATCGATCGTGGAAAAACTGCAAGAGAAGCGTTTTCGACGATGCGGTCACGTAATTCACGCTAAGGAGAATTCAACAACCAGTATTGGTCAGAACATCGAAAGCAATGGTAAGCAACTAAAAAGCCGGCCAAAACAATGGTGGCTTGATACGCTGGATGGGGATTTAAAGGTCTCAAGATTACATCCTGATCAAGCATTTTATAAAATAAAATGACGAAACCGATCACCACGAGCCGACCCCGCTTCTGAACTGAAGGCTGAAGAAAAAGCAAAAGATGTGAGGAACGACAAGTGCGCAACAGCTCCGTATAATATAGCTAAAAATTCCATTGCCCTCTATTTTCTAAAGCGATTTAAATAAATCATTTGATGGAAAGCCCTGTGTTGATAATGGTCAACCTCATACGAATCACACTCTGAGTCTAATATTATTAGCAAATGCCAAGAATTTAACCAACCTCAAATATAAATAAACAAGTCGGGAAACCGGAAGCTGGACGCTTCAGGTACGAAAGGTTTTGTGTATTTCTTAGTACATAGCACGTAATATATGCATATGTCCACTTTCGGGTCATATTGACATTGATAGTCTTCAATTTTCAAAGAAGCAACAATTTCGACGTATTATAAATTTGTTAGTAATAGTGCGATTTCCATCAAACTTGGTATGATCATGCTCTACATTATAGCCTACATCACTGCAGAATTTCGTGCCGCTAGGATGAATTTAAGGGGGGTTTCCAGCCAATTACAAAAAATTATAGTGATATACTATTATTAACTTTCTTTGAACAGGTATCGGTATGAAAGGTATTTCGGAGCCAAGGCACCATACACTGGCAGCCTCCTATTTTTTTTCAGATTCTTCGGTTAAATAGTTTCTGAGAATGGCCCCCTTAAAGAAATGATCACTTTCAACCCCCCGCACTCCCCACGTTTCCAGGAAATGTCAAAACTAAGACCGGCTTCAAAAAGTACTAATCGAGACCTTTAATTTGATCCCCACATGACTATATTCGATGAAAAAAAATTTTACACCCCCCCTTTGCATGTATGGGGACCCCCCCTTAAATTCAACGTAAAAGGATGTAACTCACTGTATGTGTGAGGGTTCACAGTTCCCACCTTCCTACCAAATTTGTGTCAATCGCTATAACCGTCTCCGAGAAAAATGCGTGTGACGGACAGACAGACAGACAGACAGACAGACAGACAGACAGACAGACGGATAGACAGACAGACAGACAGACAGACAGACGGACGGTAAACCGATTTTAATAAGGTTTTGTGTTTACACAAAACCTTGAAAAGGGCTAGGGAGAATTAGATTCTTTTTGAATGGAATTTTAATGTTTCACTCGAATTTCAATTATTCTCGTTAATTATGACGTCAGCATCTTATTTGTATGGCTTAGGATGCTGTTAATTAGCACGAAATTGATAAGTTTGAACTTCTATAACTTTGACACTAATAGTTGGATTTTCATGGAACATGGGCATGTGTATGCACGAGACTGTCCTCTATGTTGGTACACCTAGAATGAACTTAAGGGGAGCTTTTTAGTCAATTTCTAAAAGTTGATAATATACTATTAGTAAATTTATTTGAGCAGATACCGGAATGGGACATCTCTCGAAGATTAGATAAGTGTTTTACACAAAACCTTAAAAAGGGCTGCTGATAAATAGATTCTTCATAAATGCGACCTTAATATTTCACGCGAATGTCAATTATTCCGGGTAATTATGACTGCATCTGATTTGCATGGCTTTGGAAGCGGTAAATTCGCACGAAATTGTTAAGTTTGAACTGCTATAACTTTGGCGTTAATTGCCTGATTTCCATGAAGCGCATATATACAAAATATTGTCCCCTATGCTGGTACAAAATTTGGAAGTCCTAGGATGAATTTAAGGGGTTTTTTTTCAGTAAATTTCTAAAAAGTAGTAATGTAGTAGAATGGGACATATTTTGAGGCCTAGATTTCATCTAGGCGCATCACCCTGATTTTTTTCGGATTTTTAGGTTGGGTAATTTCCGAAAATGAGTCATGTTTCACTTCAAGTGCGTACATTTTGACTACTTACTCACGCACTTTGCAATTTATGCCAAAACTAATGTCAGTTTCGGAAAGTACAAATTGGGACATTTCATTTGATATCCTACACAACTATATCCGGTGAAAAAAATTTTTGAATCCCCCTTTACATGTATGGGGAACCCCCTTTAAACTCCACCTAAATTTATGCCACTCGCTGCATACGTGAGATTTCATAGCTCCCATCTGTCCACCAAATTTCGTTCGGATCGGTTTAGCCGTTTTGGAGAAAAGTGCGTGTGACAGACAGACAGACAGACAGACATTGAATCGATTTTAATAAGGTTTTGTTTTACATAGAACCTTAACAAACTCTGGAATAAGAAAAGTGATGTTTCAGGTGGATCCTACAAGTCAGCATCAGAACAAGCTTAGCTGATGTAGCGGTTCAAGAACTTGAATATCCTGGTGTTTATTTCAAGTTCTAGTATATCACCGAAACTCAATTCATTGATGAACAGATACATTTAATAAGGATAATTGATTTGAACGACATTGAAGGAGGTAAAGATGATTTTTGTACAAAAAACCTATATCAGTGTAAAAGTTTCTAATCATACAGGGTACTTCAAATAAATCGATTAAATCATAATCTCAACACAGCCTATGGTTTATTAGGGATTAGTCCTCACTTACGACTGGGACGAGACCTTAGAATTGAACGTGGACTAATCAATCTTGTGGGGTTGAAATTTAAAATGCTTTTCGGTACTATGGATGCCATTGATTTTGTTGAGAAAAATCAATTTGACATTAAAGAGGGAGTGATACAAAATTCAGTACTTATGAGTAATATAAACCGCAAACCGCAAGCAAAATTCATTGACACCGAGCAGCAAAATATCAAGCTAAAAATAAAGAAAATTATAAACGAGATTGATAAAGTATAAAACTTGACCAATGAACAAGAGAAACTTCTGAAAATTGAAATATACTACGAAGAGTTACGCTCCGAAATTTCACTCAAAATTGAGATGATCAACCTAAGAATTGAAATTTTACGCGATACTTTATTGTTTCTTCAACCCGGTACTTTACATCCATTCGTGTTGGAACCGAACTGAATAAATTAAAAACAAGTCGGGAAACCGGAAGCTCGACGCTTCAGATATGAAAGGCTTTGTGTATTTCTTTTATAAAGACATTTGAGTATGAATTTTTCCTATTAGTACGAAACACGTAGTATACACATATATTATGTGAAAATAGTCACTTTAGGGTTATATTGACATTCAAAGTCTTGAATTTGCACACATCCGACAACTTTGACCTATTATGACTTTGTTAATAATAGTGCGATTTCCATCAAACTTGGTAGAATCAAGCTCTATATTGCACCCTACATAGCTGCAAAATTTAATGGCGCTAGGATGAACTTAAGGGGGGTTCTGCCGCCAATTACTGAAAATTATAGTACTATACTACTATTAACTTTATTTGAATAGATATCGGTATCGAAGGTATTCCGGAGCCTAGCCACCATATAGTGGCAGCATCTTGATTTTTTTTTCATATTTTCCGGTTTGACGTTTCTGAGAATGGCCCTCTTAAATAAATGATCACTTTCAACCCGCCGAACTCCCCGCCTTTCCATCAAATGTTAAAACTAAGCCCAGCTTTGGAAAGTACTAACCGAGACCTTTCATTTGATACCCCGCATGGCTATATCTGATGAAAAAAAAATTTACACCCCCCTTTTGCATGTATGGGGACTCCCCTTAAATTCAACGTAAAAGGATGAAGGAACTGCCTTCATCTAGATCGAGCAGGCGGCACGAGATCTTGGGCTTCACATCAACGAAAGCAAGACAAAATATATGGTGGCAACGTCAGCACCGAAAACCAACCAACCAACAACATCAAATCGCACTGGTCAAACACAAACACGAAGAAGAATAAGGATAGGAGAATACAACTTTGAGACCGTTGACAATTTCTCCTATCTAGGGTTGAAAATCACAATCGATAACAGCTACGATGATGATATCCGCGCACGGTTGTTGTCAGCCAACAGAGCCTATTTCAGCTTACAAAGACTGTTCCGCTCGAAACGTCTCACCATAGGGTCAAAGCTTTTACTGTACAAGACTATGATCTTGCCAGTCCTCATGTATTCCTCGGAGACCTAGGTTCTTAGCAAGAAAAATTGCGAACTCTTGGCCGCGTTCGAGAGAAGAATCCTCCGAAGAATTATTGGCCCCCTACATGAGTATGGACGATTCCGTAGCCTACACAATGACGAAATCTATGAGCGATACCATAACCGTCCGGTTGTGGATAAAATCTGGCTCAATAGGTTACGGTGGGTGGGTCACTTAATCCCTATGGATGAGAATGATCCCATCCGGAAAGTCTATAAGGGCAATATCTATGGTAGAAAAAGAAGATGAGGCAGACCCTGCCTAAGATGAAACGATGGCGAAGGTCAGGACGCCAGACAGCTTTTAGGGATATCGAATTGGTGGACCTCGGCGCAAAACCGGGATGTCTGGAGTTCCTTATTAAGGCAGGCCTAGACCGGATACCGGTTGTTGCGTCGTTAATGATGATGAAAAAGAAGAAACTCACGGTATGCGTGAGCGCTCGCATTTCCCACCTTCCCACCAAATTTGGTGCCAATCACTGCTACAGTCTCCGAGAAAATTGCGTGTGACAGACAGACAGAGCGACAGACAGACGGACAGACAGACAGACAGTAAACCGATTTTAATAAGGTTTTGTGAAATACACAAAATCTTAAAAAAGAACAATTTAGCAATCATTCCACTTATCGATAACTATAAAGACATCGTGAAAGATCTCAACTTGAACACCTACATAAAAGAAAAGAAAATATTTGTAACCATAAAAATAGATACTGTAATACCACAAGAATTTATCATGCATGAAACCTTAATCTTCCCATATGTGAAGGAAAATCAAATTGTAACCCTTCAAAATTTGAATAAATATCTTATCATTTCGAAAGACAACGAGTTTTATACAAATGCAAATGATATCGAATGTATCTCAATTAATACTAGAATAATATGTAAACCACTACCTTTAAAATCATCAATTGCCGTTAGTTTTTAAATAAACATAAATTTTGCGAATTCAGAAAATTAAAGTCTGATCTTGAAATAATTCATAAAATTAATAATTTACAGCTTATTACTGTGAACTCAATAGAAACTCTGTACCAATGTAAATGTATTACTTCTCAAGAATTGAAATTAATTGGAACAAATTTGACAATGTTGAGTGACGATTGTGCAATTCACACTGTAACGATGAATTATGCTCCTTAGAAGAGGGAGAAGGAAACTTTTATGAAACAGGATAAGATTATTGAATTAGAGGAATGCTGCTGTTGTTTGAGCAAGAAATTTAAGACTTGATTATTAAGTTATGTAAGAAGAAAAGAAAAAGAGCACAAACTATAATTTGAAGAAGAAAATCAAATTTGAAAATTCAAAACAAAACAAAAAGCAGTAGATTTCGTTTATAAATATCAAATACATACATATATATTTGCATATGCACTTGCATAGATAGGCATTTCGCGAATGGAAAACCAGGTGAATGAAATTGCAATTCATGAGTTAGCATTAAATTGCATTTTCATTTCTTAGTATAAAAGGACAATGTTAGATTGTTAATTAATAAACACTTATTAATTAATCTCTTCTTTCTTTTTATTTTGGTGCTCCGTGCTTTGGTGTTCCAGCCCCCATAATGAGGGACCAGAGAATACAATTCGAATCTAGTTAGGAGTTAGGAAAGTCCCTTGGCTTCAAATGGTATGCTAAAACGTTGGCACCGGATGCCAAAGGCCAATTTAATGTCCTGCGACGATCCGTCGTGATCGCTGTCCTTGTTTTTCGTCCTCCTCAGCCTCCGTACGCCCAGCGAGAGGAGTTCGCGCCCAGCCTAGTGGAGATGGTTTACGGGGAGAATCTACGCCTCCCCGTTGATCCTGTTCTGGACATCTAAACAGGGTTAAACGACTCAAGAATGTTGCGTTTGCTTAGGGACGCGATTTCGAAGATGCGGACGACTCCACCATCCAGACACGCAACATTGGAGGTCAACACCCCCAGGAGTTTCAAGATGTGTGACCAGGTCCTCATCAGGGTGGACGCCTTTCGGAAGCCGTTGCAACCACCATATGTATTGCGTATGTAACTCTGCAATTCTCAACAAACCCGGTCTGGTCCACGGTTATTCGAAGGATGCCGCAAATACCAAAAATGAATTTAAAAATGCTCTTGTTATGAAATAATATGCGAATGAGGTGGCCATTTGGACATTCTTTCTTCCTTTTCACCATTAGAAGCGTCGTGCTTTCTTGTCAGTCGGATGGTATTCTACGCAATTCAAGGCTTCGCTAAGTCGGATTTGCGCTTACCAGAACTTAGCTGAAATGTCGTTAGGTCCCAGTGCTTTCCCTGATTTTATTCCTTTGACTACCCCTTGAACATCTGTGTCACTGACTTACTGTTGCTCCAAATATCGGTAATATTTTTGGAAGTGGAGAACGAGCAAATCCTTCCATTAAAATCGGCCCAATCTATTCCCGCCATCTGTTCGTCGCCGCTCGACAGTCCGTAAGAAAAGCATCGTCGTTAACACACTAAAAGTGTACGATATCCTGTGGGCGCTAGTATCGGTTTTTCAGAACTCGATTCAGATCTCTCTCAACGACGATTGCTCATTTTATGAAAACATTTGTTGCCGGCTATCCGGGTAATATTGATAGCTTTTTTTGCTTATCAGTTCGCAGTCTTATCAATACGCTAATTGGCCAGCGTTTTTGAAGGAGCGTTTTTCCACGTAGACCTTAGAGAAACTGTTTCGCAAGGCCTGTTTTATCAGCCCCTGCAATTTGTGGAGAATTGCTATTTGCTCGTAAATCATGAGATGTTTCCTAAAAGGTGGGAAAGAAAGAGGATTTTTATGATTGCAAGACGAGGCACCTGTTTCGGGTCCGATAATTGGAGAGATATTTGAGCGACTGTCGTGAAAATAGCCAAAACAAACAAACAATTGAATGCATCAAAGAATACCTTGGTCGAAAGAAAGCAGAATGGTTTCTGCTCTGAATCCGCCTATATTAAAAACATCTCCACTTCATCGGGTTTTCAACAATTGCTATAGGTTTTCGACAACGTGAACAAGAAATATATCTGGAGTGTCCTACGCACTACGAAATCGAAATCGAAGTCCACCGGGGTTGTATCCCATTTCATTTCTTCGTGCTATCGGTGACGTTTCTCATAGTGTCGTCTTCGGAGGATGGGGATGGCTCTAATGAACCATGACTAGGTGTCAGGACATCCTTCCTCAAACACCTCGACCACCCTGATGATTTTTTTTGTATTATTGGCGGATAAGGTTTCCTTACAGTCATATTCTTTTAAAGGCATCCAATGTAATCTGTTTTTTTACTCAATTTTTCAGAAACACTCGTTTTATCCCACGTATAAAGGGCCATTACTGATAACTGGTACTAGGTGTACAGAAGTGTTTCCAACGGCGTGGAACTTTAGGTAACCAACAAACATTCAGAGCTCCTTGAAATATCCTATTTTCGTCATATTTATCACCACATAAACTACATATTTTTTTACTCTTTCATCTCTCCCCCTCGTTTTTAAAGCTGCAAAACTTGTATAGTGGGCATCTTTACGGTTAAAACAAAAAAAAAACTCAAGTCATTATCCACTTATTTCTTTATTATCATATATCTAGCGTTTATATTTTTAAGCAGCAGCCTTCTTCTTGTAGAGACCGTAAGGATATCCAGCATATCCGTAACTTCCGTACGACGAATAGGCCAATGGAGCAGCAATGGAAGCTGAGTAGGCTAATGGAGCAGCAGCGGCATAGGCTGGGGCAGCGGCGATAGCTGGAGCAGCATAAGCGGCAGAGTTGATGAGTGGAGCTGAGTAAGCAAGTGGAGCAGCGGTGGCGATGGCTGGAGCAGCATAACCTCCCAGAAGTGGAGCAGCATATCCAGCTGGTGCCAGGTAACCAGCTGAAGCAGCACCAATAAGAGCGAGAGCCAAGATAATTGATTTCATTTTGTTAGCTTTTGGAAGAATCTATCTGGACGAGTGAATCCTGAATGATACTTCCTCGTTCTTTGGTCACTTATTTATACAAATCATGGTTTGCTTGTGCCCATTTGTTTTAGAGCTTTTTTGAAATTTCATCTTTGAAGCTTATTGATCGATTATGGCTTTGGTCGCAAAGCTGGATTAGAGTATTAGATTCAAACTATAATGTTACGCACAAAACATCGTGCAAGTATTGTGTGTATTGCATCATCCATAATTTTAAACGAATAGCGCTGAATTTACGACGAGTTTGTTTTAAAGTACGCACTAGGGCCCTATGATAGTAAAAGCAACTAATGAATATATAGACAGGCGCCTAGCTACGCCATTCGAGCTATTTTGTTTTGCCAATTATTCAATGAACTACTGAATGCAGCAACATTATCCATTCAATACGTACGTATCGGCCAAAAAGCATTCAATTGTCGTAATCAGGCAAGATTTCAGGAAAATTGGGCTTGGTCTATCGAACAAAAATTATTCCAAGCACGAATGTATGAAAATAAATCTTTAGAGTCCGAATGATAATGATAATCATTGCAGATTGCATAGAGGAGTCAATGTAGTACAAACTATCTAAAAATTTGCATATTTGCAAGAAGAAAAAAGGAAGATTAGGAAGCGTTCAAATGTTCATGTATCCTTTAGAAATAATATTAAATAATCCAAGCGCACTCACTTTTTCTCTCTTTAAGGGAAATTTTTTGGACAAAGGCTCAAAATTTTGAGTTCGAAATAGGTTTGATTGTTGCACTATGCGAAGTACTCTTTTTAAATAGACGTTCTACGTTCTGTTGGCGATATGCCCAATTTGTCCTTATATTCTCCAAATAGAGCAGGAGTTGTATTTGAGTTGTGAGATTCTGGAACCTCCTTATTGTTCAAGAGCGACTTCTTCACCCATTGTAGTTGCGGAAGGGACCAATTCTGATAGAACAAACATAGGCTCGATGAAGAGAGTTGTTCTTCTGAGAATAAAAGCCATGGTAAAGTCATTTAAATTCACTTAGCGGCACACTATCTCAGCAAAAAATCTTGCCACGATCCATTGGGTTCTAACCAGCAACCGAAATGTATCAAATCAAGCTGATAATATTTGGATTCATTCAATAGTTGCAAGGATTTATCAATGATCTGATAAGAACTCTTCGTATTAACTTCTTCAACAACTCGTATAGACTCTGCTCACCCATACGGATTAAATAACCCATCACCGTAACCTATTGAGACAGGTTTTATTCATAACCAGACGGCCGCGGCCAAAAGTTCACAATTTCTCTTGTAAAGAACTCAAATCTCCGAGGACTACATGAGGACTGACAAGATCATTGTCTTGTACAGGAGAGCTTTGACCCTATGATGTGACGTTTCGAGCGGAACAGTTTCTTAAAGTTTTGTCGTACTTTTGGAAACCACTTTTAGTTTAGACATTCTTGGGAAGGCGGGGGTTGAAAGTGATGATGATGAAACTGCCCAACCGAGAAATCTAAAAAACATCCTGAAATTCCCTCTATACCACGTCCTGGCCTCGAAATAATCTCTATATCGATCTCTACTCAAATTAAGTTAATAATAGTATATCAATATGTTTTTGTGGAGTAGAATAGAAACCCCACTTCACATTATCCTGGCGTTTTCCAGTAATATATACTAAAATAGAAACCTTGATACGCCAAATTTGATCAAAATCGTACTATTACTGATACAGTCATTATAGCACAAATTTGTCCTTTCCGTGGAAAATTACTGCAACCCAAAATACTAAATATCAATATCTTAGCAAAGTGCGTAGTTTTATATGCCAAATATACAATTGTGCACGGATTCCATTGTCGTAATTGTGAGCGGTTCTGGTTTTCGACCTTAGACAGGAGAAATTGTCAACAACCTCAAAGTTGTAGTCTTTTATCTTTATTGTTTTCATTTGACCAGTACGATTTAATGTAATTATTTCTTTGATCTTTACTGCTAACGTTACCACCACGTACTATGCATCCTTTCTTCTTTATACATTTAATTTTGTTTTCGAGTTGTCACAGGTGCCGGATTTTACCTAATGCAAGCACTAAGAAACAAGCAGGTGCAGATGATCCTTCGTACTTCAAAAGAATGATTTTCTAAGCTAGTGGCTCATTCGTATCTCACTTTCGTTACACGTATTTCCGCTCAATGCTGCTGTTATGAGAGATAACAATATCAATAATGTAAGCGGAGCTCGTGTACGCTCAATTCTGAACACATCTGAAGCTACTTTCGCCGTATCATCGCAACCGATCGTATACGGCAGAAAGTACCGTCAGCGGGGATTTAAGGCTAACAGTGTCCTATTTTAATAAGTCACGCCGAAATTTCAAGCCCTTTAATCACTCAAATAAATAACGCAACAGCAAATCTTCTGATTATGCAACCTAGCAGCCGAAACTGCATCACAGTGCACAAATGACATTATTTGGAATAGCGACATACCAACATACAGTCAAGAAGTAACGTCATCATTGCTTACAAATAGAATTGTCGGAGTTGCTGCAGATGCATAGAGTCTGAAAATATTTTAGCTCCGCAAAGGATCTATCCTAAACCTCAGGGAAGACTTCAATCGAAAGGCAAAGATGAGTACTTCGACGGAAATTGAAACCGTTGGCCGCAGTCCGGCGAGATATTGCTGATGCCTACACCTCTGCCCATAACGATTCTTGACCGCCAGTTTCCCCGATGACTACAAATCGAGCGCGCTTCTTGATGACGATTGGAATTGTGTTACTGTGAGTAATCAAGAGGTACTGGTCTGCAACCCGCTGCCCAGTCACGTGGGCGAAATGGTCGGTGAATTTGCCCCGCCGTGTTTTGCGTGAAACAAAACATTTTTTGAATCGATTCGATGTCTCTCTGTTCGTCACAGCCGATTTTTTCGGAAACGGCTGGATGTTGAGTCTAAGGAGACTGCTCCTACATGCGAAACGGGAGTGCAAAATGGTCAAATGGGATATCAAATTAAAGCGTTCAATTAGTACTTTTCGAAATTGCCCTGCATTTGATATCGGGTGAAGCGTAGGGGAGTGAGAACTGAAAAGATGACCACCAAAAAGTATAACAGGTTCCGTTCTCAGAACGTGTCCAACCGATAAATGTGAAAAAATCGCATAGTATATTAGCATATTTCAGATATTTGACCGGGAATTTCCCTGAAGTTCGTACTCAAAGTTCAACTTTTGGCAGTGATAACATAAGGCTTAACTGTGGGAAATTTGAAAGAAATCCAACTATTATTAACAAAGTTATATAAATTGAAACTTTTATATTTTATGTGAATTTCCTGCATTCTAAAACGTGTATGACGTCATCACAACATATCAATTCGTCAATAGCGTAGCAAAAGGAACTCATATAAATAGGGGATAGCAGGGAAACATTTCGCTTTAGTTTTTTTAGCCAATTATATACCAATATAAATTACTCGAGATAGACAAATGTATGTATTAATAAGTAGTACTAATGAATGGGAAGGGTTTACTTCAGATAGATATATTTGTGCGATCAATTTATATACGTGCATGATAAGTACAGTATTTGGTAATAAGCTATGTTAAGAATGTAATATGTACATATATATTAAAAAAAAAAACATGAAATAATATTTTTGGTTTTCAGCCCTATACGAATGGCTAAATGTGCGTAGAAAGTTTCTCACGTAAGATGAACACAAAACCTTTACACCCGAAGAAGCAGCTTCCCGTATTTTCACTGGTTTCGTAGTAGGAGCGGGTTAAAAAGATTAATTTTCTTAGTACACTTGGCCCGTTGCAAACGTGGACCTGCTGAAGTTGTCACCAAAGATTGTGGAGAAATGTGCGTCTGTTGCTTTTTAAATTTCCCAAATGAGGAAAGATTTCATTAATGGATTCTCATTATTAAGTTGTAGTATCCGCGGCTTAGCAACATAAGCAGCATTTCGGCCGTCTTGCATTTGATAATAAGCAGCATTTCTTCTTTCTTCTTCACGTTTTCGTACCTCTTAACTTTCCCAGGATGTTTCTTTCACTTTCCTAATTTCCATCCAATATTAAGTTATATCAAAAATGTTACATTAATTAATTTTATTTTATTCACTAAACCTTAAAACCCATTTCCATTTAAAAAATTTTCAATTTTTAGATAATAATGATTCCCTAATATATATTAAAAGTTGAACGTTGGCGAGACAAAAAGGATGTTGACCTTTTCGCTATTGCTACTTGCGAGCTTAATATTGTGCGGTCAGTTGGGGCGAATGTTGAATTGAATGAATTCATTTAGCCATGCGGAAAGTTTTATATAATTGTGTGTAATTTTTGTTTTTATTGCTGCCGATTTCGAATTTGAAGAACAAGGTCGGGGACTGTGAAATCGTGAATTGGCGGGACAAAGACCGGCTGATGAGGTTGAGAAAATGTTCACCTGGACTCGGAGGGGAGACTCCATTTTGCCTTTTGGGAGGAGTGTAGTTCTATGACGAATTTAAGGGGGGTCCCCACACATGCAAAAGGAGGGTGTTAACTTTTTTTTCATCAAATATAGTCATGTTGGGTATCAGATTAAAGGCCCCGGTTAGTACTTTTCGAAACCGGCGTTAGTTTTGACATTTATTGACATTTGACATGTGTTGGTGGGGAGTGCGGGGGGTTGAAAGTGATCATTCCTTTAAGGGAACCATTCTCTACTACCCAACCGAAAAATCTGAAAAAGTCAGGAGGCTGCTACTATATGGTGCTTGGGTTCCGAAATATTATAGCTTCCATACTGATATCTATACAAATAAAATTAATAATAGTACATTGCTATAATTTTTAGTAATTGGCTGCAAAACCCCCCTTAAGTTCATGGTAGTACCAAGAAACAATATAGGGTATGGCATAGAGCATGATCTCACCAAGTTTAGTGGAAATCACATTATTACTAACAAAGTTATAATACGTCAAAGTTGTCACTTTTTTTGCAAATTGAAGACTATGAATGTCAGTATCATCCGAAAGTGGATATTCTTACATAATATATGTATATATTACGTGCTACGTACTAAGAAATACACAAAACCCTGAAGCGTCCAGCTCCCGGTTTCCCGACTTGTTGTGTTTTGAGGGGAGTCTAGTTCTGGTAACTTGAGTGTATACGAGTGATACACTTGATACAATTTCGTGAAATTTTTCTTACCAAAACTTCAAATCGAAGTAATTGGGTGTTTGCCGCAAAGTAAAGAACAAGTCGACACAGATGAGAATTTCTTGCTTCAAGCCCTGGTAGTATTCCTACTGCGCTTCAATCCTTAAAGTGCAATTAGGGGAGAAACCACATTAGGAAGCCGTTATTTATTAAATTTTTTTTGTAGGAAGAATTATTTAGAATTTAATCAGATTTGGAGATGTTATTAGTCATATTCTGAACAATTCTGGAGATTTTTTTCTAAAAGTTCAAGCTAAAAATAAACAAACAAACACAACAACGAGAATATTCCGCTGAAGGTCGTAACTAGAGTCCTCCAACTGCAAGGTGTGTAGCGACTCCAATTTTTATCTGAAACAAAAAAGCTTTTAATTTTACATCGTTTACTTAAACTTACTTTCTAAGGATATGAATATGAATCATCAAAATCAAAAATTTTACAGGAGTTAAAAAGAAAACAGATTTCGATTTCCAGCATTTTTATCACTAATTACGCAAAAAAGGCACCCTTAAAAATATATTACCAAAAATGTTGGTTCATATTCTTGGAAATCTTGTAAAGAATCATACCTCCAAATTTCATAATGAGAGACATAGGACGCATGTTGTTGATACCTGAAGCACAGATGATTTGTTCACTTTAATCGCACTACACGAGTCAGGGGTTTTTGGCAGCATGAGTACGATCGAGTCTTTTTAAGGTTTTGTGTGAAAGGTGGAAAGGTTCAAAACCTACTGCTGGCTCCTGCCACGCAGTTATGTGAGACTTCTACTCACTAAAACCACCTCCTTCTCATTCCACTCTCCCCACGGAACTCCTATCAAGTATTGACCAAATCGATGTAAATAGGCACGATAACCTCCATGTCCACTCAAGAATTATGTTAACTCGTGGCTTGATTCCCCATGGTTTCGTTCAAACCATCTCCGAATATCCGGAATGATGCGGTATGTCCAACGACCAGTTTGGGACTCGTCCCATCACTGTTGCCACCGTTCGATAGATTCCCACCGTGCCAGCTGCCGTCGAAATGCGCTAAACTCTCCAGCTGCATACGTTTTGTCGTAGAGTCGCCGACTTTCCTTCGCCAAGGTGTCTATGGGAAGCATCCCTGCTAGTACATATGCCGCTTCTCCTGATGTTGTCCGATATGCACTGCATACCCGGAGTGCACTTAATCGATATGCCATTCCCAATTTTCGGCAGTTCACTTTGTTATTCAGAGCAGTTGCCCAAACTGGAGCTGCGTAGAGTAGCACGGAGCTGACTACCCTGGAGAGCAGAAGACGTCGACTTTGTCTTGGCCCACCAATGTTCGGTAGTATCCTCAAGATCGTTGTAGCGATGGAAGACGCTTTAGTTGCGGCGTACTCAATGTGTCTTTTGAAGTTGAGTCTTCTGTCAATAATTACTCCCAAGTATTTGAGCGATGGTTGGGAGTAAATTGTTTTTCCGCCAACTTTGATTTTCACAGTTGTGTTCTTTCTTCTCTTGCTAATGAGAACTACTTCTGTTTTATGCTCGGCAAGTGAAAGGCCAGAATTTCTCAACCAGGAATTGATCTCCCATATCGCCTCATTTGCATAGATCTCGATCTCGTCTTGGTGCTTTGCGACCACCGTTATTCCGATATCATCGGCGAAGCCAATAGTTGTCACGTTGTCCGGTAGGCGTAGCGTCAACACTCCATCGTACATAACTAGCCACAGCAAGGGACCCAGGACAGAACCCTGTGGCACTCCGCAAGTTGTAGGGAATATTGTTAGCCCATCGTTCGAGTCGCAGTAAAGTCTTCTCCCAAGGAGAAACTCGACCACAATGCGTACAATGTACTTCGGGGCTTGTATCTTGTCTGTCTGTCTGTCTGTCTGTCTGTCCGTCTGTCTGTCTGTCTGTCTGGCTGGCTGTCACACCCGATTTATTCGGAAACGGCTGGACCAATCGTCACGAAAATTGGTAGGAGTATGTAATCTACCGTTCCCTTTACATGCAGGAACTGACGCCATTTTGTGTTTAGTTTAAGGGGGGGCTTCTCATACATGTGAAGGGAGGGTGCAACATTTTTTTTCACAGGATGTAGCCATGTGGGGTATCAAATGAAAGATCTCAATTAGTACTTTTTGAAACTGGTTCAATATTTGATGTTGGCTGAAACATAGGGGAGTGAGGGCTCAAAATATGACCCCCAAAAAGTGTAACAGGTCTCGTTCTCAGAACCTATCCAACCGAAAAATCTGAAAAAAATCGCAGTAGTGCATCTCTACGAAATCTAGGCCTCAAAATATATCCGGTTCCGATATCTGCACAAATAAAGTTAATTATAGTATATTTCCACATTTTAGAAATTTACCCGGCACCCCCCTTATCTTCATCCCAGAAGTACAAAATTTGGCGCTTTAGTTAGCATGGGTATAAAGAAGAACATAATGCACAATTTGGCCAAGTTTGAAGAAAATCAAACTATTATTAACAAAGTTATAGGGGGTAAAACTTTACACTTTTTTGTGAATTTCGTGCACTCTACAACCTGCATGATGTCATCATCATATATCAATTCGTCAATACCACCACGAATGAATTGGGTGGAAAAGGATTATTTTGTTTTAGATTTTAAGTCATTTCTATGTGAATATCAATTATTCCAACGGGACGTGTGTGTATGTAGGTATATAATATATGCGTGCTCATGGACTTCGCGGGTAGTGCCTAATTCAGATAGATATAAGAAGTAAATCGGAAATATGGGTACGATCAATCTATATACGTGCCTATATGTGTACAGTATTCGAAAATAGACAGTTTGTTTGTTTAGGGTGAACGTAACATCTACGGCTGTAATATGTACGTATGTCTCGTAGTTTTGTAGCTCTATACGGATAGAAAAATGTTAGTTGAAATTTCTTAGATAAGATGAACACAAAACCTTTATATCCGAAGCGCGAGCTTCCGGTATTCCGACTTGTTTTTTTGTTTTTCGTATTTGGCTGTGCATTCGTTATGCGGTAAATTCTTGCGATTTTCCCTAGTTAATCTCTCAAATTATAATATGTATAATGTGACGAGTTGAAGCTATGAGAAGAAAAGGTTACTGCCTTTCGATGATCCTGTGAAAACCGTTAATGATAGATATCTGCGGATGATGGACAGCAAAAGATGTGAAAGGAACCCTTGATTACAATTCTAAATCGTATAATACCTGGTGAAGTCCTTGTATTCTTGAAACATAATACGAAATTAATATCCGAATAACATTTTAACAAATCTTCTCTTTTTTCATTTTACTTCGTAAAGTAAGCTAACACCTGCTAGCTAACAAATGATAGTCCATTGATCCGAAAAGTCTTTTGTGTTGGAACCGGTTAATTTTTTCCCAAGTTTCTTTCAATTAGCTTTTTAATTCATGCCTTTTTAAAATAGCCCAAGCATTCTCAGTAGTAAGTATGCTGATATTTTCATCTTGAGCTATTTCGAATTTTTTAGCTGTATGCGGGATGGTAGCGTCGAACTAATATAAGTACCTGTCATGTAGACCTAATCCCACGCTTTTTAAATCACTGATTGAGTTAGTGACCACAATCGAAGTCCAGCTGTGACAAACAACAACGGTACCAGACGCAATACCTACCTAGATCTCTACCAAAATAAGGAATGTGGCAATCGAGTTGAAACGCAATTTTACATTTGAGGCCTGAAGGCTTCTTTGTCGGCTTGGACCGGGTCAAAAATACATGAACCAACAATTCTCCTGAGACATGCAAATTTAGAGCGCTATCCCAGTTCCCATCGTACCAGTATATCCCTGGTAAGGTTTCGTGGCCAAAGTCACAAAAAATTATATAAGCCTTGGAGGATTTGCCTACTACACCGCGGCCAGCAAGCCAAAGTGAGTACAGTGTTTCCCGGTGCCGCCTCTCGGCCATTTGATTTTAGTTCGACCGATAGGGTTGCTGCCCCTTTGTCCATATATGGGCTCTACCTTGAGAGTAATTAAGCCCATGTGTGACCGCATCGTGTCTCTGGCAGTGTTCATCAAGGAAGAACCCTGTCCCCTATCCTTCTGTTTTAGTCACGGATATTGTTACCTGATGTTGAGAAACTTGCCCTAAACTACAATGATCGCTTCATACAGCACTTTCTCAGAGTAAATCTGAACAAGATCGAATTTTGATAACGGACCCCATTGAAACAGGGGCTAGCACCGTCAATGGCAGCAACCTGACGAAAACTGAGCGGTTCAAGCAGTTGGAATCATTACTTTAAGTCTACCTTAGGCTATGCAATGTACGTGTTTTGAAATATAATTAACTTCTTGGTATGAATTTGTATATTCTTATACCTAAATTCGATGGCAGGATTTTAATTAATCGCCCCATTTTTCGGTTAAATGGTTTCTCAAAACGGAGCCGATCATACTTCGAGGTGTAAATTTTGGCTCCATTTTGGTTAAACATCAGAAAATTTTAATTCACACCTATGGAGATCATCAATCATTATGACCATCATAATTATGATCAACCACTATTTGAAGTATGAAAACATCCATTTAAGTGCGTGCAAAACCGTGACGTCAAAGAAAAGAATTTAAACGAAAGTGGTTTGTTTTATAATGTAAGAAAATGGGATCCTTTGAAGTAGCATTTTAAGTCAGTGCTCCCCCATTTTTCACAGTCCCAGACACATTTCATTTACTTCCCATCTCAAGAATTGCTTATACAGGTTCGTGAATGAAATTTATCGAGCTAAAGGAATTTTTTGCAGAATTTTCGAATGCACTAATTTCTTGAGAGGCAATTATATTACAGGGTAAGAGCCATCCTATCAACAAATATAAGATGCTTTGAGTATTCCATCAAAAGCGAAACCCAAGAAGTCAAGCACGATACAATTATTCATGGAATTTTCTCCCTGCCCTTCTAGGTATTAATTGGAAAATAATTTTTATTCAATTCTGCTTCAAAAACCAGGCAGCCCTTTCTTCATTCAAAAATAAGAGATTTTTCAAGCACTATAGGAGGAAGCTCACTAGCATGATGCAATACCCACAATATTTGCACGATCAGAAAAAGTTCCTGAGTCGGATTTTATGCAAATCGGTTGTATTCAAGTTATACGACGACATAAGTAAGTAAAAAATTTTAAATTTCAATAAACAAGCTTTCAAACTAAGATTTTGGAAAAGCTTCAAAATGCGTTCAGTTTCAATGGCAAAAATTGTACCATGATTTGTATAAATAAGCCACCGGAGAACCAAGGAGTATCATTCAGGATTCACTCGTCCAGATAGATTCTTCCAACAAGTAACAAAATGAAATCAATCATCTTGGCTCTCGCTCTTATTGGTGCTGCTTCAGCTGGCTATCTCGCACCAGCTGCATACAGTTCCCCACTTTTAGGAGGTTATGCTGCTCCAGCACTAGCTTCCGCCGCTCCACTTGCCTATTCAGCCCCAATCATCAAATCAGCCGCTTATGCCGCCCCAGCTCTTGCTGCTGCTCCAGCTTATGCCGCTCCAGCTTATGCCGCCGCCGCTCCATTAGCCTACTCAGGTTCCATTGGTGCTCCTTTGGGATATTCTTCTTACGGAAGTTACGGATACGCTGGTTACCCTTACGGTCTCTACAAAAAGAAGGCTTCTGCCTAAGGATCTGATATTTATGGAGTCGCAATAAATAATAAAATTGAGCATTGCCTTTTTACTTTAAAAAATATTATACACACAATGTTGGTGCTTTTGCTTTTGCTTGTCCATAGGAATACTTCAGAATTGATGAAGAATAACCTTTAAATAATTTGAGTTATCTACTCCCACGTTGCATATTTATGTATGCACCTCCCATATAAACTAAATTACTCCGCAAAATTAGGACATTTTATGCCACGTTACGTTACGTAAACGCAGTTCAGGAAACGCTTCCTAAAGGTGATACTGTGATCACCTATCAAGATCTGAGATGAGCTCTGACAACATTTTGCTCGGATGTGTCAGGGGAAATACGGCCTCAGTGACCGTTCTGACAATGGAAGGAGGTTTGTGGATTTCTGCATCTTCGACTGGCTGTCATTGGTGATACATTGTTAGAGCACAGAGGCTGCCATAAAGTAACTTTTCAATTAACCCACGCCGCAATTTCTCCCAGGGTTGGAGAACTGCGACCCCCCCAAGTTCAACATCGACTAATTATACCAACCAACTGCCACTTAATAGTCAGAGAGCTCGGAGGGCAGATACACTGATTAACTTACCTAATAATATTGGCAGACATTGGGCAGCCATAAAAAATGCTTTTTTATTGGGTGAAATTCAGGTAGCTAGTCATAAACCGAAAGGGCATCACATGACTTGGCTGATTGCGAGATCATCGAAGCAGATCGATGACCGGATCAAATTAAAGGATCTGTTGACCGCCTTACATACAGTGAAGGTCTGCTTCTTCTGCATGAAATGGCTAGTCACTATAACGGATACAGACTGTTCTTCGCCTCGCCATCAATTCATCACTGCATCATCAGTTTCTGAAGAACCGCTACTTCCATTCGTAGGAAAATCCTGAGAATGTATGATGTCTTCTTGAAGGGAATGATCAATTAGATTCCAAAGACTGGCACCCAACTTGAGTCTAACAACTGGAGGAGTATCTGCTTCCTCCTTGCCGTTATAAAGATAATAGCCAAAACAATCCTGGAATATATCAAGGAATACTTTGAAAACTTAACCCAAAGAGAGCAAGCCGTTTTCCACTCGGGATCCTTCTGCATTGAGCACATCGATACATCATTTTAGAACAGTGTGCAGAGTCCAAATCCTCACTCCACCTGTGTTTCATCGATTTCGCGAAAGCTTTCGGCACCGTGTACAGGGAATAAACCTGGAGTGCTCTATGCAGATGCGGCATTCCGGAAGAACTAACAGCTAGCTACTATCAGGACGACATATTATGGCTCAAAATGTCACGTGCTGTCCAGAGATAGGAGTTCATAGGGATTTGAGGTCCAAGGTCGAGTTCACCAAGCTTGAATTTTATCCCATATTATTTCTTCCTGTTATGGGTGACATTTTTCATGCTTTCTTGTCCGGAGGGCTTGGAGGACTTCACTGGACTATGGCATCTGTCCTCGCGCACCTCGACTACATTGATGACATTTGTTTGCTCTCTTACCGGATCATGCACCATGACCAAATGGCTCTGGTTGTGAAAAGGGAAGCAAGTAGGGTTAGAATGAAGATAAACTCAAATTAAAGCAAAATTTTTTCATTGGTCAATATGCACTTTTAGGAAGCATGGTTTCTGATGACGCTGTCATAAAAATGGATGTCATTCAACGCATTAAGAACACTAAATCCACTTTCGCTGTTTTGCCTAAAATCTGGAAATGCAGGTATCTTAACACTAAGGTCGAATTGATAGTTGCATCACATTGAAGTAAAAACGCAATTTGTAAGGGAAAAAACGACTAATTTATTATTGCAATATAAAAATTATTAAAAAATTCGAAAAAAAACTCTCGGCCCCTCTCAGCTTATCATGCTTATTTATGGGTATTTGGTCCACTACTGATGCTCATGCCTTGCATAAAAATTAGTTCCACTCAAGTGCTTTTATGAGATTTTCCAAATAGATTGGTTCGAACTGTCATTGTTATTCCGCGTAAAACCTTCGAGATATCGTTCCAGGAGGACATTTTTGCTCACATCTTTATAGATAGGCTTGATTGCATCCAAAATATCTTTGGGAAGAGCACTACACCTGTGTTTGAACAAATTCAATGCATTAGCAGCTCCCGCTTTTTGCTATTCGAACCACGAGTCCGCGCTGAGTAACGAGTATGAGACGTGGTTGCTTAAACCGCTTTTCAAACAATATTCCTGAATTTTTCTTCTCCATTTCAAATAACGGACCCACTCCCCCCATTTCAACACCACAGTAGTACAACTACATTAGGAAGCAATGTTATCAGTATTGGGCTTGTCCAGATTTATTACCCTGATTTGACTCAGCCACTTTAGTTTAGTGTTTCTTTGTTATTTCAAAAAATTTAAGTGTATATTTACCCCATTAGATACAAATAATATCCATACAAAAAAACCTAATGTTTATGTATTTAGTATGGCAGGTGGATACCTTAGTGTGATATTGACTTTGCAAGTCTTGGTTACAGCAAATTTGCACAATTTTGACAAATTCGTTAGTAATAGTGCGATACCATTCTCTATATTACAGCTCACTTTACTGCATTTCATGATTACCGCATGAACATAACAGAACCCCCTGTAGTCAATTCCCAAAAAATATCGTAAAATAATTCCAGTCTCCACACACACCCCTTCACAAATAATATCAAAATTAAAGCCGACCTTGAAAAGCACCGGTCTAATATACTATTAACAACGTTATTTTAAAAGATATTGACTCGGAAATACCCTTCCGGAGTAAAGACACTGTAAAATGGCAGATTTTTTTCAGGTTCTTCGGTTGGATAGGTTCCGAAAAATGGGTCCGTAAAAGAAATTACCACTTTTCAGTAAAAAAAGAAGAAGGTGACTGACGGTTTCATCCAGGGCAGAGGGTCAAACGCCTAAGTTCTCCAAAAAAAAAGAAAAGTTGACTGATGGTTTTGTCCAGGGCAGAGAAAGAGGAGTCCGTAGACTACAAAGGAGGAAGTAAACTGTTTCCGAAGTGGTCCGGTCCTTCACAAAGTGGGTGCGGATTCAGGACTCCTAGCGTTCTCAACAAAAAATTCACTATTCAGCCCCGCCTTCCCCCTGTGTACGTACATTAAATGTCGGAACTGAAACTAGGTTTGAGAGGTACTAGTCGGGATATTTATTTTGATACCCCGCATGGCTATATTTAATGAAAAAAAAATTATATACCCCCTTTTTAAGGTTTTGTGTGAAACAAAACCTTATTAGAATGGTGACGGTGTCTGTCTGTCCGTCTGTCCGTCTGTCTGTCTGTCTGTCTGTCTGTCTGTCTGTCTGTGTGTCTGTCTGTCACACCCGATTTATTCGGAAACGGCTACACCTATTGTCACGAAAATTGGTGAGAGTATGTAATCTGGTGATCCCTTTACATGCAGTAAGTGGCGCCATCTTGCGTTAAGTTTAAGGGGAGGCTCTCCGTACATGTGAATGGAGGGTGCAAATTTTTTTTTCACAGAATGTAGCCAAGTAGGGTATCAAATGAAAGGTCTCAATTAGTACTTTTCGAATCTGGTTCAATATTTGATATTAGATGAAACATAGGGGAGTAAGGGTTGAAAATATGACCCACAAAAAGTGTAACAGGTCTCGTTCTCAGAACCTATCCAACCGAAAAATCTGGAAAAAATCACAGTGGTGCATCTCTACGAAATCTAGGCCTCAAAATATATCCGGTTCCGATATCTGCACAAATAAAGTTAATAATAGTATATTTCCACATTTTAGAAATTTACCCGGCACCCCCCCTTATGTTCATCCCAGAAATACAAAATTTGGCATGAGTGTAACGAAGAATATAATGCACAGTTTGGTCAAGTTTGAAGAAAATCCAACTATTATTAACAAAGTTATTGGGGGTGAAACTTTACAATTTTTTGTGAATTTCGTGCACTCTACAACCCGCATGACGTCATCATCACATATCAATTCGTCAATACCACAACGAAATGAATTCTTATGAATTGGGTCGCAGACAATTATTTTGTTTTAGTTTTTTAGTTATTTGTCAACTAGACATGTGTGTATGTAGGTATATAATATATGCGTGCTAATGAACTTTGCGGCTAGTGCCTAATTCAGATAGATATAAGACGTAAATCGGAAATATGGGTACGATAAATTTAGATACATGCATATATGTGTACAGCAGGTAATAGGCAGTTTGTTTGTTTAGGGTGAGCGTGATATCTATGGCTCTAATATGTACGTATGTCTCGTAGTTTGGAAAAATATGAAGGATTATGTTGGATTTGTAGCTATATACGGACAGAGAAATGTGCGTCTCTTACATAAGATGAACACAAAACCTTTATACCCGAAGCGCGAGCATCCGGTATTCCGACTTGTTTCATGTTTTCAGACCTCCCGTCATGGTCATAACTGTATGCGTGGGCGTGCTAATGTTTTTGCTGTGTTACTATATGGCACATGCCACTCAAAAGTACCAAGCCTTGTCAACACTTGTCTACGACGTATCCTCGTAGTTCGTTGGCCTGATACTATGTTAAACGAAGAACTAAATTGACGCATAAGCCAATAACCGGTATATGATGGGATCAGAAGGCGGAAATGGCAATGACTAGGTCATACATTAGGGCCCCACTAGGAAGTAAATGGCAACCATTTATGCATGTACATGACAGTACCAAACTCTTCCAACATGATCAAAACCCATCGGAATTGACGGAAGTCGAGCAACAAGGACAAAGCTATCCAGGTAAAAAGATAGCGATATTAACCTTGAAAGTTCGCCAACAAAAACTGTAGCTACACTGAAGTATCCTGTCCATATGATGGGCTCAGGGTTATGCACTGCAATGAAACAGTCACTAGTAGTAGGAGGGCCTGCTGCCCCGCGAAATGGATGTCTGCATTCAGATACCCATGGTGTCTGGGATTCGAACTCAAAACAGCTAAATTGTGTGGCTGATGCTCTACCCTTTGCCCAGGATTAATTCAAGAAGGTACTCAACTTTCCTCTGCTTCCCCAGTTCTTATTATAGGAGTTGGCGTCGGATCGCAAAACCTGATTAGCCTAACGATTAATTTCGGTGGGATCCGGGTGTGGTGAGAGCTAGCCGGGTGCCACAAATATTTCCTGAGCTCCTTCCCAGGCTTCCAACGCAGTCTAGACAGCTACAAAGTCTCTAGTTAGGAACTCTGAGAGACATATTAATTTTTGATTGAGTAGTACGATACAGGCTCTAGGTTTTCCGCAAGAGGAATCCAAAGTACCCGCATACTTTCTTCTTGCGCGGCCAAGAGTCTGACCCCGGTACTTGCAGGATTCTTGAACCAGCACTATTTCCATGTTGTCCTTGGAAATTATTTGTATATTACAGATGCAATTATTGCGCGGCAAAAGTTTGCCTGGGCTATATTAATACCATTGACTCCGTTAATGCTTAGGTTCTTTCCCAACGTCGCAATGTTCTCTTTTTCCTCCAACATGGCACATCCTTATGTTTGTATACCTCTAGAAGTCATCCATCTAAGTCGTCTAAGACATTCACTTTTCTCTGCCAAGTCCACTTCCTCTTCGGAAGCATCTTTCCTTAGTGTCTCTTTCTGCATATGCACATAAATGTTGACGCATCTAAAGTAGAAGAAGTAATTATGGCATTTAATTACCTCCAAGGAACGGTCTTATACCCCGAAAGTGATGAGATTGCCTTTGTCTCCAACCATGCTTTTAAAGATTTTTCAAAACTGAATGGGACAGTCTTCATTCTGAGTAATCAATAGGCCTAGAATTTCCCCAATCGCCATGCCCGCGGCTTGGTATATCCTTGTCAGCACTTCTCGTTAGTTATTTTCTACCAATTCAGAGACTGTGGTCCTAAACAGCTACGTCGCATCCTCCGTCGCGGAGTGAACTAATATAAAGCCTGATCGAAAGATTATACCGGTGAATATGAACTCTAGAACTGCATATCTATCACACTTGAGTGACGACGAAACCTTCAATGATTTTCTGCTCTTGACAAGTGCGTATTTGCCCCGCAAATTATTTTGAGAGTATTGCCAGTATGTACCAACTGCTCCTCCAGGTTGGGGATTGGGTAGCGCTAACAACCCTACACGGAAATCCGAAGTTACAATGCCAGAGAAGGAGCCTCGGATAGGAATGATTTTACAGCAACGAACCGGGCAACGGCGAACGAATAACCATTTGAGCTTTTTCTCATGGAACGTGTGCTCCCTGTACAGAGATGGAACTGCCAACCAGCCAGCCGATACCCTGTCCCAATATAGGGCTGATGTAGCGGTGTTCCAGCAAACACGTTGATAGGGACCATCATGTATTATAGTGGCCATCCAGTAAACCACATGTCCGGAGAGCCAAAAAATGAAACCTGCTGTTATCGGCTATTTAGAAATATATGCCTCATTAAAGTTCACGCCCTTACAGAGGAGACTGCAGAGTCGGAAAAGGATATCTTCTACGAGGCAGTTGAGTGGACCCTTGAAGCCTGTCTCAAGTATGTTAACAAAATCATAGTTGGAGATTTTAACGATCAAGTACGGACGGAGCTCTTATTCAAACGATACGTCGGCTACCATAGCTTACATAGGGATACCAATAATAACGGACTGCGGATTATTTAGTTAGCGGCATCGCACGAAATGGTTGCCAGAAGTGCCTGGTTCGCGCGGAAAGCGGTACACAAACATATGTGGGCCTCTCCAGACGAGACCACTTTCAACTATCAAACGATGCCACCTTTCAGCCTTGATGAATGTCACAAAATATAGGGGGCCAATATAAACTCGAACCACTATCTCACTGTTAGAGTGCACCGAGCTCAAATTACGACACTACCTACTATCCCCTCTGACAATCAGGTGAGAGTGAATACTGAAGCCATTCACAACACAGCCCTCCGCGACACCTATAAGGGCGAAATGGACGCCGCAATAACCGCAGTCAACTGAGATCCTGGAGATGAAGCATCAATAAATGATCGTCATAACCACCTGAAGAATGTTATCATAAATACGCCCACACACATACTTTGCCCCAGCCGCAAAAAAAGTCAGAACGGCTGGTTTAACGATGAATGTAAGCTAGCTGTAAAAATGCTGCATACCGTGTATTGTTTCATGCTCAAAGAACGGGGGCATGCGCAGAGACTTATCACGAACTCCGTCGAGCGGAAAAGTGACTTCACAGACGGAAAAAGGAAGCCTGGGAGATA